>NC_143392.1:56464387-57109387 GCF_980474605.1 Leiobunum rupestre | reverse complement strand
CGGCATCCCTTCCCGTTCGGACGGAGGTCTTTTCCTCGGCGCTTTTATCGGCAACGCTAAGAGTTACGAGGCTCAAAACTGGCCGGAACTACTCACGCGACTAAAGAATATTCTCGGACGCTGGATTAAGCATCGACATTTATGTTCGCTCGAAGGACGTACCCTCATAGCCAACTCGCTTGCCGCTAGCGTCTTATGGCACCGCCTCAAGATTCTCACCCCGCCCACCGTATTCGTGGCTGCTGCTCAGAGTTTTCTGGTTAATTTTCTTTGGGACGGCATCCACTGGACGCCTGCCTCCTCGCTCTACCCTAACAAGCGCGTTGGTGGTCTCGCTCTAACAAATATCGCCACTAAGGTGAAGGCTTTTCGGGTCGCGGAAGCCT
Source organism: Leiobunum rupestre (assembly GCF_980474605.1). Taxonomy (NCBI): domain Eukaryota; kingdom Metazoa; phylum Arthropoda; class Arachnida; order Opiliones; family Sclerosomatidae; genus Leiobunum; species Leiobunum rupestre. The sequence goes on along the minus strand of NC_143392.1, from coordinate 57,109,001 downwards.
TCTCACTCTCCGCCGGCCCCGCCGCCGCGATGCCGCGAGCCGTGACAGCCGCCGCAATCTTGCGTGAATGTGAACCGACCTTTGTTTCGCTCGGCGACCTTCTTCTTCAGCGTCCTGAACGTCCAATCGCTAACTCCTTTTACCTCTCGGTGTATGTCAACTGGCACTCCTCCGGCATCCGTTACATGCCTTCATCCGTATCGTTCGACACTATCACGACGCTTCCGATTTTCGACTCTCCTTTTGTGACTTCGGTGCACGACGTATCTCTCTCTAGTGCCTCACACGGCTTCTTCGTCCGCGCGGGTCGCGTACGAATCGCCGATTACCTCAACCCTCGAACCGGATCGTGGATGACGCCTCACGACATCTTCCGCGACTCTCGCCCTTCTCGCGGCTTGCTTTTAGCCCTACGAGGGATCCACGCGGCCGTGTCCCGGTCCTTCCCGGGTGTTTTTGACTCCTCCGGATCCATCAGTACTTTTGTATTCGGTGAGTCCAATTCTCACGCCTACTACCTCGAAGCTCCGTCCGCTACTGGTGTTTCCCGAACTCTCATTAACGAAGACTTTTCAACGAGGTCGATCTATCGCGCCCTCATTTCAAGAATTTTTCCGTTTCGCCAACCCATCCCGATCGCCCCTTTGACCTCTCGCGAGGGTCTTGCGACTTGGCGTATTTCGAAACTATCTCCTTTTACTACCCGCCTTGAGAACGGTGTTCAATGGCGGGCCCTCCATGGTGCCCTCGCAACCCCCTCGCGATTGGTACATTTCGTTCCTGAGATTGGTTCTCCTCACTGTCCCTTCTGCCCTGCCTTGGCGATTTCATTCACATCTATTTTAATTGTCCAATTATCTCTATGCTCGTCGCCGGTATTTTGGAGTGGGTGCACTTTCATACCGGCCACGTGCATCACCCTGCCGAAGTTTTTTACCTGGTGAGCACCCCTGGAAATCACTGCTTTTGCAACCTCGTTTTCGTTGTTTTGAAATCCATTCTTCAGGATCGTTTCTATAATATTTCTCAAATTAACTTTAATGGTGACAATTATAAATTTTTTACGCGTTGGATGCTTAATCGGTGTAAAACGCGGGTGCTTGCCAGATACCGTTCTTCACTGGCTTACGCCACCCAGACAAATGATCTGGCTAATTTTAACACTCTTTGGAATATACCAACATTAACCTAATCCTTTTTTTGTTTAATGACTGTAACTCTTTAAAACATGTTAATGTTTTTTCTCTAATTTATCCTTGGCGGTCCCCAAGGATAACCACGTCCTCTTTGTTGTACCAATGTTATTTCGTATGAAATGTTATATTGCCGCCCTTTTTATCATCAGTGTTGTACCCTTTGTGACATATATTGTATTGTGACGCCAATAAAGGCCATATTAGAAACAAAAACTCTCTCTCTCCGAAGCGCAGCGGGTAAACTTAGCCAAACGTCACTATTAAATTGGTTGAAAATTAAAAAAATTATTAAAAAATTACGTTATAAAATATTGTAAACGAACTTCACTTGAAAAAGAGAGGGTACGTTTTTTAGTTTGGGAAGATGGCTATGTTCAGACGTTTTAACACATTGCTCAATTTCTCACCAGTTTTCTTAAACTTCTTATTCCGACACGATTGAAACACCCACTAGGGACGCTTATCTCTCCTTTCGTTCCCGGAGAATATCGAGAGGGACAATTTATAATTTCTGCAAGTACATTTAAAAATGAAAATAAATAATCACCTAGGCTTGTACTTAAGTAGCCACACATGTCTAAGTCAACTAGTGACTGGTGCTATTAAGTAAAATTTATTAGGAGGGAAGTGGCATGTCCTTCTAGCCACGCGGGTCCAAGCCTCCCTACACTTACTATTACCGTTAACCTTAGCAAGTATTTAGGAAAAGGGGAAGCCGAAGAGCTCGAAAGTGAATTACCAAAGTTAACGCGAAAGAAGTGGTTTCAGGTTTTCACTAAGGCTCGCTAGCTTGGATCGAACCTGGCAACTCTTAATACGAAGCAACAGTGCTAAACACTTTCTAAACCCACATTCATTTCTGAGTGCGTTGTCCGCTTTTGCAAACAAATAGTAAATGACAAGAAACACTTTTGAGCCAAATAAAAATAATTTCCCAACGAAACTCTTGGTCTTTTTAGGTGTTCGCGTTTGTAGTTTCACCTCGAACCATATTTCTAGGGGATTGTTCGCTTAACTCGAAGTTAAGGTAGGAGTCAGGGTGACAATAAAGATTGACGAGTCTTTAAAAACATTTTTAATTTGGTAAATATTTTATTACGCTCAAACCTGATTCGACTCGAAAATGAATATCTTCAAAAGACTTTGATTGAATATTCATCGTACACTGTATTTCAAAATCGCATCTTTAATTAATGTTTCCGAACCCTAAAAAGGTACTTCGATAAGTAAAATATTCTCAAAAATTAAATTGCTATAATTTATGTTATATCAGTAGTAATTAATGAAATTTAATAGAAACCTTCGATATTTTAGCTGATATTTAATTATTTGCGGTCCCTTAGTAGTATATGGGGCCTACTTTACCTACCCCAGACGCCACCCCTCACTGTGGGCTTGCATTACCAAGGTATTTGAAAATATGCTACGTTCACGATTTTCCAATCTATTTAGTCACATAAACCTATTATGGCCAACACGTTGACACGGCTCTCACACCATACGTTTCCGGTTCATTCCAACGTCGGGTGAAGGACCCGAGTGGTAGGGTTGCGCGTTATTCCATCAAATTAAATCAAATAAAAACCAAATATATCCACTCGTTAGTATGCGGTGTATCCTTCGTTGAAGTTTGAAGTTTTGAACTGATGCAAGTTAAGTAAAATCACATTTTATATCATTTATATTATTCAAAAAATCTTATTTTATAGTATATAATATATATTAGTAAATAAGAATTTTTATGAAATTAAACCGTATTACAAAATTGTACATTGCGTTTTGCGCACACTTTTCAAACTTATCAAATGGGAATATTTCGGGGACTACTTTTGTAAAGTTACAATCAGTATTTATTTTATTAACCATCTTCGATTTTTATTGCAATAAATTAAATTTATTTTCATTTCTTAAATTTATTTAATTTTATTAATACAGCGCAACGCAAGAAAATCTCGCAATAGATTAGATCTAACTTTTATACGAGACGTTTCTAAATTTTAGTCCCTTGACTAACATATCTGGAATATTTATAATTTTTAAAAGCTAATCAAGATCTTATGACCTTAATTGAAATTAGTCTATATAATATAATTTGTTGTTAACGATGTAAAAACCTTTTTCTTTACATGTAGTAAAAATTAAAAAAATAAATAGATTTTTACTTTGGAAAAATCAACTTCTTCACTGTAGACATAAGACGAGCCTGGAATCTCATTAGTTTATTTGCACAATTTGTTTTTTAGTTTTTTCGGCTTGGCAATTTACATATTAAATGATCTTAACAAGGTGTTTTATGCTTTTGAAAAAATATATTTTGCCAGAGGCTTCCTTAGTTACTATTTCGAGGTGGGGATAATGTATGAAAACTTTTACTTGGTTGAAGACCATTGAAGTTAGTTTTAATATTTTGTCGCGTTTTTCCAGGACCTAAGCCACGTTCACACAAGACACTTTGGAACCATTTTTAAAAGCCTTTGAAAGATCAAATAAAACCTTTTCGACGACAACTGTATTATTAGGCATACGATAAATAAATTTGGCACCAAAATTTTACAATTAGATTTTCGAAACTCTATTATACAGTTTCTAAAGTGTCTAGTGTGAACGCGGCTTAATTCTAAATAACTACATGCACCCTTTTCTGATTTCGTAAAACCAAATATAAAACTTTTATAAAAGTCTCCGTAAAGGCTTTACATATCCAAACGAAATTGACGCATTTTTGTAATCTATAAGCATATAGTTATATAAATTTATATAAAGTGTAAAAAGATAATTGAATCTCGAACTTAACATCATTTAGGCCTAACCCATCGTCAGCGTTTTACAATTTGATCGCTTATTTTCGAAATGTTTTTATTTGATAAACGTTAACTTTGAAATATTTATTTATTTATAAATATTTATTAAGATTATTTCTTTTGGTAATCAAATAATTATTAAAAACAATTTTTGTAATTATTTCTGGGGAAAAATGTTTAACCTTCCACATGGTTCATTCATAACAGTTATTCATTCGGTTATATCGGAAAGAGAACCTTTTACAATTATTTTTACCTCTCCGAGGGGACAAAGTCCCCTAGGAGGGGTTATACAATCACCGTGTCTGTTTGTCAGGCCTGCGAACGCGTTCGTTTTTTCGGGGCAAAGGGTAATCACTGCGTACGCAGTTTCTTGGCTCACTACGTTGGCAGTTTTTCGAAGGGTAAACGGATTGCTTTGCGGTTGGGTTGGGTTTGGTTGGTCTTTTTTCGTCAACGCTCATCGTCGCGACAGTTTTAACTCAGTTTGATTGGATATTACGTTATTGTAATGTTTATGTGTAGGTTGTGAATGTTGAGTTCGTGTTGTGATGGTTATGGGTGTTGAGTTTGTTGTGAATGTTGAGTTCGTGTTGTGGGTGTGGAGTTTGTTGTGTTTGCGTTACGAGGGTTGTGGATGTTGATTCTGTTGTGTTTGTATGGGCGTTTTCTCTCCAACTTCTTCTTAATGACTTTGGGACGGACCGAGTGCTGAGTGTTACGCAACCTCTCAACGTCCAATGGCAGGGTTTCCACCAGTTGTACACGGTATTCGTCTTAGTATCAATTTGCGATTTTTTGGTGCCGGCTGGGAATCGAACCCGGGTCTGCCTGTGCAAGAGATTTACTCTATCCACTCAGCCACCAACGCTTGTTAATTTACGGTGTTATCCTAAAAAACAGCTTTGGCGAATGTTCTTTACAAAGTTATAACGTTAGGTACTATAATTTATTCTACATCATTTTAAATATTTATAAATTAAATTAATCTTATATTTAATTAAATATTTATCAATTATATTAATCTTATATTTAATTAAATATTTATAAATTATATTAATCTTATACTTAATTAAATATTTATAAATTATATTAATCTTTTATTTAATTAAATATTTATAAACTATATTAATCTTATATTTAATTAAATATTTATAGATTATATTAATCTTGTATTTAATTAAATATTTATAGATTATATTAATCCTATATTTAATTAAATATTTATAGATTATATTAAACTTATATTTCATTAAATATTTATAGATTATATTAATCTTATATTTAATTAAATATTTATAGATTATATTAATCTTATATTTAATTAAATATTTATAGATTATATTAATCTTATATTTAATTAAATACTTTAGTATTTTAATGTACAATTTGATCGTGATCAGGAATTGAACTCGGGTCGCATTGTAACAATGCGGATAGTTCACCGCCGAGCCATTGACTACTTTAGGGAAAATATTAAAGTAAAGGAACAATTATGATAAGGCGGGTTTTTTTACTAAACGGATTAATACAATATATGTGTATATTGTTTATTGAACTTTGTTTTTTTTATTCCTTGGTACGGTTTTTTATTTTTGTTTTAAATTTTTCTTAAATTCTTAACAAAATTTCGTTCAAACACAAAAAATAGTTCATTGTTACCTTTTAATATCGCCAAGAAAAAGGATAATTATTAAAAACTCCCGCGGAAACTTTATCAAAGTAATAATATAGCGCCACCGTGTGGAGAACTATCAATCAAACCGGGTAAAAAATATAATCTCTTCAATTTTTCGAACTTTAGTCAAATCTCGACGGGTAAAAAAAACAAAATAACAGTATATAAGGCCGTTGCCATTTAATATAGAAGATATAGTCTTTCTTAGTTCTTGGCTGTCAGACGAACTACTACAGGACGGGGTCCTGGTGTCGGTCAAAAGTTATGAGGTAACTTTGCGGTTTTAATTAGTATGTTCGGTCTTCGGTCAAGAAAAGCGATAAATTGTGTTTCGCGTTTGGAACGTGAGTGAATGGACTTCAGTGTATGAACAGTGCGTGTTTAAGTCTGAAAGTGTTAAAGTAATTGTGAACTAACTAAAGTCAGCTGTAAGATAAAATTGATTATTATTATTATTTGAATTGGAATAACCTAATTATACCCTTGAAATTATCAATTCAACCTGTTAGGGTAATTAAGTAGATTGGAAGTAATTAGTAGCGAACAGCTCTCAGCTGTTAATTAAGACAGAGTTTATAGTTAGGTAGTTTGAATTCAGTTAAAATTACTCAGTATAATTTATGATATTTACTTAAGTGTAAGTGTGTTTTGGTTTATTTTTCAATCACGATGAACTAAGACAAATCTAGTCTTAGACACTTGAGTACCAGTTCTCTACAATTACGTAGAAGGGATATATACTGTTGGGTTATTGATGAAAGTTAAATCTAGAACGTTCCATAGACTGTTCTGAATAAAAATAAACATTTATAATTTTGCATAATTCTGGTTGCCATTTTATTTTCTAATCACTCGCCCACAACATTACAGTTCTGGCAATCCCGAATCAAATAAATTTTCGATATAACGGCGACGGGAAAGTATTCTCGTAAATTTATCGCGCGGCCTTAGGGAATATTCTTTTAACAAAATTTCGATAAATATCGTTTAATTAAAATCGGCCCTATTCCGTTAAAATTATAAACCAAAAAGCGAACGGTGGTTATAATACCCTCTGTAGATATTTGTTTCGTTAAAATTTGCTTCGTTTTATATTTAACTGATAAACTTGTTCTGTAAAAAGGGTTAAATTCAATTGTGCATTTTTATAGTACGTCTAACTCACTGTTGTAACTACTTAACTTATGATATTCTGAATAAATTAAAATTGGCCGTTTCGTCTCAATTATTTTTATTACAATTAAAATTTTATACCGGGCGGGATAGAACTGGGATAACATTTTTAAAAAATAACTCTAAATTGCGGAGATATCTTTACGGGTTATCTCGAGAAAATAATACCACTAGGGACAATTCTTCCGATGAGAGGTATATTTTGGCTTGCCAACTTGTTCTAGAACTGCTAAGGGATAAATATAACTGCCTGTAATGATGTAAGAGAGAGCACTTTAAATGTGTTTTTTTCCTAAATTGCACCAATAAAGGAAGAAACAAGTGAGTTTTACTCGTTACGCCTATCACGCCAGCGCTGACTAAAACTAACGGCGTGCCGTGCTCTAGTCATTTGTATTACCGATTTTTTACGTTTGATGGCAGTCAAGATACAACACCAGTCTGTTTCGTAAACTAAGCACTTGAAAAATTTATTAAGGTTAACGGTCATAGTTAGTGTAATACGCTTTTGGCTCACGTGGCATGAAGGGATTGCCACAACCCTCTTACGCAATGTAAACCGGTCACTTGTTTATAGCAATAAAAGCTGCTGGGTGACTTGGGTATAAGCCTAGCTGCTATTTGTTATTTATTATTATTATATTTAATATAAAATGGTTTACCATCCCTTTAAGGATATTTGGAGTCATACAACTCTAATGATACAATATTTGTGAGATAATGGGAATTAACTGTCCGTTTAACAACTTTGGACAGCAAGGACCGGGAAAGTGAGTTACTTTTCGAGAACGAGTTAGTATTTTCCCGAAGCAACTAAGGGCTGATTTCAGCCCCTTGTAGCTCCACATACAAACTTAGAGAAGCGAGACAAGCAATATAACGTTGGGAAGACCCGGCACATACGACAAACATACAATAAACCTATAAATCTTGGGCTGTTTTGCTAATAATGCGACGTAGTTCAAAGATAACCAAAACGTCCAAAAAAACTTTAATCTTCTGCCTTTTATTTCTTCTTCTTGCAGACAGCTCTAGAGCAAAAACTGCTTGTCCGATTTGCATACAAAGTGGGGACCACCTTCCACTTGCTATTCCCTTGTGGCCTTACCAAGGATAAATTTCAGTACCTAACCGCCGTCCAGTTGACGAGGAAAAACGTCGGCACCACCACAATATTTTATTAGATTTTTGAATTTCGTTTAAACAGAACCTGTTTGTTACCGTGGTTTCGTGTCTCCGCTTTATTTACAAATGTATTATCATAACGACTTGGACCATATCTATATAACGATTCGTCACGTTTCAATATAAAATAGTATTTACGTTTTTTTTTAATATACATTCTCATATAATAAGAACAGCTTGTCATAACTCCCACTATATTTATTTAGCTGAATAATTTGATTACATATTCAATAATATTTTTATTTAGCTGAATAATTTTAATATTCAATATTATTATCGAAATACTGCAAGATGTGCCAGGTAAGAAATTGAAAAATTGTTAGCGTTCTTTTAGAATCTAAAATCAGCTAGGCTAATACCCAAGGCACCACCTTAGGCCTAAGTCATCATGCGACTTTTGAAGCCATTAATTCAGGTGGCCGGGTTTCCATTGCGTAGGAGGGTGGTGGCAAGCCCTGCATGCCACGAGATCGAGCCAACAGCTCCCTACACTAACTATTATCGTTAACCTCGACAAGTTGTTATGGAAGGGGAAACCGAAGAACTCGGGGGAAAACCCCTTAAACCAGTGGGGAGAGAACATGCAAACTCAACGCAGAAGGAAATCATACAATTATCCCCACACGTTTGTTTGGGGTGGGGGTTAGCTAAAACTCTCTATTGTGTCAAAATTATTTAATTGGGGATGTGGAAGTTTAAGGATGAGATTTCGAAAAACGCAAATAAAATTATCTCGCGTTGTCTAATTCTTTTCTACAGGTGCCAATTAAGTAGTAGATAGGTCTATGACCCGATTTCCCAAAGTGTCGGGATAATTGTTTGTAGTATCTTATGGGAATTTGTGTTTTATACAAATAAATTTCCCGACACAAATATTTTTATAGCTATAGTATAATTTTAAGTTTTTTAACTTTAAATCAACCGTGGTGGAATAGTGGTTAAGTTGGGGGTGGCAAAGTGGTTGATAGTTCTGGAACTAAAAAAATAAATGAATTCTGGCCAAAAACCTTAAGTTTAAAATTCGCAACGTCTTCTGCCCAACACTTCGTCCTAATGTATCAGCCCATGAACGTAGTGAAATCAAACCATTGGTAAGGTCTTAAATTAGAAATATGGAATTGTTCTATATGGGCCTGTTTATAACTCTTGTAAAGAAAAGCCCGCATATCACGCTACTTGACATCAAATACGCTAGACCTTGCGCCACCTTTTTTTATGATTAAAATAGTTGGAATGTCTCTTAAAAATTATTTCTTTGATAAACCAGTTTTAAATATTTCTGAAAATTTTTCTGCATTTATCAAAGCTGATGATAAATCGGCGACTCAAAAGCATCTGGATCTTACATGTATCTCCGTTCGCTGTTAGAGCCACTCCCACATGGCCTACTTTCGCAACAGGAATTACTCTCACACGAAAGGTAGCTGCATCAATCCCAACGATGCGAAAAACAAGATAATTAAAATGAATCATGTGAAAATTTAAATATATTTTTTCAAAAACATTAAGCGAAATATTTTTATTATTAATTGATTACCGACAGAAATAGCCTTAAGAGAGTATATTAAAATAAATATAAATATGTCTAAGTAATCGTTTTTAGAATTAAATAAAAAACCTTTTTGATCAAAGGTTTCAAATTGTAAAAAGCCGATCAAATGTTTAATGATGTTCAAGATTCACTTATTTTTAATATATCTCGAATAATAATTTATCTAATCATATGCATTTAAGTACCGAGAAACGCTATAATAAAGGTTTGTTAAAAACGTTTTTGTGGAGATTTTCTCCATAATTTTTATACTTGGTTTTAGTAAATCAAAAATGGGCCAAGTTAGTTATTGCGATTATTTCAGAAAGTAAAACTATTGGAATTTAAAAATTATCTCTGTGATTTATTTGGACTTACACTCACACTTTCAAGACTTTTAATTTATCAATACGTGTTGGTGTTTTTTTGTTCTTTTCTTAAGAAGTGAACGCTCGCATTTAATTTAAGAAAACTCCTTTGTTCTACGATTTTTCTATTTATAAAGATACTATGAAAAATGCACTTTAATTGATAAAGAATAAAGTGCATTGTTAAATCTGAGCTTAAATTGGAATTAAAATTAGAGTCTTTTAAGAGTGAATTATATGAATATTAAGAAATGAATGGTGAAGTCCGACCAACTATTTTCAACTGATTGGCTAAACTCCTTTCAGGAAGGAATTCTCGAAACTTCAATTTAGAAGGCCAAGAGCTTCATTTTCAAAGTCCAAATCGCTCTTGGTTCACTCCCGGTTTCGCGCCTAACGCGACATAGGAGGACTTCGGCAAACGCCAATTTAAAAGCATGAAACGATAATAGTAAATTTTACGAGAGTTTATTATCTTTTGTTGCTAAGTAAAACATATGCAATAACTTTGTTAATACGGATTAATTTCTTGTGAACGCAATAGTAATACATTTTTGAAATCATTAAATGATTAATTCGAGGATAAAATCCCTTTTACTCTCTGTCACCTCAAACCACCCATGCGTTAGTAACAGGCATTTTCTATAACAGCAAAATATAAAATAAAACTTTATTTTAATCTTAAAAAATGGCCAAAGAAGGATATATATGGAATCTCTTGTTTTTAAATACAGTTTCTGTATATGAATGGATGATGAATGAAAGCGCAACCTGCCCTTTTTAGCATTTAATTCTAAAAGTTATAAATTTCAGAAAATGCAAAATAGGCCTTTGAACAAAAGAGCAAAGCATAGAAGCGGTGAGAAACACACGTGCCGTTACTTTTACATTATTTGGGAGGAATAGTTTGATGAAATAAAATTCCGCCTTTTCTACATAAATTCATTGAAAGGAGGTTCCCAAATGGAATATATTCTTTGGTAAGTACAGTTAAACCTGCATCGCCAATGAAGTGGTTTCGTAGGAGTGTATAATTTTAAAAATTGAAAATGAATATTTATTTTACGACTCAATATTTATTTATTTTAAATAAAAATAAATATTTTGCGTTTTATCAAATGTAACATTAAAATATTGATACGTATATATGTTTCAAAAAATTTCTAAACAAACATATTTGCAAAACTGATATTTTCGACCTACTGCGATTAGGACTTGCAACCTAACAGAGTTGTAATTTATCGTATTTGATATGATTTTATTTCACATTGGCAAAAACAAAACACTTTTTACACAGCGTTGCAATAAATCCATATTCACCTGTGCTCAAAGAAGACCTTCGTTGCTTCTACTCTTCAATTTCTTGAACGACTTACAAGAAAAGCTAGAATTATTTTCATATTCAAGAAATTGATTATCACTCGATATAAAAACAAAGATTATGTCGACTGGTCTCACTTATGACGTTATTATTAATGAATAAATATTAACTCGAAATGTAGTCTGACAAAACCAAGAAGGTGAAATATAAAAGTTATATTTCATTGAAGTGAGGATTTTACCAAATTTAAAAATTACCTTTTTTTTTTAAAAAAACATTGATATAAATAATACGTAAAATGAGAATTAATATTAATTTAATATTTAATAATTCGTTAAAAGGTAAAAAGAGTTGTTCATTGTTTTGGAAATATTAAATTACGGGAAAATTTCCAAATAATTTTCCAACTTATATTTTTAGGTTAAAATATCTAAAAATTCTTTGTCAATACATTTATAACTTTTAGTTATTCTCATTATAATGATGATGAAACCATACAAGAATAAATAAAAGAAATTCATTGAAACTCGAATTCCAAAAGGTATTTAAAATTAATTAAACCAAAAAAAGGAAAAGATTCTTTAGTTGCGGGCAGCGCGTAATCAAAGTTGGTCATAACAGTTTATAACCATCTGCTGTAGCTGAAAATGATCTGTTAGAGCTTCATCATAAACAGCTTTTCTCAGTTAAGATGGTTTTGTCAGCATAAGATAATTTAGAAACGAGATATAATTGCTTTTGTTCACAATTATTATTAAAAAAATAAGTTCATTTAATGGTGATCCACACTTTTTTTTGCTCGATATTTACAAAATACAAACCTAAAAACGCAATTAATAAAAGTTTTGTATATTAAGTAATGTAATACGAGTGAAACGCTGTTTTTCTTTTTTTTACTTAAAAAGGTTTGATAAACACAAAATATAATTAAAAAAGTCATTGCGGTGTTAAGTTCCGGTTAATGCCGCTGCACGGAGAGTGGCGCTTCAGACCAGGTGATTATTGGAGCTTTCAGCGCGCGCTAGCGCTTATTTTCCTAAATCTCTCTGCCTCTTCCTCTCTCACTCTCTGAAACGTCAGCAGAGCACCGAATAAACCACAATATTATTATTCATTAAAAGGGCCGTTAAATGTCTATTTGTACGGTAAAAACCCAAAATAGCTTGAAAGAACCTTGAAAACACTCTTACGCTTTTTTGATCAATACATTTCCTTTATTGTTTCAAAATATTTTATAGAAAATTGTGTTTTGGTGATTGCTTTGTTGATATTTATAAAAAATTGCACAAATCTTAATTTTATCGTAAATCGTTAGGTTACAAAAAATATCTAGGTGAATTTTCATAACGGGAAATAGGTGTCAAAAATTATTATTATTATTATTACCTAATCAGCATCCAATTTCCAGGTTTAAGCTATTAAATATAACCGTTAGTATGCTACGAAATCGACTGATAAGAGATAACAATTTCAATCAGTCGATGAAAGGAAAGTAATGTCCCTTTAAACGGTTTCGATTTCACGGTTAGAGTTCTTGCGGCATCAATGCCATTGAAAAATAGCATTGCGTTTAGTCGCCAAAGATTAAATATGACCAAATCATCGCAACTATATTTTGTTGTTGAAACGCCATTTAAGGATATTTACGACGTTTTATAAAAATAACGTTACTTATTGGTCCTGATTTTTAAATGTTGTGTTTTTTCATTGCCACGGAATAAGATTTTTTCAAAGAGGACCTACTATTCGAAAACATTTTATTAAATACCGCTCTAAAAACGTCCCTAAGAGTCTTGCTGGTTCTCAAATTTTGATTTAACCAGACATCTAAACAATTAAATTATTTCTGAAAAAGAGTCTTTTTGGTGAAATGAAGTTAATTCTCTAACCAAGGAATCACACAGGCCTAAGTCCAATAGTGACTTATTAAGAAAATTATTAGGGGCCGGGCTCTTAGATTTCACCAAAATAATTTATTTAATGCTAAAATTGACAACTTTGAAACACATTTTAGAAGCAAAGTCTCAAAACACATTTTGAAGATTTTATTTTGATAATGATCGAAGAGACTAAATAAATCACCAAAAGCTTTTTCGCGCAACATCTGGATGTTTTTCATTTCGTTATACATAAATCTGCAAATCATCCGTCGACGTGGGAGCTGCGATTGAAAACATACTAGAAAGAGCAAAAGCTGTTTTATTTCCATCAAAGCGAAAAACAAAATAATTATATGGAACATATGTTCAGAGTCCTACATGTACGAAACTGGCAGAAATATTTGCTTCCAAAAGTAAACCCAAAATTAGACAGCTGAAATTTTACCTAATAAAATAACACAATTTCTAAAAATTATTCAATTTCAATGTTTTAAAAAGATTCTATTTTAGATTTGAACAAAATTATTTACTCCACATAGATTTTTAATAAAATGGGATATTTCTTGGCTACAGTTGTTTACCAATTTCGTTATTCCATCAAATCATTATCGTTATAAATAAATAAACAGTAAATATAAAATCCTTCAAACTTTTTCAATATTTGTGGTTAAAAATGGAAAAAAAATTACCAAGATAATTAAAGTCTATTTCAGGACTAACTATTGAAATCCTAACTTGTAAATTTTATGACTGCTTATCCCAATAAATTTTGGGATCGTTTTTAAATATTAAAAATTAAAATTACTTTATGGTCAGTTTAAACTTTTTACAATTAGCTTAACACGTACACACAGGTAATAATCCCTCAACCTTATTAATTAAAAACCCATTAATTACTCACCCTTTTCACATGTGATCGTCAAGCTCGGATAAACACACGAAAACTTTGGGCCGGGGGGAGAAAACTAGATTTGTCACTTCGGACACCCCTCGCGACGACACGCCCGCCGCTGAAGGAATAGGGGGATTAAGCTCTATGAACTTTTTATATTTTACCGTTTATTAATTAGTTATAAAACTCTTAAGTCTACCTATCCAACAACAAATTTTTTTCTGGAATAATAACAAAATTCATTTACATTGCCTTAAAAAATTATATTTAACATTTTATAAATATATTATCTTTTTGAACATTTAATATTTGACGTTTCATCTAGCCTGATATAAAAAACAGCAATCGAAAATTTTTCAAATATTTGGTCACGAAGGATGTGACCTAGTCTGTTAGCGGATAATAACCTCTTAAGAAAATAACAGTTTACTCTACTCTTATAGGACAATTTCTACGCTAGTGAATTACCCCTTCTATAATGAACTCTAAGTATTATTAATTTTTCCCGTACTAGACTTTGTAAGCGTACATCTTTTCGCTTGGAAGGAATCAGTCTGTGAAATGGCTAGTGCTTGATCTATTTGAACATCCTTAAATGTGAAAAACGCATCGCCAATGTAGTGGTTTCGTAGGCTAGGAGAATTTAAGAAATTGAAAATAAAATTTTATTTAACGGTTCAATATTTTGTTATTTTAAATAAAAATAAAAAATTTTCATTCTATCTTATGTTTTAAAAATTTCTAAAATAATTTTTTTTGGAAATCTGACATTTTCGACCAACCGCGATTTCGACTTTAAGACAGTTTCTACAGTAGGATATTACCACTTCTATAATTAACTCTTCGGATTTTTAATTTTTCCCGTTCAATGCTTTAAGGGTAGAGTATATGGTCCATCTTTTTGCTTGGAACGAATCAGTCTGGAAATGGCTGATGCTTGATCAATTTGAACTATTCGATTTACACAAAGATTTTATAATCTTTCAAAATATTTCTTTCCAATGTTTTAATATCTTTAAAAATAAGAACATCTAGCTAAAAAATTGTATATAATCAAAAATTTAGATTGCAAATTTATCTATTTTTCTCTGTTTCTATTCCGGCATACGCAAAATAGGCCATTGAACGACAGAGCAAAGCCGAGAAGCGGTGAAAAACACATGTGCCGCTACTTTTACATTATTTGGGAGGAGGAGTTTGATGAAATAAAATCCCGCCTTTTCAGCATAAATTCAACGAAAGGAGTTAACATACACATCGCCTCTGTAGTGGTTTCGTAGGCTTGGTATTAATATTTATTTTATTTACACTTAAATAGAAAAATTCTACAAGTGTAATTTATCTAAATTTTTATTCGTCCGAATTTTGTTTCAAATGCTTCATTATATTAAATTTTAAATTTCCGGAGTGATGACCTTTTTCGAATTACATGTACCTTATTTTTGCCAAAAATATAATTTTTAATGTGATTGATAACTACCACATTAATAACTTCAAACAAGTGTGAGGAACAAAATACTCGAAATCCTGAAACATATTGCATTTTTTATTACATAAGAGGCGAAATACTTTAAGTTATAAATTTATTTTAATTTGTCGAACAAAAATTTGCGAACTTAAAATAAGCGATAAAAAATATTTGCGCAACTAGACTCAAAACGTGGTTTTAAAAGGGATCGCGGTTCGAAAGCTTATCCGATTTTACAATTTGAAATATATACAAGTCATGAAGAATCGCCTCTTTTATTTATTTAAATTATTAATATTTTAACTTGGCTTTTAAATCGTTTAGTCTAATTGTTTATTAATTCAACTTAAATGGTCAGCTTTAAGGTTTAATTTTTTTTCTACCGTGTTAAAAACCAGCGAGTGATCTTAGATCAATGATAGTTATAAGCACTTAAATATCTGTAAGTTATATTGGAATAACAACTTCTTTCTGTTTCTATATATTCACTTATCAGACTATGGGGCATTTGATTAAAATATTTCAATTTATAAAAAATACCAAAACTTGTTAGCTTAATGACTTTTGTACTTGGTTCTATCGATGGCGTTATGTGTCGGAAAAAACATGTCATTTTGTTGTTAAGTTCCGAATAAAGCCGCTTCTCGGAGAGTAGCGCTGCGGTTTTTGGAGCTTCCAGCGCGCGCCTGCTCTTAATTTCATCCGTCTCTCTTTTCACAAAACTATACTGTAAATGGCCAGTAAAAAGTATAACGCAATATATATAAGTGAAGAGAAGCACATTGTGAAAACCTAAATTCTTTATCA
Source organism: Leiobunum rupestre (assembly GCF_980474605.1). Classification (NCBI taxonomy): domain Eukaryota; kingdom Metazoa; phylum Arthropoda; class Arachnida; order Opiliones; family Sclerosomatidae; genus Leiobunum; species Leiobunum rupestre. The sequence goes on along the minus strand of NC_143392.1, from coordinate 57,092,701 downwards.
ATATATACATTGACAAAGAATGTTTTTTTAAATTAACGCAGCTAAAGAATAACCTTATGTACGTTTGAATGTAAACTTTCGATTGCCTAAAGGCACCGCCAAACAAGCTTGACGAAACGTAAACAGAGCACGGAATAAACCACAATATTAAGAAGTGCCGTTAAAACTCTATTTGTACGTTTAAAATTCACGGTAGCTAGAAAAAAAACTTAAAAGTACCTTAAAAGATTTATTGTCCTTTTTTGATCAACACATTTCGCTTATTGTCATAAAATATTTTATAGAAAATGGTTTTTTGGTGACTATATTATATTTATAAAATCTTGCGCAAATATTTATTTTCTCTTAAAACGTTGGTTGTCTAAAATGATCAAGGATAAATTTCCCCGCGTGGCTAAGTGTATCATGTTTGACGTCAGAGGCGGGATTGACGTCAACCCACATATAGTGCCTTTATAACCAGAGCCAAGGTGTTTTACTTGGTTTGACGTAAAAACCGAATAATTACCCTTTGCGAAAATAATAGATAAAATTTGGTTTAAATTATACCCGAAATTTCTCAAATCAATTCCAACCAAAAACATCTGCTATTTGATCCGTTTACATTTTAAATCATTAACATTTATTGAATAAAAACATAAATTAATTGAATTTGGAATTGTTTTTTTTTCAGATATATATCAGTTTGATTTAAGTAAACTTTGTTGTAAAACAAATAATGAAACAGAATTTGCAGCAAATTGTACGTTATAGTAAAAACTGTTAATATTATTACAAATACAAGATATTTTTGGGTTTCTAAACATTCGGTGGTGGCTTTTTCTCTGTGAAAAATATGAAATTAAAAAAATGTGTACAAATAAGCTCTTATTAAAAATAAGGTTTAAACAAATGTAAAATGAGACACTCGACGGAAACCAGGGGTCGGACATTTAATGAAATCCCGCACACTTTTCAAGAAATCTCGCCATCCGACGAGAAATCGCGAAATCTTTGAAAAAAGTTAAGAAGTCCGAAATCCAACAATAAATTTTGAAATCCAGCGTGAAAAAATCTTGTGCACATTATTGGTAAATTCAGAGTTAATCAATCCCTTGTGATTTTGTATTCAGTATATAAGTTAACCCGTTTATTATGTAACACTTTTTTGGCTTCCAGAATATAAATACTATTGTTAACTCAAACACTTTCAGATATTACACCCTAAAAGCAAAATATACCCTCTGGGCGTCAGAAATGAGTATAAATCGGTATCATAGCCATTTTCACCACATAAGTTTCTAGAAATTTGACATGGAATTTATCAAACGATAGTGTGACCGGCGTTTTATGTGTAAAAATTGCCTCGTATGATGTAAATTTTAAACTACAGATAAATACTAGACATGACGCCAAATGAAAAAATTGTGCGTGACACACCGAAGCCTTGCTCGATGATGTCGGGGAGCTACATAGAAAGTTTGGCCGGAGATTAGTTTCGAATAACGCCCATTCCGCGCATTGGGACGCTATAGTTCAGGCGATGTGTTCGCTTTTCCTCCACGCACTCTCTCTCTCTTCGAAGCGACGCGATTAAACAGCCGATACGTGTGTACACCGGCGGTCTTTTTTATATATAATAAACACAATGAAAATACATAAATTAACTAGCACGGCTAAGGCGATCTCTTATTTATAGCGAAATTGAACTTCCAGATACCTTGAAAACACTTTCAAAGAAACCAACAAAACAAAAATAAAAATATTGCAATTGAAACCAAAATGAATCTATTTCTACCTTGGGATAATGCCAATACTACGCGTTGCTATCGATCTCCCCTCAGTCTCTAAAAACCAGCTCTTTTGCTCTTACAAAATCAGTTCAGCCCGCTTTCTCATTAGATTCTCTAAGCCTACGTAATCCGTGTTCCATATAGCAATGTCAAAGGTACGGCAGTGTACACCAAGTACGCAGAGTGTCTTACCCCTCGGAGTTTGCCAAGGTCAAAATGAGCGTTGTAGTATTCTTGATTTTGAAAATGGTGATCTCGAAGTTCACAATAGCCATCTTTTAAATTGGAACATAATGAATTCCGTCCGGAAAGGAGTTAAACTTATAGGTCTCAAATACTGCATTGAAAATAGTTTGGTGGCATGTGGCCTTTACATTTTTTTCTCAATCTTCATATAATTTACTCTTAGAAGTTCTAATTTTAATTCGAATTAAAGATCAGACTTAACAATGCACTTTTTTCTTTATCATTCAAAGTGCTTTTTTTCATATTATCTTATTAAATGAAAAAATCGCTAGAGTTAACCCAATTCTGATTAAGTAAAACTTAATAAAAACTCTTGAGAAAACCGCATAAAATGAGATAAGTTTTATTTGATATCTATGAATAAGTGAATCTTGAACATAACTTCATTAAACATTACTTTATCCCTTTGGCTTGTAAAGGTTTTTTTTAATTTAAAAACGTTAACTTACGCTTTTAAGACTATTTCTGTTTTTATCAATTAATTTATAATAAAAATAATTTGCCTAATCTTTCTGAACATAAATGGTAAATTTTCCACGTAGTTCGTTCTAATTATCTTGTTTTTCGCATCGTTGTGAATGATGCAGCTACCTTTCGTGCGAGAGTAATTGCTGTTGCGAAAGTAGGCCATGTGGGAGTGGCTCTAACAACGAACGGAGATAAGATCCACGTCGCAGATGTTTTGTGAGTTGCCGATTTATCATCAGCTTTGATAAATGCTGAATAATTTTCAGAAATACTGAAACCTGGCGTATCAATGAAATCCTTTTTAAAAAACATCCCAACTATTTTAACTTATAGACATTTACACATTGTTTATAATATTCAATGTAATATTCATTGCTTATGGATAACATACATTACTTACGACACTTTAAAAGAAAAAGAAAAATACTAATACAAATACGCCTACAATTATGAATTACAAATACATTTTTCAAACGGTGCCATTTTCACAGAGAGGCACTATGTTCCGAAACGCCCAAAAAACGGCTAAAATTCCCCATAGAATATTTAAAAAAACTTTTTTGCATATTATGAATCAGTGTAAAATCAGATTTCACCCACAGAAATTTCTATTATCTGCGACCCCTGGCGGCGAAACTAGCCCCCCTGATGCGGGTTTTTGAGAAAAACCTCTACCAACATGGACGAAAATGGGGTTTTTCACTTTTCTTACGGTGGCGGCAACAAATTGGGCAGTGGAAAAATTCTGAAAATTTTAAAAATGACTAGCCCGATGGCAAACTACAGATTGTGATAAGTGTTGTTGCGATATTCCGCCAGGGGGGCTAGTTTCGCCGCCAGGGGTCGCAGAGAATAGAAATTTCTGTGGGTGAAATCTGATTTTACACTAATTCATAATATGCAAAAAGTTTTTTAAAATATTCTATGGGGAATTTTAGCCGTTTTTTGGGCGTTTCGGAACATAGTGAGAGGTGCTGTTAAGGGCCATGTTATAAAGTTGAGGAAGATTTCTGGATCCTTCTAATGGTATAAATAGATACACGTTAAATAACGGTGTCATGCTTTATATAAAAACAGAAATTAATTGAGCGGTGTCATGCTTTTTATATGAAAACTGAAAAATAGTCTACAGTTTCTGTACATATACATTTAAATATAGAAAAAATAAAATAACCGTTTGGAATATAAACAAGATATTGGAGATTCGATAAAGTAAAAATAATTGAAAAATTTAAATGAAACTAATGTTAACTTTATGATTTAGTTTATCGATATTTACCGAAGAGAGGTTGCAATTTCAATCTGTTGTTGAAATAAAATTAATTATCGGTAAACGGCTTTGATATTATGGAACCAGTTTTTGTGTCATCTTTATCTATTTTAATTGCCGTTGGAAGAAAGCCGTGCATTTAATAGCCGAAAATTAACTGTTTCGTAGTTATGGCAACATTCTTCAAGTGCGTTTAATGCAAATTACGGATATTTACGTTTGATTTGGTAGAAATATCGTAACTAATTGGTCCAGAATCTTAAATCTTTTTATGGCCAAAAAAATTATATTTATAAAGAGCAGCTACTATTCGAAAACATTTATTTAAATGAAGCTGTATATTTTTTCTTAGGGATTGAATAAGTTTGGTTCTCAAATTATGATTTCGGCTTTTGATTTAACCGGACCTCTTTACAATGAAAATACTTCTGATTTAAAGTCTTTTGTTGAATCTTAGTAAATAATAATCGGCTTAGGTTATACCAAAGAAACCACCCAGACCCAAGTCCACTAGTTACTTCCTAAGCAAAATAACGGTGGCCAGGCTCATTAATTTAAAAAATTATTAATTTTATGGTTTAAATGACCATTTCGAAACACATTTTAGAAGTAAATTCTCAAAAAGTATCATTTTACTTATGAAGAAAGAGAATAGATAAACCAACAACAGATTTTCTTGCAACATCTTGATGTTTTTCTTTTCGTTGACTTCGGAGCTGGGATTGGCAAAATAACAGATAAAACAAAATCTAGTTTATTTCCAACAAATAAAATAATTTTTAGGAAATATGTTTAGAGTCTTACGAAACTAGCATAAAAATTTGCTTCCAAAAGTAAATAAAAATAGTCAACCAAAATTGAACCTGATTCAGTAATGCAATAAATATTATGTTTAATTTTATTTCAACCAATTGTTTTATCCACACAATTTGATTAAAGTGTGATCGAAGTTTATTATTTATTTGAATCAATTCATTCTTAAACGAATTGATAAACAAGATTATATAAAACCTTTAAACTATTTGAACATTTTTCTTGAGACAATGGTAAAAAAATCAAATTCCAAAGATAATTTTAATCTATTTAGGAATTTGTGAATGCGTGAAGTCTGTCCCAATTTGGGGGATAGCTTTTTAAAAGGCATATATTTATAAAAATAAAGCAAGATTTACCAAAAGGTCAATCCTGACCTTTAATTTAGTTCTATATCAAAATATTCTAAAAAAAAAAGTTTTATTAAACTGACTATAAACAATAAAATAATTTTGCTATGTATAGAATCACTTGACATTTTTAATATTTTGAAGCTACAATACAATGTCTGTTTCTTTAGTCTAGATAAAGTTTTCTAGCGTCCGTCAAAGCAGTGTTATTTAAAAATCTTTAATAATAAAGCTTTTTTTTTAAAAAATATAAGTGTAGCATGCGCTAAATAGTCCTGATTTTTATTCTTTCATTTTTAAATTATTGAAACATTAATAGACAGTGTGTTACACTATAAACTACCTTTCTCAAAACATTTTTATATTATATAGTACGGATAAAATATTTAAAAGAAAAGCTTATGAAAAATTCAAGGGTTGTTTGCTTTTTGTGAATCATTTTAAAAATAACGGAAATTATACTGTAAATTAGTAATGTGGACGTAAAATCAAACTTTTTTCCATTTATTTGGTCCTTTTTCTAAAAAATATTATACTAACTTAAAGAAGTTAAAGCTCTTCTCTAAACTTAAAACTTAAAAGCTGCTTTATGGTCAATTTAAACCGTTCATAATTTGGCTGATCCTTGAACTATTTGTTTGACACAAAAATTTTAATTAAATTACATGTTTACTGGTTTGTTTGGTCGTTTGCGTGCTCGAAGAAAATCGATCAATTTGATTTAATAATATGTCAGGAAAGTTTACCTTATTTTAAAATATGTTTAAGCCAAGTTGAAATTCTTAAATAAGGCTTTTTAAAATGATATATTCTTATTTAATAATATTATTAGTTTCTTGGAAGTATATCCATTAACAAAAATTATAGTAGAATTCGAAATATTTTATATTTATGAAATTTCCCTTAGCATTTGTTTGAGAGTGAAATAAGAACTAAAAAAGGAATTCTTCTTTTAAAGCAGTTATATTTAAATATTTATATTTTTTTTGGTGGTGTTGCTGAAACGTGCCGGTCAGCAGCTTTCAACGGCACAGTTCAACGTAGAACTCAGCCAATACACGGATTAATTCGTAAAATGCCCTCTTCGAGGAAAAGTGGCGTCACTATCGCGATCTCCTCTTCCAGGGAGCTTCTATACGGGGTGACTCTGGGACAGGTCAAATACACGTGACCCCCTTTTTCGAAAACCGGCAATCTGCTTTACCCCGTTACCATGTTTACGGCAACCCCTTCGCAAAATACGTTTGCGCATCGTTATCCGCGCAGTGAGGGAGAGAAAACCGTCTACGGTTGGCAACCCTGTTCCTGGTCGGATTTATTTACACTTTTTTCAGCAAAGGATTCGTAGTTATTGTGGGAAAAGACTATCAGAATTCGCGTGTAGACAACGTATTTAAAATTAAGTACTTAAACGAGGATTTTATTTATTTTATTTAGTTGAATAATAATAAAATGTTGCGAACTATAAACTGTTGTTACCGTGGCTGTCCAGATGATTTAAGGGTTAAATATCTTCTCCCACAGGCAACAATCCAATTCTTACATTCTTGTAATTTAGTTTTACATTGAGGGAAAGGTATGAACTTTATTTCGCTAGTTGCGTACGTGGAGTTAATTGAACAGTCCTTATAACAGAATTTCTTGTGGTATACAATTATCGAAACTGTATTTATTACAAGAAAGAGAAGGGCTGACTTCACGAGCCCCATTAACAAAGCATTTTAGAATTCGGTAGTTTTCCCAACAACGACCACGTGACGCTTCCCCTTGCTATATCTTACTTCTTAATGCATCAAAGGAGATGAGCGTCACTGTAGCACTTTTGTGTTCGGGCCGTTTCCGCGTTATATACCTTTCCCCTTTCCTTAAAAAGTCTCCCGTTTTAGAAGGTCCCTGCATCGGCTGAAATGTTTATCGCCGTACACGGTTGACAACACTCCTAACGTCCAAATAATTATTTTAAAGATCGATAAAAAGTTCCGAATGCTTGACAAAAAGTTTGTGTTTTAAAGAACATCAAATGATTATTTAATTTATTTTTCTCGTTCAATAAATGGTTTATTTATTCAGCAATGGCTTAGTAATAAAAGAATGTTTAACAAGAGACGCCCAACCAATTCAGACATATCGGATTATTTTACCGCGTTGATTTCGTTCAAGCAAATCAGAACAGTGGCATTCCCCGTTTCTCTCCCCGTTTTAATCCGAGCACAACCCAAAAGAATTCAATTTCCGTTGTTGGCGTAGAATTATGAAACAAGCCCATTCTAAGTATTGAATCCCGCCGTACGAATAGAAACGTTTAAAAATGTTTTAATTTATAAATCAATAATATTTGTTTCGTGTTCATAAAAGTTTGAACTTGAACCTGACCTTAAGAGTATCCTTGAGCAAATTCTCTAAATCAAATAGCTTTTCCTGACATTTTTTTTTTAAATTTAACAAAATAAAATATTATAAACGGCAATAAATTAAACCCAGGCCTAAGTAAATAGATTAAGAATTTTATCCTAACACGCAAATTAGCAACCATGGCTCTTCTTTTAATATGAAATTTTAATTTTTTTATTTAATTGTGATAATAGAACGCTAATAATCATATGAGATCTTTATCTCAACAGACGGAGGGGCTAATTTTTTTCTAAGCAGCTCAGAGTGAAATGGCAATTTCCCCTCTCCAAGAGAGCTAGGCAAACATCATTGAGCGGTTGAGTAATTTGACTAGCTCACACAAAAATTATTGAAATTTTTTCAATTTAATAAGAGTAAAATAGTGGAGCTCACATTTTGAAGAATAAAAGTTTTCTGAATGCTCAAAAAGATATTCCTAATTGTTTTAAGCTCTGACCCGTTTTGTTTGCCTTTAGATATACTGATTTTAATGTTAACGTTTTAATTAAGTTTTTAAGACTTATTTTCTATTTTTCAATTGGAAACAATTTTTAATTTTAGAGCCTTTTGATTTACAGATACACCAAATTAATAGGAATTTTTTTTATAATATTTTAATGCTGAAATACAGTTCGTAAACGGATAAAATTAATTCTTTTGAAAAGGCATTGGATATAAAGCCACTTAGAACATTGACAAGTTCCTCCCTTAAATATATTAAATTTACATTTGCGGGAAGGCCTTTAATCGAGAGCGCACAGCGTAGATGCAGGATGAAACATGCGTGTCGTTTCTTTAACATTTGTTGGGGGAGGAGTTTAAAAAAATATAACCCCACCTTTCCCACATATTTAATGAAAGGCGGTGCTTAAAGCGAACACAGTTATTGGGTGAGGCTATTGCCTGATATAATGCAAATTTTTATAATTTGTTAGAAATTAGAAAACTGACATAATTTTACGCGGAATTATATCAAACGAGTATCAAAGAAATAATATAAATTTGCCTTTAAAAATCAGTTAATAAATATGATTTTATTAAGATATTAATTAATTCGCGATCATAAGCCGTTTTTTTTCCGTCGGTCCTTGGAAGTATAGAATTTACAATCCAATAAAAGATCGATCGAATAACATTGAAAATCCGGCGACCGAAAAAAAGTTCCCGAGTTTGGTCATTTGCATTTATAGGGCGCTCATTCAACGAGAGAAGAATCAATAGGAACAGCATAAACCATATGTTTCGATGCTCTAAAAATATGTAGGATGAGGAGTTAAATGTAATAAAACCCAACCTTTTCAGCATAAATTAAATGAAAGGATGGTTTGAAAGACCTCCCCCCTTTTTGCAAGAACTTCGCCTGCGTTAGAACATGACAGCTTCAGCTGTGTCATATGTGGGCTTACACAGTTTTTCGCATCTCTTTCAGTACGATTTATATTCAGCGCAAATCTTCTTTATCTGCCCGTTCTGTTTCGTAAAATTAGACTCGCGGTCATTCCACAAGCCGTAACAAGGTTGTCGTTATTGTTATATTTAAGACCCGGGTTCAAACGATTATTTAGAGCGGTGACATTTTTCACTTAAACAAGTGGATATCTTAAAACTAAAATGCTATTTTCCCGCTTTAAATTTTGTACCAAAGTTTCATTTTTAACGATGTTACAATATACACAATTTTACGAAAGAGACTCAAATGGATCCAGCACAGCAATTATAACGGAATAAACGGTGGGGGCCGCAGAGATGTTTTCCGATTCCGGTTAATTTTAACAGGATTTCCGTTTGGCGATTTAGATTAAGCAAGCTGTTTATTTTCCGACCCTCGCAATCGTGCTGCAGAGACGCTTACGGAATAATGCTAATCGGCGACGCTGTTTTACGGACTAATTTTTTTCGGTCGATTTTTGAATTGAACAGCTTTCACGTGGTTATAATCTGCTCGCGTCTCTTCCGGCAGTGACTCTGAAGGCCTTGCTCTCTTATTTATAAATTTCCCTACTCTATTTTTTATAGATGTACCATGTTTATAGTTTAATCGTTATTTTTAATTTTATAACTTTTATAATAAAGTCACGTATAGTAGAAAATAAAATAATCTGTGAAAGTTAGGTTCTTTACTATTATAAACCCTTATTTTCTGAAAATTAGTCTTGATTAGAAAATGTACAATAACGTTTTTTGTTGAAGAAAAAATTATTTGAACATTTTGCTGATTGCAAAATGTTACATAAATCATGAAATCAATAAACAAGTTTGGAAAGAGCAATTTCTCTAGTGCACAAAAAATTACGTAATTGTCTAAAAGTAGTCAATAGCTTATTATCAAATCTTGATAACGAAAAGCGATGGTCCTGTGATTACATCATAGCTTTTTGATATGAGTTGATCATTTTATGAATCTAAGTCTGCGTTTATACTATTAACGCCTCCTGGTTTAAAGAAATACAGTGGTAACATTACTTTGAGCCCCACAAAGAGTTAAGAAATAAAAATATCTAGTCGTTGCCATTAACTAGAATATTTTTTGGAAAAATCTCTTGTAAGATACTCTCAAACAAACGCGGCAATGACTTCGTTTACTATATCCACTTTACAAATGTTTATACGTTAAAATTAAATATCTCCAATATAATTATCTTATTCAATCTATACTTGATTATGGATTACTATCTTACAATTCTACTACCTTCATAAATTTCGAATAAACCAAAATAAATGTGCACAATATACATGTACATGTATATATTAGGAAGAGACAAAAGATATTTAGCCACTGAGGTCAGATATGAACTCCGACGGCAAACACTAAAACAAATTTAGGTATTTTTAAGTTCAAATACTTCCAAAATTTGTCTGCTTATGTTTTTAATATGATTGAAAATATACTACACGCTCAAAACAATGTAGTTTGTTGTAATAGTGAGAGCGCATGTTTACAAAATATACCAGAATTGTTCGAAATTGGTATACAGCTCTGAAAATTGATATACACGTGCCTTGAACTATACTCTCGACTACCTAGATTTTAATTTTCAAAAAAACCGACTGGAAAAACGTTTATAAGCAAAAAACGCCTGTGTTGCCGAGGACGCGCCCATCGTAGTTGAATGGTGTTTTTAAAATAAATTTTTCTAAGTTGCACAGCATCTCCGCAACTTTAGGAATTAAAAATGGTAAATCGCGTGTAGCTCACGTGGTAAAGTTATGAATTTCTTTATGGTAATACGTGTCACAGTGCTTCTTAAAACCTGATATGGAAACACATCGAAATATTTTTTTACTTGACGTTTTTAACGATTTTTCGTTTTTCTCTATAGGGAAAAATGGTAAATCGAGTTTAGCTCGGGTGGTATAGGTGGTAAAGTTAATAAATTTTTTATGGTGATACGTGTCACGGTACTACTTAAAACCTGATATGGAAACACATCGATATATTTTTTTACTTGACGTTTTTAACGATTTTTCGTTTTTCTCCATAGGGAAAAATGGTAAATCGAGTTTAGCTCGGGTCGTAAAGGTGGTTAAAATATTGATTTTTTTATGGTGATACGTGACATAGTATTACTTAAAAGCTGATATGGAACTACATCAAAACATTTTTTTTTCAATTTCCCCGCTTTTATCTTTTTTAAATTTCCATGGCATGGCAACCACAACTAAGCCTAATTCCGCGGTTTTCAAAAGGCTGTTGCGAGATTGATTTATACAAAAATTGCAGTTAGACCTACTCGTATTTTTTTATGCTTTTAAACTGACGACTTCTGTTTTTATAATTACGTACGCTGTGCAATGAGTTCTTAAACTAAAAATATAGATTGGTTATTATGTATTCTTTGTCAGAAAGATACGAAAGAAAGATTGCAGTGCCCTTCTGAGACAAAGCGGTTAAACGTGGGAGCCGGATGCAAGTCTCTTGAAAAGGATTTATTAAAGTTTGAAAAAAATGGTGAATTGCTAAACTGTGTTGACTTATCCTTTTTGAAAAATTCAGGCGGAATAGCGGCCAACTTAACTAACAAAAAGGCTAAGTGGCATAAGTCGTGCAGAGTACAGTATAATGCTCAAAAACTTAAACGAGCTGTCAAACGAAAATAACGTTGTGAAAATACATATGATGAGAATACGAAACGGATATGTTATAAAGAAAAGTGTTTGTTTTGTTACTCTGGGAATTATGGAAACGATAAAATTTTGCATATGGTTACTTCGAAGTCACAGAGTTTTGAAGATTGCGAAAGATTTGAATGAGCAAAACATCTTAGGAAAATGTCGAGACACTGACATATCACTACTTGAATCGAGATATCATTGAAAATGCCTTGTTTTATATTACCATCACGAACGAAGTTTAAAAAAATCCCATCCTATGTCTAAATGTATTTTGTGCGATAGCGACTGTTCTGTGACTGGGGATCAGTGGCGTACAGTATATACACCTGAATTACTTGAAACAATTCGTAAATGCGCCGAAGATTTGCAAGACGTTACGCTTCTACGTAAAATTTCAGAAGGCGAATTAATTCAGCTAAATTCTTCGTACCACGCCAAATGTCTTGTAGGCCTGTATAAGCGAAAAAAAAGCGTCGACAATAACTACGAACATTCTTATCACTTGGCGGTATTTGGTGAAATAATTGATTTCATTAAAGTAAAGATTTATCAGGGACATTCACAGACCTTAAAATTGTAGACATAGCGAATTTGTTCCAATCTAAGCTAGATGATTTGGGTATTCTGTCGAATGTGAGAGTGAACTCTACACGATTAAAGGAAAGAATCCTAGCAGAGCTACCAGACTTGTATGCATGCACAGTTGGTAGAGATGTAGTAATAGCGTCACATGCTTACGTAAATCAAACCGTAAGAAGTGCAATTAACGTGCAAAACATAAACGACGAGGAATTGATTTTGAAAAAAGCGTCAATGGTTCTTAGGAAGTACACGTTGGCAACACCGTACAAATTTGACGGAACTTTTCAGCCAGGAGAACAACAGAAGGCTGTTAGTTCCGTAGTTGTCCGTTTCATTCAAGGGCTGTTAGAAGTTTCCCGTACCTCCGATATATCGCAAGCTGTATTAACCATTGCGCAGCTAATCGTAAAGAACAGTTTTCGTAGAGTTCAAAACCAGTTTAGTGAACATACCAAGAGTCAAAACGAAACTCCAGTCTCGACGTACATTGCATTTAAAGTAAACGAGCGTTAATCGATACTCTACATCGCCTTGGAATTTGCATGTCTTACGATAAACTGAATCGTACGTCTTCAAGTATAGGTAACGCCGTTTGTGCTATGTTTGAGGAAGAACAAGAAGTATGTCCTCGGAAACTGAAATGCGGATTATTTACTACAGCGGCTGTGGGTAATATCGATCATAATCCAAGTTCCACGACAGCGAAAGATTCATTTCACGGAACAGCGATTTCAATAATGCAACACCCTTCCGACACCATTAGTGTTATATCTCGTAGTAACTTAAACCTTGCCGAAAACCAAACCAGAGCCATAAATTGTTCACTACCCTCATTTTACACAAACGTTCCCCCAGTGGCAATCGGAAAAGAATTTCTGGTACCTAGAATAAATGGTCTTTCAAGTTTAAATTCATCCCACCTTAACCGCGCCATCGAGGAGGAACACAAATGGTTAAGCAAAGTAACTGAAGCCTATGGCCGGTTTGCACGCGAAGAAAACCCTGAAATCGAAGACCAACTTTCGTGGTTATCATACCACGCGATGTCCGTTACTTCTGTTCATCCTCAAACGCTCTCTTCGCTTCTACCACTATTTCAAGACCCAGCTCATAGCGCTGCTATGATACGACACGCGATGTCAGTTGTGAAGGCATCTGTTCAACATCTCAATCCTGGTCAAGTTCCAGTAATTGCTTGTGATCAGCCCCTATATGCATTAGCGAAAAATATTCAGTGGACTTGGCCCAGTACTTATGGCCATTTCGTAGTCTCCATATTGAACTTGCATTTGATAAAGTTTTGGGAGACTGGTTAAGCAACAGTGAGTGGACATCCGCGATCGTTAAGGCGGGAATTGCTGGAGCTAGAACGGCCGACTCCTATCTTAAAGGATCACACATACTTCGCATTAACAACGCTCACCAGGTTACGTTAGCGGCACTTCAAATTCTCAAATTGTAAGCTTTTAGAACCTATCTAAAGGAACTGCCCCCAGATAACGTACCAATGAACATAGAAGAATGGACCATTAGTCAGAGCGCGCTGTACCCGCAATTCGGTTACTGGAATATCGTTATGGATCTTGAACTACTGTTACTTATGTTTGTTCGTTCTTTGCGTGGAGGCTCTCTTAATCTTTACATAGAAGCTCTGACTGGAATGGTGATTTGGTTTTTCGCGCTAGACCATACTCATTACGCAAGATGGATTTCCGTTCATATTCGAGACATGGCTAGCCTTAAAGAGAGACACCCCACAGTAGCCAACGAATTTCTTGCGGGTAATTTTGTAGTTCAAAAAACTAATCGCGCTTTTTCGACAATTGCGTTGGATCACGCTCACGAACAGCTAAATGCCCTTGTTAAAGGCGACGGAGGAGCAGTTGGTTTAACTGGAAATCTGAGTGCTCTTTTGAAATGGATGGTTGCAGGTCCGGAGATAGCTCGGATAATTCAAGAGTTTGAAGAAAATAACATTCCCAGAACTCACATCAGCTCTACTTATCATTATGTAGTCGCCTTAAGAAATAACATCGGAGTGCCGGGAATTATTAGAGCAATTTGTCATTTTGATGTACGATCGGACGTCAGATTTAACCAGAATTAATGACGCTCGCCAACATCTTTTTGCTCACAAACAGAGAACAATGGAAAATAGTCCAAAGACACAAAATGCTTTAGAACAACACACAAAGAGGGCAATACTTCAGGGTAACCTAATATGGGGGCAGTGTTTTGTTCCAAGACTGGACTTAGCTGATCACAAAGAATGGGGTTGGTATTTAAGTCCCGAAAACAAATGGCAGGCAATTTGGTCAACTTTACCGGAAGCGTCGAATCTATCATATCTAGTTAAATGCAACTGCAGAAAATTTAACTGCACCACCTTCAAATGCGCGAAGGCTTACCTTAAATGTACCATTATGTGCGCGTGTGAAGGAAATTGTGATAGTTAAGAAAACTTCTCATTCTGTTTTACCCGTACGTAATGCAATAATTTCAATATTTCCATATTTATGTATTATAATTCTATATTTATAATAATTGTAATTTTTAATTTAAAAACTAATCACTTTTCACATTTTTAAACATTTTTATTATACATAAAGTATGTAATAAACGTAGATCATTTCAGTTGGATTTGAAGTTTTTCTTATTTATTAGGTAGAAAAAAACGGGAAATTAAAAAAAAAACGTTTAGTGAAATAATATCTCGATGTGGTTCCATATCAGGTTTTAATAAGTACAGTGACACGTATCACCATGAAAAAAATCATAACTTTACCACCTTTACCACACGAGCTACACACGATTTACCATTTTTCCCTATAGAGAAAAACGGAAAATCGTCAAAAACGTCAAGTAAAAAATATCTCGATGTGGTTCCATATCAGGTTTTAAGAAGCGTTATGACACGTATCACCATAAAAAATTTCATAACTTTACCACCATTACCACCCGAGTTACACACGATTTACCATTTTTCCCTATAGAGAAAAACGAAAAATGGTAAAAACCGTCAAGTAAAAAAAATACCTCGATGTGGTTCCATATCAGGTTTTAAGTATTATTATGACACATATCACCATAAAAAATTTCATAACTTTACCACCTTTACCACGTGAGCTAAAGACGATTTACCATTTTTCCCTATAGAGAAAAAAGAAAAATCGTTCAAAACGTCAAGTTTAAAAATATCTCGATGTGGTTCCATATCAGGTTTTAAGTAGTATTATGACACGTATCACCATAAAACATTTCATAACTTTTCCACCTTTACCACCGGAGCTACACTCGATTTACCATTTTTCCCTATATAGAAAAATGAAAAATGGTAAAAACCGTCAAGTAAAAAAATACCTCGATGTGGTTCCATATCAGGTTTTAAGTAGTACTATGACACGTAATACCATAAAAAATGTCATAACTTTACCACCTTTACCACCCGCCCTACACTTGATATACCATTTTTCCCAATAGAGAAAAACGAAAAATCGTTCAAAATGTCAAGTAAAAAATACCTCGATGTGGTTCCATATCAGGTTTTAAGTATTATTATGACACATATCACCATAAAAAATTTCATAACTTTACCACCTTTACCACCTGAGCTACAGACGATTTACCATTTTTCCCTATAGAGAAAAACAAAAAATCGTTCAAAACGTCAAGTTTAAAAATATCTCGATGTGGTTCCATATCAGGTTTTAAGTAGTATTATGACACGTATCACCATAAAACATTTCATAACTTTTCCACCTTTACCACCGGAGCTACACTCGATTTACCATTTTTCCCTATGGAGAAAAATGAAAAATGGTAAAAACCGTCAAGTAAAAAAATACCTCGATGTTGTTCCATATCAGGTTTTAAGTAGTACTATGACACGTATCACCATAAAAAATTTCATAACTTTATCACCTTTACCACCCGAGTTACACACGATTTACCATTTTTCCCAATAGAGAAAAACGAAAAATCGTTCAAAACGTCAAGTAAAAAAATACCTTGGTGTGATTTCATATCAGGTTTTAAGTAGTATTATGACACGTATCACCATAAAACATTTCATAACTTTTCCACCTTTACCACCGGAGCTACACTCGATTTACCATTTTTCCCTATGGAGAAAAATGAAAAATGGTAAAAACCGTCAAGTAAAAAAATACCTCATATCCGCTTTTAAGTAGTATTATTACACGTATCACCATAAAAAAATTCATAACTTTACCACCATTACCACCCGAGTTACACACGATTTACCATTTTTCCCTATAGAGAAAAACGAAAAATGGTAAAAACCGTCAAGTAAAAAAATACCTCGATGTGGTTCCATATCAGGTTTTAAGTATTATTATGACACGTATCACCATAAAAAAGTTCATAACTCTACCACCTTTACCACCCGAGCTACACTCGATTTACCATTTTTCCCTATAGAGAAAAACGAAAAATGGTAAAAACCGTCAAGTAAAAAAATACCTCATATCCGCTTTTAAGTAGTATTATTACACGTATCACCATAAAAAAATTCATAACTTTACCACCATTACCACCCGAGTTACACACGATTTACCATTTTTCCCTATAGAGAAAAACGAAAAATGGTAAAAACCGTCAAGTAAAAAAATACCTCGATGTGGTTCCATATCAGGTTTTAAGTATTATTATGACACGTATCACCATAAAAAAGTTCATAACTCTACCACTTTTACCACGCGAGTTACACACGATTTACCATTTTTCCCTATAGAGAAAAACGAAAAATGGTAAAAACCGTCAAGTAAAAAAATACCTCGATGTGGTTCCATATCAGGTTTTAAGTATTATTATGACACGTATCACCATAAAAAAGTTCATAACTCTACCACCTTTACCACGCGAGTTACACACGATTTACCATTTTTCCCTATAGAGAAAAACGAAAAATGGTAAAAACCGTCAAGTAAAAAAATACCTCGATGTGGTTCCATATCAGGTTTTAAGTATTATTATGACACGTATCACCATAAAAAAGTTCATAACTCTACCACCTTTACCACGCGAGTTACACACGATTTACCATTTTTCCCTATAGAGAAAAACGAAAAATGGTAAAAACCGTCAAGTAAAAAAATACCTCGATGTGGTTCCATATCAGGTTTTAAGTATTATTATGACACGTATCACCATAAAAAAGTTCATAACTCTACCACCTTTACCACGCGAGTTACACACGATTTACCATTTTTCCCTATAGAGAAAAACGAAAAATGGTAAAAACCGTCAAGTAAAAAAATACCTCGATGTGGTTCCATATCAGGTTTTAAGTATTATTATGACACGTATCACCATAAAAAAGTTCATAACTCTACCACCTTTACCACGCGAGTTACACACGATTTACCATTTTTCCCTATAGAGAAAAACGAAAAATGGTAAAAACCGTCAAGTAAAAAAATACCTCGATGTGGTTCCATATCAGGTTTTAAGTATTATTATGACACGTATCACCATAAAAAAGTTCATAACTCTACCACCTTTACCACGCGAGTTACACACGATTTACCATTTTTCCCTATAGAGAAAACGAAAAATCGTTCAAAACGTCGAGTAAAAAATACCTCGATGTGGTTCCATATCAGGTTTTAAGTAGTATTATGACACGTATCACCATAAAACATTTCATAACTTTTTCCACCTTTACCACCCGAGCTACACTCGATTTACCATTTTTCCCTATGGAGAAAAATGAAAAATGGTAAAAACCGTCAAGTAAAAAAATACCTCGATGTGGTTCCATATCAGGTTTTAAGTATTATTATGACACGTATCACCATAAAAAAGTTCATAACTCTACCACCTTTACCACGCGAGTTACACACGATTTACCATTTTTCCCTATAGAGAAAAACGAAAAATGGTAAAAACCGTCAAGTAAAAAAATACCTCATATCCGCTTTTAAGTAGTATTATTACACGTATCACCATAAAAAAATTCATAACTTTACCACCATTACCACCCGAGTTACACACGATTTACCATTTTTCCCTATAGAGAAAAACGAAAAATGGTAAAAACCGTCAAGTAAAAAAATACCTCGATGTGGTTCCATATCAGGTTTTAAGTATTATTATGACACGTATCACCATAAAAAAGTTCATAACTCTACCACCTTTACCACGCGAGTTACACACGATTTACCATTTTTCCCTATAGAGAAAACGAAAAATCGTTCAAAACGTCGAGTAAAAAATACCTCGATGTGGTTCCATATCAGGTTTTAAGTAGTATTATGACACGTATCACCATAAAACATTTCATAACTTTTTCCACCTTTACCACCCGAGCTACACTCGATTTACCATTTTTCCCTATGGAGAAAAATGAAAAATGGTAAAAACCGTCAAGTAAAAAAATACCTCGATGTGGTTCCATATCAGGTTTTAAGTATTATTATGACACGTATCACCATAAAAAAGTTCATAACTCTACCACCTTTACCACGCGAGTTACACACGATTTACCATTTTTCCCTATAGAGAAAAACGAAAAATGGTAAAAACCGTCAAGTAAAAAAATACCTCGATGTGGTTCCATATCAGGTTTTAAGTATTATTATGACACGTATCACCATAAAAAAGTTCATAACTCTACCACCTTTACCACCCGAGCTACACTCGATTTACCATTTTTCCCTATAGAGAAAAACGAAAAATGGTAAAAACCGTCAAGTAAAAAAATACCTCATATCCGCTTTTAAGTAGTATTATTACACGTATCACCATAAAAAAATTCATAACTTTACCACCATTACCACCCGAGTTACACACGATTTACCATTTTTCCCTATAGAGAAAAACGAAAAATGGTAAAAACCGTCAAGTAAAAAAATACCTCGATGTGGTTCCATATCAGGTTTTAAGTATTATTATGACACGTATCACCATAAAAAAGTTCATAACTCTACCACCTTTACCACGCGAGTTACACACGATTTACCATTTTTCCCTATAGAGAAAAACGAAAAATGGTAAAAACCGTCAAGTAAAAAAATACCTCGATGTGGTTCCATATCAGGTTTTAAGTATTATTATGACACGTATCACCATAAAAAAGTTCATAACTCTACCACCTTTACCACGCGAGTTACACACGATTTACCATTTTTCCCTATAGAGAAAAACGAAAAATGGTAAAAACCGTCAAGTAAAAAAATACCTCGATGTGGTTCCATATCAGGTTTTAAGTATTATTATGACACGTATCACCATAAAAAAGTTCATAACTCTACCACCTTTACCACGCGAGTTACACACGATTTACCATTTTTCCCTATAGAGAAAAACGAAAAATGGTAAAAACCGTCAAGTAAAAAAATACCTCGATGTGGTTCCATATCAGGTTTTAAGTATTATTATGACACGTATCACCATAAAAAAGTTCATAACTCTACCACCTTTACCACGCGAGTTACACACGATTTACCATTTTTCCCTATAGAGAAAAACGAAAAATGGTAAAAACCGTCAAGTAAAAAAATACCTCGATGTGGTTCCATATCAGGTTTTAAGTATTATTATGACACGTATCACCATAAAAAAGTTCATAACTCTACCACCTTTACCACGCGAGTTACACACGATTTACCATTTTTCCCTATAGAGAAAAACGAAAAATGGTAAAAACCGTCAAGTAAAAAAATACCTCGATGTGGTTCCATATCAGGTTTTAAGTATTATTATGACACGTATCACCATAAAAAAGTTCATAACTCTACCACCTTTACCACGCGAGTTACACACGATTTACCATTTTTCCCTATAGAGAAAAACGAAAAATGGTAAAAACCGTCAAGTAAAAAAATACCTCGATGTGGTTCCATATCAGGTTTTAAGTATTATTATGACACGTATCACCATAAAAAAGTTCATAACTCTACCACCTTTACCACGCGAGTTACACACGATTTACCATTTTTCCCTATAGAGAAAAACGAAAAATGGTAAAAACCGTCAAGTAAAAAAATACCTCGATGTGGTTCCATAACAGGTTTTAAGTATTATTATGACACGTATCACCATAAAAAAGTTCATAACTCTACCACCTTTACCACGCGAGTTACACACGATTTACCATTTTTCCCTATAGAGAAAAACGAAAAATGGTAAAAACCGTCAAGTAAAAAAATACCTCGATGTGGTTCCATATCAGGTTTTAAGTATTATTATGACACGTATCACCATAAAAAAGTTCATAACTCTACCACCTTTACCACGCGAGTTACACACGATTTACCATTTTTCCCTATAGAGAAAAACGAAAAATGGTAAAAACCGTCAAGTAAAAAAATACCTCGATGTGGTTCCATATCAGGTTTTAAGTATTATTATGACACGTATCACCATAAAAAAGTTCATAACTCTACCACCTTTACCACGCGAGTTACACACGATTTACCATTTTTCCCTATAGAGAAAAACGAAAAATGGTAAAAACCGTCAAGTAAAAAAATACCTCGATGTGGTTCCATATCAGGTTTTAAGTATTATTATGACACGTATCACCATAAAAAAGTTCATAACTCTACCACCTTTACCACGCGAGTTACACACGATTTACCATTTTTCCCTATAGAGAAAAACGAAAAATGGTAAAAACCGTCAAGTAAAAAAATACCTCGATGTGGTTCCATATCAGGTTTTAAGTATTATTATGACACGTATCACCATAAAAAAGTTCATAACTCTACCACCTTTACCACGCGAGTTACACACGATTTACCATTTTTCCCTATAGAGAAAAACGAAAAATGGTAAAAACCGTCAAGTAAAAAAATACCTCGATGTGGTTCCATATCAGGTTTTAAGTATTATTATGACACGTATCACCATAAAAAAGTTCATAACTCTACCACCTTTACCACGCGAGTTACACACGATTTACCATTTTTCCCTATAGAGAAAAACGAAAAATGGTAAAAACCGTCAAGTAAAAAAATACCTCGATGTGGTTCCATATCAGGTTTTAAGTATTATTATGACACGTATCACCATAAAAAAGTTCATAACTCTACCACCTTTACCACGCGAGTTACACACGATTTACCATTTTTCCCTATAGAGAAAAACGAAAAATGGTAAAAACCGTCAAGTAAAAAAATACCTCGATGTGGTTCCATATCAGGTTTTAAGTATTATTATGACACGTATCACCATAAAAAAGTTCATAACTCTACCACCTTTACCACGCGAGTTACACACGATTTACCATTTTTCCCTATAGAGAAAAACGAAAAATGGTAAAAACCGTCAAGTAAAAAAATACCTCGATGTGGTTCCATAACAGGTTTTAAGTATTATTATGACACGTATCACCATAAAAAAGTTCATAACTCTACCACCTTTACCACGCGAGTTACACACGATTTACCATTTTTCCCTATAGAGAAAAACGAAAAATGGTAAAAACCGTCAAGTAAAAAAATACCTCGATGTGGTTCCATATCAGGTTTTAAGTATTATTATGACACGTATCACCATAAAAAAGTTCATAACTCTACCACCTTTACCACGCGAGTTACACACGATTTACCATTTTTCCCTATAGAGAAAAACGAAAAATGGTAAAAACCGTCAAGTAAAAAAATACCTCGATGTGGTTCCATATCAGGTTTTAAGTATTATTATGACACGTATCACCATAAAAAAGTTCATAACTCTACCACCTTTACCACGCGAGTTACACACGATTTACCATTTTTCCCTATAGAGAAAAACGAAAAATGGTAAAAACCGTCAAGTAAAAAAATACCTCGATGTGGTTCCATATCAGGTTTTAAGTATTATTATGACACGTATCACCATAAAAAAGTTCATAACTCTACCACCTTTACCACGCGAGTTACACACGATTTACCATTTTTCCCTATAGAGAAAAACGAAAAATGGTAAAAACCGTCAAGTAAAAAAATACCTCGATGTGGTTCCATATCAGGTTTTAAGTATTATTATGACACGTATCACCATAAAAAAGTTCATAACTCTACCACCTTTACCACGCGAGTTACACACGATTTACCATTTTTCCCTATAGAGAAAAACGAAAAATGGTAAAAACCGTCAAGTAAAAAAATACCTCGATGTGGTTCCATATCAGGTTTTAAGTATTATTATGACACGTATCACCATAAAAAAGTTCATAACTCTACCACCTTTACCACGCGAGTTACACACGATTTACCATTTTTCCCTATAGAGAAAACGAAAAATCGTTCAAAACGTCGAGTAAAAAATACCTCGATGTGGTTCCATATCAGGTTTTAAGTAGTATTATGACACGTATCACCATAAAACATTTCATAACTTTTTCCACCTTTACCACCCGAGCTACACTCGATTTACCATTTTTCCCTATGGAGAAAAATGAAAAATGGTAAAAACCGTCAAGTAAAAAATCACCTCGATGTGGTTTCATTTCAGCTTTTAAGTAGCACTATGACACGTATTACCATACAAAAATTCATAACTTTACCACGTGAGCTACACGCGATTTACCATATTTTTTTCTAAAGCTGCGGAGATGCGGTGCAACGTAGATCATATTTTAAAATCACATTTGAACTAAGATGCGCGCGCCCTCGGCTACAAAGGCATTTTTTGCTTATAAACTTTTTTCCAGTCGGTTTTTGTGAAAAATAAAATTTAGGTGGTCGAGAATATAGATGAAGGCACGTGTATATCAATTTTCAGAGCTGTATACCAATTTCGAACAATTTATCACCATGCGCTCTCACTATAAAAAATATCGAATCCTGCATCATGAATAAAAATGTATAAGTCTGCGGCATACAGAAATTTGAGTAATTTTTAGGTCGTTAGCTTTACATGAAAAATTGGACCAAAGCCTTATGTTTTTAAAGCAACTGAAGTTTATTAAAATTATCTGATACCCAAAATTGAAATAAACATACAATACGATATTTTCGGAAATTCAGAAAAATATAAATATCTCTTAACGATTATAAAAAATTCCATTGAATATTAAAGTAGTTTCAATGACAAAATTAGATATTTAAATAATATGTTTATTGGGTTAGCAAAAAAGCCTAAAATTTTAAATTCCAGGTAGAGCATGCATAATTGTATGAAATGTGATTTGTATGTTATTCTTTAACTGTAACACAAATCGTTATAAAAAATCATTATCTAGGTTTTAATTAAATGACGTGAATTTAAATTGCTACTTTCTTAAGACTTTTGAAGTTGGCAGTTAAAATATCGATAACTTATTTCTTTGCTAATGCAAGAAACCCTTTTTAAGATATCCCACTATCTTATTGCATTAGACATCTATTGATGTTGGCCAAATTCCATGTACAAAAGTTCGGGGATAACATACGAAATAATCACTTAAAATTCAATAAAATAGAGGGCTTCTTTTATTTCGCAATAAAGAAATATTTCAAAAGTCAACAATGTTGAATTACAAATGTTTCTAACCAACGTAAAATAAAAGACCCAAATCTACTTTTATAGTTAACGAACATCATTAGTCAATAATAAAACGTGCCTAGATTTTTCAATTTCCCAAAAATCTAAGAGATTGAATCGAATGTTAGTCGTGTAAAAGATTAAAATATAGAACCAAAACTACGCAACCGACTGTACAAATATAATTAACATTTTTTCAAAAACAACGACAACAAAGCTCTATTGGAACTTCAAAAGAGCAAAGACTTAATTAGAACCAGAGCTGATAAAGGAGGTCGCATTGTTCTATTAGGCAGAATAGACAATGAGAAGGGTATCAAAGAACTTCTTAGTGACAATACTCTCTATATTGAAATTTAAAAAATTCCAGCGTACAGTTTCCACTTTCCAAGAAAAATTAAAAACAAGATGGCACAGCTACAATAGTAGCCTCTTCCTCCTAGCAGACTTGATTTTAGCTCTTTGATTAAAACCCGCGACTCAGCACTGGCTTAGGTAGATTGAGAGAACTAATATCAATCGAATGACGCCTGAAATAAATTTATATCGAGCTTCGTTGAAGAGAATTCGTCGATTTCCGGGAAACTACATGTATACGGAGCTATACATGTATACTATACGGACCTATAACTTCCAATGTATTATTCACCACCACCGCATACATCAGGAGCGAAAATAATAGCATCTTTCCTCTATACTAGAGGAAGAGGCTAAAAACCTGTTAAAAATTGCATCACCTTAAATGACAATATAAAATTAAATTAATTACTAAACATTTTACTATACCTCGAATGTATGATTAACCACAAATCCATAAACAAACTCTGAAATTCTACCCAATAGTCGATAGCATGAACTCATCTTCTCATAACACAGCAAAATTTTTGACAAAGACGTTTTACATATGAACATAGTCTTAATAATTTTAAAATTCTATTAAATGATTAAGAAAAATTAGTAATTGGCCCTGATGACGTTTTTGTTTTCTTTGATATTGTTTCAATTTTCACAAATGTTTCGTTAGATGTCGTCTTTAACGTTCTTAAAAGAAATATAGATTTTTGTGGGGGAGGCGTACTTTAGGAGATCCCGATTGTTTAGTGTTTTTCCTAATATTGTGTGGCCCAGATTTTGGAAATGTTATAGAATTAAATAGTTTTTTTTGGAATTATCTTAAAAAACAAAATATATTTCTAAAATAATTTCCATAAATTTTTCCATAAATAAGTAAACGAAAATGGCTTAAAATAAAGTCTTAAAATTATAAGCGACCCAACTATTGACTCTCCTGCGCTTGGCTGTATAAATTTTAGCCATAGGAAATCGCAATGACCCCTTAAATAAGAATGGCTTACCGGCGAATGTCTATACTGACCGGTGTTTAATGCCGTCATATAGAATTATACAAAATGCGAGATATCCCACTCTACACAGCTTTCTGGGATCTATATAAGACCTATGTTCGCCATGATAAACTATGGGAGACTCTCAAGACTTTTGGATTCCCTTCTTATGTTGTCAACCCAATTCAGAATCTCTATGTCGAAACCTCATACATTTATACTGCTCGAGGAGTTACAATAGGTCCACTAACTTCCAATATTTGTATGCGGCAAGGATGCCCACTGTCCCCAGTTTTATTTATCCTATATTTCAATGGACTCGTTGTAACCTAGTCAGAGACAGGAAAAGGGGCTCTTATTTACAAGGCAAGAAACATTTTTCACGATTATAGATATCTTGGAGTCCTATTCTCAGCAAAAGAAAACTATACTGAGGGACACAAACATGATCTAGTGACAAAGACAACGCGACTCCTTTGGACGGTATAGAAAATGGCTCGCACGTCTTATAATAAGTGCAGGTACACCCGCCAGGAATTTTTAGCAAACAGGTCTGGTCTGATTTAAAGACCCCCCTAACTATATATTTTAATTTTGAAATGTTCGATTTTAAAAAAATTTCTTGAATTTAGTTAAAATTTTAAAATTATGACACTAATATGTTAATTTAAACGTTTTCTTAGGAAAGATAAAATTTTCTGCCAGCGCAATTTAATCAAAGAATGATACTCTTTGATTAGAGCTTTTACCAAATTCATCAACCACTAAATTAGGGTTTTCTTTTAAACAATTCGACAAATCCCGATTAATGGACAACGTAGCCAGATTTGAAAGTCTAAATTATCCCTTTAGTTGTTCGAAGAAGTGTTTCTATTCTTTTAAGGGAACTGAAACTTCTTTCTGAGATGGTGTTTGCGACAGGAATGCATTGAACAACCTTGTAGTACTTGACAAGGTCAGGGAAGCCACCTTCCATGGGCATTAAATAGTGGAAGCAGTCGCTTACGCTGTTAAATTTTTTGGGGATAATGAGATTTATCGCATTTGTAATTTGATTTTTTTAGGAATCAAGGTCGAAATGAAACCTATCGTATGTGTTACAATGTGTTAGGATATCGATTTTATTTAGGAAGTTCTCAGAGTTAGGGTCAGACGCCATGATACCATAATATAGACCAGCGTTTTCTAATAGCCGGATTTTCATTTCAGAAATAAATTTATCTATTAATTCCAAATAGGTGGACCTCATCTGGTCAATTAGGGTTTTTGCTTCAGTTTCCCTGGTCCCCGTTTTAATTGTTACCACACTTTGTTTTAATCTCATGTTAGGGATAAGTTTACGTTTACGTAAAGCTAATGGTTCGCTGTTACGGTCAGGTACTGCAATAAAAGCCGATTCCGCGATTTTAGTAGCGTCTTCCCAAATATAATCAAAGCGTTCAGAGCTTCTACAATCTTCTAAGGTCTTGACAGTAGCTTGGAAAATGGCAACGGCTTCCGTTAAAATAACTTTGGAACTTTGTAAATATTCCGACAGGGAATTTGTTACGCCTCATACTTCGTCTTATGCAACGACTAATATTAAGTTGTTAAAGTTATGTAATTGGGATAAATACCCACGAAACTCAGCAGCCTCGTCAGGTTTTCCGTTTTCAATCAGATTCTCTAAAGTTAAAACTACGGAATCGAGTCTATTTCTAAAATAGTTAATCCCTTTTTTAGCTCGACCATCGAGTGTCGCAGCTTTGTGGCATTTTCAGTATGTGGTACCCTAGATCTTTTTGAGAGTTTTCAAAATATTCATTTCTAATAACCGAATTGCTTTGAAAGTTGTAAATGGCTTGAGCCAAACCAAGTAATTTCCTAACTGTCGATATTTTGGAGCAACAGTCAACTAAAACTAAATTGAAGCGGTGGGCGTAGCAATGAACGCACGAACAATGGCCACCTACTGCTTCTTATACTTTAACGCTTACTCCTTTTACGTGTCCACTCATTACATTAGCTCCATCATAAGTCTGTGCAACACAATTCTCCAGTTTGAAACCACCCTCTTTTAAAAGATTTATAATTGCCACGCTGATACTCTCAGAATCAATCTTGTGTAAATCTGTGAACCCCATAAATCGTTCTACGACACCTATTTTTGCTTAAGTATATCGAATACAAAGAATTAACTGCTCTACTCCCGCGTTGTCTCGTGTTTCGTCAGCTATTACAGAGTAGAATCCACCGGATTCGTTGACCTCTTGAACAATAATTTTTCTCACTGAACTTGCACAAATGCCAATTATTTCGTTTTGTATGGTGCTGTGCAAATATTTGGCATTATTCGGCATATTATCGTACTTTGCTTTTAAATCAGGACATTCTTTTTAAAATATCTAATATTGCAATAAAGGTTCCCCTATTCCCAATATTGTCGGCAGATGTGTAAGTGTTCCCCTGAAGTGCTAAATCTTGTTGGGCACATAAAATAATCACTTCCACGTGTGTAGATAGGACCTCTCTGTTTCTAATAACGTCTAGTCTAAGGTGGTCGTTAACCTGGCAAACTATTGATCCACGGGATTTGGATACCATGTAGTCTAAGTACATTTTGTAGGCTAGTTGGTGAGAATATTTGTTGGAAGTGTTCTTCGAATTGTCTCCCCATGTTTTTCCAATTCGAAAATCCCTTTAGAAATGCAGTGTTTCTACTGCCTTAAAAATGATGCAACAAAAACAATACACTGAATCCTTTGCAACTGGATATTCAATTATTTGAACGTGATAAAGCTCGGCTACTCTCTGTAAGCTCTAAAGAGTCTGGCGCTTGGCTAAACGCCCTCCCGTCGCCGTCCTTGGGCACTCATTTAACCAACGACTCTTTCCGCATCGCAGTCGGTATTCGCTTAGGCGCCCGGATCTGTGTTCCCCACATTTGCAACTGCGGAAGCCAGGTGGATTCCCTCGGCACTCACGGGCTTAGTTGTAAAAAGAGCGCTGGTCGCCTTTCCCGTCACGGTTCCGTGAACGACACTATAAAGCGAGCGCTTGTTTCCGCGGGTGTTCCATCTATTCTCGAGCCCCCAGGCCTATCGCGGGACGACGGGAAACGTCCGGATGGGATGTCTTTGATCCCTTGGTCTGGCGGTAAGTCGCTAGTTTGGGACTTTACATGCACAGACCCCCTTGCGAGTTCGTATTTGGCGGCTTCTTCTACAGCCCATCTCTGGGCCGCTACCCAGGCTGAAGTGAAGAAAAGGTCTAAGTACGCTGGACTCGAGAATCGGTACATTTTTAAAGCGGTGGCCGTTGAAACTCTCGGCTCGTTCGGTCAAGAAGGCTTAGGTTTAGTTCACGCCATTGGCCGTCGTCTGAAGGACGTAACCGGTGAGCCGCGATCGGTTCAGTTCCTTCTCCAACGAATCGCTATCGCGATTCAGCGAGGCAACGCGGCATCAATATTAAACACCTTTCCTCCAGGGGCTTCCCTAGAGGATTACCTCTATTCTTTGTAAATTTTGTAAATATTGGTGAAATAAATTAACCCATTATTTGATATTTGTCATACTAAGAAGAATTGAAACCTCGATTTTTACCGCCAATTAATCTTTTAGGAAAAGGATTTAGTTAGGCTGAACTGGAAGGCAATCTTTATCTAGACTAATATCTAAGATATTCAACGCGTGTAAGCCCATTTCTTTTGAATTGTACATGTTGTTTGATGTATTTTGTGCATGGTTAGAGTTGGGATTTGCAATTACTTCTGCAATTTCTCATTCATGAGTTAGTTCCATTTCCATATCAGTACTGACATTTGAAAGAACTTCAGCAGTATTACTAAAACAGTGACTGTTATCAGTCCCAAAGGATTCTAAACCCTTTCCCAATTCTTTGACTAGGTTTTTCTCAGAACTATAGTTATGGCTTTGTGCCGAAGATTTCAAAAAACGTGCCATTGCACCTTTCTGACTACTAACGAAACTATCTTCCTTTTTCCGTTTTTCTCGTTTTTGGGACCCAGATAAACTTTTTCTGTTACTCATATTTCAAAATGCTACTATTATATACTAATAGCGAAATAACCTTATAACAGTTTTAGAAAATAAAGCTTAGTTAAAGCTATGTAGTCTTCAAACAGACTTTTTTATAATACCAGCTATATCAAAGCCCTGAAAAAAGCTGTTTGAATATTTTTTCTAAAATAGCTAATTAGCCTTGAAAAAGGATTTTTGAATAATTTATCTAGAATAGCTAATTAGCCTTGAAAAAGGCTGTTTGAAAAGTAGCTTAAAACAGCTAAATTACCTTTTAAAAAGGCTGGTTGGCAAAGTAAGTCTCGGTGAGAATCGAAATTGAGAACTACCTGTTTGTTCAGGAGCAGAAATAGTAATAAAGAAACGCACGTTACATGTATCTGGTACAAGTCCGACCACCGAAGTTATTGGTCCTTTCTCTACGATTAGTGGTCACTGATATCACGTGATTTTGCAAAAAGGACAAAGTGTATAAAAGAAAAACCCTAATCCCCAGGACGCTCTCTATTCAAAGTAGTGACTGGTTCGATGCTTTACGCTTCGACTTCAGCTCCGCGGGGATTTCCCTCCGTTTAAGCGTTACAACGGTTTAAGTCGTATTAAAGAAATCCCGTTTCTCACTTGATGCCCCCTTTTGTAGAATTCCTAGAAACTAAGTTATCACTGAGGCGAACAGGTGGTTTTTTTCCTGCTTTCCTTGCACGACGGACATCCCCATCCCGGGCCAGTCTTTAGTCATATACTCTACATCACTGTTAACAGAGTACACTACCAAAAACAGAAACCACAGAGTTCGCTGCCTTTGGTTGTGTACTCAAGTAATATTGATTTCGAGTGTAGGTGGATCAAAAGAGAACGTTTTGTTAAGGCCATTTAGGACTCTTGGAAATTGGAATTGAATGGGAGTTCTTTTATTAGTGGGCTAGATGACCAATTTTAAAAAATAAATAAAATCACATTTGGAGGCCCCAGAGGCAATTTTTATAAACTTTTAGAGGCCCCTAAAATTGGCCTAAAATTTTTTAACATAGGGACATGCCTACTTGTGCCTACTGCTGGCGGGGGCACTGTGTCTCGAGAACTCTGTGGAAGACTGTCACTGTCCCGACCATCACATATGCTAATGATGTCCTCGTATTATCCCAGGCTTCGCTATCAGCTTTTGAGTATGCACAGAGAGAAGCGGGTCGTAGCGCACTCTCTGCGGGTCCTTTTGCAGCTTATGCTGCCATCAAGGGCGAAATGGAATGGAGCTATATAAAGGAAAGGGAAGCTTGTAGTAAATTAAAATTTCTCGGTCGTCTCATTCTCATGCCGTCGACCATGCTCCCTGGTATTCTCTTTCGGTCTCTACGTCAAGAAGAGGAACTAGAAACTCGCCTATTTAAACGCATTGCGCAACTAGATCTTGTATATTGTAGGGGAACAACTCGCCGAAATGCCACTACTCAACATCAATGGGACAGTCTATTTACTCGGTAAATTCAAGAGGCAGCTGAATTACACTGGCGTACTGAAGTTCTATAGAAGACAAGTTTACTTCGCTATAGCGCAAAAGTTAAACCCCTTTTCGGACCTGTTTTCCGATGACTCAAGGAGCTGTGGGCTCTTTTTCGATGCACGCACTGGGTCTCTACTGACGGGAGAGAAGCAACACCGCCTCGATGGTTTGTCACCGAATTAAAAACTCTGTAGTTGTCGTTTTGAAAACCTTGAGCATATCCTGTTTCTTTGTCCGAAAATGACCCTGATATCCTGGAGTGGTGACTGGTTAACTCGACTATTACTAAGGAAGATGCGCTAGGTTTTACTGATCGTATTGGAACTGACTTGGGAATGTTTAAACATATCCTCGTTACGTGGAAAAAACTCAAAGAAGAATCTGTAATTTGTCAGGTACCCTCTTTAATCCGGGAAGCCTCTGCTGTGGTAAAACACTGCATATTATTTCCTTTTATACCATTCAAACTAAACGCTCTTTAGTTATTGCCCGATTATCCTCTCATTTTTTTATACGTTTTTTTGTACCTTTAACCGCGCTCCGTTATATGGTGATTCCGACCCGTTACCAAGAGGCTGTATTTATGTAAAGGTTTTATAATAAATCTTAATAATATCATCAATAGGATGGAAATGTTAGACCTTATATCAGTTGTAGATATAGGTAACCCTTTCTTTACAATCATTTAATAATTTATATCCAAATATCAGGTCAAGGAATGACAGGTACCATTCTCACGTCTTTAATGTGATATAAATTAGTAAATTGGAAACTATTCTTTACTTACCCTTTGGAATCGATTTTTGGTAACGAAACGTTGCTGACGTATTAGCGGTATGCAGACCCACCATTTTTTTTAACTTAGTTAAATAAATTCTACCGAAATATACAGTTTACCTAAAATAGAAAAAAAAATACGATTCCCTTTTAAGAAATTGTAATCTCTTAATCTAATAATACAATTACAATAAGTGTTTATAGAAAACCTTTTTCCGTATCTATGTTCCGTACACTCTTACCACGCCCTCTCCCAAAAATTAACCGCATTCTACTCATACATAGATCGAGCAGCGCAAAGTCGGAAATGGTCCCCCCCCCCCCCCCCATTGTTGCACCTTCTGCTGGGTTGAGTGGCTTGCGTCTAAGGTGCGACCACCAGTAGTAGGGTTCTGCTACCCATGCTGGATTTGTCACCTGTCCGGGCTGAGGGGACGCTGGCGTAGGGTACTATGATGATAGACCACCGGTGGTCTGGTCTCTGTTACTAGGTACACCGGGCTGTAAATACTGACACACTGTCAGGATACAACATTATAAATAATCGACTAACTTCACGTGCATTTCGTTGACCATCTCCGTAGTATAATTCGACCACCGTGGACCGCTGTCCACGGGTATAACGAGACATCTTTTAATTTTACTTGAGTACGTTCAGAGAATGATTTTAAAACGAAGCTGTGTCTCTTTAAATACTAAATTGGAGCCACACTTTAAGCGATAGAGTAATGCAAATTAAAAAACACCTGGGAAATTCAGTTGGCATAAATTAGACGGTTTCGTGGACTTTTTGCCTAGCTGATTATTATTATTATTTTATTTTATTTTCTTCCCCAAATAAGACGCGTGAATTCTGGAATTCTACTATGGCAATTGTATTTTCTCTAAAAATTATTTAAAGTGATTTGTATTAAAAAACAGTCCCTTTTTTATCTATACAAACATAAGATCATTTTTAATATGATTGGTTTATCTTTCTTTATCAGGAGGAGTAAACCTTTTTGGGTAGTACCAACTTTTTATCATGACGTAATATTTTAAAGAAAAATTAACAGTTTTGTTACCGAAGCATTTTCATTAAAGGTTTTCGAGTGCACTCTACAACTTAATTGTTGATTGAAAATTTTCGTGTACCACCTATCGTTAAAAAAATAAAAATTGTAAAACCCCTACACTTAACCATTTATTTAAAATTTTAAAATTTTAACTTATTATATCGCCGCTTCCAAGGTTTGACAGGTTCGTGCTAGATGGTAATTACTTTGGTTGACGGTTAGCATAATTATAATGCTGCGTCAAACGTCTGACGTGTACGTGCAAGAATACAATTATTTCACGTTTTAACGACTAGCATTAATAAATTTCTACGTCGATATAAGACGAGCTAATCGTAGAATCCAATACATTATCTCGTTAACTATTCACGATATAAGAACTATACCAGTAACATTCAGTAAGTTTTATATTTTTTTTCATACAACTTCGGTTTTACAGTAGATTGCCGAAAACATATTCGAAGCGGAAATATATTAATTTTTTATTCCGCTATCACATAATTTATTTCATAGTCTTAAGAGCATTTAAAAAAATCCGCGCCGATAAGATAGAATTTCATAACTTCTGCTCTTTAAGCAAGAAATCACCCCGTTAAAAAAGCACAAGAGTAAGCTGTAATGTTACACGGGGCTAATTATTTTTTCTGAAAATTGTACTTAAGATCTTCGCTTTAAGATTTAGCTCCGACCTTTATAACAAGTCATCTGTATACCAAAACTAATATTAACTGAACATTTTCTCCAATTTAGCTTATATTCTAATGTTTAAAATAAACCCTATCATATAAAAAATTATCTTTTTAATCTTTACATCTTCAGTAACTCATCTTTAACTTAGCATGAGCATCCCTCGATTTGAAATAATATAACTAAGCTTTATCAGAAAACTCAAAATAAATAATTCCACCTTATCTATTAAAATTTTCTTTTAAATAAATTAAGATTTAAAATGGTTTATGCAGTAGAGGACAAGTTCCTCTAAAAGATTAAAACACTGTCAATTTATAAAATTTTACACTTACTCCTGGAAACTCTCGATATTACTATAAAAGGGTAACTAATCATAGTCCCGATGCTTAACTAAATTTTTAAACTTATTTCTCTTATCAACAAAAGTTTAACGTCCAAAAACATTTTTAAATCAACTTAACGCAAAACCGCAGTGGTTGGCACGCAATTACCCAAGTTATATACTTAAGTTTGAGTAGAAGATACTAAAATTAAAAATTGACTTCTTCTACAATTTGTGTTAAATCCTAAGCAATCATATATGATTAAAGCTTTATAAAAACTATTAATATAAAATTTTACAAGACATTTCTTCTTCCCTCCTTATTATAAAATTTATCCCAAAAGAAATACACTTGTCTTACTCATAAACCTCTTCATTAGCATTACTTCTTAAAATTAAAGCTTCACTTTAGAAAGCGGTTGATTTTGTTCTATCTTTTCTGATTCTCACACGAGAAGAGATTGACCCTCTTTTTTAGTTATATTAATTAATGAGAGCTATTATTTGTCATCATCGTTTCAGAAATATTTGTTTCAATCAATGCTTTTTATCTCATTCAACTTGGCTCCTAATTCTTACGAAACATATAATGAAATGGGAACAATAAACATAATATTTGAAATTTGAGCCATGATAGAATTATTTTATTCCGATGTAAATTAGATCAATACGGTTCATTAATAAATATACTTCCATTGTATATCGCTATTATAACTCTCCGTGCATTTTTTCTAATCTTTACACTTTTAACTATAATAATATTTAGCTTTTATAAATTCATAAATAATATAAGAGGCACTTTTTATTGAAACCGCCCGACTGAATTATCAAAGATTCAGACTATTACATCCCTCCTTCAACCTTCTTAAAAGTTTCACAAAAGAAGAATGATCCGGTGTTTCAGGATGAACAGTTTGCCTCCTAACAATTAATCCAGTCTATAGAGGCCCTTCCGTTGATTTAAAAGATTTTCCTTTACTAATTCTTTCAATCCAGGGAGCCGTAATATTGATCACCGCCGTTTTTAATCTTCTTAGAATCGGAATGATATTTCAACGATAACCTTCGTGTTTTACAACATTAAATATAGCAGCTATTATTTAAGAATCAGTTCTTTACCAGTCTAGCACGGCCTATAACGACACTTCTAACAGACCAAAACACTTCGTTCTTAAAAACAGCATTGCAAGGAAGCCTATGTATATAGTAGCAACATCTCTTTCGATTTTTGGTCATCCAGAAGTTACCGTTTTAAAAAACAAGGATTTGGCCTAGTTTCGCGTATTATTAGCCACCAAATTTGCCCCTAAAGATCTCAACCCTCAAAAGTATTTTTTTAAATTTAAGTCTAGTTTGGTTGCAATAACTTAAAATTCTGTTTTAAACATAAAATTTTAATATTAATTCATAACACTTGAGTAGAAGTTTTAATTTTGGAAAAAGTTTATTTTTTTATGCATAATAACGAAAGATACAAAATTCAAAACAACTTCTTATATACTCAAAACTGTTAAGGATACTCAATATTGACTTGATCTTAACATCTAACGTTATCTACCAAACCAATTTCATATGGGTTGTTTTGTTTTTTTATATAACCTCGGTTTTTTTAAACCCGTTTTTATTATGTATATAAAAAGCAGTTGGTTTTACTAAATTATCAATCGCTACCCATTATTTGTATTTACTATGTAATTCTTAAAAAAAAATTATACTTAATGAAAGTTGTCGTTATAATTCTCATCGCTACGGTTTGGAAGCTGCAATTCTAAAACTTCAACAAAAACAACTTCTTAAAAATCCGCACAGCTAATTCAAATTCGTGCTATTGTTTAATTAAATATATAGCTAATGTTTTTAAGGGTTAAAGCATAATTATTTGGGAAATTTTTTAAAAAACGTTTAAAGCAAGTTTCAAAGAAATGTAAAAGGGTTTGACAAATGAAACTATTGTAGGCGATTTTCTGATTAAACTTTTCAGTAACTTTTTTTATAAAGGTCGCTGTTGAGTGTCCTGTAGAATAATAGCTTTGATTGTTTAAAGGTATTCGAAATTCTTACTTATTTATTTTTGGTCGATGTGTTTTTATACGAAGAAGATGCGCAAACTTGGACTCTGAAATTTGTCATAATTCTGCGTGTTTAGAAAATGATAATTTATAAGTTGGAAGTATTTCTTTATTAGTTATGAGTTATAAAAGAAAGAATTATTCTTACGTTTGAAAGTAATTGTTATATTGTCTTTCAGCTGACGAAATACGTTCAGAAAAATGAAACACTATGTTTTCTGCAGTACAGTCCTCTTGGTAATGGTTGGAATGATCGAAATCAATGCGAAAAGAAGGGTTTTTTTTGGAAGAAATTGTAATAACAAATTATTTTTACTTAGAATTCGAAATCAATGTTGTTAAAAGTCTTTAGAATAAATATAATGCCTACATAAATATATTGCTGTAGATACTACAATTAATTAATTAAGCAGCCAGCACTTTCTATCTTAATATTTAGATTTTGCTTTAGAATTCCATCTGATTCCTATATATACAATGTATTTGGTAAGAATCTTGAAATTTCGATTTACTAAAGCGGGTCTGATTCTGATTATTATAAGTAAATTGAACGTGGATTTAGGTAATTGGAATTGGCTCAGGAAAGATTTGGTGCTGGTTGCTAGAAAGTCATTAAATTTCAGGTTCGAATCAAATTCGCTCAGGTGGAAGTTTCCTCTTGTGATTTGCGAGTCACTCTTGTTTAGTTGGAAAATACAATTCATATCCGCTGTTTCGTTGGGAATTATTTCTATTCAATGAAGGAGAGCCGTCTTAATATCAAACGAGCAAAAAATATTTATATAATTATTAACCGTAGATATGTTAGTGTTATCTCGGTCATAATTTTTTAAAATTAAAACAAAGGTTTACCGCTGAAGTTTTGTTTCATTTTATGAGATCCCAGCTAATTTAAATTGAGAAAATCCAACTTTTTTAAAGAGGGTTAAAATTTGACCTACGAAGACGCTTTCAAGATGAGCAGTTTAAAAAGGCAATTTAATTACAACAATTTTGATATTTCACTTTAAATAGCACCCACATTTTTGTTTCCTGTTAAATCAAAAAAATTATATTTAAAAATTAATATTTATCTGAAGGGTGCAATGGAGATGAGGAGTATGATTGTATTCAGATTGTAAAGCAATTACGAGTTTCGTCTTACCGACAAGGATTTATTTCCAAAGATTCCGTTTATTGCCTAGCGATCAAAAAGCACAACATGGATGAAAGACAAGCTAATAAGTACGAAAAAATAGTCATAAATTACACAGCTTTGTTGAAACCCGAGACAATAGAATTATTAATGGAACAGAAAAAACGGCATCAGTGCTATTTTCAAGGTAAGTGATAACTGATGTGTTACATCTTCAAAGTTTTCTGAATATTTACAAATCAAACAAATAAAGCTAAGTAAGATAGATAGATAGGTAGATTGAAAGAGATTGATAGTTAGACATAGAGATAGAAATAGATAGAGAGATAGAGATAGAAATAGATAGAGAGACATAGATAGAGGTAGATAGAGATAGAAATAAATAGAGAGACATAGATAGAGATAGAAATAGATAGAGAGACATAGATAGAGGTAGATAGAGAGAGACATAGATAGAGGTAGATAGAGATAGAAATAGATAGAGAGACATAGATAGAGGTAGATAGAGATAGAAATAGATAGAGAGACATAGATAGAGGTAGATAGAGATAGATATAGAAAAATAAAAATATAGAGAGAGATAGAGGAAGTAATAGATGATAGATAAAGATATGTAGATAGAAAGATATTAGGGATGCAACGGATAACCGGAACCGGAACCTAGAAGAACCGAGTAAATTCTAGGAACCTGAACCGAAACCGGAACCGATAATATAAAAAAATTGATAACCGTATCCGGAACCGGAACCGATATTGGTAAAAAAAATATAACCGATACCGGAACCGGAACAGTTTGTTGTTTTAAACGGTTTTTAAACGGTTCTATAACTTTATTTACCAACATTTAGCGCATTTTTAAATTTAGTAATTAAACTTCCTAATTTACTATTAGTTTTTCATATAAGCTCATCTTTATGCTATCTCAGATAACTCTATGTGGGTTTCTACGTAACTCTCAACTGACACACCCGTAGGTATTCTCTTTTGAAAATGGGCTCGTCCTCCAAATGTTTGCAAAAAAACTGGCATAATCCGGAAATCCGCGATAGTTTTAGTTTTATTTTCTTCAGTCGGAAAACTCGACACAATTAAACAAATGTAGCAAAGGCAACAAAAATATTTGTCGTCTACTGCTACTAGAGGGCCTTCCGAGCAATTATTTAGTGGGGCAATTGGCAAGCGTAATTTTTGATCCCCTTCGCAACCGATTTAGAGGAGAAACAGTGGAGAAGCCAGTGGCGTAAATAACGCCCCGGCAGACTCCGAAATGCGAGGGGGGGGGCTTCCATCGAGGGGCCCCGAATTTGTCCATGGGACTGTGTACGGTCCAACCGCGCGAGGCCTCGTCTAGTTTTTTCTCCTGTCAGCTCAAGTTTATATTTTACTTGCTTGAAATATTTCTTTATGTTTCAACAGGCGCGCCCAAAACTTTATAAATACAAAGACAATAACCGTCGCATAAATAAACAAACAACGTACATAATGAAAGTGGCATACTGAATTTTAAAAAGAATTGAGACACGTGATTTATAGCAGATAGTTAAATCTTGTAAATTAAAAACTAAATTGTGTTTCTAAATTTAAAGGTTTTAAGGTAAGGCTAATTCGTTTGCATAATATAATCGCTGACCAGGGAGGCTAATCTGTAATTTTCATTTGGATCGAGTCTGTCCAAATCATTTGGAATTTGGACAGTTGGCACCCCAAATGACTAAAATGCTTATTCTGTAAGTCTAAATCCCAAATCATTTGGCTCGAAGCAAGCCAAATGATTTGGCCATACAAGTAGCCCGCCAAATGGGGGTGATTACTCATTAAGGTAGTTTATCCCCCCTGATTTTATCTCACATTTCTTTACTTTTTGGCCGCCATTGCTTCTCTATAGTAAACTCTGTAGAGTGGGCTCTTTTTCGCTGCCATTTTGATATTTTTCGTGGTATTTTACAACTGATTTCTTGGTATTGCTCCAAGTAAGTTTAAAGCTTAATTGCGAGGCTAATTTATATTTCATAAACCCTAAACTTCTTCTGGCATTCATTTATTGGTGGTAGAATATCCTAAGCCTTTGCTTTTTCGTTTAAAATGACAGCTTTGTTTTTCTGACCTTGGATTAATAATAGGACTATTATTAGTTTTCGTTTGTTGTAAGAATATCTTAATCGCGTTGAACGTCGCGATCTATGAATTCGAAGAGTTTTAAGAGATATGAATCAAGTGTGGCAGTTAGATTACCTTCGTTTCCGAAGAATTCTCTAGAACCACCGCTTTGCCAGTAGATTTGAAGGTAATAAATCTCACAATTCTAACCATTTTTAACTATGAATACTAATAAAATTAAACGTTTTTTTTAAGGTACGTATCGCTTTGAGATTTTATTTGAAGGGGTCATATCAACTGGATGTAGGCCAAAATCTTTTCTTTGAGTCAGCCAACTAAGTGTAAGCCTTTGTCTTAGTGACGTTACAAAGGCTATCAACCAGCATCGAGTACTATTGTACATAAAGTTTTCTTTGACTGAAGTGCACAAAGCTGCTGTTTAATTGAGGTACCAAGAAGAGTGCAACTTTCCCGGAACAATTGGAGTGAAAGATCTCACACATGTAGCAATCGTCCCAGACTTTCCGGAGAATCGTCACGCTTGTGGATTTCAACGAGTTTATTTAAAATTAAGAAACTCTATTTTGGAGGTATTTACTGTCTAATGACACTTGAAGTTGCGATTTATTCTCTTAAATAGACTAATTACGTTGAACATGTGCGGAGTATGTTGCCTTCTCGTGGCAAGTGTTGAAAACTTGCTTTTGCAAGGTCAAAACATGCACGCTTTTATTAACCTCGAAGATAAACTTTTAATATTTTTGGGACCTTATTTAGTACCTTCATATTAGTGAATTTAAATTGGTCCCTTTTTTAAACTCTTCTGAGATAAAATTAAAAATTAAAAATTTTCATTTTACTAAATATCGTAGATTCAACTCATTCAAGGGTTTAAAATAAATATTTTTTTACAAGAATTTCAAGGATTATATAATAATAACCAGCTAGGCTATTACCCAAGACACCATCTTAGGCCTAAGTAATTTAGCGACTTTTAGTGCCTTTATCGTAGGCGGCTGGGTTCCACGTGTAGGAGGGTGGTGGCAAGCCTTTCGTGCCACGCTTGGAAAAAGGAAACCAAAGAACTCGAGGGAAAACAATAGTGGGGAGATAACTACCAAACTCAACGCTGAAGGGGTAGTTCAGAGTTTTCACCCAGTACCATATAAATATCAATCATCTCTCTCCCCAAATTCATTTCATACAGTAATTTGAGATTTCCACGTATACTATTGTCAGTTGCTTTGAGTGCTTACTTACCATATTTTTAATGTTGTACCTTGTTACTATTTTATAAGCGTATTGTACTGATGCACTAATAGGAGCCTACTTGTGGCTTATATAGAAGTTTATATCCATTAAATAAAAAAGATTTACATTATTAATTTTGCTATTAAATTATATGAGTAATAATTTATGTATTGTAGGAAAGCGTGTTACGTTTTGACCTTTCACAAGCAAGTTTTCTCGTGGCAAGATACTCCGCACATGTTCAACGATATTTGTCTATTTAAGAGAATAAATAGCAACTTCAAATGATTAATGAATGGTAATCTGTTAGGTTTAAAAAGACCTTTATGAGTATTTATAACGACAAGATTTTTTGATTCCTCATCGAGTTCGAGTTGAGAATAAGCCTCTCTTAGATCGATTTTCGAAAAATATCGACATCCGGCCAGATTGGCGAAGATATCTTCAGTCTTCGGCAGTGGATACTTTTCGACATCATTGGCGAGATTTGCCGTAATGGAAAAATCCCCGCATAGACGTATTCCGCCATTTGGTTTTGCTGCGGTGACAATCGGTGCGGCATATTCTGAATGTGGGACGGTGGTTAAAATTTCGGCGTCTTGTAAGCGCTTCAACTCTTTGTCTTTGTGGTACTGCATCGGGTTTCACATGCAGGTGAAACCCGATGCAGTACCACGTTTCTGTAAGGCACGACCCGTACCATACGCCTTCAAAGACAAGGTTGACAAGCCATAACCAATGCTCCAGAACCGCAGAACCTAGACCAACTACGATCTTTCATTGGCCTGCTAAACTACTACGGACGTTTCCTTCCAAACAACTCAACTACGCTCGCACCTTTGTATCAGTTATTACAGAAGGAAAAGGCCTGGGAATGGACGGATGTACAGCGAACAGCGTTCAAAAAGGCGAAACTAGCGCTAAAAAATTCAAATTTGTTAGTACATTATGATCAGTCGAAACCTGTCACACTAGCATGCGACGACTCACCTTACGGCATCGGAGCCATACTGTCGCATGAAGGAGAGCAGGGAAACGAGCGGCCAATCGCGTTTGTATCTAGAACGCTCTCCAAAGCTGAAAAACATTACCCACAGATTGAGCGAGAAGCGCTAGCCATCGTCTACGGAGTGACCAATTTCAGAAATTATCTGCTGGGAAGAAAATTCAAGTTAGTAACTGACCATAAACCTCTAGTCACCATCTTTTCAGAAAATTAAGCCATTCCAGCTATGGCGGCATCCAGAATGCAGCGTTGGGCTTTAACGTTGTCTTCATACCAATATACCATTCATTACAAACAAGGCAGGCTACATTCAAATGCCGACGCCCTCAGCAGACTTCCGTTGACGTCGGACGACTTCGAAACTCCAGAACCGGAAGAGCACGTTTTCAGCATAACGGAGATGCATTCGTCTTTCCACGTAACGTTAAAAATGTGACAACAAGAGACACAACAAGATCCAACCCTCCACAAGGTCCTGAAATTCACTGTGGATGGGTGGGCAACATCAGATCCGAAGCGATACCTAACCACGACCTTACCATTCTTTCGACGCAAGAACGAATTATCAAGTAGTTCAGGCGTCATTCTATGGAACAACAGAGTCGTCGTACCCCTGGGTTTCAAAGGAACATCCTCGATGAACTTCACAGTACGCAC
Source organism: Leiobunum rupestre (assembly GCF_980474605.1). Taxonomy (NCBI): domain Eukaryota; kingdom Metazoa; phylum Arthropoda; class Arachnida; order Opiliones; family Sclerosomatidae; genus Leiobunum; species Leiobunum rupestre. Next base: position 57,051,299 of record NC_143392.1, on the reverse strand, counting down.
CAGGGGATGACTCAACTAAAAGCACTCGCTAGATCCAAGGTATGGTGGCCACGAATGGATGCCCAGATAGAAGAGAAAGTGCGAGGATGTACAATTTGCCAAAGTAACGCACCCATGCCACGAAAAGACTATTCAACTTGGCCGGAATCAACAGCTCCGTGGTCGAGAATCCACATGTATTTCGCGGGACCCTTAGAAGGGAAGTATCTATTAATAATTGCTGATTACTATTCTAAATGGCTAGAGGTCGCAGTCAAAAGTACCACATCCACGGCAGCCGTTGTCACATCGCTGAGGCAGATCTTCGCACGATTTGGTTTACCACAAACACTTGTCCCTGACAATGCAATTTGCTTCAGTAGCCAAGAATTCCAAAATTTCCTGTCCAACAACGATGTAAAACATCTCTTCGCCGCACCATATCATCCGGAGTCAAATGGGTTGGCCGAAAGGAACGTACAAACGGTGAAGAGTTCCCTCAAAAAGATCTCGGGAGGAATATCCAAATTAACGGAACTGGTCCAGACTTCCAAGTTCTACCAGAACCTTGTTTTTAAGATTGCCGTGATTTATCTTCATCGTTTCACTTAGGGCTTAAAGACATATTTAAGCGTTTTATATATTTAAAGGGCAACGCAAGTGAGCTGGCATTTGTGTGCCTATGTATGCAAAGTGCGAAATTTACGGTAAACTCTGCATGGTCTCGCCAGTACCGAGTGGGGGTGGAGGTGGTTAATAAGCACCATGCTTTTTCTTTTTTTTTGCCACAGAGCTTGCGTTGCCCTTAAACATGCAAGTATGTGTTAAATCTAATTGTTGAAGGCGATACATGTTAGCCCTAATTCTAGATGGAAATAATCGTAACTCGGCCTTAATGATTATAAGGGACCCCAAAAACAGTTTCGCGGGAGGATCCCGAAACCCATAGCTACGTCATTAAGAAAGCTACTATTTTTATAATATAATTTATCAAAAACAAATTTTATATTCTATATAAATAAATGTGGTGGATTTTATTTATCTTTGACTTCATTTGAATTGCTTGTGTATTTTACTTTAATTAGAAGGGCTCAAAAGTTTGGTGGCAAAATGTGTATAAAGAAATTTACGGTTGACTCTGCCCGCCTCTGCCAAGGCCGAGTGAGGGGTTGGGGGGGGGGGGGGATGAAAAGCATGCTCATTTTCTTTTTTTTTTTTGCCACCGAACTTTGGGGGCCGTTTAATACTAAACACACTGGAACCGTATAGGAACCGTTTAGGAACCGGAACCGATCGGTTCTAAATTTTGAGAACCGTAACCGGAACCGTGAAATTAAAATTTTAAGAACCGGAACTGTAACCGGAACCGATAAAGCAAAAATTTAGGAACCGGAACCGGATCCGGTACTGAGATAGTCCAAAAAAGTGTAACCGTTGCATCGCTAAGAGATATAGATATGTAGATATAGATATATAGATATAAGCGATCGATTTTTAAAAATGACTTGTTATTTTGATTGCATTTCAAATAACTTCAATTAAAATTAAATGAAATTTCATTTTCTTGCAATAAGGATCTTTTTCGGTTAGCTCTCACTATCATTTAAAGGCCAAATTAAATTAATATATTTAAGAAAAGGTTATTTACAAAAATTACTTCATAATTTTTACTAGAATAAAATTGATACTTAATTTTGATAGCCGTTTTCAAGGAAAACCCAAACTGCCAAGATTTCTGCCATAAAACTAAAACTGATCGGTTCCCAAATGGATTGCCACTTCGATTTGAACAGGACAGAACAAAAACTGGCTTTCACGATTTTCTATGCTATTGTTACTTTAAAGCTTATGGACCGCAAGAAAATGATGTGCCAAAGAGAGTTAGATAATTGAACAAAAATTAAGAAATTGTAATAACGTAAAAATAAAAATTGATGTCCCGAAATATTTCAATCGCATATTTGTTATTATTATTGTCTAAATTGTATTTAGAGTAGAGATACTTGATGTAACTTTTGCAATTTTATCTTCAATTAGGTTCAAGGTGAGTTTTTCGTCCAACTAGGCGGCAAGGTTTTCGGAAATTATCTATTTCTCCATCCATTCCAACCATACTACCGTCCGTTTATCGACCCATCCTACCGTCCATATATCAATCAATCCTACCATCCATACATCTATCCTTCCGTCAATCGATACGTTCACCCTTTTATCGATCCATCAATCCATTCTACCATCCATCCTTTTAACCGTCCATCCAACCATCCATTCTTCCATCAATCAACCTATCTATTTAACCTCCAAAACGGCTATTCACCAGTCCGTCCATTTTTCCTACCATCCATCCATCCCTAATAATAAGAATACTAATAATAATTAGTAATTAAAACGGTGGGCGTTAACGAAAAAAAACCAACCAACAAAACTCAACACAATCGCTTACCGTCCCACGGTGGGTTTGCCAACCTTTAAACTACTAAAACGGTTATTCGACTGCGTACGCAGTGAGCCAAGAAACTGCGTCCGTAGTGATTACCCTTTGCCTTGAAAATGCGAACGCGCTCGTTGGCCTGACAGACAGACCCACATACAGAAACGGTGGTTGTATAACCCTTCCTAGGGTACAAAGTCCCATCGGAGAGGTAAAAAGAACAGATCAAAATATTGCCGTGGTAACATTATTTAAATAATATTAAGAACAAAATTTCTCGCAATTTTCTTAAAACTTGCTTGAGTTTTTATGTGTTGTACTTGTTATGAATTAAACACGTTTATACCTTATTGAAAAACGAAATGCATTCTATTGCTTAGTATGGATTGAGTTACTAAAAGGTTATCTTTTTCAAATATCATATAGGTATTGATGTAGAAATCAAATTCGTTATGAGTTTCTTTGTTTTTTTTAGACTAGTAGATAAAAACCAAGGAGCTGAAGTTGATAATTTGTGATATTGTTAAGAGGTTAAGTGATTTAATAATGGGCCTGTATGTTCGTAAATACCTTTATCAATTGTACGAATAATTAGTTTTTGTAGCAGAAATTGATTTTTGTTAAAATAAGGCATTTTAATGGCTTAATAGTCATAGGCAATCAAATATTCCACTCTTGCGGATACAATTTTCCACCCGGTACCGATCGATGATCGAAGCTAGAGAGTGAGGCACGTGGGGTGACGGGTCAGAACGTTTTTGATCAACGAAACGCGTATGCCACTCTGTTGCTACTACTTTGTATCCGGATTCCTGGTGGGCTGAAAAGCCAAAATCGAGTGACCGCGATAAAGAAATAGTGCAGTGCGTATCCACGCCGTTAGTACCACGGTTTTACGTTGAAACCAGAAGTTACCTCTGAGGGAAATGAAGCTATCTCTTCGAAACCTTAAGACTTTAATAATTAGTTAAGACCAGAGCCAGAACCACCTATTACTAATAATGATAAATGTATGTACGTTTTACTAATACCATAAATTAGGCGACCAAATAAATCTAAAGAACCTTTAATGAAATCATTTTTATTTACTAATATGACACCAATTTGTTACTATATAAAATAAACCCCTAGACATAACGAACCAAGTACCTTAATTAACCATCTCATTTAAAAAGTGTCACACCCTTTTCCCCATAGTCTATCCACTGCAGTAAGGCAACCTCTCCCTTTTTCCCATGTGATAATTACCGTGGTAATCTTGTACCCATAGTAAAACCACCCCAGTAAGGACCTTCCTCCCCCTTTTCCACATTTGATAATTACCGTGGTACCCCTCCCCATTTTTCCCATCCGATAATGTCCGTAGTACTCCCCTCCCCCTTTCCAACGCGAGAATTTCCGTGGCACCCTATACCCCATAGTCGAGCAACCACAGTAAGGCCCTTCCTCCCCTTTTTTCCCATGTGTAAATAACCGGGATACCCCCTCCCCATTTTTCCCATGTTATAATTACCGTTCCTCCCCTTTTTTCCATGTGATAATTACCGTGGTACCCTTTTCCCCATAGTTGAACCATCCCAGTAAGGCCCTTCCTCCCCCTTTTCCCCATGTGATAATTACCGGGGTACCCCTCCCCGTTTTTTCCATATGATAATAACCGTGGTACCCTCTCCCCCTTTTCTCCATGCGAGAATTTCCGTAGTATTCCCCTCCCCCTTTCCAGTGCGAGAATTTCCGTGGTACCCTTTTCCCCGCAAAATAACTGAAACTCGCAGTCGTACCAAACCCCTCGGTACCCCTATAAACCCCCTGTATCCAATGGCTAATGAATAAAGGCCATGGGACTAACGTACGCCGAGAGGGCCACGGGACTTTAAAATCGGAACGAACCGAAACCCCCTCCTACCCCCTCCCCCACCTCCCCGATTCCGAATCACACAGGCCTTCTGAAACTACCCCTTACGATCCACCCCTCCCACCACCCTCCGAAATCCACGGCAGACAGAGCGAAAATTTCGGGTGTATTGCGTGTTGGGACAAACACGGCCCAACTCTCAGGGGCGACTGATTTTGAGCATATTTAGAAACTGACATTTGCGTCACTTTGGAAATTTTGTAATAAAGAATTTAAAAACCAAATCGGAAATCAAAGCCGACTCGATGAGAAAACGCAAATCGCAGCGTACGTAAAAAAATGCCATGCGACCCTCGCGACCGTAACGCGCGCGCGAAAAGCGTCAGAAAATAGAGAAATAAATCTCGAAAATCGGTTGACGAACCTACCTACCACCCAACCAACAGCTTTTTATTATATAGATATGCAATTTGATAATATAGCTTTGATAAATATAGAACTAAAAATTAAAAACATTTTATCGATTGCATATATAAATTTCTTTATAATTCAAACATTGAATATACAAAATTTATCGACAAATTTCGAAACGACCATTATTCCATAGTCGAGAGAAACAATTTTCTAGTGTTGTAAGTCGGAAAATGACTTAGGCAATTTTTCCGGAAAATTGAAAAATAACTTTGGTAATAGTAAATCAAGATTTAGCAATTGTAGTTGTTGACAGTGATGTTCCTTAAAAACGTTATATAGCCTTCAGTTAGGGCAAAATAACATTAAATATATCAATAATAAATTTAAAATTAAGGAAAATTTGCGGGATTGATCACGTATTACTTTATGAAACGTTATGTACAGGGCGGGATTGACGAAAGTGCTGTGTGCTGCAACACAGGGCCTCGCAATTTGAAATGATTAGGTTTCCAATCTCCCGCAAAAGGTTTGACATGAAATAAAAGAGCCTTGCCGCCTACAAAAGGTTTATAATAATTTGCACAATTTTTCAGGCACTGCATGAATTTTGTCTCCTCTCCCTGTTAAAGTTAGTTCATAAACTAGCTCGTAGTTATTGGTATATTAATTTATAGTTATTTTATTTCTAGTAATTCATTATGCAGTAACTTATTTTGTAGTTATTTATTTGGTTGTGCTTAATAATTTGTTTCAATATCAAATCGAATATTTTATTTTAATAATCGAATTGAGCCGGAAAATATTCGTGTATTTTCGATTTTCCAGGACAAATGGTCGAATATTCGAAATAAAGGTTAATATATTTGGTATTTCGAATAGTTTGAAAGCTGCTAAACCAACCGCCGGGTTTTTCGTTATGACTGAGGTTCAAGGCCATCAAAGGGGAAGCCGTTGTTATTTCCAAAATATGACGCGTGGTGTGGCTTATAAAAGTGTACTTTCATTTTTATCCCATTTTAAAGTGGATGGCTGTACCTGTACACAATCAGCTGTATGGTTTCTTATTGGCTTTATTAACTATTTTTAGCTTTGGTGTGTTTTGGAAATTTCTGGAAGCGCAAAGAAAATTCAAATCAAATCAAACCATCGTTACCAGATTGTGGGAAATTTCTCATATTGTAGGATTTTTTGTTAGTACAATTTGGCTCTGTGCGAAAAAAGTATTTTTAATTAATTACTTTAAAATAAATAAGTATAAAATAAATTACTTTTAAATAAAAAACTATTAAAAGTTTATAAAATTAATTTTATTCAAAAATAATGAACCATTTAATAGACGCATAAATTAAACCTGTTTAGCGATTTGCCTAGAGGTAGTACATACTTGTAAGACCGCTGCTAAAATTGTACTTTGTTAAAACTCTGGGTTTGTAATTCTAATTGAATTTAATTTTAGGTAAAACTTAATGTAGGACAAAATTTAAAGTATAGTAATGCTAGGAAAAACTAATAATAATTTGGTCTAAAATGTTTCCATGACAAAATATTGTAAAATAGGCCCTTTGGCCTAAAAAGCCAAGAGTCATAGAATAGAGTGGTGGCGGATGGGGAACGATCGAGGATTGCTATTGTCCCGAGTGCAGTTGCACTCATTAAAGTAAACTTGGGCCTAGAGCAGCACCAAGCCCTTTTATGACACGCGGGCTCTTTGAGGAAATACCGAAAAATCGCCTCGATAAAAGAGAAAGGGACAATGGGATCCTCCTCGGTTCTGTTCCCGGCCACCATGTTCAAAAACTTGCCTCCAGTTGGAGAAAGTGGCGCTGTAAAAAAGGAATAGCAGGCAGTTGAAATGTGAGACTGGTCGAGAACCGATCTCCTTATTATTTTGTAACATATTTTTGCTTCTCTAAAATAAATTGTTGTTGTTTTAACCCGTCTTTATTTTAATCCAGTAACAGTCTCTATATGAGAATCGTTGGTTTTTCAGTCGCTAGCGATTCCAAAATCTAAAAGGACTCTCCCTAGTAAATTTAACTTTAACGAGAAAATTAAACGCCACGGTTAGGGTTTTTCATACTTCACGCGCCTCCTGAAACAAAAAATTGCGCGCACCCATTCAACGTTAGCCTTACTGATAAACCTAACATACACACGTGTCTACTTTATTCAGTTACTCGCGCATGCGCGTAGAGGAGAAAGAAGAAGAGAGCGGCATTTATTGAAAAAATTAACAGATTTTAATATATGGTCTATATAACACCGCAAAAAAGTTAAGAAGCTCACCATTTTTATATTTTTTTCAATACAAACAGCAAATTTTCCTCGTGAAAAACACGTGCAATTTATATTCCACTCGCTGTTTTCAACACAAACGAAGCTAAGTTAACCAATATCATTGTGACTTGGACGTTAGGTGAGCGTAGTTTTGAACATGTTGTAGCACTGCCATAGGACGAGACAAGTCCGGCGTCGTCGAAGAATTATCGGTTCATAGAGTGACGATTACCGGTGTCAAAATTCCGTTCCTGATAAGTGACACTAAAGTGTATAAACTGCAAATGTAATTTTTTTTAAATAGGTTATTGAATACAAGATTTTTATCCGTTGAGACCATCATGAATAAATCAACAATTTTGACAACAGAGCAAATCAAAATTTAAACAAGCCTTTGACCAGTTTTTTATGTAAAAGTTTAAAGACCGCACTATTTTTATCTCATGCTTAAAATGAATGCCATTCAAATCAATTTTTATTCCTAGCCCTTGCTCAAAGATATTAATTCACTAAGGCGGGGGGAATATGGCGAACAAATGCGAGTCGTGGCCTTTCGTGGCGTTAATTAAATCTGAGAGAGGGGTGTTAGATACGGGGGAAAGAAAAATTATAGAAAAATGGGGGATATTCGAATTCAGTCAATCACAATATCTTTATTTAACGCTTATAAACAAACACTACACAAAGTCATAAAATTTGGGGGGAAAACATATATTATGGTTCTTTTGATTAGTAAGATAGTTAGGCCATCACTATTACTATTTATTATTTTTACTTTTAAGTGGGGTATAACACGCACACTAGAGACCAAAAATTAAAACTCTCTGACTAATAGGTTAATTAAAAGTTTCTCTTAAGGTTCTCAATAGGATCAGCGGGCGGAAATAAAATAAACAATATACACTAAACTCTGATAACTACAATTAAAATGAAACACTAAAATTATGGCTGACTACAATTAATTCTAAATATACTAAGGCGAGGGGAAAAACACGAACGGCAAAATCTATTCTTAACAGTACAACGATACAAAGTGCATATGAGCTCTCGAATTCGGGGGGTCTATTTTAACCTTTCCTCGGACAATAGCGAGGGGTAGCACCTTTCTTAAAAAATTTCTGTCTACGTTTAAACAGTTATTTCAGACTTGACCCTGGGTATTCTACAATGGGGGGGGGGACGAAATTTGGTACTTAACACTTGATTTTCTTCGTGGCTGCTCTTTGATTTACGGGATTCCGGGTTACGGAGTTCCGGATTACGCAAGACACACGCACACGCGTTTTCTTGAAAGGGCTCGACGGGGGACTTCTTGTTTCGCGATGACCGTTCCAAACTGTTAGTTCGTCTCGTTTACGGCACGGATGCCCGGATTACGGTAACTGACGAGCCGGATTACGGTAGCGATGTCCGGATGACGACGACGGACTTCTTAAAAGCGGCGTAGGTACTTCGGGTTTCGATCTAGAACATCTGGCTAGGCGAGGGATCGGATCTCATATCGTCGGATACTCGTTCTCGGGATCATCGGCGAATTAACTCGTTCGAGGGGACTCATGAAACGGCTCTGGTTGACTGTCCGAAGATTTAATTTCATCGGAATTAACTTTCGTGGTATTGTGGGGTCTGACGGGCGAGACCGCTCATGAATTTGGCGGACGGTCATTACGGACTTGGGAAGTTGGGCTCCGGAAGTTCATCTATTCTGTTAAGAGAATCCAAACTTCTTCTGACTTGTCGATAATCCAAAATTCTGTCTTTTTGGGGCTCTGTCTCCTGGTTTTGTTCCGGGGATTTGGGGGGCGGATCCGAAATAAAAAGTAATTGGTGACCTCCCTTATTATTTGGGTCATTGGTGCACCTAGGACTCGTGTCCTGTCATGGGACGTATGACGTTGTCGGACTTACGAAAGGTTCCTTGGGGTTGGTTCCGCTGGATTGCGGGGGTCTCAGAGTTCGTGGGGGAGAAGTTGCCAGGAATCACGAGGTTATATTTATTTTCTTGTCAAGCGAAAATGTCCAGGCACACTTTTGACCTATGACCTGGCCTTGGAAAAAGTGCGCTTTTTGTCGTATCCGGGTTATCTGATAGTGGGTTAGAGGCCCGCTAGTATGACAATGGTTCCATGGGAACGCTGTGAGTTGAGGGTACCTTATTAGTTTGGTTTGGAAAGTTTTCTGGAAAAACCTGGGTCGGCCCGGCTCGGAATTTATTGCACCACGGGCTGGTGACAGAGGGAAAATGCGTCAATTAGCTCTATAATGTGAGGGCTCTAATCTTAGTATTGTTGAAGGCAGGAATTTAGTTTTTAATTTATTTTAAGAGAACGGTTTAATTGATTAACATAATTTTTATATTTAAGGGTAGGTTAGACCACTTCCTATGAGCTATGTAAATTATACGGGATTCCTATGTACCAGTCATAAATTATTTATTCTTAAGTTTAAGTTAATTTTAATTATTTCTAACTCGCGGGGGTAATTTTTATGTATTAGATCTTAAAATTATACGACGTTTGGTATATGGTACGTTACGAGGGGGTCAAGAATATTCATTAAATTTGATTAAATTAATACTAAACAATATTTTCAAGACCAGATTGGTCTGACTCGGGGGTTTTGAGAATCGGTAGTCAGAGTGCGGGGGAAAATGTAATAACAAAAGTAAATAACACACAGAAAAAAAATAAAAAATGTAAGTATGCGGGGGAAAATGAACCTGAAGGGTTACACTCTCCAAAATCATTATATACGTACATTATTGGCTAATCAACGCGTTTACTTCTAAAATTGGCGTTTTTAATTCAGTTTTAATTAATTAATTTTTTCCGAGTAATTTCCTTAGTGAAAAACCCCTCAAATTAAGCTGCGCTTTCAAGAAGTAATTTAAAAAATAATCCCTTGATTGCCAAGAATTCCTTTTATTCAATTTCCTTCAAATTTGTTTAGATATCAATTCTATCTTCGTTTTAATGTATAAACGTTTTAGCGTTGTCCGTAAAAATAATGGACGTCTGCCCCCTACAATAAATTATTCTTCTTAACGCCATGATAAATTCGTCGGTAGACAATGACCGAACTAAATCTAGCTGGGCGGCGCTGGTGACGGCACATGTAGTTACACAAACGTACCATTTCTTGGTGATTTTACCGCTCCAATCTTTCACAAACAAAGGTTCCGCAAAATATATAAAAATTATTGAGAATAGAGGGGATTCTATCGGCTGGAAAGGGTGCCGTAGACCTATCCGCTTATTTCGCGTTTGCTTTCATTGTATTTTACGAGCTAATTGTTTGCTGGCCAGGAAGCAATACTTTTCCCTGTTTTCTACCATCATGTCGTTTTCCCGCTATATGGGACCCGTTAATGGCTTCTTAGCATTTACAATTAAATTAAAACAACAGATTTTTATGGAAAATAATAGGGTGCTTTGCTTTGAAACGTTGATTGAAATTTTCAATTCTACCACAGATAACCCTATCTCGGAGATTAGGGATTTAAGGTGAAATGTTGGAAGAGTTTTCAATTTTTCCAGGAATTTTTCTTGAATTGAATAAAACATGCCCCCCTGCATGTAAAGGTGTTTGTCGGAGGGAATCGCTTTTCCCTCCCCCCACGCGCACGTGTTTTGAATAATTTATTAGGTTAATTAGGCTAATTAGGATACGTTGTTAGAAAACATGTGTTTAATATGAAAAAGGGTGATTTATTATTTAATTTTGTTTTGAAATTTAAGGAAACCGAGGGAAGTGTTTTCTCCTACCGTTATATATATATTATGATCTTTTATTCTAACAAATAATTTTATCTTCATTTCACCTATATATGACTTGAGATAATAATAATAATAATAATAATAATGATAATAATAATAATAATAATAATAATAATAATAATAATAATAATAATAATAATAATAATAATAATAATAATAATAATGATGATAATAATATTAATAATAATAATTGGTTTATTTTTCAAGTGTGTTTAAATTGTACAGATTGTAATGGCCAAGTCATAAATGATTTTAAGGCCACATAACCACAGACCTAATTTTTTTAGAAAAAATTTAAGATGATTAGATTTTAATGTTTAAAGTTAAGTTAAATTTTACTAGTTACATAATCCTTCGCTACCCTTTTAAATTGGTTTAAAATTTTTATCGCTTCTTTAATACAAAAATTAAATTGCCTTACTCCCTTAAAAAAATTAATTTTTTTGCCGTATTAACTTTTGGGAGTTTTAATAAATTACTAGAACTACTATGGTGGCTTCGGGTTAGTTTGGACATGGCTAAAATTGAACACTTTAAACTAAAAAAAAACCTCCCGCCTGAAGCAGACGACGCAGATGATTTTCAAAATTTATTTCCATTAGCCCTAACCTTTGACTTAGTCGGGAAAAACATTTTCTGCATCTCAGATTTTAAGTTATCAAGATGGATGAGCTTGAATCAGATAAAGTTATTATCTACTTTGATATTAGTTAAAAAGTTTAAGGAATGTAGCTCGTACTAGTTAACGAAATAAGGTTTAATGGGTTTACTACATGCAAGATTTATTTTAATATATGCTCAATAAATAGAATGAACACTATTCTCTTCAATAATGAAGTAAACATTTTGCTAGGACCTTTAAATTATAATATTTTTAGAAATTTAAATACACCACTCTTGTGGCTAACTTTGGACACTTAAAACGCATTATATAACAATAATTAAAAATGTATAAAGTTATTTTAAGTTTGCAAAGTATGGAATTTTTTAAGAAATATTAGGAGGAAGGAAGTTAGTCGGTTATACAAATTGAAGCCAGAGTAGGCTTTTATAATCTAAGAGTTTAGTTTTAGGGAAGTTAGGGTTTTCATATTTGATATTGGGAGTAGAGGAGTTGCCCACAGTTTGTTTTCATATGTAGGGCAGTGATTTGGTCAACAAATCTAAATCGAGGAAGTTATATTTGAACCCATACTACTCCATTTGGCCAGAAAACAGGTCTTATGGTTAAATATTTTTACAAGTTGTCCCTTAAATGTAGTGTTTTTGGCCTTTTTATGGTCTATTTCGCAATGGAAAGTTAAGAGCAAAACTTGTGATTACTGAATTTGGTCCATTTGGAAAGAATATATTCTATATAACGATCTATTTAAAAATATAATAACTAAAGTGTTTTACTTTCAGAAAATATGGGTAGTATAGTTGATGAGTCAGTTACCAAAAACAAGATAAATTATCGAAAGTGGTCCGACAAAAATCTGCGCTTAGCCATGGAAGCTGTGAATGCAAAGAAGATGTCTTTGAGAAAGGTGGCCATGGTTACGTATATAGGCCAGTGTTTGGCATTTTCGTCAAAGAACCGCTCATGCTCACGTCTTTTTGAGCGGTAAAATCGGCGCTCCTCTCTTTCCGCTCTTTTTTGAGCGGTAAATTTGGCGCTCCTCTAATTTTTGTTTTGCGCTCTTTTAAAAAGATATTTTACCGCTCATTTTCGCTAATAAGAACCAATCCGCTCACAATGAGATGAGCGGTGCCCAACACTGATTTAGGCTCACTAGACCTATTGACTATACAAGCGACTGGCGAAAAATCATCAAAGTTCATGAGCAGATACGCTAGGAAATTCGTCTTGGCTATTAGAAACCAGCTCGCCGGTCTTTATCGTAGATAGACCTATTAACTATACAAGCGATTCTCGAAAACCCTTCGAATCCACATGTTACAATTACTTCCCGATAACAATTTCTAAAAACATACCAAGACGTCAATGTCCGAAACGAATTTTTCCAAGACAAAACTATGATTTCTACTACCGACTACCTCAAAATCTCTAATATCGTCGAGTAACATGTTACTATTACTTTTCAATCGCCATCTAAAAAGACATACCGAGTCGTTAATGTGTGGTCTTGTTTCACTTATTTTTATTAAGATCTTAGTTCTTAAATCTCAAACATACATGCCCTTATTTGTGGAATTTATTTAGATTTGTGCTGCCGCAACGCTAAAGGGCGATACTATACGTACACTTTTTTGTGTATTACGGGAAAGCATTCCAAGGGGTTTCTCTAGAGCCAAAACTTGGTTTCAGATTTAGAGTTTAAAGATTAACTTCTGATTTCATTTCTTAATTTTTATCTAAAACTAGGAGAAAATATGGGGAGCAAACTATTCGTTTGATTTGCAGGGAAATCCGAAAAATTGCGTTTCCGCCCAAACAGAAGGGTGGGACATACGTCAAAATTCGGTAATCATGCCGAAAATTGATTTTAGAAATCTTAAAATCCGTTTCAAAATGTTGAAATCGTAGAAATTACTGTCAAAATCCGTTTGAGATTGCAAATCCCGTATTAAAACTTAGACGTGGACCGGCCGCTCGGTCTAAACTGTGAAATGAACTAAAATTATTATAAAATCAACCCCTTTAACATCGAACAAACAAGTTATAACCTAAAAACGGCAATGAAACCATTTATTCAATGTATTTTTCAAAGTTGTCCAAAGTTAGGCATTACTGTCTAAAGTTAGCTATATATGTCCAAAGATAACTCCATTGTGTCCAATGTTATCTATTTGTATCACAATAAAAATCGTGTACAATCTTAACCTCGTGTGACTAATCTTAGCGTCTGGCGTCCAATGTAACCCCACCTCCTGTCCATTTCCACACCGTTTTGTCCAAAGTTCGGCTCGAAACCTTCATTCAAGAAAATAATTATTTCAGCTATTAAAATGCTTAATTTTAACGTCGAAAAAGGATAGGAAATAGAATTAGGAATGGTTTTACATATTCCACTACTTATATTTCTCCAAAACATAATTTATAAAGAGGCAAGGTACATTTTATAAAAAGTGTCCAATCTATCCCGCACTTACCCTAGTATAGGTTAATGAAGCATTATTCAGAGGAAAAATATTACAATCGTACATCGTCAAAGACTTAAATATATATAATAAACCGCTTAAGTCATAAATCTGGTGAATATTTAGGTGGAGTGCATTAAAAAGTGGTTCTGAATGATCTCGAAATTTTGCACGAGATATTATCCTGACAATTCATTTTTGTAGAAGTAAAATTCGATTCAAGTTGATTTCTGTAGTATTGCCCCATATCGAGATACAGTATGATATACGAGAGTAAATTAGTGCATAATAAAATTGTTTACAAATGTTATCCGTTAAAACAGTTCTATTTTTTTGAGATGGTATAAATACTAAATGATATTTCGTTGGCTAATTTGGTTATATGTTCATTCCATTTAGGTGTTCGTCAAATATTAGACCTAGATATTTATAGTTGGTTACTCGATTCAAATTCAGGTTACTTATAGATAGATTTTCATTATATAAAAGGTCCTTATTGGTATTACTGAAAATCATGTAGACAGATTTATCTATGTTTAGTTCAAGATAATTTACTTTCAGCCAGGAACTTGATGTTTTCATTCAAATTTGGCCCCGCCTTCAGACCCAGCGTGTCGTCAGCGTAGAGGTAAAAATATGGTTCGGTAGACTTGTTTAGTATGCCATTAATATACAGGTTAAAAAGGAGGGGCGAAAGGACGGAGCCTTGCGGGACACCACATTTAATTTCAGTTTCATTTGAAATATTTTGTATATAACCAATTTTACAAACTGAAATAAGGTCTCGAAATAGGAGACCAACTATCGGGTTTCGTCGCAAATTTATTTATAGAGAAAATATAAACCAAAATTGTAAATCTTCTAAGTCTTAAAAATGAAAATTTCTGGTATAAGTTCGTGGATGATGTCTTAACCATAAAACAATATACCTTCCAAATTGAAACATTTACAGATATTGCAAATACACCAAACCGCGATTTGCTTTAATGAGAGCTTGTCGGTAAGCAGGCGACGCTCTGACGTCAGAATAAACCAAATCGGCGCCTCATAGGCGGTCGGAATACAAAACAAATGGGTCACGTGATACTATTGTAGCCAATAGCAATCATCACGTGAACTTAAAGGTTATAGGTTCTCGCGCTGGCCGTTTTGATACGCACTTGTACTAGTCTTGTAGTCCATATCATTATTTAGTCCCGGGCTCCGACATTTGCCAAAAAATTGATTTTAGAAATCTTGAAATCAACGTCAAAATCTCAAAATCGTCAAATCGTTTAGAATAATTTTGAAAATCCACACAAAAACTTGAAACTACGTTGAAAATTCCAAAACCACGTTGAAAATACCGAAAACGCTTTCAAAATCCTGAAATAGCTTTCAAATAACTCTGAAAATTGCTAAATACAACAACAGAAACACGTCTCATTCCGTTGAATATATTATCACCCCTTGTAATAAAAGTAGACCAATCTACTTTCTATCCTCTCTAGCTTACGACCTTGAATTTCGTTCCGTTTCGATCTCAATAGACTGACGGGTTTCTCTCAATTTAAACTTTGCTCTTTGGGTTGTTTTATGGCCACATATTTGTTTTCGTAAAACATA
The DNA here is from genome assembly GCF_980474605.1 of Leiobunum rupestre. Classification (NCBI taxonomy): domain Eukaryota; kingdom Metazoa; phylum Arthropoda; class Arachnida; order Opiliones; family Sclerosomatidae; genus Leiobunum; species Leiobunum rupestre. Next base: position 57,035,878 of record NC_143392.1, on the reverse strand, counting down.
CTAAAATAGAAATATATTAAAGTGTTTTACTCGTGTTTTGAACTCGCTTATATATTAATTGAATCAAGTTGGTTTTGCCTTCTTCGTTTTCACTAGGCGCAGGCCTATCATCAGGGCTAATCTCAATGAAAATGGCGAATAGCTTATTTAATAATTACCTTATAATATTTACAAGAGTTTATTACAATAACCAAGGGTTAAGCAGTTGTTACATTACAAACTCAATGTAATATAGCAACTGCTATAAAAGGAACCTCGGTTCGATAGCTCGCCATTTTTAAAATGGAATTTTAACATTTTAATTCTATTAATTAAATTTTAGTCGTGAAGTATCTTGTCTCCATTATTATTAACTTTTAAGTGATATATACCCTTAACTATTATGAATTTTAAAATTAATGATGAAAACGTTACTCTAAAGGCACCATTAAAGGTTCTTAAATTCACCCTTAAAAAGCTTTTTTTTTGGAGGGTGAATTACACGTACCTACTGAAAGAACGGTAAAAAACAGTTTTCACCACCAGCCCACAGCTAACCCAAAATTAGGGCAAGCAAATAGCTAATTTTAAGTTTAAACAACACTAAAAACCAACAGTCTTTATTCGATATTAAAGTACCCTTAATCAAGCCGCGGGTTACTTCAAAGGTTTCAGCTAATTCTCAGACTTATCTATGACCTTAGGGTAAACGTAACACCTATTAAAGGTTAAAGACTTCAGATAATAAATACCACCGCAACGGTACAAGAGTTAGTACCATTCGATCCTCCAAAATGTCAGCCCGTGTCTGCCATCTATAGTCTTTATCTGAGATGAATTTATCAGTCACCGCAACGACGCGTTCTTTTGGAAAGCGCGTCGTTAAGTTGAATACGCGGTTGAAACCGTTGAATTTAGTTTTTCACTCTGGCGAAGGCGAAAATTTTCAAAGTCCCTGACCCGAAAATACATAGAAAACGTCGCGTAAAATACCTAGAGTGAGATTCGTAAAATGTGTCTAGAAAACTGAAATGGATCTGGAGGTCAAAATTTTCAATTGAGGTAATTTACAGACAGCCCCTTTTGTGTTATCATGATTTATAATGCCGATCGGAGTCAGCGTGTTTTTTACCTCTCCGAGGGGACTCTGTACCCTAGGAGGGGTTATACAACCACCGTGTCTGTCTGTTGGTTTGTCTGTGTGTCTGTCGGTCTGTCCTGCGAACGCGTTCGCATTTTCGGGGCAAGGGTAATCACTGTATACCCAGTTTCTTAGAATAGGGGTAAAGGTTTTTCCAAAAGCGCCCTCTTTTTGTCATTGGGTGTAGTATAATATTTTAATCGGCCGGTATTCGAACCCGAGTCCTCTTGCACGACAGGTGAGCGTTCTACCGCAGAACCACAGATACAGTTACGCTTCATTTAAAATTAAAAACTCTTCCGATGAGAGGTATATTTTGGCTTGCCGACTTGTTGGTTTCAGGAACTGAGCAAATCCGCTGATAAGTTCGTGAAAAGTGGCGCTGTCGACCAGGCCTTTCGTTCGCGCTCTCCCTCCTCGATCAGGCGCGGGTGATATTCGCCGTTCGCGGATGATGAAACTGCAATCCCCAAAACAAACATAATAATGAAGCAAACTTTTTTCCAAATTAATAAAATGCTCCCCATGACGATAGATTTTTTGTCTTAAGAACAAGCTTAGTTAAATGAAATCAAATAAACCATTAAGTGTACTGCATATAAGGTTTTTTTTAAAAAGCCCCACGTTCATTGATCTTGAAAATTCACCTTTATTATGTCCGTAGCGATAATCCTATTAGCTGACCAAAAAATTAAAAACAGACAAACTTCGGTTACATTTAATTTATTTAAGTAAAGATATGGCAAGAATTGATGTAGCTCAAAGGTTTTATATTATAGTACAAGTCGGTTTAATTGAACGACAAAAATTCTTAATTAAGTAACATTCAATTGCCTAAGTAACGTTTACGTGGGTTGACAACGCAAACTTTACCTAGACGAGCAGCTGTTCGATTATCTACATGACCCGTTAAAAATATTATTTTTGAATGTTTTAAGGCGATAAACGATTTTTCAAGACGATTTTATATTACATTTAAGTTCATATAAACGGGAAAAATTGTCAGTGGAATATTTCTTATATCATTTGGTAGGTTAATTAACGTTTAATTATCGCCAACTTTACATTAATTTCATTGGAGGCGGGGAAAAACGTTTAACCAAGTTACGCGTGAGCTCGCCCCTAGAGGCGCTACACGTCAACCGCTCGTACTCTATTGGACAGATAAAGTTTTAAAATTATGTTCCGAGAACTACAAAAAGTTAAATTTTACTCCCAGTAATGATGTAGGAGCGAGGCGTCGAAATGCGTTCTTTCACAAATTTCGCCAAAAAATGAAGAAAAGCGTGATTTGTTACTCGTTGCGGCGGTGAACGGAAGCCGACTTAAACCACGGTCGCGCCGTTATCTAGTCCCATTGAAAACTTGTTCAGCACAACGAGATCTTCCTAAATCCCAATTTTCATCAAAATTAGCCGAAAGCACTTTTTTAAGTTAAATGTGCGGGGTCCTTTAGCGAATAGCCAAAAAAATAACAACAATCGAAAATCCGATCTTAAAAAGGCTCTACTTCCTAACAGTAAAATGAAACATTTGTTAGTTATAATTAACAGTTTACTTACTTTTTCGTGGCATGATCGAGGCCTTTTTTCATGATTAAAATAGATCTTGCGAATCATGAAAAAAAGGCGCGCAAGGTCTGGCGTATTTGATGTCAAGTAACGTGATATGCGGGCTTTTGTTTTCCAAGTGTTAGGAAAAGGCCCATATAGAACTAGTCCATATTTATTATTTCATATCTTGCCCATGGTTTGATTTAACTACGTTCATGGGCGGAGAAATTAGGACGTAATGTTGGCCAGAGGACCTTGCTAATTTTAACCTTAAGCTTTTTGACCAGATTTCATATATGGTTGTAGTTCCAGAATTTTGTTTTATAATTTTACGAATGATACCTGAATTTTCGATCGCCCCTATCTTAACAGTCGTCTGACGTAGCCGGATAACAATGGCACTTTCTAAATATGAATCGACCCTTCTGAAAATCAGGTTACAGGGGCGTAACATAATTATTAAAAAAGTTGTCAAAAACGATATTTGGCGTTTCCGGCGGATAAGGAAATGCTGCACGTGAATCAAGACATAGGTATGAAAGAAAATGTTAAAAATAAAATTTGTTTCAACTTGCTATCATTCATAGTTTTTAATATAATCGCAAAAAAGTGCCAAAATCCCAACGGCCGAAGACTTATTTAACAGAGTGTACAGGTAAACGTTAGGGATAAATGAATATAGTTGGAATTACATAACTGATTTACTCAACAAAATTTATATTTATTAAAATAATATCCCAATTTGTGGATAATGAATAGAAAAATACCGAGCTCTAATTACAGATAAATACTAGATATAAAGCCGTAATGAAAACATTGTCGGTGACACACCGAAGCCTTGCTCGATGATTTCGGGGAACTACATGGCAAGTTTAGCCGGAGAAAAGTTTCGAATAACGCCACTCGGCGTATTGCGGCGCTACCAACCTTGCGAGGTGTTCGCTTTTCCTCCACGCGCGCGCTCTCGCGCTCTCAAAGAAGCGACTCGATCAAACAGGCGATACATGTGTTACGCCGTGCGTCACTATTAGATGTAATTAAAATAACAAAATTAAATTCATTTACTTGCGCGAATAAGTGGAGCTTCCATTTATTTCGAAATTGAATTTTGAGATACCTGGGCAACATTTCAGCCCACTTTCTCATTTGTTTCTTTAAGCCTACTTATTCCGACGCGATTAAAGCGCCCACTAGGGACTCAATCCTCAACTTTCGTGCCCAGACCAAATCGAGAAGGACACTTTATAAATTTCTAAAGTACATTACCGAAATTTGTTGTCTGCACTTTCAAATCCAGCTTTAAAAAGCTCAATAGAAAATGAGAAGAAACACTTTTGATCTAAGCAACCTCAGATTTTTTACCGATAAATTGGCGTTTTCATCCTAAAAGATTGTTTTATTAACTTCACCGCGTTTTTAGTTTAACATCGAGACATATTTCGAGTGGGGTTATTGCTTCTCCCGCAGTGAAAGTAGGTGTCAGGGTTGTCATGGTGATGGGAAATTATGAGGAATCAACTAAGCTGATTATCCTTAAATAATTATACACAATATAAGGTTTGTGTATTTTGACGTCTTTTAAGATGGGTCCTCTAAGTTACAATGAGGCCATCGAACAGGTCAATTTATTGCGTGACATAATTTGCACACAGCCACTTTTATGTTATATGATGCCAATTGGAGTCAGCGTATATTTATGGTTTCGCGAATCGCCCGCTCAACCGAAAAGTGGCGCTACCGACCTTGCCTGGCGTTCCCGCCCTCTCTCTCCTCGATTATGCGCAGGTGATTTTTACCATTCGCCGACGATGAAACAGTAATCCACTAAAATAAAAAACACACAGAAATATAGAGCCAAGGTTATAAAGCCAGCTTTTATCAAAATTCAAAAAATGAGCCCAGTGTGTGTTGGATTTTTTCATGGTGGTTAAAAATCATAAGAAAAACCATTTTTAAAATGATATCAAATTAACCATTTCGTGTATTGCAAATAAGTTTTGGTTTAAAAATTCACAGGTTCATTAACTTTAATCTAAACTATTCACCTTTAAAATGTCCGAAGCTAAAGTCCTATTTGCTGAAAAAAATTAAAATAGGACCAATTCCAGTAAAATTAAAACGTTTTTGAGCAAAGCTAGGGAAGGAGAGATGTAGCTCAAAGGGTTATTAAAATCAGCAACGCTAATACCAAGGCTTCTAAGGAAACAAGTAGAAATTCAGAATTTTAAAATTCTTAACCAGTCCTGTCAATTTTTGGAGAATTCTTATATCCCCTTCGCGCTCTTGCGTAAATGCACTCTTAAATAATAAGTACTTCCATTTATAAACAAATTCTAGCTTAATAACCCTGTCATGTTATATATTTTATTATGAAATTCAGCCAATACGCGGTACTTCGGCTAAAAATAACTTAGTAACCTTGTCCATTCACAAACGCAAACTAACCTTATTAACCTGACATAGTTGAACACACGCCTTCTTATATACCTCATTCATCATAAACGCTTGCGTACTTCATTATCCTCTCTCCTTTTATATGCCACAACTGTCATAAAGAATGAGAGATTAACGAATATCATTTTTGGCCATTTTCAAAAAAATAAAAACATTTTATATTTTGCTGTTATAGAAAATGTTTGTTGCTACCGTATGAGTGGTTTGAGGTGACACAGAGTAAATGAAAATTCATTATCACATTTAAAATTAAATAATTTAAAAATGTCAAACCACTACGCTGAAAAGAAATTGTTCGGTATCAACAAAGGTATTGAGTATTTTTTACTATGCAACAAAATGTATTTTTAACGTTACATCGTTTTTAATTGGCTTTTGCAAATGTTTTCAAAACGAGCGTCGTAATCTTTGTTTGGCCTGAACCCTGGAGTCGACCAGAAGCGATCTTGACCTTTACAAAGGTGATCTTCTTAAGTGGAACTTCATTAATTATTTCCGGAAAGGAGTTAAGCCAATAAGTCTTAAATATTGCCTTGAAAATAGTTTGACGGCCTTAACCATTAACTTCTCAATCTTAATATATTTCACTCGAAAAAGACTCTAATTTTAATTCCTTTTAATGATCAGACTTAACAATGCACTTTTTTCTTCATCTTTCAAAGTGCTTTTTACATACACTCTTAAAAAAATTCATCCAAAATTGGAGAAAAAAGGTTCCAATTGGGTGACACTGAGATAGCACCTTTTTTCATACATTTTTGGACGAATTTTTGGACGTCCAAAATTGGACGTGAAATTATATATAATAACCATATCCAATTTTGTATTGAAACTTTCCTTTTTGGGCAAATGCCTAAACAATTTTGGCAGTACAATCGTCCAATTTTGTGAATGAAATCGCCCGATTTTGGGAGTATAATGGTCTATTTTTGTAAGTATAAACGCCCAAATTTGGAAGTATAAACGTCCAATTTTGTGAATGAAATCGCCCGATTTTGGGAGTATAATGGTCTATTTTTGTAAGTATAAACGCCCAAATTTGGAAGTATAAACGTCTAATTTTGGGAGTATAAACGCCCAAATTTGGAAGTATAAACGTCTAATTTTGGGAGTATAAACGCCCAAATTTGGAAGTATAAACGTCTAATTATGGGAGTATAAACGACCAATTTTAGGAGTATAAACGCCCAATTTTGGGAGTATAAACGCCCAATTTTGGGAGTATAAACGCCCAATTTTGGGAGTATAAACGCCCAATTTTGTAAGTATAAACGCCCAATTTTGGGAGTATAAACGCCCAATTTTGGGAGTATAAACGCTCAATTTTGGGAGTATAAACGCCCAATTTTGGAAGTATAAACGCTCAATTTTGGGAGTATAAACGCCCTATTTTGGGAGTATAAACGCTCAATTTTGGGAGTATAAACGCTCAATTTTGGAAGTATAAACGCTCAATTTTGGAAGTATAAACGCCTAATTTTGGGAGTATAAACTCCCAATTTTGGGAGTATAAACTCCCAATTTTGGGAGTATAAACTCCCAATGGAAGTATTAACGCCCAATTTTGGAAGTATTAACGCCCAATTTTGAAAGTAATTTTGCCAACATTTGCAATTTATTCGTACCTTTTTTTATTACTATTACGGAATTCTATTCTATTGGAAATAATTTATTCATTTCGGTATTAATTCTTACTCAAATTTGGCTTAAAATTCTTATAACCACCTTAATATTAAAGAAAATTTGTGAGATTTTCTTCCGACTTTAAAAACATATCAGCCCAATTTTGTTTTAAAATTAGCTTACTTTTCTAATCCATGTCTGTTATAATAAAAAAGCTTAATTCCAATTAATAAAATGCATCAAAATTTAATGTACTATTATTTTCCAGTTTCATTTACAAAATTCATTATAGGTATAGAAATATATTCGGCATTAATTTTAAAAACTACTTTTTGCAAATATTCAAAAGTCTTTTTAAGCCCCTTTGGGTATTGTAGTTGAAAATCGTAGTAGGCAGCAAACATGGCAGTAATGCCGTGTTCCAAAGAAGAAACTTCAAATTTATGACCCTCAATCTCGACATCGACTAATGATGTGAATAGATCTGAGTTTTCAAAACACAACGTTGGTGTTGGAGTTTCAGGTGTCTAGAATTAGAAAATTTATTTAAATAAATTTTATATATACTGCTATAAAATTAGCTATACTCAAAAAATTGAGAAATCCTTACTCCTAAAGAAAAGAAATTCTTCATTTGCTCTCCAAACGCGCATGGAAGAAGTAGCAAGCAAGCTTTAATTTCCATTTCTATAAATTTAATTTTTTTAGTATAGTATAAAATCTAATTTTTATTAACAAAGTAATTTTGTCAATCTGCTTTTGAAACAAATTCCTAAATTCATACGTTTAAAAACGTCTTCAGAAGAAACAACTTCGCTTTGCTTTAAAAGCGCCAAAATTCCTTTTGCCTTTGGTTTGTTTCTAATCGTAAACAGAATCTTTTTCGCAATTGGTTCGAAGTGGTGAATTAAAATTTTTTCGGCGGATGGTCTGATGTTATATAAGAGATTTAACTCTTTTATCAACTATTAAAAAACCGAATTATTTACCGTAAAACTATATATCAAAATTATTGTAGATATACCATATTTCTCTTTTGAAGCAAAGGAAATGTATCCAATACTACGCTGAGGCCCTCTTCAAACACTAAATTTTGTCGATATGCGGCCGTTCGTAACATTTTCTCCTCAACAATATGTTCGTTGGAATTGGCTTTATCTAGTTCGAGGTTTAAAATTTTTAAATGAGCCTTTATGCTTTCGTCGTCTTCTGCCATTCCAGTCAAGAGCTATAATGTTTTTAATTTAAAATTAGAAAATTAACGAGATTATTCAAATAAATATTAAATATAAAAATTCTAAAATCGAAATTAAAAAATATTTCGACTATTTTTTCTATTTTACCATTGGACTACTTCGTTTAATTTTTATTGGTTTCTCTGGAAGATTATTTTCAATCGAGTTTTCTACCGATGGAACTTTTCGCTTTCGGTTAGCGTTCTTTTCAATCTGCAAATTTTGTTCATCTTTGGATTCCAAACTTTTTTTCTGTTTTTCACGCTCATGAGTGAATTTAGTTTTAAGAGCTTCCGTCCAACATTCCTGATAAATAAATATTGAATAATACTATTTAGTGGCGAAGCCAGACTTATACGCCCGGAGCATTTCACAAAGTTTGCGGCTCTCTCACGTAGCATTCAATTTCAACATTTAAATTTACCCGATACAATACATCATTCAAAATAATTAATTTTTAATTCACCCCCTGGTAGATACGACACTGATACTTTTATATCAATACTCACATTCTAATCTAAGAGAAATACTTACATAACCAATTCTATTTCGAATCTTTAGTCTGGATTCCATGAAAGGATGTTCTGTAATCATGGCCTCCCCAATGTGGTTATACTCTTTGGAAGTTGGATACCTATAATATGGGGGGAAAAATCAAAACTCCATATTTTACAAAATCTTAATAATCACATTGTATATCTAGAGATGTCTTCGTATATTATTCTGACAATTTTCGACTTATTAGGTCTGGAAAAAACCTCAGCATTTTTTGTGGCAATCATTTTGTTAATATCCTTGGGAAATCTTGGAATTATATATGGTCTGGGTATTGCAGTATTATCTATACTGGAACTAACATTCAATGACGAAGTGCAGGTTTCTAATTCCGTAGGAGGCGTGTTATTCAAGCTAAATCAGAAAAAATCTATATAATAATGAAAACGTTTTATTTTCAAAAATACCTTTCAGGAAGTGTGATTTCACTGAGGTTGTCAGTTGGTTTTTCAACATCCTTAGGAATTAAATTAAGCTTGGACTTATTAGGAGGCAAACCAGCACTGAAGTCGTGATCTTCCCAATCTTCAAAGTCTTTATTAAATAATTGCACTATTCCAATAATAACATTAGCAAAGAGACTTTGAAGTTTTTTTATGAAATCGTCTTTGGTTGTAGCTTCTGGACAAGAAAAACACTTTTTTGACTTATTACAAGTCACGTGATAGTTCATTGTAATACGTTTGACACTGTAACAATTTTTTTTAATTATTTTTTATTTTAAATATTTTGATTGATACACCGCAGAGTAAAAAATTTATTTAATTTAAACATTATGAATGTCACAAATTCTATGGTTCAAGACAACAACATTTTTGTTATTTAGTTTGTATATTTGCATTGGGAAACTATCTATTTCATCACCTGGTTTAAAAAATTCCCATACGTCTATTTCACCGATTTCATAACAATTCTGATGGCTGATAAACTTAATACAGTGGGTCAGTCGGCCACATACAATCCACTCGTTATTTATTTTAAAAATAAAATATATTTTGACAAGCAAAGGAATTCCGTTACCCGAAACTGAAACGCAAAAGAGGAAGCCTATTTTGTACGTTACACAATCAATTCTAAGAACTGAAACGAACTGAGAGATTAAAGGATTTTTTAACGATTTTAGATAATTGCGTAAAGATTCCTTTAATAAAATGGGAAGTTGAGAGAAACTGAGCTTTATTGACTTTGCGTAGGTGTTTACTTCCAAACCCTTCTCACCACTTCTTTCCCAACACTGTAACATTTGATGTCTTTTTGAGAGAGTTGTGCCAATATTGATGAAGTTGTGACACGCGCTTGCAATATTTTTGAAATACTGGTGTTTTGCTTCGAAGCGCATGCACCAAAGACGTATTAATGGGCCATAAAATAAAATAAGTCGGGCATAATGGGTCAAATAGTGAAATTTAGGAGTGAAATGTGCATTTGGTAGCTCTTTAAACAATTCATTTAAGTCAATGATAATATCATAAAGGTGATGCAACCAATATTTGTCAATGACTGGTGCGGTTATAATTTCTTTAATTTCCGCTAATATTGAGATTAATTGCCAATGTTTGTCCTCAGCAGCCATTACAGAACCAAACATTAAAGGAAAAAAATGTAACAGGCACATTTTTTGAGCTGCCGTGCCTACCAAATTCCACCCTTTCCCTGACAATATTCCCTTCGTAATTGGAACACTTTTATCTTTGACATGGAGATCCCCATACGGAAAATTTTGAATTGTAAAATTAACATAATCTAGAGAACATATATTGTCAACCATATATTTTATAGTTAATTTTAATATGTTGGGAACTATTCCTTCAAAAAAGTCATGCATAATATCCGGTGGGAGGGCTTCAGTTACTTTGAAATCAGTTAAAATAGAAAATGCTGAGGGCCCTTTAACACCATATATACTCGAATTATCAGGATTTTGAATCACCGCATCTAAATGATAATCATGAATTTCTTCTGTTCTCAAATTCATGTCATTTTCATCAAATGTTATGGATATGTGATCTTTGGTTGCCAAACAAAACCGACATATCCTCCCGGAAGAAAAACATTGTGAGAAATTTCCAACAGAGTGACTTGAAAGATTGTCCCCTGATATTGTAGCTAAACCACCCTTAACTAAAACATTTCTAACTTGAAAACCTTCATTACGAACAGTATTTAGATCTTCTAACAAGGGCTTCAAGCATTTACTATATCCATATTTTGTGAGGGTTGGATATCGTATAACTGCAGCTAAATTTATGGCACTTAGTTTGCTTCGAAACTTTGGGTGTAAATTTCCAAGCGTGTAATACACTAAAGTCACCTTATGTTTTCCCCTTTTGGCACCTAAGGGGTTATTTAGTTCCACTTCGTCTAAATAGAAATGAAGCCTTAAAGCTAATGGATTTTGACCAAAAAGTGGGTGGTCTTTGCACATTAAGCCTTCATGATAATCAGACATGTATCGCTCATTTGTCGTCTTTGGTTTTGAAAATTCTTCCCAAACATCGTTATGATTCAACATGTACTTAAGAACGTCAATAATTGGAACATAGCTCATTGTTTCTCTGAAAACTTTCTTATTTAATGTTCTTGTTCCTAACAAAAAGTCAACAGGCTCAACTAAATTTAAGTTATCTTTGCAAAATTTATTTAAACCGTACTCTGTTTTCATTATGGCAGTTAAATCTCTAGTTAATTTCCTAATTTCAGCATCATTTTGATTATTCCCGATTCCCCTGACTTGATTAACAACTACTTCAATTGAACATTCTAAAAGTTTTGCAACATTTTCAGATATTATACTTGCTACACTATTAGGAAGTTTGAATTTTTCGCGAATCCCTAACACTGTTAAAGCTGCTTTCTTTTCGAGACCAGATATATCTTGATCTTTCATTTCAATTGTATAAACATTTATTTCATCACTGCTTTCTTCGTCGTTATTGACTATATTGTCTTGATCTAAGCCGTTACTCATATTAAAAATTTCATTGCCCTCTGTTGATACTCCTTTATGCATATGTTTTCTGTACACATGGGTTCTTAATGACTCAAATATTTCAAATACTTTAGGGCAGGGCTGAAACGCGCATTTATATCTTCTGTTAGGTTCTGGCAAATGTAGAGTTCTCAAATGTTTTAGCCACAAAAGAGGCGTGTATTTTTTTGAATTACATATAGAACACACGTAAGCTACCATGACGAAAAAATTCAGTTATTCTCAGCTTTATGACATCTAATCCCAAAGGAATTCCTTCAAAAAATAAAAAAAATTCACAAAAAATACATTTTTGGGAAGTCAATTAAAAAGCACAATCCATTTTAAAAATTGTTTTTCTTTATAAAATCATACTAAGTGCGAGGAGGGCAATGACACTGACATTTAAGTCACTATTTTAATATAAAATGGCATATTGAACCACATTCAATTAAATATCATAATTTAACATTCAGACTAAATACACTCTTTTTTTGGGAATTTTGCTAGGCGCGTTCATGTTGAGTTTACCCCTCTTAACCCCCCTTAACCCCCATTCTCCATATCCTGGGATCAAAGATCCGATCCTAAACCCCCCGGTGGTTCCAGGTAATGGCCGACAAGCCGGCGGCCAAAAAGAGGGGTTGAAAAGACCGCGAAAAAGAGTGTATAAACTTTCAAGAGTAAATTTGAGTCAAAATTGTATGCTATAACGAAGTTCGATGTATCGTTTAATAACTAAATTTGACTTTTATTAAACGAAGAGTAATTAACTATAAATAGTACTTATCTTTTCTAATTCCTATTTACATTAAACCCTAATTCATAGCATTATTTTACTATGCAGTGTATAAAATATGTATAAACACGGAATTCAGCGTAATATTTAAAGATTACATTACCATATATATTAAATAACTTCCTATCCCAACCCTGCTATAGCCGTTGGTATAGTTTTATTTTAGTTCAGTATAATGTTTTATTACAAAAATTTAAGTTTTGTATAGCCAAAAGTTATATGGTTTTCTGTTATAAAATAAAAACTTCTCTGTTCTATAGCAATTTAACAAATAACACACACGCAATGCTAACGTCCATTTTGTTTATATTTTTAAAAGTCAGAAGATTCAACTGAGATAAATTACTTTTGTGGACTGCTAGCTTTTACCAAATAATAATAATAATAATAATAATAATAATAATAATCAGCTAGGCTAATACCCAAGGCACCACCTTAGGCCTAAGTCATCATGCGACTTTTGAAGCCCTTAATTCAGGTGGCCGGGTTACAATGCGTAGGAGGGTGGTGGCAAGCCCTGCATGCCACGAGATCGAGCCAATAGCTCCCTACACTAACTATTACCGTTAACCTAGACAAGTTTTTATGGAAGGGGAAACCGAAGAACTCGGGGGAAAACCCCTTAAATGTAAGGTCAAAAGCGGATTACTCTTAGTCAACCTTTTTTTTTCATTTTTCAATAGGTTCAGGCACTGAAAAGTCCGTTTCACTTAGGGGGTGAGTTTACCCCAATGAGAGAGCTCCGACCTAATCTTTTTTAAATTTATATTTTCAACTGTTCCTTAAATTAAACTGATTAAATTTTATGAAATTATCACTGCTATATAAATAATCTTAATTAAAATTAAAACGTAAAGTTTTATATAAATTAAACTTCAATAAACATATAAAGATAAATAAGTTCAATTTAAATACGCTATATTTCTAAATTTAACTTTTACTTAAATTAAATAAGTTCAAGTAAATTTATAAATATAAGTGGAAATTTATTTGGTATTTAAATGGAGCTTATTTAAATTTGTAAATAAACTGAATAAATTTTTTCAATTTGACTGGTTTTTCAATTAAAGTTAATTAAATTTATAAAATTACCTAATACCTAACTAATCCTAATTGAACTAAAATAAAAAAATTGACTAGTCTATAAATTAAATATAACTGGAATTTGTTGAGGTTTGGGGTTTTACTTTCTTTGGTTTGGGAACTTAATTCTACTATAAACGTTATGACCCGTGGGTCGACAGCACTATGGTCTCTACCCTTTTTTCTCCTAGTGTCGAATTATATAAATAATTTCTCACCACCCTTCGTTTGGTTTTAGTTTTCTTGAGAATAGACATCTCGCCTCGGCGAGCTCGACCAAACCGACCGCTTTCATTTCACGAAAGCTCAGTGACGCCAACCCGACCCCAAGCCCCCTGTCGTTACCCCTTGCTTCTTATGGTGAAACAAGGTGGTTTTTCCTGGAAATTTTGGAGTCGAGAAACGCCGCCGGCAGCTTGCTATTTTAAAAATATATGAAAGGAAAGGGAGAGTGCATCCCATTGTCGAGACAGTCGAGCCCCTAGGTCCCCAAGTGATATATTACTCTCCGCGACCCTCAGGACCTTGAAGCTCGACCTTGGGGATTTTTCAGAATTTAAATTAAACTCACTTAAATTTAACAATTACATTCATAATTTTAACTGGTAATTAAATAATCAGTTAAAATTATCAACTATCGAATGTAAACATTTATATTGAAAATGAACTACAATGAAATTTAAAATTTTACTGGAATTTATAAACTTAAATGGCATTTCAATTAAAAAGTTCAATTCAATTTCAACAAAAATTTCACTGATACTTTAACTTTATGAAATTTATAATTTTAACTGAAATTTTAATAAACTTAATTAATATTTTTAATTGGCATTTCAATTAAAATTATTGTATAAACTAAATCGGTATTTAAATTTAATTTTAATAGTAAACTTTACTGGTATATAATTTAAACCTTAATAAATTTCTAAATCTAACTAATGGTGCTTTTAAGAATATGTATATTAACGTATATCGCTGAATTCCGTGTGTGGTGCGAAATAAAATAAAAAAGTGTGGTCTTACCTTTTCTCCCAAATCCAAGATAATTAAGAGCAACGTCTATATAAAATGTAATCTTATTGATTATATAACTTTATTTTGTGTATGTTTGAGAGAGAAAAAGAGAGTAAATATATTACTCTCAATTTATGATAAAATATATGCTTACCTGAAAAATAATTGGTTCCAGTCAGCAGAAGTGGTATCCAAACAACTAAGGATTTTATTCTAGGAACTTCGGTAGAAATAAAGACCGATAACGTTCCCGTTTAAAATATATTGCGATAGTTTAGTCACAACAAAATTTATCATCCGCCTTGCTTCTTCGAGACTTCGTGAAAAAGATATCCTCCGTAAAAAGAAAACTATATGTAGGGCAAGGTCGCTTACGAATGACCGCTCTATATTCTTTGGCTTGTAACCTTGAGGAAACAGCAAGGAAAACGTCGCCCCTCCCCGGTCAAACCACCTTTGCCCCTTTTCTACATTCCTTTCCTCTATTGTTCAAGCTTTTAAATATATATTTGGCCCGTTTTTGCCACGTAAATGGACCCAATATAGAAAAGTAAAAGTTTTTGGATGTAAAAGACCATTTTTGGATCCCGATTTTTGTATGCTCCAAATTTGGACTGTTTTCTACAAATTTGGACTGTGATTGGAGCCCGTTTTCTAAGAGTGTAGTATCTTTATAAATGGAAAAATCGTTGAACGAAAGTGTTTACTAAGATTTAATTCTAGCTTCCACTTATTAAGACATGGTCAAAATAGACAATTTTAAATGAATTGAGAAATACGACCTTTTAAAAGCTTAAATGTAAGTTTAAAATAATTAATAGTTAAATTCAAAAAAATTACTCTCGGACCAAATCTCACTACCTTGCCACCACCCTCCAACGCATTGTAAACCGGCCACTGATAATAATTTCTTATTATAATTATAATTAATAGTAATTGGTTCATTATCCTTTTAAGAATGGGTATTGGTTTACCAGAAGTGAAGTTAGGTGTCAGGGTTATCAGAGTGTAAGAAAATATTGTCGAGTTTAATAAGCTCAGAAACTGATTCTCCTCGAATTTGAATACCTTCGAAAGACTTCGGTTAAAAGTTAATCAAATACTGTATATAAATAGCGCATTCAAGCACGTCTAGAATTATTAATTTCTCTATGGCCAGTTTTTTTAAAAAGGTGATTGCAATGCCGCAAACTGATTTGAAAATTGGCAAAGATTAATCAAAGCTTTATATCAGCGGTTCCCAAAAGGTGTTCCGCGGAACCCTGGGGTTCCGCGGAAGGGTCACAGGGGTTCCGAGAATTCGCAGCGCGGTCATCTTTGGTCGTGGCAACAGTCTTCTAAGATAAGTAAAAAAATGAGTTGGGGTTCCGCCAGTATTAGCTGCATAATTTAGGGTTCCATAGGAACAATAAATTGGGAACCGCTGCTTTATATAAGGATAGTGGAAATCTTGCAGAAATGTCCTTTAGTTTAGATGCCAAAAGATTACCATAGCGCGTTACGTATTGTTAACAAATTAAAAATAAATTATTCTTATTTCATTTTGTAGCTCCTATCAGGAATTTATTTTACTGACTAATTATTTACAGTTTTAAATCCTGATAAATTTAACCAATAGTTAAAATGACGGGGCGCTTATAAAAACCGTTTTTGTCTGGTCTCAGTGTAAGAGACTATCTTACATAAAGATGTTCGTTTTGAGAAAGATATCAAATGAGAAAGATTTAATAAAAACATATTTATTTTTTGATAAAGATTCAAGATAAAATAGCTGATCTTAATATATTTAATAATAAATATTTGGAATAAAAGGTGTTCTGGAAATTATTTCAGTTTGTTCGTATTGGTCCACTTATTTTCCGTAACAAAAGGAAAAACTATTTTTCCTATCCTGTAATCCGTAGAAAAAGGCTCATTGGTTAACATGGCAGTTCCTGAATTTCTTCGAACTTGTGCAAAGTGATTTCCACATTTAATTATTCACAAAAGGGATTCGAAGAAGTGTGTTTTTGGCTTAAAGGAAGTCTAAACGTCCCTTAAGAATGTAACATTTTGAATGAAGTGCCCTCTTTTTCCTCAAGATTTTTTGAGTTTGTTAACCCCCAACCTAAATTAAAGCTTTTTCGGTAATTAAATGCATATCGATGGAAAAATTGTTATTCGAGATATATGTAATAAAAATAAGAGAATCTTAAACATAACGTCAGCTTTTTCCAATTTGATCCCTTTTGATCGAAAAGGTTTTTATAATTTTTAAACTATTATTTAGATATATTTATTTTTATTTATTTCAACAAACTATCTCACACTATTTCTGTTGGTAATCAATTAAATATGAAAATGCATTTTAATAAATGTTTTACAGAACAAATGGTTTAATTTCCACATGGTTAATTTTAATAATTTTGTTTTTGGTATCGTTGGGATAGATACAGCTACATTCCATGCTAGAATAATTTCTAATTAAGAAATTAATATCTGCATTAAGAGATTAAATTTTAAATTAATAATAAACTACCATTGTCCAGGGAAATTGTTATTAAATATATTCAATTACTTTTCCTAAGGAGCGTGAAAACTATTCGTAGGCGCTTACGCATAATATTGAATGTTAAAACAGCAATTTTTAAAATAAAACTTACAGCACCCTTTGATATACCACCCGTCCGCTCTTCCAATATCTGACATCTTTCGCGAGTAACCTTTTCCTTCAATCAAAATTGCCCGTTTCTTCCCCAGTTTTATGCGAGCGCAACCCAAAGGTATTCAATTTCTGTTAGTGGATTAGAATAATGAAACGAGGTCATACTAAGAACTGAATCCCTACGTACGAAAATAAATGTAAAAAAATATTTTAATTTATTAATCATAAATTTTTTTTCGTGTTCATAAACGTTTGACCTTGATCCTGACCTAAAGTGTATTCTTGAGCAACTCTCCAGGTTAAAGGACTATTATACGTATAGGTCGTTATATAAAATACGGTAGGTCATGTGACAATGTTTTGTTTACGTAACTTAGCTGTAACTCTTGAAGGTAGAGTACGCGCTGCAGTCGCGAGACCCTTTGGAAAATATAAAACACGCGTGAAAAACACGCGTGCAAGTAAAGTACTTAAATAACTAGCAGATAAAAACATTTTTCTTCTAATATTTATTGCTTTATTATATCGAAACACCTATTCCTGCTTGGTCATTAAAAAATATTAAAAATTATTATCATTCGCAAAATATTTAACCGAGGCCTACGAAAAAAAAGAAATATATGTCTCATCTTAACACGCAAATAAGCCACACTGGCTCTTCTTTTTATATGAAATTTTAATTTATTTATTCTTATAAATAGACCGCTAAAATAATCATAATAGATCTATATCCCAACAGACGGATAGTTTTAATTTTGTTCTAAGCAGTTCGTTGTGAGTTGCCTATTTCGCATTACCAAGAGAGATAGGCCAACATCAGTGTGCGGTTGAGTTGCTCATACAAAAATTATTGAAAACAATGTGGGTTTGTGACCAATCTATAAGCAAAGTAGGGGACCACAAATGTTTGAGTATATATATTTTGAAATCGCTCAACATTAGATTCCTTATCTGTCACCGTTAAAACAAAACCACGTTACTTGAGATACGTGGTTTTGTACAAATTGACACAATTAGGTTCTACACCCTAATTTATGGTGCACTGACGTAGCTTCGCAGCAAGAGGAGCCGGGTTCGATCCTAACTTGTGGCACTGGGTGAAAACTCGGAACTACTCCTTCTGCGTCGAGTTTGCAAGTTCTCTCTCCACTGGTTAAAGAGGTTTTCCTCGAGTTCTTCGGTTTCCCCTACCCATAAAAACTTGTCGAGGTTAACGGTAGTACTGAGTGTAGGAACTATTGGCTCTCGTGGCATGAAGGGCTGGCCACCACCGTTCTACGCATTGTAACCTGGCCACCTGTTAAAAGGCATTATAAGTCGCTAGATGACTTGGGCATAAGGTGGTGCCTTGGGTATTATCCAAGCTGATTATTATTATTTTTTATTAGTTTCACACGTTTGCTACAGGTTAATTCCAATAGCACTCGCATGTGATTACCTTATTTTATCAACTCGTCATATTATCGGTAAAATAATCATAATGTCGCACAAGCGGTAAACCAAAACGCCAAAAAGCTACTAAAGCCTCTGAAAGGCACAGCGATGGGACGCACAGTCGAAAGAAAAAGGATGAAGGCTGTTGTATCACCAGTTGACCCCCAAAAGGAAGGGAAGGTACCAATGCCCTTTCCGCTGGCACCTTTTATCCCAGTGGGCGTCTAAGAAGCCGAAATGACCCGTTGCGGCACAGCAGGAAACCAACTGTGCCATAGCGTCATAGATGCTAGGATCTTTCCTGTTAGCCCGAGCGCACACTCATTTTCCCAAATAGCAGATAGAACCAGTTAACCCAGGGTAAAATCTCCCAGTGCGCCACCACTCTTCTGAGTAATTATTGTAGTAGCCAACAGCTAGGTTAAGCCATCAGCTAAAGAACTCCATGGCGCTAAAGTACCAGGTAGGAAAATAATTATTTATTATTCAACAAATTATCTTGTAGTGTAAATAATAAGATTAAATTCCACTCGATAGATTGCAGGATACAACTACACTAGAATGTAGTATGTACACAAAGTAAAGGTACAGTATTCAAGAGATAATTTAATTCAAGCCCTACCAAATTTCATCTTTAAATGTTGTGTCATCCAAAATTTTTTATAATTGCTATTGCTTCTTAAATCACATATTAAGCTTTTGTAATAAATGCCAGATTATTTCAAATAACCAATTTCGTGTGTGTTAAATTCATATTTTAAATACGTGAAAGAAATGTCACTGTACAATTGTTTAATTTTAATCGACATTTTTCTGCGGCAGGCAATTGTTCATCCCTTTACTCTGGCACCTAATTGCCAAAAAACTTGATTTATATCGGTATTAATTTCACAAAAATTTTATTTAAGCTATAGACCATGTACTAATAACAGTAATGAGCTAGGCGTATTTACAAGGCACCACCTTAATATCATCGCATTGAAAAATATGGTAATAAACATGATAAAGGTAAAAATTGGCCCTTGTACTTTAAAAATATATGAATGCTCCAACTCCAAATAATCATAAATTTTAAAATAACAATGATTTAATCAAACTTGTCCAAATTTTTATTGTTTTTATGATTAATTTGCTCAAATTAAGTCGTTTTTCTAATAAAACTTTCTAAGGGTGTATTCAAATATTGAGGGGTTTCTTAAGAAATACGATCTTTAGTCACTTAAATTAACGTGCTAGAGGTAAAAACTTTAATCCAACATTTGGTTTAGGATTGTGGCGTTAATAATAACAACAACAATTTTGTAGAGATATTCAAAAGCAATCTTTTATTTTTCCTCAATTTTCTTTTTCATAGACTCAACATCAATATAATTTGCCGTATCGTTTTCTTGCGGTCCATAACCTTTAAAATAACATTCGCACAGATAAACCTTATAAGAATCTGCCGTTCTGTCATTCTCATAACGCGATGGTAATCCATTTGGGAACCGAGGAGATTTAGTTTCATGGCAGAAGTTTTTACAGTTTGGCTTTTTAGAGAAAGACGCTAAAAAGTAGAAAAGAGCAATATTATTAATCCCTTACTTGATTAAATTTGGCAAGTTTTAAATATGTTATACAAGTTAAACTAAATAAGGCTTATAAAATAAAAAATGTGATGGGAAAATATTAAGATTTGCCAATAAAAGTGAGTGCCTTTTAACTAATATAATCCAAATTACGTTGACGGTCTTTGAAATTCAAAAGAAAAACTGTTCATACTTAAGTAGTTTGCAAAGCGGAAAACAAATGGTATTTTTTTAAAATAAGGCCTTTGGAACGTCGTACTTGGAGAAAGCTATGTTATCCCCTGATTTTATTTCTCGGGCGTGTTCCTCTATCACGATGAAGCTTAAACATTTTTATCTTTAGAGAACCCGAGAATTTTGGCACTACGCCAAATCATCGGAAAAGAAGATTTTAAAGTGAGACTTTAAAGGGTCATTCCATGTCAATTCGACTAGCGGAAAATTTTTCTAATTTACAATTTTAATAATATTTTTTCTACGAGTATACTAGCTTAAGAAAACTAGTTTCCCAAAGTTTTAGACTTGTAATTCAATTATTTGAAAAGTTATATTTTTTTAATTTTGGGTTATTTTCGATTTTAAAATTTTAAAATTAGTTTTTCTCGGATATTTTGGTATCTAATAGACATTTACCAAAGATTATAAGCAAATTAAGTATAAATGTAGTGTTGAATCCGAATATGGGAGTCAATTTTCGCTAAAAAAAATTACAAAACGAAATAATTGACTACTTGACGGGACCAATATACTCCCAGATTTCGACTTGTACTCCACCTTCAAAACTTTTGGAAATTTTATATTTTTGGCCCAACAGGCTAATTACTTTAAATTATAAATGGCATCAATGAAAAATTATTTTAAAGCAGAAAAAATAATTATTATAATGTTAAAAAAACATGAAATGAAATACTTTACTATTTGGGGGGTTCAATAGACTCCCAAATTTCGACTTGTACTCCACCTCAATTGTTTTAAAAATTTTATATTTTGGGCCCAACAGGCTAGTTACTTTAAATTAGAAATGGCATTAATGAGAAATTTTTTAAAGCAGAAAAAATAATTATTATAATGTTAAAAAAACACGAAATGAAATACTATTTTTTACTAAATATTTCGAGGCTTTCCGGAGATATAGAAAATTTCAAAGTGTCCGTGGGAAGTAAAAAGGAAATGGAAACATCCGCACTCACAGAATTAACACCAGGGAAATTTGTTGCCTGCGTTTACGATGGAAAGATATACTTCGGTGTTTTGATTGAAATTTCAGATGAAAATGACGAAACTTTCGTAAAATGTTTGCACTCTCCTGGTTTAGTAACATCATACCACCGGCCAAGAAGAGAAGACTTGTGTTGGATTCCTGAATGCAATGTTCTTTGTGAAGTGCAATGTCCATCAACTTCAAATGGGCTTCAATACAAGTTCCTAAAAAAGTCTATAAATCTCGTCAGGGCCATCTTTACCTTTCAGCTGCCCCTGGGCTAATAATATCAGGCACTCTTTTTTATATCACCGCGTCTTTATTGAATACTTTACAATTAAATTATAAAAAATATAAAGGGCCGGACGGCGCCCCTTCTGAGTGCGGCTCCCTAGGGCTAAGCCCTTCTTAGCCCAATGGTAGAGATGGGCCTGAACCTCGTGGAAAGGGTACTAGTAAAGTACGCTATCCAAAAGAAAGTTTAAATAATTTTGTTTCCTACTTACCTTTGAAATATTTGATTCTTTATTGGAATAATAAAATAAACATTCTGGTTTAAAATAATTTCTCATTGATGCCATTTATAATTTAAAGTAACTAGCCTGTTGGGCCAAAATTATTAAATTTTCAAAAATATTTGAGGTGGAGTACAAGTCGAAATTTGATAGTCTATTGAACCCCCCTAAATAGTAAAGTATTTCATTTCGTGTTTTTTTTAACATTATAATAATTATTTTTTCTGCTTTAAAATAATTTCTCATTGATGCCATTTATAATTTAAAGTACTTAGCCTGTTGAACCAAAAATATAAAATTTAAAAAAAAATTGAAGGTGGAGTACAAGTCGAAATAGGGGAATCTATTTTTTTCAATTCCAATTTAATTTATTAAAACTCATTTAAACATTACATTAGTTATACTAGGGGAGGGGCTAAGTCAGCGAGCGACTTGTAAGCCCTGAGGTAGGAGAGTTACAATTATACAAAAAAATAAGAAACAACAGTTAATAAATATAAACAAACAAATTTAGGGAAGAGCAAAAGTAAACAAAAGTGCTCAGATTAAAAGTATTATTGGTCTAGTAGCATTATGTTTTTTGTGGCCGATTTAAAAGTAATAAAGTTTTCCAAGTTAGAGACGCTTACATCGAGATTATTTAATAATTTAGCACCGAAGTAAAAAATCGAATTTAGTTTCTTACTATTTTTACATTTTGGTAAAGTCAAGACTTTAGGATGCCTTAAATTAACATCAATTTGATTATACCTAAACATGGGTTCTGGCGAATGAAGATTTTTATATATAAATAACAGGGATTTCCACTTATAAAGATGTTCAACTTTTAAAAGGCGGCTGGTGGTGAATAATTCCTTGGTATGCGCCAAATAAGGGACATTAAAAATAATACGGGGAGCTCTCTTTTGTAGTATCAGAAACCTATTCATAATATGTTTAGAAGTATTCCTCCAAATTTCAATCCCATAGGACTAGATAGAGGTAAATAAAACGTGGTAGATTTCAAAGAGAATTTTCCTAGGGATGGCGTGTTTATTACTGTAAAGAATGCTACAGACTCGCGCTAAGCCAAATTGATCATTAGACAAGAGTGAACATTTTTCAGTGAAGGAGGCGAGTCTAATATAAAAAGCTTTGTCAAAGCATTTTGCAAAAAAAGAAAGTAGAGAAATAGGGCGGTAGTTTTGGGGGTCAAGCTTATCCACCTTTTTAAAGACAGGGATTATTTAATTATTTTTTAATTTATCGGGGTACGTCCCAGTCACAAAGGATAGGTTTATTAAAAAGATTAAAGGAAGGAGTAGATAGTTAAAAGCATATTTTAGCGCTTTAGGATGTAGATCGTCTTGCCCAGGGGCAGAGGAATTAGACAAACTAGCAGCGATATTTTTTAATTCGGTCTCGTCAATGGGAAAAAGACTCATTGTGTGGGTATTGCAGTTGACCGTTGAAGGATTAGGCGTGTCTGGATGAGCAGTAGCGTGGGAAGTGAAGAAATTATTTATATTGTCCGGGGAAATAGGGATTTCTTGTTCTTGTTTTTCCTTCCCACCCAACAACTTGTTGACAATTTTCCACTATTGTCTTTGAGAGGATCCTTTGGTTAATTGATTATGATAAAATGCATTACGACTATTTCTTATCGGATTAGTACAACGATTTCGATAAGCTTTATAATTGTCGACAATTAATTGTGAGGGGGGACGTTTATCTAACTTTTTGCATTTTATTTTTAAGTTTAATTGCCTCACGAATTTCTGGAGAATACCAAGCATCGCCGCTGTCATTAATACATTTAAAATTAAAAGAGTTGTTGGAAATTTGAATCAAGGTCCTTTCGAAAAAGTTGTAAGCGCTATTAACATTAGAATATTCATACAGAGTTGACCAGAAGTTTTTAGATAAGGCGTAAGAGAATTTTTTTAAGTTCGCGTTACTGAAGTTTCTGATTTTCTTCTCGGTGGAATTTTTTTTGGGAGACAACGGTAGATTAATAACTATCGGATAGTGATCAGATACACTGCAATCTTTTATAATGTGGAGCAGAGCCGAGGTGTTATGAAAAACATTATCAACACATGTACTGGAGGTATCTGTGACTCTGGTCGGTTCTAAGATGCCCAAGTTTAAGTCGTAGCTTGCACAGAGGTCCAGCAGGGCTGAGGAACAAGGAGTTGGTACTAGGAAATTGGGGGAGCCGGCATTTTTTAAGATAAATTCAGAGGCCTCTAGAAATTTTTGGTAATTGGCAGAATGGAGGCAGTAAATTATTGCAATAGTTAAGTCACTTTTATTAATTTTAGCTAAATAGCTCTCAATATCGTCGTTAAAAAACAGGGATTCTCCAGAGGAGTGGTTTCATTTGATTTTCTACAGTACATACCAACACCACCACCCCGGCAGCTTCCAATACCATAAAAGAAATAGTCTTAGAGGTGTAGATATATATTGTTACGGTACCAAGTTTCGGACCCCTCAAGTAGTCAATTATTTCGTTTCTTAATTTTTTTAGCGAAATTTGACTCCAATATTCGGATTCAGCACCAAATTTATACTTAATTTACTTATTATCTTTGGTATATGTCTATTAGATACCAAAATATTCGAGAAAAACTCATTTTAAAGTTTTAAAATCGAAATTAATCAAAAATTAAAAAAAAAATATAACTTTTCAAATAATTGAATTACAAGTCTAAAACTTTGGGAAACTAGTTTTCTTAAGCTAGTATACTCGTAGAAAATATTATTAAAATTGTAAATTATTCAAATTTTCATTGACATGGAATTACCCTAAAGCGTTTAAAAATACAAACGAAGGAAATGGATTTTGACATTTGATAAACAGACTGGTCAAACTACAATACACGGGGTTATGATCCTCCTTCGATTTTCTTAAATGTTTTCCCTGTTAATAATTTACTAGTTTAAATCATTGGTCTTTTATCTACGCGTTGACCCTCCTCGCCAATAACATTTAACCTTCTCCCAATTCGCTTAAAGACGAACGAATTTGGAGCTCAGGACCATCAAAAGTTTTTTTTAAGAAAAAGCCAAAACCGTTAGTACATTTTCAGTGTTTTCAATACGGTCACAAAGGTTTAATCCTAACCAATTTTTTTTATAAAAGTGAGCGTGCAGTGAGGAATCTAAACCATCATCATTAGAACAAATACTTGAGGTCCTGTTTATTTTAAAGTATTAAAGTATTGAGATGTTAGTTATACTCTACGATCATAAGTTATTTTCGTCACAAAGATAGATTTTCTTTAAATCAAAGGTATACTTTGGCTTATGAGTTCCAATAAGAACTTTAAATTTGGCTAAGATTATCAAGGTATTTATGGAATATCTGTAGATTACCATTTTTTAACTATGCCTTAATATCTTTGCTCTAACAAAGAACATTATAAAAATATAAAATAAAAAAATTACATATTATCTACAAAATAACAGAACATGAAATCAACAAAAAGATGATGTTTGAACATTACTTTCTTTACTCGTACCAAACAATGCAAATATCCTTTCTCGTTTGTTTTAAATGACGAGCAGTTTAATTAAGGTAAATCATTCCATACTCGAGACTTTTATATTGCCATAGAAATATCTCGCTATTGCGTCTTCGCGGAAAACACTCAAACTCCATTACACGATGTTTGCCTCAAAAAGGACTTTCAAAATCAGCTAACGCGTTTTGATCTTTATTTGTTTATGGAGTTTTGGTTTTATAATATTTTTCGGTTTCCAGTTTTAACACATCAAAGATCACATACCTTTAAAAAAACACTGGTGGGATTTTCCAGTTTCTTTTTTTAAGAATTCAATCGTCTCGGGTCTTAACAGAGCTGTGTAGTTGGCGAAGTTTCTTTGATAGAAATTCGCAGTTGACTCACTTTTTTGCTTTTTAGAAATAGCCTCGCAAAAAACGCTATCTCCATATAGATATTTTTTATTGTATGACAAAACATTTATTTGAGCCAGAGCCTCATTACAATCATACGTCTCATCAGAATTGCACTCTAAAATTTAAGATAAAATATTGATATTAAATTTTTAAACGAAAAATTATATTGTTCGACCATTTAACACTTTTCGTTTGTCTGTCAGATGTTGAACACGTAGAATTAGGTGTAATTGGCCACGGAGATATTTGGCCAATTAGAATTGTTTCGTTACTTCCACAACAAATATACATCGAAAGATTAAAGTTCTCCCTCGCGAATATTTTAAAGTAAGGAAAATCACTTTTAAATAATGGTTTTGTTAACATTGTTATGGACGGCGCTAACTTTTCTATAGGGTTTTTATACAACAATTTGAGTTTATTCATACAGGGTTTTTAATGCTTATAGCTCCAGCTTTTTTCTCAAAAGCTATATTTCCTTGAAAGTGTTACAAAATTTAAAAAAATTAAAGAGTTCTACAATAATGTTTAATTTGGCCTAACTGAATTTCCAAAAGCTTTATTTGGCATTTGAACTTCGTTTAAATTTAGGTTAGGTTGGGTTGGGTTCTTAAGTAATAAAGTATACCTCGTTATAGCCCTCAACAGCGGTCCAATATGGTAGATTTATATTAAGATGATGTCCATAAAAACGCAACTCTTAAGTCAATTATTTCAAATGTTCTATCCTAACAGTCGACCAGATCACCACGCTATTCTCCGTACTGTTCTTGACTTTAAAGATGAGGGCGACTTTAATCCCAGGTTCCGTGGACAAGGATATCATCACATTATTATGAGCAAGTATTAGAATGGCATGCTCTAAATTCGACTTGTAACTTATTGTCTGGAGTGACCTCGACCGCCATAACTTTTATCCATACCATGCAACTCTCCACCAAGAAGTTCACAATGGTGATAGGTGACTGAAATTGTTATTTTGCAACTGGTTCATGACCATGGCCGATGCAAATTATTATTTTTTCGTTTGCTTCGCGTGTCCGATGAAAGTTCATTCTCAAGTTACGGCCCGTTTAACAGACATGTGGAGTGATGAAAATCCACACTCATGATCTCCTCACCACAATTCAACAGCTGGGACATTTGTGTTACTAGAATATCGAACTTTTTGACCATTTATTCTACTAAATTCGCTTAGCCGGGAGATTAATTTGGCCTTCCTACATGATAGACATTCCACACCTTTGGTTCTAGCATAACGGTGCGCTTCCTCTCGAGATATGAGGTATTGTTCAATTCTTTGGATTTAAAGCAACGGTCCAGTGTGATAGCTTCCTTGGTCCACAGATTGGACACTACTGGACTTTTTACTGTAGATATTCGTGAAGGAGGAAGTAAATAAAACATTAGTGAAGAAGACTTTACTGCGTTTCTACTGATAACTCCAGTCCATTTCAAAATATGCTGTATCCCTCACGAACGTGTATAGCAGCTGATTGTGGAATTATTGACCCTCATTTTGTAACACTTTCGGAAATTGTTTTTTTACTCAAAATTATTTACGAATAAAGAATAATTAACGTTCTTTTAAGCAGTCATACAAACATAACCAATAAGTTCCTGTTTCTTTTCAAATCATTTATGAAGAGGCTAAGCGACCCACTACCAACTATGTTTAATGACCGTATATCTCAGTGACAAATTGACCTTTGCCGACCAAACCAATATCATTTAAGGGTTTTTGAGTTTTCTATCCAACTTGTTTATTGACAGTTTTCGTCCACCACCTAGCGTTAAAAAAATCCATGAAAGTGAAATATGTCACGATTTTGCAAAATTTAACAAATAACGACCCGATAGGGTACATTCTGATAGCTTTACATTTCCAGGTATTATAGTTTTTCAGAAAAATGTTTGGGTGATCAAATTCATTATCAATTAAACTGAAACTGTTTTACGAATTCGTTGTGATCCTAGGTATGTTACGTTTTTCTTTAAAAATCGTTGCATTGTAATCATTAATCACATTTTTGGTACTTATCATTTATGTAACCCTTCAGGTTCATTTTCCCCCGCATACTTACATTTTTTAATTTTTTCTGTGTGTTATTTACTTTCATTATTACATTTTGCCCCCGCACTCTTGACTGCCGATTCTCGAAGCCCCCACGTCAGACCAATCTGGTCTTGAACATATTGTTTAGTATTAATTTAATACATTTTCATGAATATTCCTGATCCCTCGTAACGTACCATATACCAAACTTCGTATAATTTTAAGATCTAATACATAAAAAATACCCCCGCGAGTTAGAATTAATTAAAATTAACTTAAACTTAAGAATTTAAAGGAAAAGTCCAGGTTGGGTAAAACTTGGATCTATTTGAAAGATAATGTTTAAATATACTCAAAAATATCAGTCGTAAAATTGTATCTTTTTTCAATGACGAGAAATTAATTTTTAAACGAGCGAAATTTACCACCATTTTGTTTCTCGGTGACGTTTTATACTCGGTTTTCACTGGGCGATTTTCCTTGCGTATATAATTTCGCAAAACGTAAAATCCTTTTTCCAAAATTATTTTTTCGCTTGTGAGTTTTCACTGAGCGAAACGATTTTTTTTTTAAATTTCGAATATGGAACCGGAACAGAACTGTCTGGTGTTTAAAAAAAATCAATAAAAATGATCTCGTCCGTAAACAAACATGGAGGACGACGTAGTTGTCAAAGTTATTAATACCCTTAAAGTTTACTTATTGTATCGTAGTTGAAAAAAACAATACACTAGACGATTCTGGGTGAGTGATTTGTATCTTAGCAGGTTTCGCCAAGGATACTTTGCAAATCTTGTACAGGAAATGAGAGTGTTTCAGAATTTATAGCCCGGTGTACCTAGTAACAAAGACCATACCACCGGAGGTATATCATCATAGTGCCCTACGCCAGCGTCCCCTTTGCCCGGACAGGTGGCAAATCCAGCATGGGTAGCAGAACCCGACTACTGATGGTCGCACCTTTGACGCAAGCCACTCAACCCAGCAGAAGGTGCAGCTATGGGTGGACCATTTCCCATTTCGCACACAGCAGTGGGAGTAGGAGTGGATGTGTAGAAGCTCCAGCCGACACTCTACCTACGTAGGTAAGGAGTCAAACCCTTTACAGAGCACTTAAAGGGGAACGATGGGCACAGAGCAGTCCAAGTAACCCGGCACAGCCGGCACCGGAGATCCCGGTGGACTCCAAAAGGCCGGGAAACAGGACTGCCGTGCCCTCATACGGAGGCCCGCCGCCCCACAGCAGGCTACCCAATCTGCCGAGGTGGCCAGTTTGCACAGACCCTCTCCGTTATCCTGAACCGAAGCTCAGTATCCAGCCCAAACCTGGCCGAAGTCCGAGGTGGAGATAGGACCATTTGATTGGACCTAACATCGCCCAGTGCGCCACCGCCCTTATGGGTAACAAGAACCGGACCCCGACTTCATGGTAAAGCAACCAGTTATTGCACACTCCGACCCATTTAGGGCCTGAAAGTGAGACAATAAGAATTAATTTTTGTAATTTTAATTTAATACAATGCAGAGTGCAGAGCGCTGATGATAAACTATATCAGATCGAAGAGCTAAGCCTATAGGTCTTATCTCGAAATTTCAGTCGTTTAAATATTAACTTCTCGTCATTAAAAAATATACAATTTTACGACTGAAATTTTTGAGTATATTTAAACTTGATCTTTCAAATAGATACAAGTTTTACCCAACCTGGACTTTCCCTTTAAATAATTTATGACTGGTACATAGGAATCCCGTATAATTTACATAGCTTACATGATCTGGTCTAACCTACCCTTAAATATAAAAATTAAGTTATTTAAACCATTCTCTTAAAATAAATTAAAAAGTAAATTCCTGCCTTCAGCAATGCTAAGATTAGAGCCCTACATTTTAGAGCTAATTGGCGCATTTTCCCTCGTCGTATTACCGTGGTGCAATACCTTCCGATTAATCTCGAAGCAGATGTTTCCCGAAAACTTTCCAAACTAGACCAATAATATCCCCCAGCTAACAGCAATCCCCTGGAAAACTTATCATGTTCGCGAGCCTCTGTCCCACTACCAGGTAGTGATAACCCAAGAAAAAGCACACGTTTTCCAAGGCCGTCGCCACAGGGTCGAGAGGGCGCCCGGACGTTTCCGCTTGGAGACTGAAAATCAGGAGCCTCGAGACTCTCTGGCATTTCCCCTTCCCCCTCCCGAACGATCTTTCGTAAATCGGACAACGTCACCGTCCCATGACAGGTGTACCAATAACCCAAGTAAAATGGGAGATCACCAGTGGCTTTTTGTTTCAACTCCGCCCCCCCAAGCACCGGAACAAAACTAAGAGGCACAGCCCGAGCCCGAGAGAGAGAATAATTTTGGATTCTCTCGACAGAACACTCCAGGATCCAAGATGAATTTCCGGAGCCCAAATCTGGAATGACCGTCCGCTTAATCCACGCGCGGTCTCGCCCGTCAGACCCCACAATACCCCAAAAGCCACCACTGATGGAACCGAGTCTCCGAATAGTCAACCAGAGCCGTTTCATGAGTCCTTTCGAACGAGTCAACTCACAGCTGACCGCCAATACTCCGATGATCCCGAGAACGAGTATCCGACGATATGAGATCCGATCCCTCGCTTGACCAGATGTTCTGGATCGAAACCCGAAATACCTACGCCGCTTTTAAGAAGTTCGTCGTCGTCATCCGGACATCCCTACCGTAATCCGGCTCGTCAGTTACCGTAATCCGGGCATCCGTGCCGTAAGCGAGACGAACGGACAGTTTGGAACTGTAATCGCGAAACAAGAATTCCCCCGTCGAGTCCCTCCAATAAAACGCGTGGGCGTGTGTCTTGCGTAATCCGGAACCCCGTAACCCGGAAGCTCCCGTAACCCGGAATCCCGTAAATCGAAGAACAGCCACGAAGAAAATCAAGTGTTAAGTACCAAATTTCGTTCCCCCCCCCCTTGTAGAATACCCAGGGTCAAGTCTGAAATAACTGTTGAAACGTAGATATAAAATGACTAAGAAAGGTGTAGTCCCTCGCTTTTGTCCGAGGAAAGGTTTAAATAGACCCCCCGAGTTCGAGAGCTCATTTCTTCTTTGTATCGTTGTACTGTTAATAATAAATTTTGTCAATCGTGTTTTTACCCTCACCTTAGTATATTTTTGTAAAGTTTTTGGAGTTTAAAATTAATTGTAGGCCGCCATAATTGTAGTGTTTCATTTTAATTGTAGTTATCAAAGTTTAGTGTATTTTATTTTATTTGTTTCCCCCCGCTGTATTAAGTCAGTATGGCTGAACGAAAGGAAGTTGGGACTGATCCTATTGAGAACCGTAAGAGAAACTTTTAATTAACCAATTAGTCAGAGTGTTTTTATTTTTTATATCTATTGTGCATGTTATCCCACGCTTAAAAGTAAAAGTAATAAATAGTAATAGTGATGGCCTAACTATCCTACTAATCAAAAGAACCATAATATCTGTTTTCCCCCAACTTTTGTTGATAACACAAATCACGTGTACTTGATAAAATCGAAAAGCGTGCATTAAGCAAGTGATCTTGCATCTCAGACCAAGACCACTCTTGTTAGAACTTTAGATAGTTTTAATTTGCTGATTACTTTTCGATCACTTAAAATGGATAAATTACGTTTTAATACAAGTACTATTAAATTAGATAACACAAGTGGCCTTAAATGTATACCGTAGCAGCCTAGATAAATTGTTACTTAACCGCGTAGCATGAAAAATGGCAAACATAGATCAAGTGCTCCTCACGTGGTCCCCATAATAAAGTCGGCCGTACATCCGGCTTCCTAGCTATTGATTGAGAACAAAAGTGGTGGGTATTTTAAGCCTCGCAAGAAGATTAATTTTAATTGAATTTTCCTTAAAGGTACACACAGTAACGACTTTATTAATTTAGGTGTTTTAGAAATTTGACTTCAGCACTTGGAGTCTAGAAAGTAACACGTTAATATTGATGCAATTTCAAATGATAGGATACAGATAGCTTGAATGATGCATGGAAGATAAAAGAAATTGTTCTTCTACCAACGGTCATTTTTCACGTATAGGTCCTCAGAAAAATGAGGGGATTCATCGGCAATTGATCATATTTGATTAAAGTTTTTTTCAAATAAAATCGGTAAAAAAGCTGGATATTTATGTTGTGTCACACCTTTATTCAATCACCCAGGTTAATGAAAGAAGGTTTAGTTCCCATACCGGTAAGTCGCATTTTGTTTATCTGACTTATGAAGTGAAAAGTGTTTATCTTGAATCAAACAGTATACCTCTTTTCTCTAACCGCAATGCGGTACATTTAATTACAACTCATTGATTTACTTTTATCTGAGGTAAGATTTTCAACAACACGACAAATGTATATAACATTCAGTAACGAAGACTTTTGAAGTTAAAATTTATTTTATCTGGAAGAATTAACAGACGAAAAAACCTGTGAGATTGTTATCGAAAGTGTAATATCATTATGTTGTTACTCAAATAAGTTTTTCAATTCAGTTGTAGAGCTAGAAGTGGCTTTAAAGGCCCATTTTTAACCCGCATAAGGTTAGCCGGCTTATTTAAATTAAATTAAACTAAAGCCAGTATTTCGATCAATGATATAACACTAACCCGGTAGCGATGCAATTACTATAATCAATTAAAAGGACGTAATTCAAACACTCGTATAAATATATTGAAATAGGATGCTATTTTTGTCGAAAATAATAATAGAAAGGATAAATATTTAAAAAAATCTGGTTTAAGACTACTAATTCCTGAAAAACCTATTTTAACCCTGAAATACAATTCAATGTTAGGTATCTAGTATCCATCGTCCTTACCTCTGTTCCTGAAAAAAATCTTTTTTTTTGCATCTATTTCGGTCATTCCAACAACAACCACGAAGATGGTTATGCAGGAAATATTGAATTTCATTTTAATGATCGTATTTAGTAATCTAAAAAAAGTGTATGAGTTAGAAATATGAAGATTTGCAACGCGTTTTTGTAACTAGTATCAAATTTAGGGAAACAATTAAAAAATTCATTTTCATTTTAATAACAAGTCATGATAAACTTAAATTTGAAACTTCTTCATGTTATTTATAAATATAATTTTTCTATTTAATTGTTTTACTAGTTTGTTACACCGTCAGACTTTGTGAATATATATTTGACTAGCAACTTTGACACATATGTTAAGTTTCAACAAGTGGTGCAGTAAAAAGTCCGCGTCGTTAACTCAATATCTTAATGTGATTTACACTCTGTTCATTTAAAGACTTTCATAATATAATATAATTGTTTCCGATGTATTTACACAGCTGACGTTAGTTAAAATAAGGTTATTGTGATCCCATGTCCTTGTCTTAGGTGATCGTCCAAGAGAGTGAAACAAGTAACCAGATATATACTTTATGACACTGAACAGCGACCTTAAATATATATTAACTTAAACCTTAACCATTTCAATCTGAATATTCCTCGGCCATAGAATTTCATTCCAAGATAAATCGCCAACAATATTTTCCATTTGTAACTCCTTTGATTTTTTGGGAAAATGTTTCAATACGTCTTTTAGAGAATTTTGAACATTAAATATTTCTTGAGATATTTCACACTTGAACATTGAAAAAATGGTTAGAAAAGGTCCGTTTATTTTTTTATCTTAAAATTAGATTTTTAAAATTTAATTTTTTTGTTTAACTATATTTTAGGAAATGTGTCTTAATTATTTTTAAATCCTTCGTGGTTCGAAACAGCTTCCCTAAAAATCGTGTTTTCAAGTTTCTTAAACCGAAATTATCCTGTCTTTTAAAACAATACCACTTTTATGATGCATTAATACTTGTTTAGAGTATTTTATCAATATTTTTTGAAATTTTGATGTTTTAATCTTTGACCCTCTTACACCGTCAGCATAGTAAATTAATCTTTCAACATTGAAGCCTCTTTTATAAGTGTTAACACTTTATATTGCAATTTTATAAAAGTATTTTAAAATTTGGTTTTCGCGTCAAAATCGTCCTAATATTAAAAAAATGTATTATATTATAGTTTTAATGGTCGAGGTTTTAGTGGTGAAATTTTTAAATTGTCATATGCAAAACTTTGCTAAAGCTTGGTAATATTGAGATGTTTATTTTTGAACATAAGCAAAATGGATGTTGGTATAAAATAGGGTTATCCCCCTGCTGGAACGGTATATGCCTATTAGCGCAGTTCCCATTTCCACAGTTTCCCAAAAGGGCAGTGTCCCAATAGCGCGGTTTCAAAATAGCGCGGTTTCCCAATAGCGAGGTTTCCCAATAGCGCGGTTTCGATTATTACGTATTTGTTTATAAA
Organism: Leiobunum rupestre; assembly: GCF_980474605.1. NCBI lineage: Eukaryota > Metazoa > Arthropoda > Arachnida > Opiliones > Sclerosomatidae > Leiobunum > Leiobunum rupestre. Next base: position 57,001,808 of record NC_143392.1, on the reverse strand, counting down.
AATTAATTAAAATAAACCAAATGAAATTTAAAGGAGATTCCAACCACCCATGCTCTCGAGGTAAAGCGTCCGAGTGCTGTTAAGGAAATCCGAGTTTGAATCTCCGTTGGGCAAAGTAATTTCAAAAATATATTTCGATAATTTTGATTAATTATCGAAATTTCAGTATATATAACTTTGAATATGGAATGACTAGGTTAGTTTAGCCGGGCGCGCCGCAGGCGCGTAGACACTGTAGGTTAGGTTTATTTTAAGGAATAAAATAAGGGATTAAACTTGAAATTGTTTTGACTCTTTGTTTTTTAATGGGAAACTGTGGCGGTGGAAAACCACATGAGGCCCCACGCTTTCTGGAAAGTGCGCAAACGGGAAACCGCGCTATTGGGAACTGCGCTAGTGGGCATAAACCGCTGGAACAAAGAAATAATTATTACTTTACCACAGATAAGCACTAAATAATATTAACCTTTGGTTTGCGTTGAAAACGCATCAATCATCTATTTTTAGCTGTGAATCCAAATTTGCGATTATAATATATTGATTTGAATAAAGATGATCGGCGTGTCAAAAAATCTTCAATGAGTCTAATAATAGGTTGCGTAAAATATGGGTTCGCTTCCGTGACGTTACTTTGAAAGTATTTGATCTAAGTGGCTCAATTATGTTTAGCAAAGTCGCAAAGAATTAGTTAAAACTTATGAAGAGATATATAACAAAGAACGAGCGAGACCAAAATTAAGTCCCGGACCAAAACGACATCGTTTAGATTCAAAACAATGTGTTCTAGCATTGGCAAGGAATTTGTGAAACATTGCACTTGTTTAATTTAAAGCCGCGAAAAGGTCATTCTTAACTAGGATGCCTTAAAATTCTAAAGATGCGTTCGAAGCACCCAGAGAATAGTGCCAAGCTTAAATTTAGGGCACTTTAATTAAAAACGATGAGGGACTATAAAGGATAAATAAGTGCGATTGAAACAACTGTTACTGAAGGTTCCAGTTCGGGTCAACTAGTCTACTCACAGCCCAAGGAAATCGGTGAAAATGAATTGCAGTAATGCGAAGATAATTTTACTTACGCTTCCGCGTTGCCTTTCCAGTTTTATCTTACGCTTAGCTATGTTTTTGGAATATATCAATTTTAATCAGGTTGTGCGAGCTCTTTATACCACCAAAATCAAAAACTTAAAGTTATGTTAAAAAAATTCCGTTACCGCTTCGGCTGTGTTTCAATGCAAAAAATCTACTTTAAAAATGAAGTTTAAGACACATAGTGAATGAAAACGATTATTAAACTTACAGAATTGATTTGGTAAATTCCAATGCGCAAGTGAATCAAATATGTGGCACTTCAACAATTATCTCGTTATAAAATAAAAACTCATGTACAGATATCATGAACCAGTCAGACGTTTGACGCAGCATTATAATTAAGAAAATCGTGTTCACGTAAAATAATTGGCTTCAAGCACGAACAAAAGTTAATCGTTAACGCGCAAATTAATTGGCTTCTAGCACGAGTCAGTTTTAATTTGACGCAGCATTAAAAAAAAGGTACACCGTAAACACAAAATAATTTGCTTCTAGCACTACACAATCTGACTTTTGAGGCGGCATTATAATTTTATTAATCCTTAGCACTAACAAGAATGGACATCTAGCAGGAACCATCCAAACCTTAAACACAAATAATAATCTAATCATGTGGCCGTTGGAAGCACTATCTGAAATGTTACGTGGGACGTAAATTAATTTTATTGGCCGTTATATTGTTGGTCATTTTGACTAAATATTTCCACTGAAAATTGTCCTAGAGATCGTGGCTTTAAGATTTGGCTCCAATCCTCATCAAACACGTCATCTGTTTACCAAAACAATTTGGGCAAGACCACTTTTAATTTTATAAAATCCACTATCCTGCCAGATTAAAAACTAATTACCCTTCGGTTAAGTTGTTTTCAAGATGAGATATTAGTTCAGAAAAAATATGGCCTCGGTAGCCTTCTCATCGGACTCGTCTATCCCTGAATGTTTATTTTCAAACGTCTGATAAATGGTTTTTGTATGATGTTAGACATCGAGAGTGGTTTTTTGCTTCAATTGCCACCAAATGTCCCCGTCTTGTTCGAGCGAGAAGCTCAGAGTCATTCAGCGCTGTTCCTTTATTTTGGGTCCAATTTCATTGTAGAGCAACGATAAAGTGTTCCCATTGATGATTTACAGAAAATGCTGTTTTTGCCAAGCATTTGTGTGGGGGTTTCTGTGAGAGAACGTTTCGGACATTATCGTCATGCACTCTCAACATGTTTTATCTATTCAAGAGGCGTTCTTTCTTTGAGTTTTGAGGCAGTTATATAAATTCGCAAGCTTTATGCCACTTAGCGTTACATTCAGATGGTACTTCGGGGATTCCTTAGCTACACTCTCTAAAACCCCATCGGGTGCCGAATTCACTTCATTAAAGCCATTGCCAAAGTCAAAATAGCCCTGAGCATTTGTGGGTGCATCTGTGTCACCCTCTTTGGAACAACATATCAAAAAATAAATGAAACCATTTACTTAAGATATCCAAATTTTTTATATTCATTGCGAGGGGGAAACAAGTCGCTGAAAATGTGTACACCAGATTACATATTCAAGATATCTAAATAATATTATTATGATTACTTTGCTTTCCCCAGGTTTAAAAGAATTTCACATTTATGAATAATAAATGTGAGTTATTTATAAAAAAAAACATTGTAAATATATAAATAAAATTTATTATACAGGGTGTTAATTTAAACACATTTCCGTAGAATGAGCCCCTTTTCAGTTCGATTATTTGGTTTTTCACTTTACAGAAAATGGTATCTAATGCTTTAGTGTTAACGCGCTTAAATCTGCGAGCGTTCATTGGCACCTCCCATCTAGTTTTGTCACGCCTAAACACGGACGACGATTAGGCGCAGAGAAGAATAATCTCGCAAGTGATGTACTAGAAGAACAAAGCTCGGACCTGTAATCAGAACTCAAATCATAAAAATTAAATTTTTTAAATCATTATCTCAAAACGGAATTCCACCCTGAGTGCAAATGGTCTTCAACGTTGTTACGCGATTTAAAAGGGTTTTTCAGACTTTCTCCTGTTATTTTTCGACGGTGGTGTAGGGAGCGCTTAGACCTCAGCAGAAATGGCAGCTGCGTTCATCGGCCTAACGATGACTGCAATAAAAAATGGTGTATCGACGCTGTTTTGCTGTGGCTGATTGATAAAATTAAGTGTTTGACAAAACTTTAGCAACTTATGATAATGAGTACTAGATTGTGGAAGCGACTAAACAGTAAATTAAGAGCATGAAGTAGAAACGTGATTTTTTATATAAACTGTTGATCGAACCAACCATAAAAAGTTGAGGTTTTCACTATTTACTGAATATGTATTATTTAAATTGTTAAAACTTTGCCTATGATGAAGCTCCCCAATAGTGATATTAATGTTTTACTTTTATTCATCTATTACTACGACTGCTATTATTAAAAAATTTAAATATAAATTACGTGTTTGTAAATTATCAATTCTTTTAGCTTTATTCAACTCCAATGTAGAAAATAAATAAGTGGAAAATATTTGGACATTTGAGTGCCAATGGTTGAATTTGAAGCTTTTAAATGTAAGTTCAAAAACCTGCTTTAATTTTAATGTTTTTTACTAGAAAATAAATATGTTGTTTAAAATACAAATTTATCTTCTATTAAGTTGGAAACACTAATTGGAGAAGAAAGCCTATAGTCTAGATTCCTTTTTAATTTTTATAGTCAAAATAAAATTTAGATTTTAATCGCTGAACGATTAGAATATTCTGTTTGATTAAGAATGTCTTCTATCAGAAAAGTCATGAAGTGTTAATTTTCAGTGTAACTTGTTATTTGAAATTTTCAGCTACCTGCGTTAATTCATGTAACAATTATCCATGGCATTTATTTTTAAAGTAATACCTGGTGTTAATTTTTAAATCTTCTATTTTGCTTCCCATATTTATTATAAGCTTAAAATGGTTCACCTTCTTTTGCTATTCATTAGTTGTGATTTTATCAATTTAAAAAGGCTTACATTTTAACACATTATATTCTTTTAAATTTCAATTTTACTAACCTTGTATTATTATCATGTTTCTCCAGCGAAACTGAAATAAAGCATGATAATTCAGATTTTTGAATACAATTGCGAATTTTTATTTTTATGATTCTTTCGTATGTGGGCAAAGCCAATTCTTTTTAATTAAACCCCTAATAAAACTCTCCAACATTTTACGAATAGGACAAACTTAAACTGGTTTACCTCAAAACGCTTTTTATTGGTCCGAGCTAGATTGATAAAATCTGAAATTAAAATCGAGTTTTTTACGTTATTAAGACTAAGTTTTTCCCATAAACATTGGCGTGTCACTTCCATGATGAATAAGACTAACTCAAAATATTAAATCTGGATTTAATAGATAAAATAGTTATTGAAATGATTTAAATAAAATTCAAATGATTTAGATAAAATAGAAACAAATAAATGGAGAATTATATCTGTAAAGGAAAAGTTGAATAATTAATCGAGATTAAAAGGATGGAAAATTGTAAGTGGAATAATTAAATTGTTAATAAAATGATGAAATCTTTATTGAAATATTTAAGTCACGATTATTTAATTATCATTTAATCATGATCATTGAAACACCCTATAATATAGTAACCCGTACCTCAAATTTGAGTTAAATGAAAATATAATGAATACCAAGATGTATAAAGATTACAAGTTTCATTTCGTTAACGTTCATAAGCTGACGCTTTTAAATTGTATTCGTTTCAAGAGGCTCATCGCAAAATTAAAAATTCCCAACACAGCTACTCCCGTCCATAGAAAAGAAAATGCACAAATAATCAATATTTAATTGTAAAGCAAGCAAATTTTAAACAATTATCTTCGTGTACGTCGGGAAACATTCAAATATAACCAAATTTGTTTTGAAAATTATCACAGCAGAGCTTCAATGCGATTGATAGAATACCGGTTTAAAATTTAATTATTTCAAGGGGAAAAATGGTTAACCTTCCACGTGGTTCATTCATATTAACATGTTTCATTCCCAACGAAACGAAAAACATCTACCTATCGTGCTAGAGTAATTGCTGTTGCGCAAAAAGGTCATGTGGGAGTGGCGGTAACAACGAACGTGGCGACGATCCACGTCACTGATGTTTTGTGAAAGGCTGATTTATCATCAGCTTATGTAATAAATTCGCACTACCTGTTATCGTAATTAAAATTTCGCGTATTTATAAAATTAGGTAAGATCTTTACATTGCACTTATTTGTTAACAATAAATCCGCATATTTTATTTTATAATTTATTTACACGAAAACACATATTTTTAAGACTTTAACTGTAAATGCGTTCCTCGAGCCACGCTACCTTTAAATATCATCATTATAGTAAATTTGTCAGCAACTTGTATATTTTAACAGATGAACTTAGGTACATCTCAATAAGCATTATGTTATTCAATAAAAGAAAGCTATTCAAATAAAGCTTTATAATAATAAAAAATAAAATATCAGAAATAGGAAACAGAAACTGATTAGTCCATACTGAAAATCATTGATTTTTGCTTTTCTCATTTTAAACAACCCCTTTTATATTTTTTACGATCATTTTGGCAAAAGCTTGAAAAAAAAGACAAAAAAAATATATTTTAAATACTTGAATAGAACAGGTCATAGAAGACCACATATAATAACAGACTTACAAATGTTTTCTTATATGTCGTGATTAATTTATTACATTTAGAGCGAATCAATCTGCACTTTAAGAACAAGGAGCTTCCCGAAAGGATTGCCTTCGTACATAGTGGTTTACATTAATAAGAGTAATAGATATTTCAATATTCATTCTGGTTTATTATTTATAACAAGTGTATTGGTTAAATCAATTTAAAACGTAAATGTTAAAAACGGTTTTCAAAACCATTAGAGTAGGGTCCGGAGATTAAGCCATATTTGCGGAATTCAAATCAAAAGAAAGATAATTACTTGATCAGTAGAGATGTGGGTTTAAGAAATATTTCGCTGGCCTGCTTGTATCTTGGTTAAATTTTTTAAACCTTTTTACCCAATCATTGTTATCAAATTTTACAAGCTTTCTGTCGCATAATTTTTATCGAAATAAACTATTGTACATAAATGGTAATTATTAGATAAGCGATCTTGCAAGGGTATTCATTCTCTATTTTTAATCAATATTATATTACGAAACTGATCTGTAACAATGTTTTCCCTTGTTCAGTTTTCATATTACATAATCACTTTGAGTTCAAATATCAAAATATTGTCTATTTAATATAAAAAAAAACCTATCCAAGTAGCTTTGTCTTTCAATTTCAATATTAATGACATAAAGCAAAAAAAACAACTACATTCCAAGGATTCAGTCTGCGAAAATCTACAATTGGCGATTCCGGATGATCTAACGCCAGTTAACACTGGGTCACTATTAATGGGGATGTAAAAGAAAAGGTTTCGCACTAGATTTAATAAAATCTTCCACTGGGAAATCAAGAGCAGTTTTCTCTGAGATTTGTGTCTTTCACTGGTACTCACACTCTCGCAGCTGCTTCAAGATCATCAACGAATCAACAGATTCCAATAACTTTATTTTACTAGTTGTCTGATAAAATTATCTGTTTAACTTGCTCACTAGAGCCAATTATACATCTAAAGTTTGTTATTTAAACCCTAATAGACAATTAGAAGTCAGTTTGACATAAATCAATTATATGTTAAGTTGAGTATAATATATTTAGAACTATTTTAAATACCGTTAATTACATTCAATAATATTGTAAAATATCCTACAGCAAAGTATTGATCGGTTCTATTAAATATTTTTTAAATAAAAATTTTATTTTCCAACTTATGGGTTTCTTTTGAGGCAAAATATGCCCTGTGAGGCAGATCAAAGGGATAGCTATTAAATAAAAAATGCTTTTATCAAAGCCGTTGACAGGTTGAATTAAGGGGGAGTAGTTGAGACCTATAAAGGGGCAGATATTGAAAATGTTTTAGGTTTAAAGAGTTTTGTTTTGGAATTTTCAAAAGCTAAATATATTTGTTCAATAATTTCCAGCGATTTTCCTCACCTTTTATATATTTTAAAACCCTTTCCTTAAATTTGAGCTTTGAAACTGTAACAGTAAAGTGATAAAATTTTAAATTGTAAAGGATCACGTGTAAAATGACAGCATTTAACTTCTATATACACAATCATATAGAGTAGCTTCACTCAAAAAGCATGGGTGACGTCGTATCACGTGACACTGAAATCACTGTATAAATAAATTTATAACAGAAACTGAACTAGAAAAAGTAATAAATAAAATTGATTTGAAATAATTTTAATCAAGACTGTGTTCAAGTTAACAGAGAAAATTTTGATGTAACTATAGCTTCTATTTACACGATCAACAGATGACATTCTCTTCCTATAGAGAGAGCCTGGAAGTGCAAAGAGAGCCGTGTGTCTTCCCCTTTGGCTTAGAAAGTCATGGTTTTCCTTCCAATAACAATAAATTCTAATATGCCTTTCTAGAAAGAAACATGGCGTTCTTATGTAACTCTTTAGTCTCTTTTTTACTACCAGCGCTTACTCGACTTGTGTGGAGCTTCAGATTTTAGTTAGGCATGCCAATACTGTAAAAAGCTCCGTGTTGTTATGTGTAATTCTACCATGGATTAATGAGGTTAATTAATTCATGGTTCTACTTTAAACGAAAAGTTTAAAAATTCAGACTATGAAAGATATAATTTAGTATATGACTTATCTAACATCAATTAAATGCATCAAGATAATTAGCTTACATAGAACGTTGCCAACTCCTTAAACCGTTTAAATTTCTTTTATTTTCATACAACATTTTTAATTTAACGTATAAAAAGCAAATTGATTAAGTTATAACTCATTACGAGTACTAATTTGCCAAATAAATCTGTAAGAGCTAGTTACAACGACGTAGCACGCGTCTAACGGATTGAAAATCCACGCCAGAAGCCCAGAAATACGCTTTTCATTTGAAAAATATGGTGCCGTATCAAGCTATGTAGCTTACCTCGTATTTTCGTCTTTTTCTTTATTGATTTTGATCATACAGCCCTACTTATTTATCCATGGCTAAATGCCAGTGATTTTAAAAATTGGTTTAAATATTTCGATTAGAATAGTAAAAATTCAAAACTAAACACGCTTACTCATTAACAATTTAAAATATTCTCAGTTTTCTGTTACAGTTTCAAGGCAAAAATTTAAGGGAAGGGTTCTAAAATATGTAAAAGGTGAGGAAAATCGCTTTAAATTATTTAAGAAATATATTTAGCTTTTGAAAATTTCAAAAACAAAACTCTTTAAACCTAAAACATTTTCAATATCTGCCCCTTTATAGATCTCAACTACTCCCCCTTAATTCAACCTTTTAGCTGCTTTGATAAAAGCATTTTTTATTTAATAACTGTTAATATGAAATGTTGTTTCTACAATAATTATGTGAAGAGGGTAAATATAAATTATTTTCCGATTTTGTATTGTGAGACGATTATTTAAACAGGGTTAATATAAATGGCGTTAGGTATAAGTAAATCTCAAAACAAATTGTAAAATCAAAATAAAAAATACGACGATAAAGGTTTTCTCCTTATCTTACTTATTATGACGTGGCCTTCAAGGGGGTAGAGTGTGCAATCACTGGTGGCTTTACCGGGGATTCGGGGTCCGGCTCTTGTCACCCATAAGGGCGGTGGCGCACTGGGAGATGTAAGCTCTGATCAAATGGTCGTATCTCCACCTCCGACTTAGGTCAGGTTTGGGCTGGATACTGAGCTTCGGCACAAGATTGTTTGTGAAATGTATGCCTCGTCTTGCTGAAGGTTGGTTTCAAGAAAGAAATCTAATCAACAGTTACCACAAATTGATTCACTTGAACCGCTTTATATATCATTTTTCAAGCTCTCTTTATTGATCGAAGATATAATTTTGGGATTAAAAACGTTTGCGTTGAGAAAAATTTCGGGATACAATAAATGGTGGTAAAAGAAAAGCTAAGATTATCCTTCTTTCAACCTCGATAAAATGATTCTGCCGACTCAGATGTCCGAGAAAAAATCTTTGACATTCGTAAAGCGTATTTACATTCTGGGTTAATCAAACCGTTTTCATAAATAAAAACAAGAAAAACATCGTTTCAAATGTATTGCAAATTTGCAATATTAAAACTAGTTGGCAAGTCAAAATTTACCTTTCCTCGGAAGAATTTTCCCTAGTGGTATTAATTTCTCGAGATGACCCATAAAGATATACCTCCGCAATTCGGTCTTATTTACTAAAAACGTAATCCCGGTTCAATCCCGTCCGGTATAAAATTTTATTGTAATTAAGATAATTGAGATGAAACAACCGAGTTTAATTTATTCAGAATATTAAAAATTAAGTAGTTACAACAGTTAGTAAACAAAATCAAAAATGAACAATAGAAAAATATAAAAGAATATTCAACCAAGAAACAAGTTAACCCAAATACTGAATGTTGAAAAAACTATGTGAACAAAAAACGAAAAACACCTTATCGTTACCAATACACGACTTACAACGTACAATTAATGACCGTAGACGGAATAATTAGGGCTCTTTATAATTAAAAACCAACAAACCTATCTGATGAACTGCATTAAACATCTTAATCCGTTGAGAAAACGTTTAAAATAAATTACGACGAAGTTAAAAATCAGACCAACATAATCGTAAAAGCACGATGTATACAACTCGAAATTTTCGTCCGAAATTAACGATAACGCTTCAAAACTAAATACGCTAAACACCCAATAGATAAAAATAAACGACTGAAAAAAACAAATAAGTTACAAAAAACTAACTAGGTGGACCAGCCACGGGTTCTATCCTTTAATCATCTTATATCTGTTGACTGCACCTTTCTTTCTTTTTTTAGATACACACATCGGTGGCGAACAAGGCCTAAGACACCAGCACACAATAACTGAATAATCAGGGTGAGATAAGTATTCCGACCACCCGTTGGGGGATTGGTGGTCGTTCTCACACGGCTGACTGCGCTTAAACAAGATTTGACCTTTAAATCTTCATACGTTACAAAATTAAGACCGTAAAAAATATTAATAAACGCTTCCGCTTAAGCTGGGCTTATAATTTTCAATGAATCGTAACATGTATCGGCGGTTCTGTGGTAGAACTTCTGCCTGTCATACAGGAGGACTCGGTTTCGAATCCCGCTCGATACAATCGCAATTTGATACTACGACGAATACCGTAAACAATTGGTGGAAACCCTGCCATTTGTACGTTGAGACGTTTATCGTAACAATCACCCCTTGGTCCGTCCCAAAAGTCATAAGAAGAATTTGGAGATAAAACACACATACAAACAAACTCATTACCTACAACCACCATAACATACTATCAACAAACTTTTCAATTAAACTGAGTTGAAACCGTCGCGACGGTGAGCGTCAACTAATAAAACAAACCCAATAGCAAATTCATCCGTTAACGCTCACCGTAAGACGGTGGGTTTGTCAACCTTTAAACTGCAAAAAGGGTTTTTCGAATTTGCTCCGGTAACGCATTTTGAACTGCATAAACAAAATTAAGGGGTCAAGCCTCTTTTATAGAATAAATGCTCAGGTGGCAAATGGCGGCCGACTCCAGCCGCTTATTACTTACCGTATTTACTTTTTACCTCTCCAGGGGACTTTGTACCCTAGGAGGGGTTATACAACCACCGTGTCTGTCTGTGGGTCTGTCTGTCAGGCCTGCGAACGCGTTCCCATTTTCGGGGCAAAGGGTAATCACTGCGTACCCAGTTTCTTAGAATCAGGGAAAAGGTTTTTCCAAAAGCGCGCTCTTTTTGTCATTGGGTGTAGTGTAACTTTTTAATCGGCCGGGATTCGAACCCGAGCCATTTTGCATGACAGGTGAGCGTTCTACCGCAGAACCCCGAATACAGTTACGCTTCCCTGAAAATTAAAAACTTTTCCGAGGAGAGGTATATTTTGGCTTGCCAACTTGTTATTTTGAAGTAATAATATAGTTCTTTTCTAATCATGAAAAATGTACAGAAAAATAAATAAATATCTTAATATAAATATGTATATACATACAGGATGTTACCCGAGTGCAAGTAAAAATTAAATGACGTGGTCTTTGGGTGATTATGAGTGAACAATGTCTTATGAAAATGCGTCCAAAATGCTTTTCTTCCGAGTAATTGGCCTTCAAAAACATGCTGACATAATTTGTTTCTGCTTTAATTTCCGTAAACGCAAAATAGGCCTTTCAACGACCGTACAAAGCCTAGAAGCGGTAAAAACCACATGCGCCGTTACTTTTACATAATTTGAGAGGAGGAGTTTGATGTAATAAAATCCCGCCTTTTCCGCATAAATTCATTGAAAGGAGGTTCTTAAATGGAATATCTTCTTTGGTAAGTACATCCTTATAAGTAAAACCCACATCGCCACTGTAGTGGTTTCGTACGCATGAAGAATGAAAAATTATTTAACGGTTAAATATTCAGTTTTTTTAATAAAAATACATTTTTTTTGCGTTTTATTAAAAGTAACATTAAAATTATGATACGTTCTTATGATTTAAAAATTTCGAAACAAAACTTTGTTACATTTATAGTATAAGGTATCCGTCGACATTTTCTTTTTTATTCAATTTTTTAAACAATCAATGGACAAACCACTTTTATTTCAAATAAACCCCCGCTTTTCAAGAAACATTGAGAATTTATGGAAATACGTTATGCTATCCAATATAGGTATAATATAGGGTACACGTCGAAAATAATGATTCATATTATTTTTATTTCCCAGTTTTGTCTTTGAATTCTTAGTTTAGGTTAAATTAGGGTTACGGTTAGAGATAGGTTAGGTTATGTTAGGTTAGGCCAATAAAAATGAGGTGCATTACTCCGGCTATCGTCATGTCCAAAATGGCTCTTTATATTCTACCTATATTGGATAGAGTAATATACCATTCTCAATGTTTATCGAAAAACGGGGGTTTATTTGAAATAAAAATTGTATTGTCCATTTATTGTTTCAAAAACAATATAAAAAAATGGCGTCAGATACCTTGTACTATAATTCTACCAAACCTTTTTATGACTTAAGTACTCCACGACTGGTATAAAAGTTAGTTCTAGCAATTATTTAGAAAAAAAACAACAAATTTGTACACTTTAAATCTCTTTTAATTTCCCTTAAAGAGGTGCGTAACAAGTTTCGACGATAGCGATTACGTCGCCGTTCTCAAACGCGTATGTCTATTATCAAAATTTGTTTAAAACAGAGTTACTTCTATAAGTTAGTTTTATCAGTTTTAGTTATTTAAGAAAATATATATAATTGGTTTTGTTCGCAATTCACAATTATTAAAAATGAGGTCATTTAGTGGTAAACTACACTCTTTATGTAAAATATTTCTATAATAAAAACGTTGCATCGCAATAACTGAAACGTCTCGTAATTTTAATATTGCAACACATGTGAACGATTTTTTTCTAGTCTTTATTATGCAAACGGTTTGAATAACCCAGAATGTAAATACGATATACGAATGTGTGTCAGAAGTTTTAGCCCTGTGTACCTAGCAACAAAGTCCTTACCCCCCGAGGCCGATCATCATAGTGCCGTACGCCAGCGTCCCCGAGCCCGGACAGGTGACAAATCCAACATGGGTAGCAGTACGCTACTACTAATGATCGCACCTTTGACGCAAGCCACTCAACCCAGCAGATGGTGCAGCAACGGGCGGACCTACACTCACCTCGCACACAGCAGTGGGAGTAGGAGGGGATGCTTAAGCAATTACAGCCAACACCCTACCTACGTAGGTTAAGTCAAACCCTTTGGAGAGAGCTCCTAAAGGGGAATGACGGGCACACAGCGGTCCACATAACCCAGCACTGCTGGCACCGGATATTTCGGTGGCTTCAAGAGGCCGAGAAACAGAACAACCATGCCCTCATTCGGAGTCCCGTAGCCCCACAGCAGGTTACCCCATCCGCCGAGGCGGCCAGTTTACACGGACCCTTTCCGTTAACCTAAGCCAAAGCTCAGTTTCCAGCCCAAACCTGGCTTAAGTCGGAGGCAGGACCATTTGATAAGAGCTTTCACCTTCCAGTGTGCCACTGCCCTTATATTTTACAAGAGCTGGACTCCGAATAGCTCTGCACACCAGGCGAATAATGGTCCTTTAAGCGCGCGCCTGCTTTGCTCTTAATTTCTTCTGTCTTTCTCTCCATAAAACTAAGCCCTGCGTGGCTAATAAAAAGTTATACGCAATAAAAAAATTGAAAAAAGATTGTATTTTAAATAAATAAGCTTAAACCTAACCTTATGTACGTTTGCAGAGCACCGCATAAACAACAATATTATTATTTATTAAAAATGGAGTTAAATCGATTTGTACGGTTAAAACCCATGGTAGCGTGAAATTACATATAAAGCACTCTTACGCTTTTTTGATCAATACCTTTCCTTTATTGTTATAAAATATTTTATAGAAAATTGTGTTTTGGTGATTGCGTCGTTTATATTTATAAAACCATTTGCACAAATCTTGATTTTATCTATTAGCGTTAGGTGTCCAAACATATCTAGGTGAATTTTCATAACTGGAAATAGGTTTCAAAAAATAATTTTCACTTACACAATCTAATTAATCAAAATGCCACCAGCACCCAATTACCAGATTTAAACTATTAATCCACCATCCGAGATTACGAAAAGTGAGGTTGCTACGGCACTACGATCATTTAAATAGGCTGACATTAGTCATAGTTATAATTTTCTATTACTTATTGTGGAATAATATTTACGTTATTAGTAAGAAGTACCCCATCAGTGTTTAGTTTTATAATTCAGGGCTGTTATCCATCGTATTGATTTCGTTTTGATATTGGCTATTGATATTAATTACATTTTTTGACATATGAATGAAGTCAAAATATGAAAAAACCAAGGCTTTTAAAAAAAAACATGATTCTTAGGAAATTTCAAATTTGAAATAAAAAATTGTTATAAACAATTGTTTAATCCATCAAGCGTTGTTGCTCGATATTGCTGGACTACAATAATATAACTTTCTTGGTTAATTTACCCTGATTATGAAACCTCGGGAGTGAAGGGGGCTTAATTAAAAAATTTGGGAAAATATGATTTTTGAATTTACCGCATTTTAGAAAGATTTTGGGTTTTATATTTTTTATTACAATAACGTTATTCGAAAGGATTTTAAAAATATGAAAATTCGAATCCTTACGTAAAAGAGAGTATTGATTCTAAATATGACCGTCATATTATCCCAAGGTTCGTAAAAAATGCTTCTCGCACTATAAGGTTGGCTTATTCAGATGGACTTTTCTCATCGTTTTGGGGGGCAGCATTTAGGGTGGGAGGAAATAGCGCGCCTCGAGCGTTTGACGTCACATATGTTGGAGAGAGAAAAAAAACAAGCTGCGGCTTTACCGCGTAGTAAACCCGCGTAGTAGAAGCAAGATAAAAGAATCAGAATTCGAAGCGGCCAGCCAAGGCCCAAAGGGGATCACTGAAAAAAAAAGAAGTGAAGAATTCAAGGTATTGTACATTATAAAATTAATAGTATATTTATGAACGTTATTTATGGCTCAGATTAAATTAACAATTAAAAATTATTACCCGAGGGAATATGTTAAGAGATTACTATATTGTTCTCGATTTTTCTGTAGCTGAAAATAGACAAGGCTTAGCGCCATCGATTCTCGTCTAATCTCTCAAAGTTAAAGATTTTCTGATATTTTTCAGAAAACTTAATAAGGTTTACGCATCATGCCTGGAGTGAAATGTTCAGTACCAAATTGTAAAAACTATCATCATACAACCAGAGACCGCAAAACATCTTATCATAGCTTTCCTAAAGAGGAAATTTTAAAACAAGCATGGATAGAAAGATGTAGTATTCCAGGAAGCTTAAACCTCAAATATGCTCGAGTTTGTTCTAACCATTTTGAAACTAATGATTATGAAAATCATCTGATGGGGTTATTTGGACTAAATGACTCCAGGTCTCGCAGAATATTAAAACAAAATGCTGTACCGTCACAAAATCTACCAAATATCACCCAGACTACCCACTTCACCTTGCCATCTCGGACTACGACAAGGGCTAGAATTATGACTTTGCCTGAAATAGAAGAAAGTAGAAGTAAGAAAACTGATGTCTGCCATACTCCAGTTAGGGCAAAATTGTCCACAATGACAAATAATGTTCCTGTGCCAAATATAGAGGAAACCTGCAATATACCTGAAAGTACAAATACTTCTACAAGTCAAAATTGTGATATTTCATCTGTTTTGAAAAGTGTTTATGATTCCTTAACTTTGCCAAATGAGACTTTTCAAGATTTGATTGTGACTGAAAAAGGTGATTCTAATATCCCTAAAGCAAATTGTGATATTTTGGCTGAGTCAAACAAAAATAGTGATAAAGGTAGACCAGAAAATTTTGTAACACAAAATCGAAATTTCCAAGAAAACTCCCTTACCTTCCCAATTTCTAAAGCCAACTGTGATACTTTGAAAAATAGCGAAGCGTTTTTAAATCGTCAAGTAGAAACATTTAAAACGCACAATCAAAATTCTAAAGATATCTGTGATAATTCGTCGGAATTAAAAGACACTAATGGGGCAGTCATTAATCAGAGTAGTGAAAAAGAAATTCAAAAGAATATTAGTGCCAATATAATGAGTTGTGAAAAAAAGAAAAGGCAGTGTAAATGTGATCGGCTAGAAGCAATTAAAAAAAGCTCGGGGCTTAAATTGAAAATTCGGAAATTAGAAAATCGTGCAAGTAATATATATAAAAAATTGATTTTCACAGACAAAGCTAAACGCATTTTAAATATTATTCTGAAAATGTCACAAATAGAACTTAAAAAGGTTAAAAAAGATAGTATTTTGCTAAAGAAAAAAAATGAAAAATTAGAAAAACTTAAGGCTGAAAGTGAAGCAATTTTAAAGAAAGTGTTTTCTAATAGTCAGGTAAAAATATTAATGGGGAAAAAAAAAGTGACTTGGGGAAAAGATGACTTAGCCAATGCGTTCGCACTAAGATATTTTAGTAAGAAATCATATTTATATTTGAAAAACAAAATGAATATTCCGCTTCCTCACATTTCAACCTTAAAACGATATGCTGCTAAATTAGATTTTAAAGAGGGTATCCTTTATGATGTTATCAGTCTCATAAAGGCCAGTTCAAAAAATATGCCTTTGGTAGAAAAATTAACGGTTTTGACGTATGATGAAGTACATCTGCGTTCAACTTACGAATACGACCCAAAGCGAGATAGGATTATAGGCATGCATAGCCAAATGCAAGTAATAATAATAATCAGCTAGGCTAATACCCAAGGCACCACCTTAGGCCTAAGTCATCATGCGAGGGGTCTTTTCTCAAATTGGAAACAACCAATTTATTTTGCTTTTGATCAAAAGATGACAAAAGAAGTATTATTTGACTGCATATTGGAACTAGACAAGGCAGGTTTTAAGGTTAAAGCGTGCGTGAGTGATATGGGCGCCAGCAATATGGGGTTTTGGAGATCACTCGGGGTCTCAGTACATAAAACATATTTCAACAATCCAACCAGCCCTAATGATGTAATATATTGTTTCGCGGATGTACCTCACCTACTCAAACTAATACGGAACTGGTTTCTTGATTACGGATTTGTTTATAATGATGTTAAAATATCTAAAGAGCCAGTGAAATTGATTTTTGAAAATGATAATAACGAGTTAAAATCTTGCCATAAATTAACAAAATTACATTTGGAATGTGTTCAGACGGCTAGACAAAATGTAAGACTTGCAGCCGAACTGTTATCTCATACTGTAGCCACGGCAGTAAAAACTTTAAACCCAATTTCTAATATTCAAGCAGAAGAACAGAAGGCAACCGCTGAGTTTTTAGAAAGAACAAATAAGTGGTTTGACGTTATGAATAGCTACTCAAAATTTGACCGAAATCCTTGCAAAAGCGCATTTGGCATAAATTTTGATGTGCAAAATGAAGCTCTCGATGATATGACGATTTTTATGAACAATATGCGATGCATAAAAAATTTTAATCCAAACCAAAAGAAAAAACCCAAAACTGATAGCGAAATTCCACAGCATGGGTGCTTACAGACCTTTCAAAAAGGCGTTTTAATATCTACGAAGTCATTAATTAGCCTGTGGTATGATCTAAATAGAAAGTATGGTATAAAATATATACATACTCACAGATTAAACCAAGACTGCTTGGAGAACCTGTTTTCCCAATTAAGAACCCGGGGAGGGTTAGATGACCACCCCACTCCATTAAATGCAATGTATAGGCTAAGAATGATTATTTTAGGTAAAAACCCAGGAATTGTGAAGCAAAATACCAATACGGTTGCGCAAGTGCCTGATGAGTATTTAATTACTCAGTTATTTACACAATCTGACGTAACCTACGAAGATCTTGATATTGACTTAGTGACTGATGATATACTTAGTATAGAAGAATCAGAACCTACAAACAATATAGTGGAAACTAATTCTAGTCCTATTATAAATCAATTTACTTCACCTTATAAAAAAACCAATAAGTCGTTGTTTGACATGAAAAATTGTACTTCTCCTAAAAATCGTCTAGCTTCCCCAACCAAGTTAAATTTTGGAAAAGCAAATATTGTTAACGGAAATAATATGGAAATCAATTTAACTTCCTCTGAAGAAGGGGGGATGGAGTATTTGGCTGGCTGGGTAGCCAAAAAGTATTGGGAAAAATATCCCGACATTAGTTTGAAATGTACTAGCTCAACACCAATTAATAGTTATGATATGCCAAGTTGGGTGACTCAGTTGAGGTATGGTGGAATGATTGTACCTGCTAAAACCTTTTTAAATGATGTAAAACTATTCGAAAAAGAGTTCCTAAATTATCATGGCAATAGTAAAGATGTTACAACAATAAGTACAAAGGAAGGTATTGTTAAAACGGTCACCGATTTAATTTGTGAAACATGTAAACAATATCCTAGAGAAATAATTTCAGCCTTCGTGAAAATGAGAACGTTAATAAGAATTAAATTTTTAATTTGCGTTAATAAAGAAAATGACGCTAAACGCAGAGCTCAAAAAAAATGAAGCAACTTAAAACCTAAATGTTATGTATACAAAAGTTTGTAAATTTTAAATAAAATTTTGCTTTCATTTATTTGGGTTCAATATATTATTCTATATAAAATATAATAAGTCCCACATTCATTAATTGCGTAGAAAAAATCTGATAAAAGGGTAATAGTATACGAACACCCATGATTAAGACAGACAAACTAAAAACATCATTAGCTAGACGGTAATAATAGGTCTCCTGGAGAATCGACAACATGTGACGTCACACGTTGTCGCGAAATTCTCGTTTTTCCTCTTCTAGTCGAAATGAGGCGGGCGACGAGATTCATACCGCGAATGCGCCCCCCTTGATATTATCCTATCGGCTCAATGTTTTCACAAAATGTACCATCTTGAAAATCAATAAAAATTTAATCTAAGCACCTCCTGACACAATTTGTTTTGATATTTGATTTTTTCTTACATTTTTGCTAGTCTTCGATACAGTAGCTCTTAAGTGGGGTGACTCTTACGAAATAATTAACAAAACAAACAAAAACAATTAACAGAAACTAAATCTTAGTACCTTCTTACGCAAAGCACCTCCAGAGACAAATGGTTTTGATATTTGAATTTTTTACATTTTTGCTAGTCTTCGATACAGTAGTTCTTAAGTGGGGTGACTCTTACCAAATAATTAACGACAAAATACAAAACAATTAACAGAAACTTAATCTTAGTATTTTCTTACGCATATAAAAATTTCTCTTAAATGTGTTGTTGGGGACAAAGTTTTTTTCTATACAAACAATGTTTTTGAAATTTGCTAAGTATTTTTTTTAGTATCCCATGCAGGAGCTCATTGGCCCAGAGGTGGGCAAAAGATGTGAGTGTTCATAAATTTATAATCTCGCTTAAGAATTGAGATAAAAAATCTTATCCTTATCACGTTTACTTAAAAAGTTAGCAAACACAAATATATTTTACTTAGATTGCGAACAACGAAAACTACAATAATCCTAAAAAAATCGCGTGAACATGAGTAGTTGATTTTTAAGAGCGCGTTTTCAATGCAAGCGAGAGCCATCCCAGCAAACACAAATCGTCCCTGGGACGTCCCAGCATGGTCCATAGAGCCCAGCTTGGTCCCGTCCAAAATTCGTCCTACGGGACGAATAACCGACGTCCCATTTTAGTCCTCGTAGAACCAATTTCGCGACATCCGATATTCAGCCCAATCGACGTCCACTATTCGTCCG
This sequence comes from Leiobunum rupestre, assembly GCF_980474605.1. Lineage (NCBI taxonomy): Eukaryota > Metazoa > Arthropoda > Arachnida > Opiliones > Sclerosomatidae > Leiobunum > Leiobunum rupestre. The sequence goes on along the minus strand of NC_143392.1, from coordinate 56,982,306 downwards.
AAATGTTTCGTCCATCAATGCTATCTAGAGGTGCGTTTATCAGCAATTAATTTTAATTTTTTTCACCTGTATTTGTATTTGAGCTGATAATGATTAATGAACCACAAAATATTCATTTTATTAAGAATATTATTATTTAAATTTACGAGTTTATTTAACGTGAATTTATGAAATTGGGTGTTAAATCAAAACTACTTAATTATTTAATTAATTTTATCTGTTCTTAATTTTTATATTTTTTTATATTATTATTTTCTTAATTTTTATTTCCATTATTTTCATTTGATGAATTATTTCTACAATCACAGCCAATTACTGCGAAAAAGCTGATCTTAGTTGGCCGAGCTAAAGTCCTTTTAAAATATCTGGTAGCCCAGTTTGTAGTTTCTTTTGTACGACGCCATTACTCGATAGTTTGGAATCGGTCACCTTAAAGTCCATAATGCGTTTTACACACACGTTAAAGATTATAACATAGTATTCTCTAGTATTGCTGATAATATATCATAAGAGTAAGTATTTTAATAAAAAACTGTTTGATTTTTTTAATGATTTAAACTCGATTTTTTTAATGTGTCTTTTACAGAGGTAGGAAGAAAATATGTTTGATCAAAGTCTATTCATTTTGGACCTGTACATGTTTCAATTTAACTTTTTAAGTTTATTATTCATTACTCTCACTGAACGGTTCGAGGGGTCGGACATTTACCAAAATCCCGTACACTTTGTCTAGAATCGCAAAATCTTTTAAATCTCTCTATGGTAAATTAACATTGAAATCCCAAAATCACTTCAAAAAGTATTGATATCCCGTACAAAATAATGGCAAGTGTCCGACCCCTCGGAACGGTTCGCCTAAAGCTTTATTTCATACTGTTATATTTTATATATTGAATTTGGAATTCCAAAAGTAAGATTTGCGTTGAATTCTCCGAAAGTTAAGGAAGGTTCGTTGTTTTTAAAGTTCATTTTGGACCTATACATGTTTCATTTTAACTTTTTAAGTTTATTATTCATTACTCTCACTGAACGGTTCGCCTAAAGCTTTATTTTATACTGTGATAATTTACATAGTTAAATTGTAATTCCAAAAGTAAGATTTGCGTTGAATTCTCCGAATGTTAGGGAAGGTTCGCTGTTTTTAAAGTTCATTTTGGACCTGTACATGTTTCATTGTAACTTTTTAAGTTTATTATTCATTACTCTCACTGAACGGTTCGCCTAAAGCTTTATTTTATACTGTGATAATTTATATAGTTAAATTGTAATTCCTAAAGTAAGATTTGCGTTGAATTCTCCGAAAGTTAAGGAAGGTTCGCTGTTTTTAAAGTTCATTTTGGACCTGTACATGTTTCAATGTAACTTTTTAAGTTTATTATTCATTACTCTCACTGAAAGGTTCGCCTAAAGATTTATTTTATACTGTGATAATTTATATAGTTAAATTGTAATTCCTAAAGTAAGATTTGCGTTGAATTCTCCGAATGTTAGGGAAGGTTCGCTGTTTTTAAAGTTCATTTTGGACCTGTACATGTTTCAATGTAACTTTTTAAGTTTATTATTCATTACTCTCACTGAACGGTTCGCCTAAAGATTTATTTTATCTGTGATAATTTATACAGGGTCTTTTTTTTGCTCGGAAAAGTGTTTTTTTTTTCAAAAACTATTTATAGTACCGATTTCAAATTTGGAAGGTCAATTCTCTATACCGGGGGACATCAGTTTGAGAAATTTGAGCGTTTTCGGTAATGTTTTTCACCAATTTTGAAAAATTATTTTTCGACCACTAGGTGCGAGATACAAAATTTCTATTATAAAAATGTAGGCCGTCATCGAAAACCCTTAAAAATTGTTCACTCGACGAAAAACAATTTACTTATCAGTGAAAATTCGAGCTTGAAAAATTTACAAGTTGGTGAAGCCAAATTACGATTGTTTGAAACGATAATTGAAACCGAATTACCTAATCCAGTTGAAACTTTGGTTAAAAAAACGACCGGCTTTAAAACACACGAGGCTATAGGTCAATCCTAAACATGCATTGGGTATTTAAAGGAAAACTTTGGGAGATTATTATCAGTGTTTGATAATATTTCGAACAATGCCTCGTTATTCAGTAGCTGAGCGTACCGAGATAGTTGCCATTTACTATGGAGAAGCAGCGCAAAACCTTAGAAGAGTGACTGAAATCTTCGCAGAAAGACATCCAAATGGAGCACCATCTGTAAATACAGTAAGACGAGCAATTCACGATTTCAATCAATTTGGTCACTTGCAACCTAGGTTTCGCGGATTGGGTCAACCGGATTTAGACTTCGAGAACAATGTACTCGCGTACTTTGTGGCATATCCTCGTCACAGTTGCGCTAACGCCGCTGCTGATTTGGGTTGTTCTGCAAATCGTGTGTGGAAAATTCTTCGTAAGAATCGCTATCACCCATACAGAGCTACGCTCCACCAAGGACTAATTGACGGAGACCATCAAAGACGTTATGAATTTAGCAACTGGTTACTAAATGCTGTCCAAGAAGATAGACAATTTTTGCGCCATGTTTTGTTCTCCGACGAAGCGTCATTTTCTAGAGATGGGCCCTTTAATCATCAAAACAGCCATCTTTGGTCTGACATCAACCCACATTGGGGTTTTGAATATCATCACCAGGTTCAATTTGAACGGGTCAATGTTTGGGTTGGACTTGTTGGAAACCGTTTGATTGGTCCCTTTTTCCTGCCGACGAACCTCAACGGCCAAAGGTATTTACATTTTCTACAGAACGAACTGAGTGACGCAATCGACGACCTTCCATTGGCTGAAAGACGTCAGTTGTGGTTTCAGCAAGATGGCGCCCCTCCGCATTTTTCCCGGCAAGTAACTGAGCACCTCAACAACGAGTTTCCTGAAAGGTGGATAGGGAGAAATGGTCCAGTGCATTGGCCAGCAAGGTCACCTGACCTAACACCGCTGGATTATTTTCTCTGGGGATTCGTTAAAGCAAAGGTATACGCCACGCCCATTGAAACTAGGGAGGAACTCATTAGACGAATAATCAGTGCTTGCCGAGACGTCACACCAGAAATGGTAGAGAAAGCGTTTGAGAACTTAATTGTCCGCGCACAAACCTGTGTTGCAGCCAATGGTGATATTATTGAAAAGGTTTTGTAAAAATTTATGTGAATAAAATATCTGCATTTAAAAACCAAACATGTACATTTTTTCAAGTGTGAAAACTCTACTACGTTTGTATTAGACTTGTTCCCTTTTCAATTATCGTTTCAAACAATCGTAATTTGGCTTCACCAACTTGTAAATTTTTCAAGCTCGAATTTTCACTGATAAATAAATTGTTTTTCGTCGAGTGAACAATTTTTAAGGGTTTTCGATGACGGCCTACAACTTTATAATAGAAATTTTTTATCTCGCACCTAGTGGTCGAAAAATAATTTTTCAAAATTGGTGAAAAACATTGCCGAAAACGCTCAAATTTCTCAAACTGATGTCCCCCGGTATAGAGAATTGACCTTCCAAATTTGAAATCGGTACTATAAATAGTGTTTGAAAAAAAAACACTTTTCCGAGCAAAAAAAAGACCCTGTATAGTTAAATTGTAATTCCTAAAGTAAGATTTGCGTTGAATTCTCCGAAAGTTAAGGAAGGTTCGCTGTTTTTAAAGTTCATTTTGGACCTGTACATGTTTCAATTTAACTTTTTAAGTTTATTATTCATTACTCTCACTGAACAGTTCGCCTAAAGCTTTATTTCATACTGTTATATTTTATATATTGAATTTGGAATTCCAAAAGTAAGATTTGCGTTGAATTCTCCGAAAGTTAAGGAAGGTTCGCTGTTTTTAAAGTTCATTTTGAACCTGTACATGTTTCAATGTAACTTTTTAAGTTTATTATTCATTACTCTCACTGAAAGGTTCGCCTAAAGATTTATTTTATACTGTGATAATTTATATAGTTAAATTGTAATTCCTAAAGTAAGATTTGCGTTGAATTCTCCGAAAGTTAAGGAAGGTTCGTTGTTTTTAAAGTTAATTTTGGACCTATACATGTTTCAATTTAACTTTTTAAGTTTATTATTCATTACTCTCACTGAACGGTTCGCCTAAAGCTTTATTTTATACTGTGATAATTTACATAGTTAAATTGTAATTCCAAAAGTAAGATTTGCGTTGAATTCTCCGAATGTTAGGGAAGGTTCGCTGTTTTTAAAGTTCATTTTGGACCTGTACATGTTTCAATGTAACTTTTTTATTATTCATTACTCTCACTGAACAGTTCGCCTAAAGCTTTATTTCATACTGTTATATTTTATATATTGAATTTGGAATTCCAAAAGTAAGATTTGCGTTGAATTCTCCGAAAGTTAAGGAAGGTTCGCTGTTTTTAAAGTTCATTTTGGACCTGTACATGTTTCAATTTAACTTTTTAAGTTTATTATTCATTACTCTCACTGAACGGTTCGCCTAAAGCTTTATTTTATACTGTGATATTTTATATAGTTAAATTGTAATTCCAAAAGTAAGATTTGGATAGTTATTAAAATTAAGCTTCGAGAAACAGTAATTTCTAGAGTACATTTTTCATCCGATAGTCTTAATTATTTATTTTTAAGGAATAGTATTAAATGGCTTAGTTTTATTTTGCTTATGATTTAAAAATTAATTTTATTATACTTTTACATATGTATAAGGAAGTTTATTTAATTTTTTAATAGTTTAGTTCGAAATTTATTTTGTTATATAAAAATTAAATAACTATATAAGTTTTGTAATTTATATGTTAACTGCTAATACCTGCAGAGTTCGTGTTATTACAATCAAATTGTACACTTGTTGCTGGATTTTCTCCATTATCTTGTATTTTAATGTTTTGAATAAAATTTTAATAACAAGTTTGGCTTTTTAAATTATTTGTTCAGAATACGATATCCAATGAACGTCCTAGTTTCATCCCTATTGAGCCATGATTGAACCAAATTAAAGGCCTAAAGACATCTCTAGGTTTTATAGAAAGACATCCAGGGGACGACCGCCGTAATCGCCGTTGGACGTCCGAAATCTCGTCCCCGGGACGTACTACGGCTATAGACAAACCGGACATTTGGACGTCCTTTAACGTCCAACCGACGTCAACCCCGGATTTTTGGATGTCCTACGGACGAAGGCAAGATCCGAGTGTGACGTCTATCGGATGTCCATAGGACGTGTTTGTGTTTGCTGGGATGTCGTTTTGGGGTGGTTCGCTCTTGATTCAAAGAGCGTGTTTTCTCTAACCTCAGCTTCGCCTACGGCGCGGCGAGGGAGCTTAGCGCGAGCGAATGATTTGTATTTTTTCCTTTTGCGCTTGCCGCGCCGAGAATGGTCTATTCCGATCATTTCGACGTGGCGTTGACAAGCTACCTCTTTCGAACGGCGAGTGTTTTTCCGTGAACAAAGGGAAATGATGTTCTCTCCTATTTTTCTCAGGGTGGGATTATGTCGCTACGGATTAAATCGGCGTCAGGTTCGAGTGCAGCTGCGGACGTCACGGCCAACAAATTTACCTCTCACGGCTATAAATTGTAGACGAGATAAACGTTTAAACAATAGAATAAAGCATAACCAACTATTATAACTAACCAATTAGTGGTTAGCTTTGAATCTGCTATCCTCGCTATTTTATTTCGGTGTCATGAAATATATATCAAACGGAAAATGGGTCATTCTTCAATCTTCTCATCTTCAAAACTTAAATTACCTCTTTAGTGCTCGAATTACGCTAGGAAAGATTGTGAGAGATCTCTAATAGCATTTCAAGCTTAATTTTTTAACGGTTTCATATTGGCAGACCACAATTCATCTACTAACTACTGGTCAGCTTACTTCGGGCAAAGTAAGTCGTAATACCATAATAATGTTCCATAAGTTTGTCACTTTGGGGAATATTTTACTGAGAGTTAGTAACCGAGTGACGTCATCACCGAAAGCAAATCTTCCCCTATCGAGGCGTTGTCAAAGGCTACGTGTGACGCGTTAGTAAGCAGACGCAAAACGGCAACGAAGCCAGTAATGCAGTCTGTCTTGTGAATAGCTCTCAGTAAAACATTTACGTGTGAAGAATAGGAAGTGTCACACTTTTGAAACAAAAATATTATACACTTATGGTGATATATATATCCATTTTTAGCCTCACCCGTCTTGTAATAGAAAAATTGTTAGCCTCACCCCTCTTGTTAATGAGGGATTGCTCGCCTCACTTGTTATAGAGGAATTGAAGCTGTTGTTTTCACTCTTACGGTGTACAGTGTAATTAATGATGTCGTTAGCGTTGAGCTGGCTCCAAAAGGACTTAAAATAAAAACCTTACGCCTGCCGTTCGGGTTTCGCGCTAAAATTATAGGAAATAGTTACTTTTAGGTTTTTTTATAATTATTTGGAAGCTAGATCGTTATTGTGGCGTATTTTCGTACAACCATGAACCACAAAGCGATTTTTAAAGCGGTAGCAGAAATGACTACCGTCTCGCGCACGGTCAATCATTTCTACTGTTGTTTCATAAGTAGGTTTTTGTTACATGGTTCTATCTTGCTCTCTAAAATACGCCACACCGACGAGCGAGTTTCCTATTAATTATAGAAAACAACCTCAAAGTAACTATTTCATGTAATTTTCTGCGCGAAACTCGAGCAGCATAACTCTGATGGTACTTGTACCGTTGATGAAAGTACACTCTGTTTAAAAAGTCTTCGACAGGTGAAATTTTTGCCCTCTCTTTAATTCTGCTAGGAAACTATAATAGATAGCTCGATGAAACCAATTGAAACTATTATTTATTTTCCAATATCTTTCGTTATTTATCGGTTTCGTCCGCCAAAAATTAATAGTTTGGCGGGAACCGTCAAAACTCATTTTTGACATTTTTTTTAAATATTGGTGCTACGGCACTTACCCGCGCGTTTTTGAATCCACTATGGTCGGTTCATTTAAAGAAAGTGGAAAAATTATCCCCCTACAACCAACGGTTGAGAAGTTATCGCATTTACAAACTTTCCTCGAAACTAGGAAACACTTAAAATGCATCAAGCGATTATTAATAACGCAACTTCGACCGAGTAACATCGTCGACGGTCCGAGTATCATAATCGACAATTCACAATTTTAAGATGACTAAAGGTCTTGCTACACCACTAACTGAAAACATAGTATATAAGAAGCTTAAAATAAGGCAGGTCCTTTTAGACTGTGATAAAGTTGTCCGTAACTAATGCTTTTTGAAACGCATATTTGGTCAACATTATGTAACCGTAAATTTGTTCGCCGTGCGAACCGGACGCCGATTTACCGGCTCTGAGAACAATATGATGTAGCAATATTTCCCTCTGTTCGCGAAAAAACACTCGCCGTTTGAAAAAAAGCTAGCTTGTGAACGGAACGTCAAAAAGATTGGAATCGACCTTTCTCGGCGCCGAAAGCACTAAAAGACGGGAAATATTGAAAGAAATCCTGAAATCCAAAATCATTTGGAAATCCGACGAGAAATCCAGCGAAAAATCACGGATTTAATAATATTAAGTTAGGCTAATACCAAGGCACAACCTTAAGCCTGAATTATCAAGTGACTTTTAAAGCCATTAATCCAGGTGACCGGGTTACAACGCTCAGGAGGATGGTGGCAAGCCCTTCATACCACGTGAGCCAACAGCTCCCTACACTAACTATTATTTTGACAAGTTTTTATGGAAGAGGAAACCAAAGATCTCGGGGGAAAACCCCTAAATCATGTAAAAAGATAACTTGAACTTTTGTATTCAGTATAAAAGTTAACCTGTTGATTAGGTAACATTTTCTTTCGCTTCCAAAATATACATAGTATTTTTAATTGAAACGATTTCAGATATTACACCCAAAAACATTTTATAATTTCGGGACCTCCGAAATGCATAAAACTCGGTGTCATAGCCACTTTTGGCTAATAAACTTTATCAAAATTTGACATGGATATTTGTTTCAAACAAAAGTGTGACCAGTGTTAAATGTGATAAATATTGCCTCAAATGATGTAAATTTTACACTACAGATAGAAGTCGGCATTCAGATATTCATTATCCAATGATAAAACTCACATTAGTTACTAATTTACACAATTTTTGTTTCATTTAAGTAGAGGTAAACGTTAGGGATAAATGAATATATTTGGAATAACATAACTGATTTATTCAATAAAATTTATATTGAATAAAATAATATCCCAATTTGTGGATAATGAATAGTAACTAACTACAGATAAATACTAGATATAAAGCCGTAATGAAAACATTGTCGGTGACACACCGAAGCCTTGCTCGATGATTTCGGGGAACTACATGGCAAGTTTAGCCGGAGAAAAGTTTCGAATAACGCCACTCGGCGTATTGCGGCGCTACCAACCTTGCGAGGTGTTCGCTTTTCCTCCACGCGCGCGCTCTCGCGCTCACAAAGAAGCGACGCGATCAAACAGGCGATACATGTGTTACGTCGTTCGTCACTATTAGATGTAATTAAAATAACAAAATTAAATTCATTTACTTGCGCGAAGAAGTGGAGCTTCCATTTATTTCGAAATTGAACTTCGAGATACCTGGGCAACATTTCAGCCCGCTTTCTCATTTGTTCCTTTAAGCCTACATATTCCGACGCGATTAAAGCGCCCACTATGGACTCAATCCTCAACTTTCGTGCCCAGACCAAATCGAGAAGGACACTTTATAAATTTCTAAAGTACATTACCGAAATTTGTTGTCTGCACTTTCAAATCCAGCTTTTAAAAGCTCAATAGAAAATGAGAAAAAAAACTTTTGATCCAAGTAACCTCAGTTTTTTGACCGATAAATTGGCGTTTTCACCCTAAACAATTGTTTTATTAACTTCACCGCGTTTTTAGTTTAACATCGAGACATATTTCGAGTGGGGTTATTGCTTCTCCCGAAGTTAAACTAGGTGTCAGGGTTGTCATGGTGATGGGAAATTATGAGGAATCGACTAAGCTGATTATCCTTAAATAATTATACACAATATAAGGTTTGTGTATTTTGACGTCTTTGAAGGTGGGTTCTCTAAGTTACAATGAATCCATCGAAGAGGACAATTTATAGCGTGACATAATTTGCACACAGCCACTTTCATGTTATATGATGCCAATTGGAGTCAGTGTATTTTTATGGTGTCGTGAATCACCCGCTCAACCGAAAAGTGGCGCTACCGACCTTGACTGGCGTTCCCGCCCTCTCTCTCCTCGATTATGCGCGGGTGATTTTCACCATTCGCGGACGATGAAACAGTAATCCACTAAAATAAAAAAACACACAGAAATATAGAGCCAAGGTTATAAAGCAAGCTTTTTTCAAAATTCAAAAAATGAGCCCAGTGTGTGTTGGTATAAAATGATATCAAATTAACCATTTCGTGTATTGCAAATAAGGTTTGGTTTAAAAATTAACAGGTTCATTAACTTTGATCTAAACTATTCACCTTTAAAATGTCCGAAGTGAAAGTTCTATTTGCAGAAAAAAATTAAAACAGGACCAATTCCAGTAAAATTAAAATCTTTTGAGCAAAGCTAGGGAAAGAGAGATGTAGCTCAAAGGGTTATTAAAATCAGCAACGCTAATACCAAGGCACCAATTTAAAGGCCAAGTTCTTATTATTGAAGCAACGCAAGTCTTCATTAAGTAAGATTCGACCACCCTAAGTAACGTCAGTAAAGATTGCAATCCAAATTAAAAGATATCTCAAACGCGATCTATAAATAAAAATTTCCAAGGAAACAAGTAGAAATTCAGAATTTTAAGATTTTTAACTAGAAACCAGTCCTCTCAATTTTGGGAGTATTCTTATATCCCCTTCGCACTCTTGTAGAAATGCACTCTTAAATAATAACTATGTCCATTTATAAACACATGCTAGCTTATTAACCCTGTCCTGTTATATATTTTATTATTATATTGAACCGATACGCGGTACTTCAGATTATAGACAAAATTAAGTTAAGACTAACAAAATGTTAAGACTTACGGCATAACACGCTTACTTAGTAACCGTGTCCATTCACAAACGCAAACTAACCTTATTAACCTGACATTTTTTAACACACGCCTATTTATATACCTCATTCATCATAAACGCTTGCGTACTTCATTATCCTCTCTCCTTTTATATGCCACAACTGTCATAAAGAATGAGAGATTAAAGAATATCATTTTGGTCATTTTCAAAAGATAAAAACATTTTATATTTTGCTGTTAAAGAAAATGTTTGTTGCTAACGTATGAGTGGTTTGAGGTGACACAGAGTAAATGAAAATTTATTATCGCATTTAAAATTAAATAATTTAAAAATGTCAAACCACTGCGTTGAAAATAAATTGTTCAGTATAAACAAAGGTATTGGGTATAAATTTTTTACTATGCAACAAAAGATATTTAATATTTTATAAAATGGATTATTATCGTTACATAGTTTTTAATTGGCTTTTGCCAATGATTTGCAAAAGGAGCGTCGTAATCTTTGTTAGGCCGAACCCTGGAGTCGACCAAAAGCGATCTTGACTTTCACAAAGGTGATCTTCTTAAGTGGAATTTCATGAATTATTTCCGGAAAGGAGTTTAGCCAATAAGTCTTAAATACTGGCTTGAAAATAGTTTGGCAGCTTTAACCAGTATTTTCTCAATCTTAATATATTTCACTCGAAAATTTTTAATTCCTTTTAAAGATCAGACTTAAAAATGCACTTTTTTCTTTATCTTTCACAGTGCTTTTCATAAATGGAAAAATCGTTGAACGATAGTGTATACTTAGATTTATTTCTAGCGTCAAAATAGACAATTTTAAATGAATTGAGAAATACGACCATTTGAAAGCGTAAATGTGAGTCCAAAAGAATTAATGGTTAAATTAAAAAAAATTGCTCTCGGACCAAATCTCACTATCTAACCACCACCCTCCAACGCATTGTAAACCGGCCATCTGTTAAAGGCATTAAAAGTCGCTCGATGACTTGGACCTAAGGTGGTTCCTTGGGTATTAGGCTAACTGATAATAATTATTTATTATAATTACAATTTATAGTAATTCGATCATTATCCTTTTAAGAGTGGGTATTGGTTTACCAGAAGTGAAGTTAGGTGTCAGGGTTATCAGAGTGTTATTAGCTCAGAAAACTGATTTTCCTCGAATTTGAATATCTTTGAAAGACTTCGGTTAAAAGTTAATCAAATACTGTATATAAATAGCGCATTCAAGCACGTCTAGAATTATTAATTTCTCAAAGGCCAGTTTTTTTTTAAAAAGGTGATTGCAATGCCGCAATCTGGTTTGAAAATTGCCAAAGATTAATCATAGCTTTATAAAATGATAGTGGAAATCTTGTAGGAATGTCCTTTAGTTAAGATGCCAAAAGAGTACCATAGCCAAAACCTTCCAAAGCACATTCCCAGTTTACACCTTTGAAACGGTTCCCCTTATATCCTCCCGAGCCCCGGTGATGCCTCCAATTATTTACACGATACAGGGTGTGCAAAGTCTGATGCAGAAAGGCAAACCCTCAAAAGCTGCGGGCCCTGATGATATTCCGGCCAACGTTTTGAAAAACTGTGCCGTGGCTCTGGCTGCTCCCTTGACGCAGCTCTCCCAACTCTCTTATGACTCGGGGAGTATCCCGGACGATTGGCGATCCGCAAATGTGACCCCAGTTCCCAAAGGGGGAGATAAAACTGATCCATCCGAATATCGCCCGATTGCGCTACTCTCCCTAGTTCTCAAGACCGATGAACACGGCTTCCGTAGCGGCTTTTGTACGGAAACTCAACTTCTCTGCTGCATTGAGGCTTGGTCCGTCGGTCTTGAACAGACTGGCCGAGTCGACATTATCTTCCGGGATTTCCGTAAAGCCTTCGACTCTGTCTCTCATGAACTCCCAAAAACCAAGTTCCACTCCTATGGAATCCGTGGCAACACCCTGCTTTGGCTGTCCACCTACCTGGAAAATAGGCGTTTTCGAGTGGTAATTCCAGGGGCTGCGTCTGATTGGCTTCCGGCGGCCTCCAGTGTCCCCCAGGGCTCCGTACTTGGCCCCCTCTTGTTCGTCATTTTCATCAACGACATAGGGGATAACATCATTTCCCAGCTGTATATATTCGCCGACGATGTAACGCTCTCTCGGACCATCTACACCTCCATAGATGTCAGCACCCTCCAAGATGCCAAATGCTCTGTCCTCTCCTTCCATCGATCGGGCCAACCAGCCCACTCTCCCAGCTATACTCTTGGCGATACTGAGCTTAAAGCTGTCATATTACAAAAATATCTAGGGGTAAACATAACTTGCACCCTCGATTGGAAACGTCACATCTCGGCTGTCTCTTTCAGGGCCGCGCGCGCCCTCGGCTTCGTCCGACGTCATCTCTCCCATTGCGCCTTCTAGAAAAATACCCTAGCCATCAAAACTTATGTCCTCCCCATTTTTGAATACTGCTCCGCGGTCTGGGGCCCTTAATGGGTCAGGGTGTGCAATAACTGGTGGCTTTACCGGGGAGTCGGGGTCCGGCTCTTGTAACCCTCAAGGGCGGTGGCGCACTGGGATATGGTAACTCTGATCAAATTCTCCTATCTTCACCTCCGACTTCAGTCAGGTAGGGGCTAGAGCATCCACTCTCTATCCCACAGCTGTGCGCGACGTAGCGGGCTGGTCGTCCCATTGTTGCGCCTTTTGTCGGGATGAGTGGCTTGCGTCGAGGGTGCGACCCATGCTGGTTTTTTCACCTGTCCGGGCTTGTGGACGCTGGCGTAGGGCATTCTTATGGGACCACCGGTGTAGTAGGCTTTTTGATTCGCTTGGAGCACCGGTATATAAATTTCTGACCACATGCTCCGCGGTCTGGTCCACTCACACCGCCAGTGGCATGCACTCCATTGAAACCATTGAACGAAAATCCCTGTTTTGTTGCCAGCACGGCTTTTCCTGGAGTACCAGCATGACTCGTGTCATGAAAAACGTCCGGTGGGACTCTCTCTCCGATCGCCGCCGCGTCAAGAGCCTCATACTAGTCAACTGTATTGTTCACCGCTCAAACGGCGCCCTCACTCCTCTTACGTCTGCCATTTCGTCTTGGCGTCGTAAACCACGAGGTACTAAATCCGCGGCCCTCATCCTCCCTGGTTTCCGCATCTCTGTTCGACGGCACTCCTTCCTCCCTTCTTCAATACGTGACTGGACCTCCCTCCCGGACTTTCTAATGTCACTGCCGAACCCCAAACAGTTCCGTTAAGAACTTACTGTGTTCCTAGGACTCTATGATTAATTAATGTGTATTGCCTTTACCCTCCGTGGTATAAAGTTCCTCTACTCCTTTACATATTTTTCCACTGTATATATTATTATCCGCTGTCTAAAAGTGATGGGTCTTTGTTTTGCAATAAGCGAACTTAAGAACTCTCATTTTCACCTACAGGCAGTTAACTTTAACTTAAAACATTCGCAATAATTATATTTATTTGACGTTATAACAATGTTGTTAATGAGACACGTTTAGGGCTTACCATTTAACAACAAACCAAAAATTCAAATAGCAACAGCTAAAACCTTGAAAAACGTTTCTCGACAGATGGCGAAATTTCTAAAATCAAATTAAGGTTCATGATGGTATAATCACCACAAACAAAAAAATATTTGAATGGCAACGCTGCTGATCACGTTAACACTTTTGACTTTGAGGTTTTTATAGGAAAATGTAATAGACCATCCCTGCCATTAATAAGTCCATTGTCATAGTAAGTTATTTGTGGTTCTGCGTCGAAATTTGTTTGGATGCACCTTTTCTTTATCGAAATTCATCCAAAGACGTTATTTCTTATTTTTCGCGGACCCTTAAGTGTTGTTTTAACAATTTATTTAAAACGGAAATGTTAACGAGTTACAGTAACTTCGTGTGTTTGCAGATGATTTTCGTATTATCATGTTAAAAAAGCTAAATTATCCTTTAAAATAACAGCATTTTTAATCCAAATAAATATTTCGCAAATCACTGAGAAATCATCCTAATCTACGAAACCACTCTGTGCTAAATACATTTTAGGCAATGGAACTTTATCACTAATGGCGTACAAATTATCTGCGTGAAATAAAATTAATATAAATTCTACTTTACTTTAGAGATATTTACGTAAAACGCGTTTAAAGAGCTTGAGGTTAAATATGAATCGATGATAATTAATATGACATAGACTGACCCAGAGATCAAAATAAATGCGCAAGTGCGTGATGCAACTGTTTTCAGTGATTATTAAAGTTACAATTCTTTGAAGTGATGATTTGACGAAATATATAAAAAAATATATCTGTATTTTGTTAAATAACAAAAATATAAATATATATTCTATGATAGTTTCATGTTTGATTTAACAAAAAAAATTATTTTTAGGTCGTTTAAGATAATAGTTAATAGGAACATTTTTATATAAACTTTTAAAGGACATTTTGGTAAAAAAGATGAAACCATGCAAGGTTTTATTTAAGAAACTAGTGAAACTTGAGGAATGTATCGAGAAAATTCGAAAAGCTAATAAAAATTGAAAAAAGAATAAAACAAAAACCTTGTTTAATAAAAGGTCACAATTTTTCCGTAAAATATTAATCTATGACTTTCGAACGCGTGAGCATTGAAAATGGCCTTAACGTACTCAATTTAAAATTATATAAAGTTATCTTTATGCAATATATTAAGTAATAAAAACATACCACGGCAATTAATAAAAGGTTTTATAATTTGAATATCGGTATAAATGTCGAACGACGTGTATCTTGTTTCTTTTTACCTCTCCGGGGGGACATGGTCCCCTAGGACTGGTTTAACAATCATCGTGTCTCTGTGTGTGGGTCTGTGGGTGTGTGTATTTTGCGAACGCGTTACCGGAGCCAAGTCGAAAAACCGTTTTTGCAGTTTCAAGGTTGGCAAAACCACCGTCTGACGGTGAGCGATAACGGATAAATGTGCGTTTGGTGCGGTTGTTTTTTTTTTTCGTTAACGATCACTGTCATGACGCTTACAACTCAGTTCCATTGGGAATCTTATTATTGTAATGTTTATGTGTAGCGTGGTAATGTTTAGTTGGTATTACGGCGGTTGTGGGAGATGAGTTTGTTGTGTTTGCGTTTTGTATGTATGGGTGTTTACTCTCCAACTACTTCTTATTGACTTTTGGGACGGAGCGAGTGCTGATGGTTACGATAATTGTCTCAACGTCCAAATGGCAGGGTTAACCACCAATTGTTTACGGTATTCGTCTTAGTATTAATTTGCGATCGCATCGGGCGGGATTCGAACCCGAGCCCTGCTGCATGATTGGCGAGTGTTCTACCACAGAACCACCGATACATGTTACGGTTCAAAGAAAATTATAATCTCAGCTTAAGCAGGGCCGTGCAGAAGTATCCTTCGATTTGCACCCTCCCCTTGAGCCCTGAAAACTTTTCCCAAGTTATCTTGATTTGCACCCCCCCCCCCCCCTTGAGCTTCTCCGATGGACCCTACAACTACGGGCCCTTTTCGCCCGGACCCCGGGGATTTTGCCCCGCCCCCCTGATCTCCCCCTCAGCTCGGCCTTAGCTTAAGCGGAAGCGTTTATTGCAAATTAACAGAGTATTAAATTTCGGTTTTAGAAATAGAACGAAATTTCGTGTTCCATTTAAATTATTGCATCGAAGATATTCTAATGTAACGTCTTCTCTGTTGATTAAAAAGTAGGCCCCGCCCCGGTTTCGAACCCGAGCCCTTCTAAATGACAGGCGAATGTTCTACCACAGAACCACCGATACACATTACGTTTCTTTGAAAATTATAAACTCAGCTTAGCATAACAGTATATTAATGGTTTTTAAAGTCTTCATTTTTTAAGTATGAAATTTTAAAGGTCAAATCTTGTTTTAGTGCAGTCAGCAGAGATAAGAGGGTTAAAGGGTGATCCACTTTGTTAGTTTTTTGTTATTTATTTACGGGTTTTCTAATCGTCTTAAATATAGTTGCAATACAGCGAAGGCGTTCATTTATATTTGAGGTTGCGTTTCGCCAAGTGGCTCTTTGTGCTTTGTTGATGGTAAGGTTTAGCTTCTTGTTAATACATTTGGTGTGGATATTTGGATATCTACGATTCCTAATACAGTCATTGGTTTCCTGGGTTTGCGAGTCAATATATGATATTGGAAATAGGACGGCATTGGTCTTTTTAATGCGGTATGTGTCACAACGTCAACTGGAAGTCTACGAGTCGTCCACTACCAGATGTCGAAAATGGCTATTCTACGGTATCTTCATCAAGGGCAAGTGTTGAAATAAAATGAGCGTTAAAGGTGTGGCTATAGTATTTCGTAAGCGAGAAAAATACAAATACCCTCTGTAGATATTTCTTTCATTGAAATTTGCTTAGTATTTTATTCAACTGATAAACTTTTACTGTAAAAAGGATTTAATTCAATTGTGCATTGTTATAGTACGTCTAACTCACTGTTGTAACTACTTAACTTATGATATTCTAAATAAATTAAAATTGGTCGTTTCGTCTCAATTATTTTAATTATAATTAAAATTTTATACCGGGTGGGATAGAACTGGGATAACATTTTTAGCAAATAACTCTGAATTGCGGAGATTTATAGGGTTATCTCGAGAAATTAATACCACTAGAGAAAATTCTTCCGAGGAGTGGTATATTTTGGCTTGCAAACTTGTTATGAAAGTGGTTCGAATCACCCAGAATGTTAATACGAAATACAAATGTCAAAGAATTATTCTCGGACATCTGCGTCACAAGCATCATTTTATCCACGTTGAAAGAAGGGCAATCCAAGCGTTTCTTTTGCCGCCATTTATTGTATCCGGTATTTTGCATTATCTCTCACGGTTTTTAATAAAAAAAAGTTTACTCATTTAAAAGAGAGCGCAATGCAATTCAAAAGTCGCACTGCCAACCAATGCAAACCCGGAGAAATTTCGAGTATCTCTAGTCCACACCTAAAAATTTTAAGCTAAATATGTCTTCAACGGGCAACGGTATTCAGAATAGCACCAGAAACAGTGCAAATTAGAAACAAAGCAAAAAGTTAAAATCACAATCTTTGAAAAAAGAAAAATATAAGATATTCTATTTTGAATAACGTTTAGTTATCTAACCCCCTAAAGTCAATTTTGTTTGTTTTATCGTAGTGTAATGTTCTTCCAATTGAAAATAGCAGTTGCTCTAATTTTTATTTAACTCTTATATGTCGTCGGTCTAAACATTGTTCCATATTTAGAACGTGTTGGGATCTAACAATTAATTGCGTTGTTTAGTTCCGATTAACGCCGCTTGACAGAGAGTAGCACTGCAGAACAGGCGATTTTTGGAGCTTCCAGCGCGCGCTCACGCTTAATTTTATGTCTCTCTTTCGCGACGAAACTATGCCGTGCGTGGCTGATAGAAGATTCTACGAAATATATACACTGCAAAATATGTTTTTATTAAAGCAGCTTAGGCATAACATTACTTACGTTTAAATGTAAAATTTTTAGTTCCTTAAAGCAATGCCAATATTTTAGTGACCAATACATTTCATTTTTTGTTTTAAAATATTTTGTAGAAAATTGTGTTTTGGTGAGAGCTTCATTTATATTTATAAAAATATTTGCCTTAACCTTTATTTTGTCGAAAAACGTTAGGTATTAAAATCAATCTAGGTGAATTTTAATAACGGGAATTTGTGTTGAAAAAGAATTTTCACTTCTACAAACAATTAAAAAATAAAATGCCGCCAGCGCCCAATTTTCAGATTTAAATTGTTCCGCCACCATCTGAGATTACGAAAAATGAGATTGCTACGGTACTACGCTCACATCAATAAACTGACATAAGTCACACTTATAGCTTTTATGTTACTATAAAATTTGAAATGTCGTTGATGACTACGCTATTAGTAAGATGTTCCCCTCGAGTGTTAAATGTAATAATCCGGGGCTGGTCGGCTTGGTGCGATTTCTGTTTGAAATCGCTGCGTACAGCGTACACAGCTTATGTTACTAGAGAAATGCGAAGACATTGGCATATTCGAGAATTCTTTGTTGGGTTAAAACAATTAAGCTTAATTTTTGCAATCCTTTATATCAGTTCATTATTTATAGGAAAACGATATAAATTGTTTCCCGGAGTTGAGCTTGAAGATGTACAGCCATAGGCACAACAATAACCCATAAGACTAACATTTGTGTGAAGATTGTAAAATATCAAAAAATCAAAGACAAGTATACTGGCTTTTAAAGTGTAAAAATAAAGTTTAATAACTAATAATATAAAAAAATACATGAATATAAAAATATAATTCTCAATACAAATAAGTTGATTAAATTGTCAAATTAAAAGCTGAGATAAACGGTGAGTAAACGCGGGAATCTCCGAGGGGACATCAGAGGGATAAACTTTCCGGGCATGCGCAATGACTAAATTGGATTCAAAACAGCTGTCAATGTGTTGCGGAGAAGCATCACGAGTTTAGGAGGCTATGCAAATGAACTTTAAGCTAAAAATTTAAGTTTTTGGGAAAGTTTAGTGTTTCTTTATCCCTTATGATTTTGTAAGCCTACTTATTCCGACGCGATTAAAGCGGCCAATAAGGACTCAATCTTCAACTTTGGTTCCCAGACAAAATCCAGAAGGACATTTCACAAGTTTCTTAAGTACATTAGCGAGTTTGTTGCCTGCACTTTCAAAGCTAGCTTAAAACAAACGAATAGAAAATGATAAGAAACACTTTTGATCCGAATAACCTATGATTTTTTACCTATAAATATACCGAATCGATTGTTTAATTTTTCACCGCGTTGTTAGTTTAACATCGATAAATACTTCGAGTGGGGTTATTGCTTCTCACGAAGTGAAGGTAGGTGTCAGGGTTGTCATGGTGATGGATAATATTGTCGAATTAACTAAGCTAAAAACCTGATTGTCCTCGAATAAGAATATCTTCGAAAGACTTTGGTTAAGAATATATCAAACATTGTACATAAATAGCGCATTCGTGCACGTTTACAATAGTTTATTTCTCAAAGGCCAGTTTTTGTAAAATGAAGCTTGCAATGCCGCAACCTGGTTAGATAATAACTAAAGATTGATCTTAAACATATAACATTTTTTAAAGCTATAGCTATAAAAATGTTGCAGTCGAAAGGATTATCATGGATTGTTAATTTTTTTTAAATATTCTTCAGTCCCATTCACAAAAGAGTACCTTAGCCCGTTTCGTGCAGTTTACATTATGAAAATGGTTTATTCTTTTTAAATTTTAAAGCTTCTATCAGGAAATTATTTTACTTATTAATAATTCACCATTTCATTACACTTTTACGTCCTGATAAATAAACCCAATAGCAAAAATGACGGGGTGCTTACGAAATCGTTTTTTGTCTTGTCTCGGGGAAAGAGACTGTAACTTACATAAAAATGTTGAGAAAGATTTCAAGTTGAATATTTAATTGTTTCAATAAATGCATTTATTTTTTAAAGTAAAGTTGCAAGTTAAAATAGGTGATATTAATATAACCAATACCCCCTGTGCCACCTCGATACTTGACCTCTTCACCAGCCACAACCTTTAATTGGGAACTAGGGAAATTACCAGAGCTTTATCCAAAAACGTCAGGTGTTGACGTCATCCAATGCTTTGCGGGTAAGCGAGCGAGCTGCTGTTGGGGCCAGGGAATGTGTTAGGCTTAAGGATATTACATATAAGATCTTCTAGAATTAAGGAATCGGTAAGAACCTATTTTTATATTTTTAAAGTCGAAAAAAATAGTAATTTTTTTTAAATTGTAGATCCTACAATGAAGCCAAAGATAGCTGTAAATAAGAAACTACAACTTCCAAAATTGAAGTTAATTCCTACTTTGTTTAAAGAAAGTGCAATTAGCAAACACCATTATAACTCAAGTGCCAAAAAACATTTAACTTTAGGTTATAAAATGTTTAAGGCTAGTAAGGACTCTGAAGTATTATTAAGCAATGGCCCAAAACAAGCTGTAGTAGATAAAAACTCTAGTCAAAGTTATGTGTTTATTAAATGCAAAGTTGAGGGTTCTTTTACTCTGCATAGCAAGTACGCAGTTGCTATAAAATTATGTACCTCAACGGGTTTAATACAGTCTGCCTGGTGCGGTTGCAAAGCCGGAGAAGGGGGTGTGTGTAAACATGTGGGAGCTTCATTATGGTACATTCTAGACTGTAAACGCGAAGGAAAATTGTTTTTGCCAGATGATCAGGCTTGTACAGAGAAAGCTAGAGCGTGGTGCGCTCCTATGGCTAAAGGAAATTTGTCGCAAACAAATTTTTCTGATTTGGATTTCATCAAGCACATGCCTGGAAAAAATAGTAGAGCTATTCGTTTAAAGTTTAACAAGCAGAAAGATTACACCGCTTTGGACGCGTTTGCAACTCCCAATGATATTAAGGAAATGGAAATCAGGATTAAAAACACCGTTGGATCTCTAAGAGCTGGTAAAAGAAGAACGATGCTATGTGATATTCAGGAAGAAAACAAGTTCTTGCCATCTATCAAGCCACTTAATACTATTACTATTCAAAAGGAAAACAACGCAGTTTCAGCCAGTACTTCTATTCCGCCAGTTCCTAATTTGGTTCTGCAGATTTCTTTACCACTTGGGTTGTTGGACCTCGACGAAAGCTTAAAGCCTCTATTATCCGAGGTTATGTCTAAATTATCAGATTCCGTAAAAATTGATTTAGAAGCAGCTATAAATCTTGAAATACAAACTAGAGAACAATAAAATTGTGCATTGTGGAAAAATGAAAGGAGAGCGAGAGTAACAGCGTCAAATTTTGGAAAAATTTGTAAGAGACAAAAAGAAGTTAACGATTCATCCCTAAAATCAATTTTCAACTGCCCTGATTTGTCCAAAAATAAATACGTAGCTGAAGGGTTAAAAAATGAGGCTCTCGCTACTACGAAGTACAAGCTTATTCATCCAAATGCAACGACATTTGCAGTTGGACTGTGTGTTAACCCTTGCCTTCCAATGTTGGGTGCCTCACCGGACCGTTTTGTGTTCCAAGATAACGTAGGCTATGGACTGTTGGAAATAAAAACCTTAGCTAAATCTAAAGAAAGAGGAATCAGCATTGCCGATGCAGTACAAACCAAAGAAACAACCTGCAAATTCTTAAAGAAAGACGACAACGGAAAGTTATATTTAGACCGTAAACACCATTTATATTACCAAATATTCAAGGTCAACTCGGTGTGAAAGTTTGCAGGCTTCTTATAACTCTTTCAACGTGTATACGTACACAAGCTATTTAACGCGTTTGTTTTCTTCTTCGTATGAGAGTTGCCCTTTACCGCCTAAAAATGGTGGCATATTCAAAGTGGTGCCTTTCTCCTGAAGGAGCTCTTCAATTAAGAACCCTCGATCTGCTAAAATTCCATCTGATTCATCCATTAAGTCTAATATCCCACATTTTTCAGTCAATTCCCTATCGGACATTCTACCTGATACAAGATCTGATACAAAAACTTATAAACCCGTTAGGCGTTATGCCTATCAGTCCTTTCGCGGTGTAATGCGTTTTATATGATGACCACGTATCACTTTGGGTTTTAAAGTCATTGAGCTTTTGGATGAACAGTTCTGTCTCGTCTATCACGAGCCTGGTCTTTGGAAACTTTTCCTTGAACTCTTCCGGCATGTATTTATCCACAATGGTACGGGAAGGCCAGATATTGAAACTAGTCAATCTTTTTTCTAGCAAATCAAACCAAGTTACGCACAAATTAGAAATAGTTGACACGGAGACTTGAAATCTGTAGGATAAATCTTCTTCTAAAAGCCCTGCTTTTAATCGGCACAGGACCATAAATAACTGGTCCTTAAAAGATAACTTCATTGGCCGGCCGAAAAAAGCACTACTTCTATTATGTTTCCTTTTGTATCCTTTAGCTCCATTCTATAACTTAAGATTATTTAGATCCGGTTCAATATATTCATATAAGTCGTTGAAACTTGCAATGTTGTCACAACCCGCATAAAACTTCATCATATTCGGGTACTCCGATACTTTTTTAAAGAAAATCGGTTAACTTCTTTGAGTTGTTTTTCTAAAATTTGCACTTTGCTTTTGTTCCGTAAAATTTCTAATTTTATATTATCAAGTTTTTTAGTTAATTCAAGAATTTCTGACTTAAGGTTGTCTTGTAATAGTTGACTGCTTAGATCCCGTACATTCTTCAAGTCCTCTAGCTGTTCACGAAGATGGAGTATTTCACTCCTTTGCAAATTTATGATATTTAGCAGTGATTTGTTGTCTTCATTCAGAAGAAAATAATTGTGATCTGTAATATATTTTAAAACATTAGGTTCATATTGCACAAGAAACCCAAAAAAAATATTTTACCTACCACTTTTGTTATTTAATGAAATATCTTTTTCTTCTAGCGCTGTTTGAGGTATCGTTTTGTTGGGGGTGTCGGAGGAAATCTCTACTTCGTGCGATACAGATATTGGAGCTCCGGTCGTAGGATATTCGAAATATGTGGGAACCTTGTCCATATATTTTTTTGCCATCCTTGCTGAAGTGAAATCCACAAATCGAGTGATGTTTTTGTCTTATAAGTTTTCTAGTTACAGGTGTTGACCATGGTCTCCTTAGATAAACATTACTACTCTCTATAGTATTTGTTGTTATTATTTTGATCAATTCTTCTCGTCGAGTTTCATTCGTAGGAAATGGACTAAAGGTAACCCCAGGATTCCTCAAGCTAGACGCTTTGCAGCCTGGCACACAACAATGCTGTCCAACCATAGTTATGAAGTGTTTATAACAGTTCCTTTACCAACCAAGGCTTAAAGTTTAAATGAGGATAACACGCGTATACCCCGAGTGTTTACTTAGTTTATGAAAAAATAGACAAAACTAAATGAACTAAACAATTATATAACTAAAATATACTATAATTCAATATAATACATTAAAAAAACTACTGTCGCTTTAAAAACATTTCCTCTAGTAAAATTACAGTAACAGACGACGCCAAAATCCGGATACGGCAGCGAAAAAGCGATAGAGAAAGCAAGCGCCCGCGACCGCTTAATAACTTTACGCGAACTACGTCACTCATGACGTAGGAGCAATAGTAAAACAAGAAGGCCAAGGTACTTTATAGAAATGCCTATTGAATGGCATTCATTATAAGCATGAGATAAAGATAGTGCGGTATTTAATCTTTTACATAAAAAAACTTGTCAAAAGTTGTTTAAATTGTGATTTGCCCGGTTTTGAAAATTGTAGATTTATCTCTCATTTATTCTCAGTGGAAAAAAATCTTATATTCCATTATCTATTTAACAAAATTTACATCTGCAGTTTTTACACTTCAAAGTGTCAATTACCAGGAATGGAATTTTGAGAGCGGTACTCGTCACACTACGAACCGATAATTCTTCGACGACGCCGGACTTGTCTCGTCCTATGGCAAATGCTTCAACATGTTCAAAACTACGCTCACCTAACGTCCAAGTCACAATGATATTCGTTAACTTAGCTTCGTTTGTGTTAAAAACAGCGAGTGGAATATAAATTGTACGTATTTATCACGGGGAAACTTTGGTGTTTGTATTGAAAAAAATATTAAAAAGGTGAGCTACTTACCTTTTTTGCGGGGTTTTATAGATCATATATTAAAAGCTGTTAACGTTGAATGGGTGCGCGCAATTTTTTCTTTCAGGAGGCGCGTGAAGTACAATATTAAGCAGTGGTCTTACAAGTATGTACTACTTCTAGGCAAATCGCTGCACAATATTAATTTATGCGTCTATTAGGTGGTTCATTATTTTTAAATAAAATTAATTTTATAAACTTTTAATAGTTTTTTATTTAATAGTAATTTATTTTATTCTTATTTATTTAAAGTAATTAATTAAAATTACTTTTTTCGCACAGAGCCAAAATGTACTAACAAAATATCCTACAATATTGGAAATTTCCCACAATCTGGGAAATTTCCAAAACACACCAAAGCTAAATATATTTAATCAAGCCAATAAGAGACCCAACAGCTGGTTGTGTACAGGTACAGCCATACACTTTAAAAAAGGATCAAATTGAAAGTACCCTATTATGAGTAATTGCTGCGCCACACCACGCGTCATATTTTGGAAGTAACAACGGCTTCCCCTTTGATGGCCTTGAACCTCAGTCATAACGAAAAACCCGGCGGTTGGTTTAGCAGATTTCAAACTATTCGAAATACCAAATATGTTCACCCCGTTTTCGAATATTCGACTATTTGTCCTGGAAAATCGAATATACACGAATATTTTACGGCTCAATTCGATTCTACAAATAAAATATTCGATTTGATATTGAAACATATTATTTAGTGTAACCAAATATTTGGCACCACCATATAAATAACTATCAAATACATTTACTGCATAATATCTTACTACTAAATAAATAACCAAAAAATGATTAACTATAAAATAAATATACCAATAACTACGAGCTAGTTTATGAACTTACTTCACCAGGGAGATGAGACAAACTGCAAGAAGTGCCGGAAAAATTGTGCAAATTATTATAAACATTTTGTTGGCGGCAAGGCTCTTTATTTAATGTCAAACCTTTTAGGGGAAAGTGGAAACCTAAACATTTTAAAATGCGAGGCCCTGTGCTGCAGCACCTATAGCACTTTCGTCAATCCGGCACTGTACATAACGTTTCATAAAGTAATACGTGATCAATCCCGCAAATACATTTTCATTCATTTAAAATTTATTATTGATATATTTAATGTTAATTTTCCCTAACTGAAGGCTATATAATGTTTTTAAGGAACATCACTGTCAACAACTACAATTGTTCCGATTTGAAAGTCCCGGTGCTCTCACGGCTTACGTTAGTCCAGTTAGTCCCGTAGCCTTTATGCATCAGCCATTGGATACAGGGGGTTTAAAGGGGTACAGGGGGCAGTTCCATAGACAAGGGCGGGATTTTCGTGTCCCAACCTACCTTTGACTGTACTAAATTTTCACCCCCCTTCTCGACCACATCTTTAAATTCACCTACTTCGACCCATCTTGACGAATTTGTGACTGCCGTTGGATACAGGGGGTTTAAAGGGGTACAGGGGGCAGTACCGTAGACATGGGGGGTTTCCGGGTCCAACCCCCCTCCCTTGGGCCTACCTTTGACTGTACTAAATGTCCACCCCCTTCTCGACTCCCCTCTTAACATTCACCTACTTGGACCCCCCTTGACGATTTTCTGGCTACGCCACTTCAGGGGGGTTTGGTACGACTGCGAGTTTGAGTTATTTTTGCGGGAAAAATGGTACCACGGAAATTCTCGCATGGAAAAGAGAGGGGAGGGTACCACGGTAATTTTTACATGAGAAAAGCGGAGAGGGAGTTCCACGGTAATTATCTCATGAAAAAAAGAGTGAGGGGTGGGGAAGTACCTTACTAGGGTGGTTCTATTGTGGGGAAAAGAGTACCACCGTAATTATCATATGGGAAAAGGGGGGGAGGTGGGTATCACGGTAATTATAACATGGGGAAAAGCGGAAGGAAGGGCCTTACTGCGGTGGTTCGACTATGGCGTAAATGGTATCACGAAAATTATCGCATGGGTAATAGGTAGAGGGTGCCTAACTGCGGTGGTTCAAATATGGGGAAAACGGTGCTACGGAAATTATGTAATGCCCAAATATTAATTTTGGAATATATTGCTCTTTCGTTAAGTTTTCTCAGGAACAATTATCCCTCTTACTCTTCTCCCCCCTTAAAGAGATAGTGTCAGAATTTTCTACGTATATGAAGTTTTTTCATGAATTATTTAAAAATATAGTAAAGAAAAATATAGCTTTAAAACATTTGGTATAAATATAAATATCCACGATTAATATCAAATTTTAAAATAGAAAGATAGCGTAATTTTTTTTATCACATACTGTCTACGTCATAGATAGGTTGATGTTTATTGTTTGCTACTAGAGCGAGCTGGAAATAGAATTTTTAGGGAATTACAGGAGGAAATTTTACTCCCATCGCTTTCTTTTGATCCGGGTTTCCCCGCTTTCGCACAATTTAAGACCCTCATTCGATGGAAAGTAATGGAAATATAAGCCACTTTTGTTGTTATTATTACTGCAGGAAGGAACTGCACAATACACGGTCTTCGATGGTTTCGGTGGCATATTTCTGTAGAATATTGTTATAATGACTACGTATAAGAAATAATGATATAATTTATAAACAATACCTTGTTATCGATTTTTTTCTTATTATTAATAAGTCTGGCACTTTCTTATCGAAACCATGTATGGTCATAAGTAAAAATTAAGGATGGCACTTTCTTATTGAAAACGTGTGTGGTCAGAAGTCGTTTATGTGTTGCATGAAATAAAATTAACGCCTTCTTGGCGAACTTGTATAGTTTGTATAGTTGGTCCAGAGATTTGGTCTCCTTTGATAGAACTCTTTGACGCGCGTTAATTTCTGCCCCCTCCGAACAACCTCCTTAAAGGGAGAGCCACCGAATGGTACGATATCGTACGCCATGAAAATTGTAATACGCCCTAAAAATTGCGATGGAAATCACATGGCCTCAACAGCTTTTGTATTGGTAAATTTGGTTTGCCCACCCGGGTATCCTGATAGTGGGCGGTAGCCACTCTTTAACATAGGATGTTAAATTATATATCAATCGATAGGAAATCACATGGCCTCAACAGCTTTTGTATTGCTTTGCCCACCCACGTAACCTGAGGATGGGTGGTGCCCAAGGTTTAATCCTTCAACTTAGGATGGAATTTTATATATCAAACGATAGGAAATCACATGACCTCAACAGCTTTTGTATTAGTTTGCCCACCCGCGTATCCTGATGGTGGGCGGCATCCACTCTTTAACTTAGGATGGCAATTTATATATCAAACGATAAGAAATCACATAGCTTCAACAGCTTTTGTATTAGAATGCCTACCTGTGTCTACTAAGGGTGTATGGGTTTGCCCACTTGAATATACTGATGTGGAATTAATATTACGGTCTGGGCCGAATTGTTATCTATAAATCTAAAAAACAATGAAACTCATAACGAATTTAATTTCAACATCAATACCTTTATGATCTTGGAAAAAATAACCTTTTAGTAACTCAATCAATACTAAGCAATAGAATGCATTCCGTTTTTCGTTAACGTATAAACGTGTTTAATTCATTACAAGTACAACACATAAAACTCAAGCAAGTTTTAAGAAAATTGCTTGAGATTTTGTTCTTAATATTATTTAAATAATGTTACCATGGTAATATTTCGATCTGTTCTTTTTGGATCCCAATTTATTTTTTTACCATTCTTGTTATTTAATTTAATTTTAATTAAATTTTGCTTTTGTTTTTATTTTTTTCTTTCTTGTTTGTTTGATGGTTAACCAAATTTTGACAATATTCTCATTTCTGTATTAACTGAGCTTAACAGTCTAAACAAAGACTAAGCCCTGCACCCAAATGATGTGAAACTTATTTGAAATGCCAAAGAAAATTATTATTATTAGTATTCTTATTATTAGGGATGGATGGACGGTAGGAAAATGGACTGTTAAAAGGATGGGTGGTAGAATGGATTGATGGATCGATTAAAGGGTGAACGTATCGATTGACAGAAGGATAGATGTATGGATGGTAGGATTAATTGACGTATCGACGGTAGGATGGGGGATGAACGGACAGTAGTATGATTGGAATAAATGGAGGAATAGATAATTACCGAAATCCTTGCCGCCTAGTTTGACAAAAATCTCACCTGGAACCTACTTGAAGATTAAATTGCCCAAAAAAATACATCAAGTATCTCTACTCTTAATACAATTTTGACAACAATAATAACAAATATTCGATTGAAATATTTCGGGGAATCAATTTTTATTTTTACGTTATTACAGTTACTAAATTCTTGTTCAATTGTCAAGGACTCTTTGGAATTGTTGCCACATCATTTTCTTGCGGTCCATAACCTTTAAAGTAACATTGGCATATAAAATCATGATAGCGAGATCTTGTCCTGTCCTGTTCATATCGAATTGGCAATCCATTTGGGAACCGATCAGTTTTAGTTTTATGGCAGAAATCTCGGCAGTTTGGGTTTTCATTGAAAACGGCTAAAAAAAATCAATTTAATTTGGCCTTCATATGATAGTGAGAACTAAACGGAAAAGATCATTATTGCAAAAAAACTAAATTTCAATTAATTTTAATTAACGTTATTTTAAATGCAATTAAAATAATAACTTTTTAAAAATCGATCGCTTATATCTATATCTATATATCTATATCTCAATTATCTATCATGTATTATCTATTTCTATCTCTATCTATCTCTATCTTTGTCTCACTATCAATCTCTATCTATCTACCTATCAATGATCACTTACCTTTAAAATAGCACTGATGTCGTTTTTTCTGTTTCATTAATAATTCTATTGTCTCGGGTTTCAGCAAAGCTGTGTAATTTACGAAAGTTTTTTCGTAACTATTAGCTTTTTTGTCATCCATTGTATAGTTTTTGATCGCTAGGCAATAAACGGACTCTTTGGAAATGTATTCTTGTTTGTATGATGAAACTCGTAATTGCGAAGCAATCTGAATACAATCATACTTCTCATCTCTTTGACAACCTTAAGATAAATATTAATTTTTAAAATTAAAATTTATTGATTTAACAGGAAATAAAAATGTGAGTGCTATTTAAAGTGAAATACCAAAATAGTTGTACTAAAATTGCCTTTTTTAATTGCTCATCTTGAAAGCGTCTTCGTAGGTCAAATTTTAACCCTTATTTATGCAGTTGGATTTTCTCAATTTAAAATAGCTAGCATCTCATAAAATGAAAAAAAAACTTCAGCGGTAAACCTTTGGTTTAAATAAAAAAAATATGACTCAGATAAGACTAACATATCTAAGGTTAATAATTATATAAATAGTTTTTGCTCGTTTGACATTAAGACGGCTCTTCTTCATTGAATAGAAATAATTTCCAACTAAACAGCGGATTCTAATTGTATTTTCCAACTGAACGAGAGTTACTCGAAAATCACAAGAGGAAACTTCCACCTCAGCGAATTTGATTCCAACCTGAATTTTAATGACTTTCTACAATCCAGAAGCAACTCTTTCCTGAGCCAATTCCAATTGCCTGAATACACGTTATTATTTACTTATAATAATCAGAATCAAACCCGCTTTAGTAAATCGCAATTTCAAGGTCCTTACCAAATATATATAGGAATCAGATGGAATTCTAAAACAATATCTAAATATAAAGAAAGAAAGTGCTGGCTGCTTAATTAATTAAATGTAGTATCTACAGCAATATATTTATGTAGCCATTATATTTATTCTAAATAGCCGATGCATGACTATCGAGTCCAAAAACACTTTTTTTCATCATTGATTTCGAATTCTAAGTAAAAATGCTTTGTCATTACCGCCTAATCCAAGTAAAACCCTTTCTTTCGCATTGATTTCGATCATTCCAACCATTACCAAGAGGACTGTACTGCAGAAAACATAAAGTTTCATTTTTCTGACCGTATTTTGTAAGCTGAAAGACAATATAACAATTAGTTTCAAGTGTAAGAATAATTATGACGCGCAAAGCTTTCTTTTATAACTCATAACCAATAAAGAAATACGTCCAACTTATAAATGATCATTTTCTAAACACGCAGAATTCTGACAAATTTCAGAGTCCAAATTTGCGCCTCTTCTTCGTATAAAAAACACATTGACCAAAAATAAATAAGTTAGAATTTGGAATACCTTTAAACAATCAAAGCTATTATTCTACAGGACACTCAACAGCGACCTTAATAAAAAAGTTACTGAAAAGTTTAATCTGAAAATCGCCTACAATAGTTTCATTTGTCAACCCTTTTAGATTTCTTTGAAACTTGCTTTAAACGTTTTATAAAAATTTCCCAAATAATCGTGCTTTAACCCTTAAAAACATTAGCTATATATTTAATTAAATAGCACAGATTTTATTTAGCTGTGCTGATTTTTAACTATGAGAATTATAACGACAACTTTCAGTAAGCATAAAATAATTTTATGAATTACATAGTAAATACAAATAACGGGTAACGGTTGATAATTTAGTAAAACCAACCGCTGTTTATAAAGATAATAAAAACGGGTTTAAAAAACCGAGGTTATATAAAAAAAACCAAACAACCCATATGAAATTGGTTTGGTAGATAACGTTAGATGTTAAGATAAAGTCAATATTGAGTATCCTTAACAGTTTTGAGTATATAAGAAGTTGTTTTGAATTTTGTATCTTTCGTTATTATGCATAAAAAAATTAAACTTTTTCCAAAATTAAAACTTCTACTCAAGTGTTATGAATTTATATTAAAATTTGATGTTAAAAACTTAATTTTAAGTTATTGCCATCAAACTAGACTTAAATTTAAAAAAAATACTTTTGAGGGTTGAGTTTTTGTGGCTAATAATATGCGAAACTAGGCCAAAAACTAGATTTTTTTAAAACGGTATCTTCTGGATGACCAAAAAATCGAAAGAGATGATGGTACTGCATAGGCTTCCTTCCAATGCTGTTTTCAAGAACAAAGTGTTTTGGTCTGTTAGAAGTGTCGTTATACGCCGTGCTAGACTGGTAAAGAACGGATGATTAAATAATAGCTGTAATATTTAATGTTGTAAAACACGAAGGTTATCGTTGAAATATCATTTCGATTGTAAGAAAATTAAAAACGGCTGTGAGCAATATTACGGCTCCCTGCATTGAAGAGAATTAGTAAAGGAAAATCTTTTAAATCAACGGAAGGGCCTCTATAGACTGTATTAATTGTTAGGAGTCAAACTGTTCATCCTGAAACACCTGATCATTCTTCTTTTGTGAAACTTTTAAGAAGGTTGAAGGAGGGATGTAATAGTCTGAGTCTTTCATAATTCAGTCGGGCGGTTTCAATACCAAGTGCCTCTTATATAAATGGAATTTATGAATTTACAAAAGCTAAATATTATTATAGTTAAAGGTGTAAAGATTAGAAAATTGCACGGAGAGTTATAATAACGATATACAATGGAAGTATATTTATTAATGAACCTGATTGATCTAATTTACATCGGAATAAAATAATTCTAGCATGGCTTAAACTTCAAATATTATGTTTATTGTTCCCATTTCATTATATGTTTCGTAAGAATTAGGAGCCAAGTTGAATGAGAGAAAAAGCATTGATTGAAACAAATATTTCTGAAACGATGATGACAAATAAGAGCTCTTATTAATTAATATAACTAAAAAAGAGGCTCAATCTCTTCTAGTGTGAGAATCAAAAAGGTAACAATAAAATCAACCGCTTTCTAAAGTAAAGCTTTAATTTTAAGAAGTAATGCTAATGAAGAGGTTTATGAGTAAGACAAGTGTATTTCTTTTGGGATAAATTTTATAATAAGGAGGGAAGAAGAAATGTCTTGTAAAATTTTATATTAATAGTTTTTATAAAGCTTTAATCATATATGATTGCTTAGGATTTAACACAAATTGTAGAAAAAATCAATTTTTAATTTAAATATCTTCTACTCAAACTTAAGTATATAACTTAGGTAATTGCGTGCCAACCGCTGCGGTTTTGCGTTAAGTTTATTTAAAATTGTTTTGGACGTTTAAATTGTTTATTAGTTTAAAAATTTTGTTAAGCATCGGGACTATGATTAGTTACCCTTTTATTGTAATATCGAGAGTTTCCAGGAGTAAGTGTAAAATTTAATAAATTGACAGTGTTTTAATCTTTTAGAGGAACTTGTCCTCTACTGCATAAACCATTTTAAATCTTTATTTATTTAAAATAAAATTTTAAGTTTAACCCTTTATTAGAAGATAAGGTGGAATTATTTATTTTGAGTTTTCTGATAAAGCTTAGTTATATTATTTCAAATCGAGGGATGCTTATGCTAAGTTAAAGATGAGTTACTGAAGATGTAAAGATTAAAAAGATAATTTTTTATATGATAGGGTTTATTTTAAACATTAGAATATAAGCTAAATTGGAGAAAATATTCAGTTAATATTAGTTTTGGTATACAGATGACTTGTTATAAAGGTCGGAGGTGATTTCTTGCTAATAGAGCAGAAGATAGGAAATTCTATCTTATCGGCGCGGATTTTTTTTTAAATGCTCTTAAAACTATAAAATAAATTATGCGATAGCGGAATAAAAAAATTAAATATATTTCCGCTTCGAATGTGTTTTCAGCAATCTACTGTAAAACCGAAGCTGTTTGAAAAAAAAATATAAAACTTACTGAATTTTACTGGTATAGTCCTTATATCGTAAATAGTTAACGAGTTAACGTATTGGCTTCTACGATGAGCTCGTCTTATATCGACGTAGACATTTAATAATGCTAGTCGTTTAACGTAAACTAATTGTTTTCTAGCACGTACACGTCAGAAGTTTGACGTAGCATTATAATTATGCTAACCGTCAAAACAAATTACCATCTAGCACGAACCTGTCAAACCTTGGAAGCGGCGATATAATAAATTGATAATTTTAAAATTTTAAATAAATGGTTTAACGCTTGACAAGTGTAGGGATTTTACAATTTTTATTTTTTGAACGATAGGTGGTACACGAAAATGTTCAACCAACAAGTTGTAGATCGTACTCGAATACCTTTAATGAAATTGCTTCGGTAACAAAACGGTCAATTTTTCATTAAAATACTTCGTCATAAAAAAAGTTGGTACTACCCAAAAAGGTTTACCTATCTTATTTAAAATGATCGTATGTTTGTAAAGATAAAAAGGGACTGTTTTTTAATCCAAATCATTTTACATAATGTTTTAGAGAAAATACAATTTCCATAGTAGAATTCCAGAATCCACGCGTCTTAGTTGGGGAAGAAAATAAAATAAAATAATAATAATAATCAGCTAGGCAAAAAGTCCACGAAACCGTCTTATTTATGCCAACTGAATTTCCCAGGTGTTTTTTAATTTGCATTACTCTATCGCTTAAAGTGTGGCTCCATTTTAGTATTTAAAGAGACACAGCTTCGTTTTAAAATCATTCTCTGAACGTTCTCCAGTAAAATAAAAAGATGCCTCGTTATACCTGTGAACAGCGGTCCATGATGGTCGAATTATACTACGGAGATGGTCAACGAAATGCACGTGAAGGTAGTCGATTATTTCAAATGTTGTATCCTGACAGTGTGTCAGAATTTAGAGCCCGGTGTACCTAGTAACAGAGACCAGACCACCGGTGGTCTATCATCATAGTACCCTACGCCAGCGTCCCCTCAGCCCAGACAGGTGACAAATCCAGCATGGGTAGCAGAACCCTACTACTGGTGGTCGCACCTTAGACGCAAGCCACTCAACCCAGCAGAAGGTGCAGAAATGGGGGGGGACCTTTCCGACTTTGCGCTGCTCGATCTATGTATGAGTAGAATGCGGTTAATTTTTGGGAGAGGGCGTGATAAGAGTGTACGGAGCATAGATACGGAAAAAGGTTTTCTATAAACACTTATTGTAATTGTATTATTAGATTAAGAGATTACAATTTCTTAAAACGGAATCGTATTTTTTTTTCTATTTTAGGTAAACTGTATATTTCGGTAGAATTTATTTAACTAAGTTAAAAAAAATGGTGGGTCTGCATACCGCTAATACGTCAGCAACGTTTCGTTACCAAAAATCGATTCCAAAGGGTAAGTAAAGAATAGTTTCCAATTTACTAATTTATATCACATTAAAGACGAGAGAAGGGTACCTGTCGTTCCTTGACCTGATTTTTGGATATAAATTATTAAATGATTGTAAAGAAAGGGTAACCTATATCTACAACTGATATAAGATCTAAAATTTCCATCCTATTGGTGATATTATTAAGATTTATTATAAAACCTGTACATAAATACAGCCTCTTGGTAACGGGTCGGAATCACCATATAACGGAGTGCGGTTAAAGGTACAAAAAAAGTATACAAAAATGAGGGGATAATCGGGCAATAGCTAAAAAGCGTTTAGTTTGAATGGTATAAAAGGAAAGAATAGGCAGTGTTTTACTACAGCAGAGGCTTCCCGGATTAAAGAGGGTACCTGACGAATTACAGATTAGCCCGCCGCCATTCTTCTTTGAGTTTTTTCCACGTAACGAGGATATGTTTAAACATTCCCAAGTCAGTTCCAATAGGGTCAGTAAAACCTAGCGCCTCTTCCATAGTAATAGTCGAGTTATTATATAATAGGGTCATTTTCGGACAAAGAAACAGGATATGCTCAAGGTTTTCAAAACGACAACTACAGAGTTTACAATTCGGCGACAAACCTTTGAGGCGGTGTTGCCTCTCTCCCGTCAGTAGAGGCCCAGTGCGTGCATCGAATAAGAGACCACAGCTCGTAGATCCATCCTAAAATGGTTCCGAAAAGGGGTTTTTCTTTTGCGCTATAGCGAAGTAAACTTGTCTTCTATAGAACGTCAGTACGCCAGTGTAATTCAGCTGCCTCTTGAATTTCCCGAGTAAATAGACTGTCCCATTGATGTTGAGTAGTGGCATTTCGGCGAGTTGTTCCCCTACAATATACAAGATCTAGTTGCGCAATGCGTTTAAATAGGCGAGTTTGTAGTTCCTCTTCTAAACGAAGAGAACGGAAGAGAATACCAGGGAGCATGGTTGATGGCATGAGAATGAGACGACCGAGAAATTTTAATTTGCTACAAGCTTCCCTTTCCTCCATATCGCTCCATCCCATTTCGCCCTTGATGGCAGCATTCACTGCAAAAGGACCCGCAGAGAGTGCAATACGACCCACTTCTCTCTGCGTATATTCAAAAGTTGATAGCGAAGCCCGGGATAATACGAGGACATCATTAGCATATGTGTCAGCTACAGTCTTCCACAGAGTTCTCGAGACACTTTACTTATTAATAAGACGTGCGAGCCATGTCCAACGGAGTAGCGTTGTCTCTGTCACTATATCTTGTTTGTGTCCCTAAGTTTATTTTTCTTTTGCTGACAATAGGACTCCAAGATATCTATAATCGTGAAAAATGATGATGACTTTGTCTTCTAAATTAAATAATGGGGGAGTAGCCTCTGTAGTTCCAAATTTCATGACTTTAGATTTTGAAGGGCTTAATCTCAGCCCTTTAGTGGACCCAAATACTGAGCAAATGTCCAAAAGAAGCTGGAGCTCAACTGGGGAAATTGCTAGGAATATGACGTCATCAGCCAATAAAAGGCACGGGATATAGTGTTTCAGCAACTGCAGTTCGGATGTTTCTTGCTTTGTAAATGTAAGCCCCTTTTCCTGTCTCTGACATGGTTACAACGAGTCCATTGAAATATAGAATAATTAAAACTGGGGAGTGTGGGCATTCTTGCCGCAGACCAATATGGGAAGTTAGTGGACATAGAGTTTCTGAATTGGGTTGACTACATTCGAAGGGAATCCAAAAGTCTTGAGAGTCTCCCATAGTTTATCATGGCAAACGGTGTCATAGGTCTTATGTAGATCCAAGAAAGCTGTGTAGAGTGGGATATCTCGCATTTTGTATAATTCAATAATCTGAGTTATAATGAAAATATTTTCTGAGATCCTACGTCCCCTGCGAAATCCATACTGGGCTTCGTGAAGCAGACAATTTGACTCTAGGTACTCGCTAATTTGCTCTTTCCACAAACTAGCATATAATTCATAAAACGTCGAAGCTACAGCGATAGGTCTATAAGCGTCAAGCTCTTCCGTCTTACTTCCCTTTCCCTTGAAAACCATTGTAACCCGAGATTCCATCCAACTTCGAGGTACAGTATCATGTTGCATGACGGCATTAAACACCGTCAGTATAGACATTCGCCAGCAAGCGGCCCCCGCTTAGAAATGACCTCGGAATATAAACCATAAGATCCTGCGGCTTAACCCTGTTTCAATTTCCCCAGAGCCAGCATATACTAATTTTTTTAAAAGGCCCAAGCAAACGGTCAAGAGATGGTCGACTACATTCAGAATAGGCGACACAACACTATTATGCCAGGGATTACTTAAGATTTCTTCTTCCAGTTCTGTGATATATTCAGTCAATCTAGTAGTCAACTTTGCGTTGGAAGTCACAAGGTGACTTTGTTTCGAGTTAAAGCCGTGAAAATGGGCGGGGTCACTTTTACTAGAAGTCTTACGCAATCTGGACAGATACTTCCAAAATTTCCAGCCTTGAGATTTCCTAGCCTCTATGATCTCTTTCTTAATTGTTCCGTTGACTAGTTTAATTTTTAGGGCATTAAGTGTTTTTGTGGTTTTCTTCCTGAGGTACTCTCGCCATTTATGAAGAACCGAATCGACCAGTTCCTATCCCGGTTTCTCTGATCAATACTCCTTACAAGCCGCTTTCCTGGATTTAATACACGTGTCAGCTTCTTTGTCCCACCACTTTTTCGGAGCTATGCTTTTATTTAAAACCTGACCGAATGGCTTTCTTGTTGAAGGTTTTCTCCATAGCCGTATGGATTGCAGACTCAAACTGATCATAGGTTGGAAGGATATCTAAAGAAGACACCCAGCGTTCCATCTCTTCAGAGTAAGCTGTAAGACTGGCATGGTCATCAAAGTCCATAAATTCATGTTTATGTCCATTTGTAATAATATTAGGTTGCCAGGTTGTAGATTCAGACGAAATATTTAGGCGAAAAGATATTTGGTAATGATCACTTCCTAAACTATGTTGACCACTAAAGGGGCTATGTCCTCGCAAAATAAGGCAAAGTCAATAGAAGTAGAGGTATTTCGGAATTGGCGAGTGGTCTCGCCCACACAGCAATCTATAAGGTTACCATGTCTTTCTGTAAAATCTCTTAGCAAACTGTCATTGGTACAATCATAGGGGTCGAGCTCCGCCAGATGATCAATAATATCTCGGAAATTAGAAAACCCTCGTTACGCAATTTAACAATTTCACGATCTAATCCGTCGCAAATCTTTTGGTCCAGGGCACGCAACCAGTGGCGGCTTACGGGGTACACGAGCGGGTGGTCCGCCTCTGGTGCCAGAGGTGCCATCGGAGAAACTCGAGGGGGGGGTGCAAATCCGAACTTGAAGAAGATGGACCCGTGAAAACTTCTGAAAGGTCCTGAAGGGGTGTCACAAAACACTGCCGCCGCCCCGGGGACCCAGCCTTCTTAAGCCACCACTGCACGCAACCCTCTCCAGTTGCACAATACACTATGGCAAAGGCTGTCTTGAATCCAAATATGCTCGAGGCAGGTTACTAGCACTAGAACCACCTTAAGTGATGACTCCTATTCCTCGCCCTTTTTTCTACACGTGTTCTATTTACACCAATCCAATTTAAACCATTGTTCAAAGGGGGAAGCTGACCATCACGCAGGTGTGTCTCGCTAAGGAAGGAAAGGTCATAGTGGCTGTTACGGAACTCCATTCCAGCTTTTGTCCATTTCGAATCACTCCAATTTGCATATTCAAAAATTCAATACACAAAAAAAATACTTTTCGCTTTCGACTAGAACGGCCTCTTCTTATTCGGGGTTTACGGAACTTATTTGAAAAAATAGTGTTGGACTTGTGGCTTGGGTAATTATTAGCAGTTGAGTTATCAGGGATAGACTGAGAAGCCGATGTTGACCGTGGTGGTAAAGTTAGCGAAGGGGCGAGCGTAGTTGACGGAGTGACGAGTGCGGTGGACGGAGTGACGAGTGCGGTGGACGGAGTGACGAGCGCGGTTGACGGAGCGCGGTTGACGGAGCGCGGTTGACGGAGCGCGGTTGACGGAGCGCGGTTGACGGAGCGCGGTTGACGGAGCGCGGTTGACGGAGCGCGGTTGACGGAGCGCGGTTGACGGAGCGCGGTTGAGGGAGCGCGGTTGACGGAGCGCGGTTGAGGGAGCGCGGTTGACGGAGCGCGGTTGAGGGAGCGCGGTTGACGGAGCGCGGTTGAGGGAGCGCGGTTGACGGAGCGCGGTTGAGGGAGCGCGGTTGACGGAGCGCGGTTGAGGGAGCGCGGTTGAGGGAGCGCGGTTGACGGAGCGCGGTTGACGGAGCGCGGTTGACGGAGCGCGGTTGACGGAGCGCGGTTGACGGAGCGCGGTTGACGGAGCGCGGTTGACGGAGCGCGGTTGACGGAGCGCGGTTGACGGAGCGCGGTTGACGGAGCGCGGTTGACGGAGCGCGGTTGACGGAGCGCGGTTGACGGAGCGCGGTTGACGGAGCGCGGTTGACGGAGCGCGGTTGACGGAGCGCGGTTGACGGAGCGCGGTTGACGGAGCGCGGTTGACGGAGCGCGGTTGACGGAGCGCGGTTGACGGAGCGCGGTTGACGGAGCGCGGTTGACGGAGCGCGGTTGACGGAGCGCGGTTGACGGAGCGCGGTTGACGGAGCGCGGTTGACGGAGCGCGGTTGACGGAGCGCGGTTGACGGAGCGCGGTTGACGGAGCGCGGTTGACGGAGCGCGGTTGACGGAGAGCGGTTGACGGATAGCGGTTGACGGATTGACGAGAGCGGTTGACGGAGTAACGAAAGCAGTTGACGGAGTAACGAAAGCAGTTGACGGAGTGACGAGTGTGGTTGTAGGTGTGACGAGTGCGGTTGAAGCAACATTTTCGGCCAGTTGCGTAGGAATGTCACTTAGTCGCAGTGTCAACAGATCAATTGATTGGCGAGTCATAGCATAATTTTCAGAAAACTATTTAAAGAAAGTGTCCTGGGCTTGAGATAGTCAATATTTTGCTCAAGCTGGGAACACTTTAACTGAAGAGTGGAAAGATTTTGTCTATTGTCTAAATAATCTTGTTGCATTGCATTCAATCGCGAATTGATGTCATCAATATCCTTTTTATTAGATTGTACAATATCCATGAAATTCGCTTGTGATTTTTCAAGAGCCTCATCAATCGACTCGATCCTACTAGTCAAGGAATGCAGCAGAACAACGTCCTGAACCTTAGTTTCCACGTAAGGATGACATAGTGAACAGAACCAGTGAAAACAATCAGCTCCACGCAGAAATTTGAAAACCTCCTGTCACATCAAGACATGATATATGAAATAACGGACCACAATCCTCACAATGAAGAACTCCATCCTTGGTATGAACTAGATGGCCACAGGGAATGCATAAAATCGAATCCATGTCCTTTGCTTCAATTGTGATGTTGCCCGAAGACGAGATTTTCAATTTCTCAGCAGTCTTTAGTGATATTAAGGATGTACCATTTTGAGCCACACTCTTTTGAGAACGAAGAATTGGAGGATAAGACCAATTAACAGCTACAGTATCCACCCGAGAAACAACAAGATTTTTCTCCATTATTTTATATCCGTCGGAAAAATATTGGAAGATATCTTGTTAGTTTGAGTCGAAATGTCTTGAATGGGTTTGGAGTTGTTTTGGTTGGAGACCGTCGGGTCAAATATTGGTCAAAACGGTTTCGGAAAAGAGCCGTGATGTAAGGAGACGGGTCAAGATTGTAAAAGTTAGGCTTCGAAGCAATCTACGCGAGTTTTACAAATTGTAATTCCGCGCGCGAGCGAATTTATAAAACTTTCAAATGCAAATAAGCGTAGAAAGCCGACAATCTACGTTTTTCGCAAATATCACGACAAGGACAATCGGTCGTAGAACCGAAAATTGAGAATGTCCGGTCTGGCAGTACTACAATTAATTTTAATGTATCAGCGTTGGTGTACAGTACAGAGATATCCATACGGATTTGTTGCTACTGTCAACTTCAGCAAGAAAAGTATTAGAATCATTTCATTTAACGAAAGTTAGTCGAGTGTAGATACGAAACTTCGTAATGTAATGAGTTAGTGTACCATTTTTGACATGGAAGGCCAACTGATCAGCTCGTATCCAGTTTTCCGGAAAAATGCAAAAATCAAATTTTGTCCGTCTTCGAGTTAACGTTGTTTTTCGCAATTTACTCCAGAAATAATAAAAAATTTCTTATGTGAATTTATTTAAATCTCATTATTTATACGTAATTAAGTATTTTTAACTAAAAATTATCATTATCGTAATTAATTTAAAAGCAGTTTAATAGTAATTAACATTTCACCTGTTAAGCCTTTGCTTCGTAGGGAAAATTAGCCCGTAGAACCCGATCATATATTCTAGGTAAAAAATAACGTATTTAGATAATTTAGTAGTACCAGGAAGAATTTTGTGGAAAAATAAATTTAGTTTAAAGTTAATTTTGTTTTATCTCTTCCATAAGTTTTTTTACCAAGCTGATTTTTTACATATAATTTACAACGTAGTGGACGAAAGGCAAGCATAAATATCAAGAAATAGTTCCTAAAAACGATGTAGATGGCAGCAAATGTTTAGTTATTAATTTTATTTTATCTTGTCATTTAAGGTGATGCAATTTTTAACAGGTTTTTAGACTCTTCCTCTAGTATAGAGGAAAGAGGCTGTTACTTTCGTTCCTGATGCGGTGGTGGTGATGAATAATACATTGGGAGTTATAGGTCCGTATAGTATATAGCTCAGTATACAAGTAGTTCCCCGGGAATCGACGCATTCTCTTCAACGGAGCTCGATATACATTTAATTCAGGCGTCCTTCGAATGATATTAGTTCTCTCAATCTACCTAAGCCAGTGCTGAGTCACGGGTTTTAATCAAAGAGCTAAAATCAAGTCTGCTAGGAGGAAGAGGCTACTATTGTAGCTGTGCCAACTTGTTTTTACTTTTTCTTGGAAACTGTACGCTGGAATTTTTTAAATTTCAATATAGGGAGTATTGTCACTAAGAAAGTCGTTGATACCCTTTTCATTGTCTATTCTTCCTAATAGAACAATGCGACCTCCTTTATAATTAAGTCTTTGCTCTTTTGAAGTTCCAATAGAGCTTAGTTGACGTTGTTCATTATATTTATACAGTCGGTGCGTAGTTTTTGTTCTATATTTTTATCTTTTACACGACTAAGATTCGATTCACTCTCTTTTTGATTCTTGGGAAGTTGAAGAATCTAGGCACGTTTTATTATTGACTCATGATGTTCGTTAACTATAAAAGTAGATTTGGGTCTTTTATTTTACGTTGGTCAGAAATATTTAATTCAACATTGTTGACTTTTGTTTGAATTATTTCTTTTTTTGCGAAATAAAAGAAGCCCTCTATTTTATTCAATTTTAAGTGATTCGTTCGTATGTTATCCCCGAACTTTTGTACATTAAATTTGGCAAACTTCAATAGATGTCTAATGCAATAATATAGTGGGATGTCTCAAAAAGGGTTTCTTGCATTATCAAAGAAATAAGTTATCGATATTTTAACTTCCAACTTCAGAAGTCTTAAGAAAGTAGCAATTTAAACTCACGTCATTTAATTAATATCTAGATAATGATTTTTTTAATAACAATTTGTGTTACAGAATAACATACAAATCACAACTACCTGGAATATAAAATTTTAGGGTTTTTTTTCTAACCCAATAAACATATGTTTTAAATATCTAATTTTGTCATTGAAATTACTTTAATATTCAATGTAATTTTTTTTAATCGTTAAGAGATATTTATATTTTTCTGAATTCCCTGAAATATCGTATTGTATGTTTATTTCAATTTTGGGTAAAAGCAATATCAGATAAATTTAATAAACAAGACAAAAACTAGAAAGCATCCCTCCACTTTTCCTATTGGTTTTTTTAACAGGAGGTTAAGGTGTAATGAAATATTAATTAGTTCAATAAATTCCTTATAAGAGCTTCAAAATTTAATAAGAATAAACTTTTTTTTAAATTGTTAACGAAGCGTAACGCGCTAAGGTACTCTTTTGAGAAAGGAAGTAAAGGACACATCTTCAAGATTTCCACTATCAGTGCTAAACCTTTCGACTGCAACATTTTTCCAGCTTAGATCAATGATTGGCAAAAACATGGTGGTGATGTTCAAAGATATTAATTGTAGAAGTGTATGAATGCGCTTGATATATTTTTCACCAAAGTCTTTCGAAGATAGTTAAATTCGAGGAAAATCAGATTTTGATTATTTTAAACTCGACAATATTTTTCATCACCCTGACAACTACCTTCACTTCTGGTAAAGCAAAACCCCCTCCAAATATGTGTCGATGTTAAACAAAAATCGCTGAGAAGTAAATAAAACAATCGTTTAGTTTAAAACGCAAATTTATTATTGAAATATCTGAGTTAATTCGGATTAAAAGAAACTTATAAAGTGACCTTCTCGATATCCTCGGAAAACGAGAGTTGGGGATAAAGTCTCTAGCGGCTGCTTTAATCTGTCGGAATACGTTGGCTTAAAGAAACTATTTAGAAAGCGGGCTGAACTGACTTTCTAAGAGGAAAAGAGCTTAATTCTAGCGCCCGAGGGGAAGATCGATAGCAACGCGTAAAATCATTTTCCAAAGCTAGATATAGATTCATTCTGGTTTCAATTGCAATTCGATTGAAATATTTAGGTATTTGATATTAAGTTTAGCTTAAAATTGTTTTTGAGGTATATAGAAGTTCAATTCTTCCCTTATAGTGCTACTTAATTTATTTATTTAATTTTAATTATAAATAATAGTGACGCAAGGCGTACACCCGTATAGCCTGTTAAGTCGTGTTGCTTCGAAGAGAGAGAGTGAGCGGAGGAAAAGCGAACACCACGCCTGGACTACAGCGCCACAATGCGCGGAGTGGCGTTAAAAAATTACAACGCAGTAATAGAGGTTAACGGTAATAGTTAGTGTAAAGAGCTGTTGGCTTGAAGGGCTTGCGACCACCCTCCTACGCATTGTAACCCGGCCACCTGTTTAAAGGCATTATAAGTCGCTAGATGACTTGGGTATTAGTACGGTTGGTAAGCTACCTCAAATGATGAAACACGGCACTTGATGATACAAAAACGAGACTTATCACAAATGTTCTACAAGTTATTTCGAGTTAATTTAGAAGTAGACCCCAATGAAATTTCC
The DNA here is from genome assembly GCF_980474605.1 of Leiobunum rupestre. Taxonomy (NCBI): domain Eukaryota; kingdom Metazoa; phylum Arthropoda; class Arachnida; order Opiliones; family Sclerosomatidae; genus Leiobunum; species Leiobunum rupestre. Next base: position 56,939,270 of record NC_143392.1, on the reverse strand, counting down.
CTTAGGATTAAAAATGGCCGCCATTTCAAAATGGCGGCTTATGATAATTTTAATTGAAAGTATCTCAGCCACTACATAAGATACCGCGCCATGTCATACCTCATATGAAAGGTCTTTGCACGTATTATAATTCGTATTTATTACATTTGCCAAGAAATTGTGCAGCTTTGCTTTTAAAGGCCAAAATGTGTTTTTCAACCATCTTATGATCCCATACTTTGTTTCTCTAACGCAAAGCTATAGCACTTAAATTTTTTTACTTACTATTCCTAATTACTTACCGTAATAGCTTTATTTTAAGGTATTACTCATTAATATACCATAATTACACAAGAAATTATGTTTAAACGCCCCCTCCCTTTCTATGAGTACGACTGATAGTGATCGATGACCGTCTTACACTCAAAAAATATTTAAATTTTAAAATACTATTCCATTTTGCTAATAAGTCAAAACCATTATTCTTTATAATTGTTTTATCACCAACTCTATTATATTTAGAATAATTTTAGTTTGTGGCCGCAACCTAATTTCTTTTAATATTGAAAAACTTGCAAATAACTCGTACCAATAGGTCTCTGAGTATACTTAAAGACGCGAAAATCGGACCAAATAGATCGAGTGAAAATTCTAAAAATAAATTAAAAAGACAGAAATTCAAACGATAGACCGGTGTTGTCCTAATTAGGACTCATCATTACCATGCGGGAAATCTGGATCGCGTCTATTGGTGGATTTTAAAATTCATTTTGCGCGTGAAAATACGCATTCATGTTAGGGTATAAAAGCGGGTAAATAAGTGCTGTCTGTGCCAGAAAGATGGCGGTCGTATGGAGTGTCCCGCAAGTAATTTGAATTTTAGCACTCGAAATGCTGGGTACAAGACTCTGGCAACAAATCTATTGCAGTTTGCCGAGCTTGGGGCTTTGCCGCCGGATATTGATATTACTGGTCTTGATGAAGGTAAAGGAGTTGAAGAAACAACCGTCCATCACGGTGCTTGTTGGCATAAATATTGTGCCCTGCGCTTTAACGTCAAAAATTTTCAACGAGCTCATGATTGTCTTCAATCAGTTTCTGGAACGGCGTCATATGCGGATCAATCGACATTGCAAAATATACTGTTAAAAATAAAGGTTTTATTTTAGACGTCTAAAGTGGTTAAAACTTTTTCCAATATTTAAGACCACTCAGGGTTTTATCATAAAACATATTTAAACCTTCTGCTCCCCAAATTCAGTCCTTTTGTGGAGTGTTTAAGTACTTATTTTACACTCTTTAATCCATTTTACTTCGTAAACAGTAAGAGGTTAATCCTTTATAACTTTATTTTCAGTCCTTTATAGGCCCCTATTTAAATAATTTTTGTTATTATTCAATAGGACTTAATATATTAAACATTATCATTGCCAGATAAGGCTGGTTTTCGTTCGGGGGAATTAGCCGAATGAGCGTCCCTCAAGTCGAAGGGGGTTGATTACGTTAAATATAATATAATACTTTGTTTTTGATATACACATCGCAAGAATTCTTGGGTGCTGATATTTGGGTTATCATAGTTTGACACCTTAATCAATATCCCCTATATCTAATATCTGTTATCAAATTTTAAAGACTTAACATTAGTTTAGCTATCGACCAGGCTCATGAGCAGTGCAACGCAGATATAAAAGGCGATGGAGGTGCTATTGGTTTGTTGCACGACCCTGATGTTGTTTTGCCGGACCAGAGATAATGAGGCTGCTACGGGCTGTGATACAACTTTTTCGTTCGCGCACATAGGAAAGAAACGAGCTTGGAAAGTCGGGCTAAAATTTGACGATGTGACAGACGCTTTCGCGGCGCTGTCTAGGCCTCTGATTTACTTTTCTGATTCTATTATTAAAAAAATTGAGTTGTTTGTAGTCGTCATGTACGATGCAGAGTCCGTAGGGTTGACTCTTAGTGAAACCAGAAAAGTACTCTTTTCTTCAAAAAACAGACAAATAGATAACATTCCCCCCAAACCTTCCTCCCTTTTTGAACATATTAAACGCTCGGCGTATCAAAGTGGTCAAATATGAGGCCAGACTCTGCAAGTTAATCCAAACATAATATTAATTTCAGAATGGGGCTGGATTGTCGACCGAAATGGACAACATTACCAAACATCTGGGAAGCCTGTCGAGAATTAATAAAATGCTCTTGTAAGCGAGGTTGTAAATCATGACGTTGTTCTTGTAGAAGTGTAGGAGTACGATGCTCAATGCGCTGCATTAATTGCCAAGTCAGACAACTCCAGGGTTGAAACACCGGATATAAGGGACTCAGACGTCCAAGATGAAGAATGATGAGGCAAGCGTTATTAAGTGCTACCAATAAAGTTAATTAACCTACTTTAAGTGATTAATTTAAAAATCTAGTAACAGATTATTGGCCACTTAAAATGTTTTATTTCTTGGTAGAAAGTATTTTGCAGATCACTATGTTTATCTCACCAAATTACCAAGAAACAACTGATAAATTCCAAAAGTTAAACCATTCTTCAATATTTTTCCGAATTATATCCCCTTCCTATATGTAAACTAATTCTAAGATTGAAGCTACTCTTTTAAAATAAAATATGTTTTGAGTGTATAAATCGTACTCATATAAAGGGAGGGGGTGGTGTGCGTTTAAACATAATTTCTTGCACAGAAAGGGAAATTTCATTGGGGTCTACTTCTAAATTAACTAGAAATAAGTTGTAGAACATTTGTGCAAAGTCTCGTTTTTGTATCATCAAGTGCAGCCATTTTTTGGTTACCACCCCTACTATATGGCCAAGCTAATCATTATTATTATTATAATTATTTATTATATAAGTCAAGGACACTCTTAAGGACAAGATTAAGGTTGAAACTTAATAAAAACTAAATATTTTATTTGCGTTTTCTATATAAACACATTTTTTAAACTTTCCTTGGCGTACGTAAGGATTAAGTTCTAAGAATGGGCTTATTTCATTATTCTAATCCACTAACAGAAATTGAATACTTTTGGGTTGTGCTCGGCATTAAACGAAGGAAGAAACCGGCAATGCCGGTTTTCTGTTTTCGACATTATTTGCTGGAAATAAAATCAACGCGGTAAAGTGTTCCGTAAACTGTGTATTGTTTGGGAGCCTCTTGTTAATCGTTCTTTAATAAATTCCCGAATAAATAATTACCAAACGATCATTTATTGTTCTTTAAAAACACAATCTTGCTGTCAAGAATTCGGAACCTTTTAATGATCTTCTTAACCTGTTATATCGCTCTTTGTCGTTTACATTTATTTGGACGTTAGGAGTTTCGCTTTCCGTGTACGGCGACAGATGTTTCAGCCGCGGCTGTTAGAGGAGAGCGCGAAGGCAACGCCTGTACTGTGGCGCCGTTTTTCCGTGAAGCGGGCGTTTTATGAATTAATTTGTCAGAGTTCCGGAGAACGTTGATCTGCGCCGCCGAAAGCTTCTGAACAGCCTGAAGCAGCAACACCTCGAAGAAAATATTACGATATATTTTCCATAAAGGTCCTTAACGTGTTCGATACCGCCAGTCTCCTTTAAAATGGGAATTAATTACTTTTAAAATTATTTCCCTTTTAAACCAATTATATGGGTCTTTGGATAACTATACAACAAATCAAATTTTGCTCTTATTCCCGGTGAGGGATATATTTCTTATTAATATCGAACCAAGATTAATATTTTAAAATGAAAGAAAATATTTTTTATAAATTTAATAGTTTGTATGGATTTTCTTCGAGCACACAAAACATTCAAACATATTTATAGGAAACTAATGGTTACCGAATGCGTAGCTTAAAACTTATGGCCTTATATATTTTCCCAACATGTTAAAATGTTTCTCGACTCTATCCATTATTTTATTTTTGCTGAAATTGGGCTCTTCGCTTTGGACACATTTAAGGTCAAGTTCAAGGTTAAAGATCGCGTGTGAGTTTTAAATCAAGTCATTTTTATTTATTGTACACTAAATGTTTATTCGGAATCTTTTTTGCTTAGCTTTTCATTATTATTTTCCTACGCAAGAAAAATACATAAATATAATTGGAAAACAAAAATTTCTTAATTATCTTCTAAAAAGAAGATTTTCATATTTCAGATGGCGATTGAAGTTTCTTAATCCGTCTTCAGCGAATATCTGAAGCGCCTGATTGAGGAGCCAAAGAGCGCGAAGGCAACGACTGGACGGTATAAGCGCAATTTTTCGTTAAGTGTATGCTTTACGAACTGGTTTTCGGAATGGCTGAGTAACCCAAACTCGACCAAGTTCAACCTACATAATAACAATATTACCATTAACATTTGTAATAATGTTTTTCTTCAAATAACACAAATTAAATAGATATACAAATCACTACAAAAACTGTGCTTTTTTTTACAAAATAATATATTTTAAACGATAGACACTGGCAAATTAACCACATTAAGAAAAATTAAAAAAAAAATAAGAATAAAATTAACATAAATTTTTAGCTAAGATTTGAGGGCTCAGCTGCATACGTACCTGTAAATAACTTCTTTGCTTCAATACTTATCATCAAAATTAAAAATGTTAATGTTGAAGAAATCGTAAATTTTTGTTTAAAGAAACGGGATATTATCAGCAAATATAAAAAAAATTTGGACAAAATACAAATTAATAAATTTATATCAAATCTATGGAATCGACTCTATAATGGATAAAAATATTAAATCTGGCGAAGAGGGCTAGTAAGGTTATAGTAATATAATTTATGATGACTGATGAATTTATTTGACTTTACAATAATATCCTAGATTTAATATCCAGCTAGCAGTTTAAAAAGCCTTTTCAGGATGTGTGAATAACGGTGAAATTTTAAGTAGATTGTGCCGTTGACGGATTTCTCCAGGGAATAAAATATTAAAGTGATAGAGTTGAAGTACCATCGAAGCTTTTCAATGTGCTTAATAGATTCGCTAAATGTGTTTTACTAAAAGCTCTTTTATATACAAATAAAATACTCTTATACATTTCTTAGGGCTAAAGTTTATGTCGATAAATATTTCCAATGGCGTCTTTAATATCCATTTATATAAAAATCAGATTAATCTTTCCAAATAAAATTACTTCCTCTAAAACGTGTTTACAAATATTTATAAAAACAATAAAACCCCAAAGAGTTGTTATATTTATCAAATTGAATTTTATGAAATTGTTTTTGTCAGTAGTCTGAAGATTTGTTTTCGCTTGTTAGGGCTTTTTTCGTTACCAGAAAAATGATACTGAATTAAGCCCCAAATTAGTGCTTAATTAAATTGAATGTATTTCATTAATAAATCTTAATTGCTTCAACAACCGTGCTTCTTTTTTACGAAATCAGAAATTTCAAATTTTAAGTAATGAATCGATTTAATCTCACAAATTAACCGTTTATTACAGCACATGATAACAATAATATTAATTTTTAAACTTTTAGTCATGGTTGTTTAATATATTTAAAATTTATTTTATTTAAAATAATAAGACACGATACTTTATGACGGGATATATTTTTTTTTCAATGTATAAAATAAAAAGCGGACAAGCTTTCGAATCGTACTTTAAATATAATAATAGTAATAATAATAATAACCTGAAATATTAATAACGGATAATCAAATTAACCTCTTCTAGTTTTATGCTTCAATACTGAACATTAATATTTTTAATGTATTTATTTTTTAGATTGCCAATTTCATGTTTAAAAAAGCCGGACAATAATTGAAAATATATAAATAATTTGATTGTTAAATTAAATGAAATTAATAATGAGTTTCTTTTCCAAGTTCGAAGATCAAATATTTGTAGAGAGATGGTGATTGTATTCTGAAGCTAGAAATGGTACTAATTTCAGATATCCCAAAATGGCGGACGTGGATGATAGCTCCTGCGAATTGGCCAGAGATCCCACTTAATTTTAAAATGTCTTAATCCAACCGTAAACGTAGTTCCAAAATGATCCCAACTTATTTAAAATATTATTTTCAACTTAAGCGTTTTTAATTAAAAAATGTTTGTAGATATAAATAGACTTTTCATTAAAGTAACATGGGCCTACTAGTTTTGATGTTGCTGCGCCGCTACTAGTGACGTATCGATGATGTTTTTCTACGAAAAGCCCTGGACATAAGGGTAAATTTCACGAGACACCCTGTTTTTAATTATAAAATAAACTAAACTTTCAAGTTCAGAAAGCGTTGCGTATTTTATGGAAATGCTTATTCGCCCAAAATCACTCAAATGGGCAAATGCAAATCTTTAAATATTCGGCGGCGGTATCAGCGGCAGCTACGTCGGCTACACGGTACATAATCTTATGTGGTACGCAAAGGGCGCGGAAAATAAATTGGGAAGTAAACGCTTTTTGACTACTTTAAAAAGATTAATAATATAATGCGATAGACATGTGGTAATTCATTTATTTCCCGGTGCTCCAAGCGAATCAAAAGCCTAATACACCGGTGGTCTCATCAGTGCCCTACGCCAGCATCCACAAGCCCGGTCAGGTGACAAATCCAGCATGAGTTGAAGTACGCTACTATTGAGTATCTCACCCTCGACGCAAGCCATAGCAATCAGCCGACCAGATTCCACTTTGTCAGATTCATTTAAATTATTAAAATGTGGGTTTCTAGTTAATTATCGCTTCCTTAAAAAAGAATTTTGTAAAACTGTTGTCAGAGCCAAGGCTTAATCACAAACATGATTTATTAATCATTAAAATAATAATGCTGCACCATAACAGATAAAAATAAATTGTTAGGGGCTATCTTTTACATTACTATTTCGGGTATAATAGCAGAAGAAACCAATCCTCAGGTAGACTAGGAATGGAGATGAAACATGTATTGGAGCATTTTGTTTTGTATCGAGTGTTTAACGGGTCAATTTGTTGGATTACCCTCAAATGGTTTTCAATTGTTCACCCTTAAATCATATTTTAAAATTTCTACGTCAACTAGGCTGTTAAAATGGAGTCCAGTGTTAAATAAAATATTTAGAATTAGAAGTCCAAAATTCCGTTGTATTGTATAATTAGTTCCTTAGTCAAAGTTTGAATGTGACAGGTAATTAAGGAGTTCCATAAGCGAATGCCGCAGACTTACACACTTTTATTCATAATACAGATTTTCGTTTTTTAAAACAAATTACTTGGATTTGAACGTGAAGTATATTTTCAATCATATTAAAAACATAATCAGACAAAGTTTTGATGTATTTGAGCATAAAAATACTTAAATTATATATTTATGTTTTAGTGTTTGCCCTCCTAATTCATATCTGACGTCAGTGGCTGAATATCTTTTGTCTCTTCTTAATATATACATATACATGTATATTGTGCACCTATATTTCGGTTAATTACAAATTTATCAAGGCTTATCTTGGTAGTAGAATTGTAATCAAGTATAGGTTGAATAAAATAATTATATAGGATATATTTAATTTTAACGTATTAACATTTGTAAACTGCATATAGTAAACAAAGTCGATGCCGCGTTTGTTTGAGAGTATCTTACAAGAGACTTTTCCACGAAATATTGTAGTTAATGTAAACGACTAGATATTTTTAGTTCTTAACTCTTTGTGGGGCTCAAAGTAATGTTACCAGTCTATTTTTTTAAACCAGGAGGCGTTAACAGTATAAACGCAGACTTAGATTCGCAAGATGATCAACTTATATCAAATTGCTATGATGTAATCACAGGACCATCGCTTTTCGTTATCAAGATTTGATAATAAGCTATTGACTACTTTTAGACAATTCCGTAATTTTTGTGCACTAGAGAAATTGCTCTTTCCAAACTTGTGTATTGATTAATTTGATTCTATGATTTATGTAACAATTTGCTATCAGCAAAATGTTCAAAAAATTCTTTCCTTCAAAAACACAACGATATTGTACATTTTCTAATCAAGACTAACTAAATGTTGGTTTAAAATAGTGAAGAACCTAACTTTAATGAATTATTTTATGTTCTACTTTACGGGACTTTATTATAAAATTTATAAAATTAAAAATAACGATTAAACTATAAACATGGTACATCTATAAAAAATAGAGTAGGAAAATTTTTAAAAAGGAGAGCAAGGCCTTTAGAGTCACTGCCGTAAGAGACGCGAACAGATTATAACCACGTGATTGCTGTTCAATTCAAAAAAATGACCTCTACCGTTAGTCTGTAAAAGAATATTCCTGCTTTAAATAATCGTTTGAAACTGGGTCTAAAATAGAACTATGACGACCACCTTTTACGACTTGCGGAATGACTGGGAGTCTAATATTACAAAACAGAACGGGTGGATAAAGAGGATTTGCGCTGAATATAATTCGTATTGAAATAGAGATGGGAAAAACTATGTGAGCCCACATGTGATACAGCCGACTCTGCTATGTTCTATTTCTGGCAAAATAAAAGAGGTTGTGGTCTTTGAAACCCTCCTTTCATTTAATTTATGCTGAAACGGTGGGGTTTTATTTCTTTTAACTCCTCCTCCCACATAAATTTATAGCATCGAAACATATGGTTCATGCTGATTCTATTAATTTCTCTGTCGTTGAAAGAGCGCCCTTTAAATGCGAATGAACGAAATTGAGAAATTTTTTGGTGGCCAGATTTTCAATGTTATTCGATCGATCTTTTATTGGATTGTAAATTCTATACTTCCAAGGACCGACGAAAAAGTGAACCGCTTATTATCGCAAATTAACTCTGGTTTTCTTAATAAAATCATATTTATTAACTGATTTTTAAAAAGGTTAATTTATATTATTTCTTTGATACCCGTTTGATAAAATTGCGCGTAAAATTATGTAAGTTTTCTAATTTCTTACCAATTCTCAAAAACTGCATTCTATCAGGCAAAAGCCACACCCAATAACTGTGTTCGCTTTAAGCGCCGCCTTTCCTTTAATATGTGGAAAAGGTGGGGTTATATTGTATTAAACTCCTCCTCCAACAAATGTTAAAGAAACGACACACATGTTTCATCCTGCTTCTACGCAGTGCGCTCTCGTTCAAAGGCCTGCCCGCAAATGTAAATTAAATATTTTAGGGATGAACTGGTCAATGTTCTAAGTGGCTTTATATTCAATGCCTTTTCAAAGGAATCAGTTTTATCCGTTTACCAATTGTATTACAGCATTAGAATATTATAAAACACGGAGTCTATTTTACATATAAAATTATTTTTATATTTATTTGATGTATCTGTTTCAAAATACTCTACGATTAAAATTCTTTAACAATTTTGAAGTAGATAATAAGTCTTAAACACTTTATGAAAAGGTTAACAATAAAATCAGTATATCTAAATGCAAACCAAACGGTTCAGAGCTTAAAACAATTAGGAATAACTTTTTTGAGCATTCATAAAACTTTTATTCTCCAAAATGTGAGCTCCACTATTTTACTCTTATTAAATTGAAAAATTTTCAATACTTTTTGTGTGAGCTGCTCAACCGCTCACTGATGTTAGCCTAGCTCTCTTGGAGAGGAAAAATTGCCATATCAAACTGAACTGCTTTGAAAAAAAATAAGCCTCTCTGTCTGTTGGGGTAAAGATCTCATATGATTTTACGTGATCGATTATCATAATTAAATAAAAAAATTAAAAATTTCACATTTTAAGAGGAGCCACGGCTCTTTTGCGTGTTTGGATGAATTTCTTATTTATTTATTTGCGTAGGCCTCGGTTATATTTATTGCCGTCTATAATAATTTATTTTATTAACTTTTAAAAAAAAATAAAAGTCAGAAAAAGCTATAAGGGTCATTTGATCTGGAGAGTTTGCTCAAGGATACTCATGGGGTCAGGGTCAAATTCCGACTTTTATGAACACGAAACAAATATTGTTGATTTACCAATTAAAACATTTTCTTACTTTTCTATTCGTAGAGATTCAATACTTAGAATGGGCTTGTTTCATAATTCTACTTATTTTACTATAATTGAATACTTTTGGGTTGTGCTCGGAATAAAAAGGGGAGAGAATAATGTAATGCCATTCTTCTGATTTGCTTGAACGAAATCTACGCGGTAAAATAATCCGATATGTTTGAATTGGTTGGGCGTCTCTTGTTAATCCATCTTTTATTACTATGCCATTGCTGAATCAATAAACCATTTATTGAACTAAAAAAAATTCTTTTTTTTTCTCTTTAACAACGAATGATCATTTGATGTTCTTAAGAGCACAAGCTTTCTGTCAAGCATTTCAAACTTTTTATCGATCTTCTTTTCCTAGCTAATCAGCTAGGCTAATACCCAAGGCCTGTTTCATAAATTTATTTTGACGTTAGGAGAGGTGCCATCCGTGTATGGCGACAAACGTTTCAGCCGAAGCTTGAAGAGGATATCCCGATGGTGGTGCCACTTTTCCTCGAAGTGGGCATTTTACGAATTAATCCATGCATTGGCTGAGTTCTAGAGACCGTTGAACCGCGCCGTCGAAACCTGCTGAACGACACGTTTCAGCAACACCAACGGAAAAAATATATATATATATTTAAATATTACTGCTTAAAAGAAGAATTCCTCACTTTAATTCTTATTTCACTATCAAAAAATTCTAAGGGAAATTTCATTAATTTAAAATATTTCGAATTCTACTCTAATTTCTGTTGATGGATATACTTCCAAGAAACTAATAATATTATGAAATAAGAATAAATAATTTAAACAAATAGTTCAAGCATCAGCCAAATTATGAACGGTTTAAATTGACCGTAAAGTAACTTTTAAATTATAAGTTGAGAGAAGAGCTTTAAGTTCTTTAAGGAAGTTTAATATTTTTTTAGAAAAGTACCAAATAAATGGAAAAAAGTTTAAATTTACCTCCACATTCCTAATTTACAGTCTAATTTCTGTTATTTTTTAAATGACCCACAAAAAGCAATCAACCCTTGAATTTTTCAGAAGCTCTTTTTTTAATGTTTATTCTGTACGGTAAAATATAAAAATGTTTTGAGAAAGGTAGTTTATAGTGTCACACTGTAAATTAATGTTTCAATGAAATAAAAAGTGGAAGAATAAAAATCAGGACTATTTAGCGCATGCTTCTCTTACATTTAAAATAAAGCTTTATTAATAAAGGTTTTTAAATAACACTGCTTTAACAGACGCTAGAAAACTTTATGTAGACTAAAGAAACAGGCATTGCGCTTCAAAATATTAAAAATGTCAAGTGATTCTTTAGCATAGCAAAATTATTTTAATGTTTGAAAAAGGCATTTTAATAAAACTTGTTTTTTTTAGAATATAATATATAAAAACTAAATTGGATGTCAAGATTAACCTTTTGGGAAATCTTGCTTTATATGCCTTATAAAAAGCTATCACCAAAAATAGGTAGTTCCTAAATAGACAAATTATCATCGGAATTTGATTTTTTTTCATTTTCTCACGAGAAATGTTCAATATAATCTTGTTTATCAATTTGTTTTAGAATGAATTGATTCAAATAAATAATAAATTTTGATCAAGAAATATCACACTTTAATCAAATTATGTGTTGATAAAACAAGTTTGCTGAAATAAATATAAACATAATATTTATTGTATTACTGAATAAATTTCAATTTGGGTTAACTATTTTTATTAGCTTTTGGAAGCAGATGTTTTTCCCAGTTTCGTAAGACTCTAAACATATTTTCCTTAAAATTATTTTATTTTTCGCTTTGTTGGAAATAAAACAGATTTTGCTCTATTTGTTATTTTGTCAATCCCAGCTCCGACCCCAACGAAAAGAAAAACATTCAGATGTTGCAGGAAAGTCTATTGTTGGTTTATCTATTATCTTTCTTCATAAGTAAAATAAAAACCGAAAAATGGGCTATAGATACTTGTTTTGAGAATTAACTTGGGTGTGGGTGGTTTCTCGGGTATAACCTTAGCTGATTATTTTAACTTAGTTTCACCAAAAGACTCTTAATCAGAAGTATTTTCAGTGTTAAGAGGTCCGGTAAAATCAAGAGCCGAAATCATAATTTGAGAACCAAACTTATTCAACCCCTCAGAACAATTTACAGCTTCATTTAAATAAATGTTTTCGAATAGTAGCTGCTCTTTATAATATAATAAATCTGGACCAATTCGTTGAGATATTTTTATCAAAGCCAATGTAAATATCCGTAATTTGCATTAAACGCAATTGAAGAATGTTGCCATAACTACGAAACAACAAATGCAGGGCTTTCTTCCAATTTCAATGAAAATAGATAAAGATGACACAAAAACTGATTCCATAATATCAAAGCCATTTACCGATAATGAATTTTATTTCAACAACAGATTAAAATTGCAATCTCTTTTAGGTAAATAACGATAAACTAAATCATAAAGTTAACATTAGTTTCATTTGAATTTTTTAATTATTTTTACTTTACCGAATCTCCAATATCTTGTTTATATTCCAAAGGGTAATTTGATTTTTTCTATATTTAAATGAATATTTACAGAAAGTGTTCAATTTTTTTCAGTTTTCATATAAAAAGCATGAAACCGTTATCTTCCTCAACTTTATAACAAGGCCCTTAACAGCACCTCTTTGTGAAAACGGCACCGTTTGAAAAATATCATATTTGCAATTCATAATTGTAGGCGTATTGTGTTAGTATTTTTCTTTTTGGTTCAAAGTGTCGTAAGTATTGTATGTTATCCAAGAGCTTTTGTACAATGCATATTACAAACAAGATAGTTGGGAGGTTTCTAAAAAATTATTTCATTGATACGCCCGGTTTCAATATTTCTGAAAATTATATTGTATTTAGCAAAGCTGATGATAAATCGGCAACTCACAAAACAACTGTGACGTGGATCTTCTCTTCATTTGTTATTAGTGCCACTCCCACATGGCCTACTTTCGCAACAGCAATTACTCTTGCACGAAAGGTAGCTGCTTCATTCCCAACGATGCGAAAAACAAGATAATTAAAGTGAATCATGTGAAAATTAATTAATATTTTCTCAGAAACATTAAGCGAAATATTTGTTAATTATAAATTAATTGATAAACAACAGAAATAATCTTAGGAGCGTATGTTTAATTAAATAAATAAATAAATAAATAAAAATATTTCTAAGTAAACGATTTAAAATTAAAAAAAACTTTACAAGCAAAAGGGATCAAATTGTAAAAAGCCGAAGTAATGTTTAATGAAGTTATGTTCAATATTCAATTATTCATATATATCGAATATAAATTGCTTTTAGGGTGTAATATCTGAAAGTGTTTGACTTAACAATACTATTTATATACTGGAACCTTTATTCTAACCTATGTACTGAATACAAAAACACAGTATAATTTAATTTTTAGCTGAAGAAAACTTAAAAGTTATAGATTAAATACGAGCTTAATTTTCTAAAAATGTTCAATGAAATACAAAATCTTGAAGGTTTTTAGCAGTGAAATATGTTATAAATAATAATATGCATAATATCCTTGAAGAGATAAGTAAGTTTAAATTAAATTAATTTAGAAGAAACCACCTATGGACTGTGAGAAGGATGATAAAATACGCGAAAAAGTAGATTAGTCCATAATTAAAAGGGATAATATAGCTAAATCCTAAACAAATTAAATTAATGCACAGTTAACTGAAAACAAAAGCTTAAAACAACAAGAAACAGAAAAAACTTTAAAGCTATCATTAACAGATACTCGTATCTAAAAGATCCGTATTCAAAAGTGTTGTTTGATTCCTAAAGCGAAAGTGATCCAATTTATATTAAATATAGTAATAATTAAAAACAATTATCAGCTAGGCAAATATTCAAGGTCATCTAGCGAATTTTAATATCAAAACTAATTTCCGTAGTGCTAATGCTCCTTCAAAGCAAATTTTATTGTTTAAAAGTTAGTGCGCTTCATTCCAGATGGCGACGCTTTCGCTTTAATAACACAATTTTGTTTCAAAGGAATAAGAGCGGGTCGCGGAAGTGCTGAAATTATTTTGCTTAAAACTATGTTTATTAAAAACTTTTTATCCTATTTAAAAATTTCTAAAAATGTTTTAATTTAAGAAATAGTATATTAATATTAAGTTTCGCCGTACTATATGCGTTGATGAACTATGGTTATAAAGAAAGACTTCGTTAAATTTGCATATATTTAAAACTTTATTAAAGCTTAAGCCTTAGTCTGAAGATGGCCAGCTAAGCTAGCCGAAACTAGTCAGACTAAGGCTTAAGCCTTAATAAAGTTTTAAATATGTGCAAATTTAACGAAGTCTTTCTTTATAACCATAGTTTAAGAAATAGTGTTATTTTTTATATTATAACTTCATTTATATGTGAATAAATATAAATTGTATCAATAGCCAATTTCAAACGGATATCAATACTAGCAGAACCGCCCTGAATTATTAATTAAAACACTCGAGGGGTATTTCTTAGTAATAACGTAGTCGTTAACCATATAACAAATGTTTTTCAACCAAAAGTAACCAAAAGCTGCAATAATCGCCTGGTGTGCAGCGCTACTCTTCGTGAAGCGGCGTTAATAGGAACTTAACAACGCAATGACTTGTTTTATCCCGACACGTTCTAAATATGGGACGGCGCGGCGTTTATGACTATATGCAAAAGTTAAATAAATATGAGAACCACTGTTACTCTCAATTGTAGAAAACATTACACAAAGTGAAAAATAAAAAGATTGTTTTGGGACTGCGGAGTGAGAACTTAAGCCTTTGGATGAGTCCGATGAAAAAACGTCCATCCAAACAAGTTACAGCGGCAGGCCACAAATATATTACTATCACTCACAAAAGATTCACAGTTATGGTTGTTTTTGTTAATTTCCTATTATAAGGTGTTTCCTGATGTGACAAGACGCTGATTAATTTTTGTAAATTTTAAATTTAACATAACGTCATCGATAGAACAAAGTACAAAATTCATTAAGCTAACAAGTTTTGGTATTTTTTATAAATTGACATCTTTTAATCAATTGCGTTTCCCCATAGTCTGATTAGTGAATATATAGAAACAGAAAGAAGTTGTTGTTCCAATATAACACTTACAGATAATAAAGTGATTATAACTATCATTGATCTAAGATCACTCGCTGGTTTTTAACACGGTAGATAAAGTTTAAAACTTAAAGCTTACCGTTTAAGCTTATTTAAAAAATAAACGTTAAGACTAAACGATTTAAAAGTCAAGTTAAAATATTAATAATTTAAATAAATAAAAGAGGCGATACTTTATGACTTGTAGATATTTTAAATTGTAAAATATTTAGATCGGATAAACTTTAGATCCGCGATTCCTTTTAAAACAACGTTTTGAGTTTACGCAAATAGTTTTGAACCCTTATTTTAAGTTCGCAAATTTTTGTTCGACAAATTAAAATAAATTTATTAATTAACATATTTTGCCTCTTATGTAATAAATAATGCAATAAGTTACAGGATGTCGAGTATTTTTTCCTCACACTTGTTTGAAGTTATCAATCACACGAGCTCTGAAAAATGGTGTATTGGCCAAAAATGAGGAAATTCTAAAAAAGTCATCAACTCCGGATATGTTTTCTTTATTATATTCAAGCATTTGAAACCAAATTCGGACAAATAAAATTTTAGATAAATTACACTTGTACAATTTTTCTACTTAAGTGTAAAGATAAAGAAAATTTAATAACACGCCTACGAAACCACTAAAGCGGCTATGTGTATGTTACCTCCTTTCGTTGAATTTATGCGGAAAAGGCGGGATCTCATTTTATCAAACTCCTCCTCCCAAATATCGGCACATGTGTTTTTCACCGCTTCTATGCTTTGCTCTGTCGTAATAGAAACAGAAAAAAAAATAGATAATTTTTCAATCTAATTTTTTTCTTTACATACGATTTTTAAGCCAGATGTTTTTATGTTTAAAGATCTTAAAACATTGGAAAGAAATTTTATGAGTTATTATAAAAACGTTTTGTAAAACAAATAGTTAAAAAAATTCAAGCATCAGCCATTTCCAGACTGATTCGTTCCAAGCAAAAGGATGAACGCTTAAAAAGGCTAGTACCATAAATATAACCTTAAGGTATTGAACGGGAAAAACTAAAACTCCTAAGAGTTAATTAAAGAAGAGGTAAAATTCTAGTGTAGAAACTGTCTTAAAGACGTAGAGTCAGATTTTATTTTCTTATCAGGTCATTCTCCCATACATGACTTGGTCACATCCTTCGTGATAAAACATTTGAAAAATGAACGATTGCTGTTTTTTTAGTCCAGACCAAAAGTCTAATATTAAAATGTCCCATCAGGTAATATAAAATGTAAAATATAATTTTATAGACTATGTAAACGAATGATATAAATGTAACCGAAAAATGTTTGTAGACGGAAAGGTAGACTTAAGAATTTTATAAGATAACTAATTAATAAACGGTTAATAAAAATATGTTCATACAGATTAACCCCGCTAATCCTACAGCTGTGAGCGTGGCCTCGCGAGGGGGGTACGAAGCGGGGAATAGTGATTTCTCCCCTCCGCGCACGTTCCATGTGATTATCCGAGCGCGACGAGTACCTGCAAAAGTTTGAATAATTAATTAGGTCAACAAGTGTTTGTGAATAATGAGGGCTAATAACCTGTGTGTACGTGTTAAGCAAATTGTAAAAAATTATATTGATAATAAAATATTTATAATTTTTAAGATTTAAAAGCTTTCCAAAAATAAATTGTAATTTACAGTCATAAATTTAGCAGTTAAAGGATTTAGAAAGCTAGGCCCTTAATAGACTTTAATTATCTTGTGTCTAAAAAGTTTGAAGGTTTTATTATTTACTTCTTATTTATTAATTTTAGATCGATAATGATTTGATGGAATATCCAAATTGGTAAACAACTGTTGTCAAAAAATATCCCATTTTAATCAAATTCTGTGTGGATGAAAATAATTTTGTTCATATTGGAATTAGGGTGACTTTTGAAATGGTGTTATTTTATTTATTAAATTTAGGCTGTCTTATTTTGGATTTACTTTTGGAAGCAAATTTAACTGCCAGTTTCGTAAGAATCTAAACATATGTTCCATATAATTATTTGGTTTATCGCTTTGATGGAAATAAAACAGCTTTTGCTCTTTTTCATATTTTCAATCCCAGTTTTGACGTCAACGGATGTTTTGCCGATTTATGTATAACGACATGAAAAACCTCCAGATGTTGCGCGAAAAAGCTTTTGGTACTTTATCTATTCTCTTCGATCATCAGTAAAATGAAAACGCCACTCAAAATGTGCTATAGATACTTGATTTGAGACTTTGCTTCTAAAATGTGTTTTGAAATTTTCAATTATAGCATAAAATGAATTAATTTTGAAAAATCTAAGAATCCGAACACTGGTTATTTGCTTTTAAAAAACTCTAGTGGACTAAGCCCTCGGTGGTTCCTCGGGTATAATATTAACAAAAAATCACTAAAGGACTCTTGTTCCGAAATAATTTAAGTGTTTAGATGTCCAGTTACATCGAGAGACTAAATCAAAATTTGAGAACCAAATTAATTCACTTTTACCATCAGCCCACTTTAAGGAACGGTTTTAGAGCTGCATTTCATAAACCGTTTTCAAATAGTAGGTCATATTTTAAAAAACTCCTTGGCAATGAAAAAAACACAACAATTAAGAATCTAGAACAAATAGTAATGGTATTTTTATCAAACCATCGGTAAATATCAGTAATTGGCATTTCAAGCAACAAAAAAGTTGTCATAATTTAATGGTGACCCAAAGCAACTCTATCTTTCAACGGCAATGATGACGCAATAACCGTGACCGTGAAACCGTTTAAATAACAGTTGATATTAATTTAAGTGGTTTATTTAAAAAAATTTATATGGAATACGAATGTAAAAAAGAATGATTATAAGTCTATAATAACATTTAAAATGTATGACACCGTTTACTTTTACCGTATTACTTTTTATTCTTTAGAAATAAACAGAAATCTTCCTCATCACGGAGCCCCTGTGATAAGGGCACCATTTGAGAAAAATACCTATTTTTAATTGAAAATTGTCGGCTTATTGTTGAAGTATTTTTATTTTTGTTTTCAAGTTTCTTAAGCGCTCTGATTAAAATAATTCAAGTTATTGCCTCCGTATATGAGTTACAAACTTTCATTGAATATGACCAGCTTCATTTAGATTTCTAGAGCAATCAAGTATTTTGAATGTCTCTTAAAAAAGTGTTCAATGGAAAACCAGTTGAAGTTAAATTTGAAAATTATTTCCCATTTATCAAAGCTGACGATCAATCGGAATTTCACAAAATATCTGCGACGGGGATCATATCTCCCTTCGTAGTTAGAGTAACTCCCACGTGGCCTACTATCCAAACAGCAATTTTTTTCAGCACGAAATATAGCTCTATCTATTGCAACGATACGAAAAACAAGATAATTAATATGAACCACGTTAAAATTGACATATTTTTCTCAGAACATTTAGCAAAATAATTTTTTAATTATTAAATGATTACCGACAGAAATAGTCTTAAGAGATTATGTTAAAATAAATAAATATAAATATTTCTTAGTAAACGTTTTAAGAATTAATTAAAAAACCTTGACGATCAAAGGGTTCAAATTGTAAAAATCCTACCAAATGTTTAATGATGTTCAAGATTCACTTATTTTTAATATATCTCGAATAATAATTTATCTAACGATATGCATTTAAGTTTCGAAAAACGTTTTATTTAAGGTTTGTTCAAAACGTTTTTGCGGAGATTTTCTCAATAATTTTTATAATTGGTTTAACTAAATCAAAAATGGGCCAAGTTAGTTCTTGGGATTATGTTCGAATGTAACACTTTTGGTATTTGAAAATGAATTCCGGTTTTTTATTGGACTTACACTCACACTTTCAAGAGGTCTTATTTCCTTATTTAAATTTCTTAAATCTTTCGTTTTTAAAGACCGTTGTTGCGTATATAAAGTGAAAGGGTAATTAAGTTAGCATGCGTTTATGAAAGTACGAGGTAATGAAATCACATACTGGTCTATTTCAGAATATAATTAAAAAAATATAAATTAATATAACAAAGGAAGGTTTATCATTATTAGTTGAATGTCTGCAAGAGTGCGAAGGGGAAATTAAAATCGACCGGATTGGTTTTTTAGCTTAGAATCTAAAAAAATCTTAATTGCGACTTGCTTCTTTAATATTTTTCGTTTATCAACATGCGACCGTAAAACAAATTGTAGATAGAGTTGGAGATTTAATTTCGAATTTAGCTATTTACTAACGTGACTAAGGGCAGTTGATTTCTACTTAATTAAGCAATTTGTGGTTTTAAATATACCTACTTGTCCTATAAATTAAAATCTTTGAGCTACATCACTTCTTGCCCTAGCTTTACTCAAATATTTAAATGTTACTG
Organism: Leiobunum rupestre; assembly: GCF_980474605.1. NCBI lineage: Eukaryota > Metazoa > Arthropoda > Arachnida > Opiliones > Sclerosomatidae > Leiobunum > Leiobunum rupestre. The sequence continues at coordinate 56,919,855 of NC_143392.1, read as the reverse complement.
AAATTTGTCAAGATCAATGAACGTGTGGGTCTTTAAAAATAAACCATAGTTCCACATAAGAGTACTCGAGTGGGCAAACCCATACACCCTTAGAAGACACACTGTGTCAGAATTTATAGCCCGGTGTACCTAGTAACAGAGACCATACCACCGGAGGCCTATCATCATAGTGCCCTACGCCAGCGTCCTCAAGCCGGACAGGTGACAAATCCAGAATGGGTAGCAGAACCCTACTACTGATGGTCGCACCTTTGACGCAAGCCACTCAACCCAGCAGAAGGTGCAGCATTGGGTGGACCAATCCCCACTTCGCAAACAGCAGTGGGATTAAGAGTGGATGCTATAACATGTCCAGCCGACACCCTACCTACGTAGGTAAGGAGTCAAACCCTTTGGGGAGAGCTCCTAAAGGGCATCGACGAGCACACAGCAGCCCAAGTAACCCGGCACAGCTGGCACCGGAGATCCCGGTGGGCCCCAAAAAGCCGGGAAACAGGACCACCGTGCCCGCATATGGAGGCTCGCCGCCCCACAGTAGGCTGTCCAATCCGCCGAGGCGGCCAGTGTGCCTGGACCCTCTCCGTTAGCCTGAACCGAAGCTCAGTATAAAGCCCAAACATGACTGAAGTCGGGGGTGGAGATAGGACCATTTGATCAGAGCTAACATCTCCCAGTGCGCCACCGCCCTTATGGGTTACAAGAGCCGGACCCTGACTCCCCGGTAAAGCCACCAGTCATTGCACACTCTAACCCATTTAGGGCTCCTTAGAAGACACAGGTAGGCCAACTAATACAAAAGCTGTTGAGGCCATGTGATTTCCTAACGTTTGATATATAATTTACCATCCTATGTTAAACAGTGGCCACCGCCCACCCTAAGGATACGCGGGTGGGCAAACCAATAATAACGCTGTTGAGGTTACGTGATTACCTATCGTTAGATATATAAAATACCATCCTAAGTTGAAGGATTAAAACTTGGGCGCCCCCCATCCTCAGGGTACGCGGGGGCTCAAAGCAATACAAAAGATGTGATTTCCTATCGTTATATAGACGGAAAGTATCAAAGGTGAAATTAGTAAGCAAAACACGACGAACATAATTCTTTTAAATTTTGGAAATTAGTGGAAATATGATTTAAAGAAATTCTTAAACTGGGATTAAAATGTGTCTATTGTAGGATATTTATTTCACACATTAGGGTAATTAAGGCACCAAAAGTCATGTAAATTCGCAAATGCTTAAAAAATAGCCATGAATGTAATTTTGCGGAAAATGGGAAATCAGTAGAAGACGCGTCAGTGCGATGATTTCATCGCAATTTTTAGGGCGTATTAAAATTTTCGTCGCGTACGATATCGTACCATTCGGTGGCTCTCCCTTTAAGGGGGTTGGTCGGAGGGGGCGTAAATTAATGGCCCTGCGTGCGCGTCAAAGAGTTCTATCGAATGAGACCACCTTGTTTTTTTCGGTCACTCTCCCTTAAAGGGGGTAGTTTGGAGGGAGCGGAAATAAACGGCAATGCATGCGCGTCACAGAGTTCTATCAAATGAGACCAAATCTTTGGACCAAGAAGCCGATAATTTTATTTTGTGCCACACATAAATGACTTCAATAAGAAAGTGCCACACCTATTACTTCTGAACACACACGGTTTCGATAAGAAAGTGCCAACCTTATTTATTACTTCTGACCATACATGGTTTCGATAAGAAAGTGCCACACTTCCTTTGTACTTCTGACCACACACGGTTTTGATAAGAAAGTGCCACACCTATTTATTACTTCTGACCACACACGGTTTCGATAAGAAAGTGCCACACTTATTAAGTGCCGCACTTATATATTTATTCTGACCATACACGGTTACGATAAGAAAGTGCCACAATTATTTTTTAATTCTGAACATACATGGTTTCGATAAGAAAGTGCCACTCATATTTATTACTTCTGACCACACACGATTTCGATAAGAAAAATTGCCACAATCCAGGCGGCGCCACCATCGCGATGCGACGTGCTAGAACTAAATTCAACTTTCACCTAAGAATAATCTATTTCCGTTTGATTAATCCATGATAGATCCTTCTTAGGTGAAAGTTGAACATGGATCTATCACCCGTAGCTTTAGCCAGTGCAAGTTTTTATCAAAGAATATTAAGCCCCAGGATTAATTGAAGGTGTAGCTGCGTCTAGTGAAACTTTTGCGCCTCTCGTTTTTAAAGAGAGACCGGGTTGCAGTAACCGTTTCCGGTTACTCTGATTTGCTTTGCCGGAAGTTTCTAGCTCAGCCAAAACGCGCGGCCAATAACATCAATCCTTCCATTTCTGGGGCTTTATATTCTTTGTTTTTATCATATAACAATTCTTGTTTTGTCTTTGAGTAAACAGATAACACAATAAAGAAAATCTTTACGCCCGGGAACTAGCATTTTGTAAAAAAAATTTCGTTTAAAGAAGGCTATTCCGGAAACATTGTTCAATAGTTTAAGTTCAAGCGACAATTCCAAGAGAAAGGCGTGATTCGATTGGTAAGTCGTCGGTTTTCAAGTTTACGGGGCCACCAGTTATCATTCTGTGTTAGAGGCGCGGCGACGCCAGTAATATAAATCATGAAAAAATTTTTTTTCGCAGCTCCATCTACCGTGTCGTCGCTAGTAGTTTACCCCCGTATTCCTGGGTACGCGTGGGGGGCGCACCATGCTTTCCCCCACGCGTCCGCAGCTGCGTGACGGGGGAAAATGAAGCGGGGAATCGCGATTCCGCCCCCCCTCGGGCCTAGTTAGTCGACCTGTCAATCAACCTGTTCAAGGTCATTTAAAAAGGGTGAATATTAATGAGCGTGGTATTGTTTAACTAGGTGGATTACCGTTAGGGGTCATTGACCTGTTATATGGATAGTATAGTAACATGTGTTTAGGATCAACAAGAAGTTACACTTGTTTATTATATGTTTGAATATTAATTTTTGGCGGGAAAGTGTAAGCGTCACGTGCATAAATCAACAAGTGGTTAAACTCTTTAGGTTTATTATTGTACACTTATGTTTGACATGAATATTAATATATGGCTAAAGTTTGTACCTTTATAATTAACCGTTAGGGGTAATTGACCTGGTAGCTATATGGTTAACAAATCGTTTTTGGCGGTAATTTAACCTGTGTTCTGAAGACGGTTAGAAAAGCGCGGGAAATTGTAAGCGTCGATTAACAAGTGGTTAAACGTTAATGTACAATTATTGAACATTTTCGGTTTGACCAACATCGAACCATATATCTCTAAATATAACACTCCTTCAGATGTCCAGAGTCTAGGATCAGCAGTGTCCAAATATTTAGTTGCTGAAACTCTTTTTGACTTCCATCCTCTAATTCGAAATATAAGACTTCTTCAGATGTCCAGAGTCCAGGATCAGCAGTGTCCAAATATTTAGTTGCTGAAACTCTTTTGACTCCCATAGAACTCGTATTGAATTCATTATACCAGATGGCCATAATTCCTATTATACAAAGCATAACAATAAAGTTTACGATAAATAACTTAACATTTTTATATTGACATTTCGAATTTACCGCGCCTCCACGAAAATCCCTTCTTTCCAAGCGCACTAGCGTCATCTATTGTACTAAATCACTACCATAAAAATATATTTTCGGGCTGTTAAAAATATATAAACTAAATATCAGTCTAATTTGTTTAATATATACCAATATTAATAACACTGTATAATTAATATAATATAACATTTAACCTAACCGATAATTTTAAGCAACTCGCGTCCCGAAAAATTACCAAAATCTCTCCTTTCCAAGCGCACTAGCGCCATCTATGTACTACGTTGCAAGACTACCATAAAAATATATTCTCGAACAAAAACTGTTTAAAATATATAGCATAAATATCAGTCTAATTTGTTTATTATATACCAATATTAATAACACTTTCTAAATTACTAAATTTTTTATATATAATATTTAAGTTAGATGGCGCCACTTTCGTCACCCAGCATCTTAAGCAACGCGGTCGAAATCGTCATTCTCCAAAAGAAAGTTAAGCCAGGAGTATTGTTAAGATAATGTTTAAAGTTTTGAACGTTTTAAATAGGATTTCGGGCACTCTAGTTATTGCTAATGGGAACTAAATTGTGCTAAGTATCTAACCGCGTAACTTTTAACATTTTTTTAGATTTCTAGGAATTATATTGGCCGGATATTTTCCAGGTAAACTTTTAGGCTTATAAATGAACATTTTTTTTTTAAATATTTTAACGTTCTAGGATGTACGCCATTACTAACGGCGATTAGTAAAGCTCAACGAACAGTAACGGACTCATCAATGCCATTTTACAAGGTAAAAAACTATAATTTTGAACAAGTATTTTGTTTTTTTGGGCCGTATATATTGTATTATTCAATTTAAATTTATAGTATGATAGAAAGATTTATGGGAGGTCGGGGGGTTAAACTGGGTACGAGGCCCCGTCAAAAAGTTTCTCCAGCGCCACCAAGTGATACGTTTGCTCCTTTGATGAAAATAATACCGCTAGCTGGAAATGATAAACCGTTTGAAAAATCTATTATTTTTGACAAAATTGATTACTATCCTTTGAGAACAAATAATACAGAAATAGTTGACATTGACATGAAAACGGATTTTGGCGAAACAATAGCCTTTATAAATAGTAAAAGTGTCGTTAGACTTCATTTGAGACGAAATGGCCGACAGTAAAAGTTATTTCAAATATTACCGCGAACAATATGGTGGCGGACCATTTTTTGCCGGACCTGTTTATCAACGGGGGAGAGGCGTTGGCGGAATTTTTAAAAAGCTGATAAAATATATAACACCCATTATCAAACCCGTCACCAATGAGGCTTTTGGAGTAGGCAAGAGATGGTGGCAAGATTTAAAACAAGGACATGACCCTAAAGAAACGTTAAAGAACAATTTAAGAATCGCCTGTAGCAATTTATTACATAAAGCGGCTGATCGATTAACGAGAAATCAGTCTGGCAGCGGCTGCCGTAAACGACAAACGGGTCCCATTAGGAACCGAAAAAAAGTGTCCAAGCGGAGAGTTACAAAAAGAACCAAACTTGACTTTTTAGGATAATAATGGCGGTTTACGAGGGAATGCTAAGTCAGCTGGATATTTTTCAACGCCCATTGGTCAATACTAATGTAATTACCACAACGGAAATAAGATATTTACCAACAAACAATTTATCGGACAATGGCCGTCTGGAATTTTTTATTCCCGCGTCGGAAGATTTATATATGGATTTATCAAAAACTATGTTAAAATTGAAACTGAGACTTTTACATAATGATGGATCGAATGTCCCAGCCGTTGAAACAAAAGTGGCACCAACGAATAATCTAATAGGGTCGCTTTTTAGTCAATGCGATTTTTATCTCGGAGATACTTCTACCCAGTCCGCGAACAACTGCTACGCTTACAGTTCGTACATTGAAAAATTAGTCAACTATGGAGAAGATGCAAAAAATTCGCAACTCCAAAACGGAATGTTTTATACGGAGTCTACGACCAAGCCATCGGAGATGTGGTTAGATGCGTTCAAGTCAGAGTCCAACGGGGCCCTGAAGCGAGGCTCAAGATCAAAAGAAACGCAATCCTTTGAAATAATGGGGCCTTTGTCTTTTGATGTGTGTAAAATTAACAAGTTTATGTTAAACCAAGTTCCGGTACGATTTCGTTTAGTTAGAAGCCCGCGCCTAACTACCGTCATGTCTATGGAAGCTGGCAAGGATTATAAACTAGTTATAGACCAAGCGTACTTGTACGTGACAAAAGTTAAAGTTAATCCTTCAATCGTATTGGCGCATGCAAAAATGCTAGAATCAGATATCCCGGCCATCTATCCCATAACGCCAACGATTGTTAAAAATTTTAGCGTAGCGAGAGTCCTAACGAGTATAAACCGCGATAACATTATCTTAGGTAGATTACCGAAACGAGCTATTGTGGTTTTTGTCAAGGAAGATGCGTTTATCGGGTCATTGAATACTAATAGTTTACAATTTGACCATTTAAACGTGACCGATTTGTCCCTCTCGGTGGGTCCTGATCGTTATCCTCCCGATGGGTTCCAAATGGACTACGACGAAGGGAATTATTGTTTACCTTATCAGAGTCTATTTTCAGCGATGGGGATCGATGGGAATCGATGGGGCTGACCGTGGTAATTTCATAAGTTTTAAAAATTTTAGATACGGGTATAGCATGTTTCTGTTCGATCTAACAAGCGACAACAACGCTAGTGGGGATTATTTGTCTCTTAGAAAGGACGGTAGTTTACGACTCGATGTGCAATTTAAAAACGCATTAACCCATAATGTGACATGTATAATGTATTTTGAATTCGATAATGAGATTTTGATAACACGCGATCGCAAAGTAATTTATAACGCCGAATAAAACCCATTTAAAGCACTTTACCTTAAGCCGTTTAACAGTTCCTCGCTCGGAATCGTTCAACCATGTCACGCGCTCATTATCTCTCCGATAAACTGGAAATTTTTCTTTCAAAAGACATTCCGGGTACCGATCTTAAAATTAAACGCCAAGGGCATAGAAAATAAGTTTCATTTAATCTTAACGTTTGGGAAAACATATAGACATTTTCCGATGAAATTGACACATTCTTTGATTTGACAAAACCCCCAACCCGATTTCATAGTTGGCTAACCGATTACGTAAAACTCGAAGGATTTATATGTCAAAGAGGTAAATTTATTGATTTGCGTTCGCACGTCCGCGGAGCTAATGACAAGTATAATGTCTTATACTCGACTTCAAACGGTTTTGCAATGTGTAAAACAAGCTGGGAGCGGTTAAAAATTATTCGTTTAAGTCTTAATACGGAAATTCAGGAGAGAAAAAACTGTTACCAGTGTATGAAGAAATGTATTATAGACGAATTAACCGAGATTCTAATGTCGTTAACGGGATCCTGTGAAAATACAGCTTGTCACTTTCAATTGGCTCATGACATTACGTGCCTTCCCGTAGCTTCGCATTGGTCTGAAAGGCTTGAGGCTAATGTGAAAAGGGACCTTCCTCTGGTCAATTATCAAAAGACTCTAAATAATTTTAACGAAAACTACCCACATTGTTCTTTAAACATACATAATTTATTACATGCAATGGTTCACGATGTAAATGAAATTATTACAGAATTTTTTTTAATAAAATGGTATAAATTTAAGAATATGGTTTGTTTAATTTTTATTACAAGTTAAAAGGTAAAAGCGCGCGGCCATGAATAAAACTATAGAGAAAGTCTATTACGATACTCAAAATCCAGGGGGATTAGGCGGTGTCAAGCGATTAGAAAAAGTTTGCCCTTAATTCCAAAGACCAAAATTAAAAAATGGTTGTTAACGCAAGACCCCTATACGTTGCATAGAGACCGAAAACTTAAATTTGCTCGTACACCGACATATGTGACGTCACTGAATGAAATTCATCAAATGGATTTAATAGTTTTGGACGAGTTGAAACCGGATTATAATTATATATTAGTTAACATTGACGTTTTATCGCGCTTTTTATCCGCGTTACCTTTGAAAACAAAGAGCGGGAAAGACGTTCTACAGGCGCTAAAAAAAATTCACAAAGTTAATAAACCCATGAAAATTAATACGGATCAAGGGAAGGAATTTCTTAATAAGACCGTACAGGATTATTTAAAAAAGAACGATATAAAACATTTTGTAAGTTACGGGGACATAAAATGCGGAATCGTAGAACGCGCCAATAGAACTCTCGAGAACAAAATTTATCGTTTAATTACTAAAAATAAGAAACCAAGTTTCATTAAGGATTTACCGAAAATTGTTAGATCGTATAATAACAGTGTACACAGGTCGACCGGGTTCAAACCGTGTGAAGTAACGGTTGATAATGAGCATTTAGTTTGGAAAAATCTTTACGGTAAAAAATCAATAAGGGAAAAAGCCAAATTCAAAGTCGGTGAACGTGTTCGATTAACAAAAGCCCCGAAAGCGTTTACTAAAGGCTACAAGGGATACTGGTCGAAGGAAGTGTTTACTATTAAGAGTGATTAATAGACCTCGTCCTGTTTACGTCATACAAGATAAAAATAAACAAGTCATCTTGGGTTCATTCTATCCCGAAGAACTACAAAAGATTCTATCATGAATACTAATCAGCTTGATGAATTTTTGAAATGTGATTATAGAACTCGCCCATTTTATATTGGTACATTTTCCAAAGACGCGATTCCCAAAAAACCGCCGAAACAGAAAACGTATTGTTTTATTATAAATACGGACGATTCGACGGAACCAGGTTCTCATCGGGTCGCTGTATTTATTGAATCGGGAAAGGGAGAATTTTTCTGTTCGTTTGGAAATTCGCCTGTTACGTACAATTTTAACTTGGGTCATTTAGCTATAAAGTGGGTATATAATAAAAATATTATCCAACCGATTGACTCGGAAACATGCGGTGCGCATTGTTTATTTTATATCGTATGTAAATGTTCGGGGTATACTTATAGAGAAATATTAGATATGTATAATGATACTCTATATATCAATGACATAATCTCGTTATGGAATATGTGTCTGCATTTAATGAATCACGAAAATAAATATTGTAATCAATAAATTTTTTATTGTATCAATCTTTCCATTTTTTAAGAGGGCTTAATGCGCGGCGTCTGTTTTTAGGTGTCGGGTAAGGTTTGCGAACATTTAGTCTCCTCTTCACGTGCTTTTCATTCGTTTGTAAATCTTTATCCGAAAATGGTAGAGACACAGCCTCCGATAAATTCTCCACGCTTTCAGCCGATGGCCTGTACGTTGCGTCGCGGTCTCGTGTAGTACCCGTCGCGCCTTCAGGCGTATTGAAGAGGTTCCTAATGTTACTGGTACTTTCGGAACGGCGTGGTGTACTACTTGAAAGAGGATCAAACTCGCGGCGGAGTGCTTCGTGGACGGCTTCGGGAATATTCGGTGTTGGCTCCGCTATCAAATGATCCGGTAGAAACGCCGGGACTGGGGAGTCGGTCGAAGAGGGGGTCTCGGTTCCGCGTGTAGATAAACGGGAATCGGATCGGGAGAAATCAATGTAGTACTGGGTGAAACGGGGGAACCGCGAGAGACATTTCTCTGAGAATTTGTTGGTGTAGCTACGGGCCGTATAATCTGCGCCGGTGCGAGAAGAGGAGCTAACGTATTCGATGGAGGAGGCATCGGTGGGGGCTCTAAACGAACGGCGGGGACTCCTTGAAATTCTTTAATTTTAAAGTACCTTTGAAGCATAGTTAAATACTCTCGTAACGTATCCTCCTCACTCCCTACTTTAATCGGTTTATTTATGATACTTTTCATTTGATTTTGAATAATGTCTATTAATTTGGCCGTATCGCTAAAATAACTATCAGCGGGGACTAAAACGAATTTTTTCATCGATTAATAATACGGTTAAGAACCACGGGAATTAATGAACCGAGAATTGCACCCCAGAATCCGCCTCGCTGAGATATTAGAATTTTTCGACGGTTTAAGTCGGTTAAATTATTAAAGTAAACGTTAACGTTTCCTTTTTTTTATTCAAGGAAGAAAGGGCTGATTTGAGTCTGAGAAGACCGCGAGACCGGCGAAACACCATCTGATTAATCAGTGCGAGATATGTGTAACGGCCACGCCAACGGGGGGATACGTGGGGACAGGGGTGGGGACAGCCGTGGCGGAAGTATTCCGACCACCCGTTGGGGAATTGGTAGTCGTCCTCACACGACCATCCACAAACTCTGCCTCCCGGACGCCTGGGATTACAGGAGTGAGCCACTACTCCCGGCGTTAACGTTTCCTTGCCTTTGCCCTTTAGTTCCGTTTCACTTTATTAAAAAATGTAGTTGCAGCGGCCCTGACCAGATGGCGGCGCACACGCGGGGTTGTATGGCAGGCCTCTCACCAGGTGCCGCAGCGGACGCGCGCTTTTCAAATTCCCGAAATTTCTTTATTTTATTATAAATTAACCGCTTAATATTTTTTGATGCGGTTTTAGCCATAAAATTCAGTTTTTCACTAACTATAGGCCTATCTGACTGGTTAAAGCTTGACCGTTCCCCTTTAAGTCGTACAGCTGGCCGACAGCTATATGGCTTCTTTTGAGACTAACCATTAGTAAGTCTGCCCTACAGTCGGAATGAGCCTTTTTATTTAAATTGAATGCAAAGCTTCCTTCCGACTGTAGGGCCAACGTACAAATTGTTGGTCGAGGAAGAGACCATATAGCCGTCGGCCGGCTGTATGACTTAAAATAGTCTTCCCAACTAAAGACTGCGTAGGACATCCCGACGGTTTATTTGCTATTGATTGCACACCACAGCCGACCCAGTCTTCCCGACCAAATTCCTAGCATGTTGTCAGAATTTATAGCCCGGTGTACCGGTAAGAAAAGAACCACATCACCTGAGGCCTATCATCGGAATGCCCTACGTCAGCGTCCACAAGCCCAGACAGGTGACAAAACCAGCATGTGCAGCAGAACCTCACTACTGATGGTCGCACCCTTGACGCAAGCCGCTCAACCCAGCAGAAGGTGCAACAATGGGACGAACAGCCCACCACTTCGCACACAGCAGTGGGATAAAGAACGGATGCCCTAGCAACTCCGGCCGACACCCTACCTATAAAGGCAGGGAGCCAAGCCCTTTGGAAAGAGCTCCTAAAGGGGAACGGCGGGCACACAGTAACCCGCATAACCCGGCACAGCTGGCACCGGAGATCCCGGTGGAGCTCCAAAAGACCGGGAGATAGGTCCGCCGTGCCCTCATACGGAGGCCCGCAGCCCCACAACCGGCTACTCAATCCAACGAGGCGTTCAGTTTGCCCGGCCCCTCTCCATTAGCCTGGGCTGAAGCCCAGTATCCAGCCCACACCTGACCGAAGTCGGAGGTTGGAGATAGGACCCTTTGGACTGAGCTAATATCTCCCAGTGCGCCACCGCCCTGATTGGTTACAAGAGCCGCACCCCGACTCCCCGGTAAAGCCACCAGTTATTGCACACCCCGACCCCTTGAGGGCCACCAAATTCCTAGCAGTCGGGCCGACTGATCTGTGCTTCATGGGTAGTTGACGAAGTGGCGAGCGTAGTTGACGAAGTGGCGAGCGTAGTTGACGAAGTGGCGAGCGTAGTTGACGAAGTGGCGAGCGTAGTTGACGAAGTGGCGAGCGTAGTTGACGAAGTGGCGTGCGTAGTTGACGAAGTGGCGAGTGAAATTATGAAACTTTCAAAAGACAAAAAGCCTAGAAAGCCGAAAATCTACGTTTTCCGTTAATATCACGACGAGGACAAACGGTCGTAGAACAGAGAATATCGACAAGAACAGGGCAGAAAGCACACCAAACGGAAGTAGGAACCGGAACCACACAATATTAGGGCCCGTACGGCAGCCGAATCTGGAAAAACACTAAACGATCGGGATCACTAAAAAGTACGCCTCGTCCACAAAAATCTATTTTTCATATAAGAACGTTAATGGCGCCTTCAACCGAGACATTTGGGAACATTGAAACAATAGCAAAGGAAACAAAAACGTCATCAGGTTCAATTACTAATTTTTCTTATTCATTTAATAGAATTATAAAATTATAAAGAGTATGTTAATGTTTTGAAGCAAAATAACAAAATGTCTTTGTCAAATATTTTGTTGTTTATGAGAAGATGAGTTCATACTATCGACTATTTGGTAGAATTCCAGAGATGGGTTATGGGTCTATGGATTTTTGGTAACTCATACATTCGAGGTATAGTAAAATATTAAGGAATAATTTTTTTATTTTGACAATTAAGGTTTTGCAATTTTTAACAGGTTTTTAGCCTCTTCTTCTAGTATAGAAGGAAGCGGCTGTTTCTTTCGCTCCTGATGTATGCGTTGGTGGTGATGGTGAAGATAAATAGTACATTGGAAGTTATAGCTCCGTATAGGTCCCCGGGAATTGACGAGTTCTCTTCAACGGCGCTCGATATAAATTTAATTCAGGCGTCATTCGAATGAAATTAGTTCTCTCTATCTACCTAAGCCAGTGCTGAGCCGCGGGTTTTAATCAAAGAGGTAAAATCAAGAGTGCTAGGAGGAAGATGCTACTATTGTGACTTTTTTCTTGGAAAGTGTACGCTGGATTTTTTTCAATATAGGGAATATTGTCACTAAAAAGTTATTTGATACCCTTTTCATTCTCTATTCTGCCTAATAGAACAATGCGACCTCCTTTATCAGCACTGGTTATAAATAAATCTTTGCTCTTTTGAAGTTCCAATAGAGCTTTGTTGTCGTTGTTTTTTTAAATATTGTTAATTATACTTACACAAACGGTGCGTAGTTTTTGTTCTACATTACACAACTAAGATTCGATTCACTCTTTTAAATTTTTGGGAAATTGAATGGTCTAGGCATTTTTTTAAATATTGACTCATGATTTTCGTTAAGTATAAAAGTAGATTTGGTTCTCTTATTTTACGCTGGTTAGATATATTTGTTATTCAACATTGTTGACATTTGGTAGAATTATTTATTTTTTTGCGAAATAAAAGACGCCGTCTTATTTATTGAATTTTAAGTGATCGTATGGTACATGTATGTTATCCACGGACTTTTGTTCCAAAAGGGTTTCTTGCATTAGCAAAGAAATAAGCTAGGGCCGTCGCTTTGCTATCGATATTTTCACTTCCAACTTCAAATGTCTTTAGAAAGTAGCAATTTAAATTCACGTGATTTAATTAATATCCAGATAATGATTTTATTTAAATAAAGATTTGTGTTACAGTAAGGTAATAACATACAAATAACATTTCATACAATTATGCATACTTTTTCTCAAAAAGCTCTACCTTGAATTTCAAAATTTTAGTTTTAATAATAAACATATTATGAAAATGTCTAATTTTGTCAATGAAAATACATTAATATTCCATGTAAATTTTTGTTAATCGTTAAGAGATATTTATAACTTTCTGAGTTTCCTGAAATATCGTATTTTATGTCTATTTAAATGTTGGGTAAAAGCAATATCAGATAAATTTAAGACACTGTAGACGCTTTAAAAAGACTTTTTATTCCAGTTTTAAAGACTGATTTTCTAAGTGGAAAAGCGCTTAGTTCTAGCGCCTGAGGGGAAAATCGATAGCAACGTGTAAAATCATTTTTCAATTTAGAAATAGATAAATTCTGGTTTCAATTGCAATTTGTTGGGTTTATATTAACGAGATCGTTTGATGGAATAAACTAACTTGTTTATTGTTTATTTTCTATTTAGGTCCAAGCATTTACAAAAATATATTCTATCCGTTGAGCCGCCAAAACATGGTCTGGGGAATTGCCCGGTTCGCTTCGGTAATGTCTTTTACCCCTGGCGGAATATATATATAACTCCCGGCGCCAATTCCAATAATTCCCCCAACAATATTTCCCCCTTTTTTGTTTTGAACAATATTGCATATTTACATGTCCAATATAATCTTCGGTTTCCGAGCTCGCGATGAGCGGCGGATAGTCGGGTCATTTAACTGTGGATCAATAGGTGATTGGGTGTTCGTAGTGGGAAAATACTGGAAATCCAAACGCTGCGGAATGGCACTAGTAGCTGCCGCAGGGGGTAGTGGATGACGTGAAAGCGTTGAAGGTTGTGCCGCGCACAATGGGGGTGAGGAACGCTGCGGTGGTTTGGCATGAGTTATGGTAATTGAGCCAGATGCTGTGTGTCGAGGAATAGCGGTAAGAGGTGGTGCCAATCGTGTCTGTGTTAGTGTGGTCATTTGATGATGATCGGTATGTGGCAATGATGGTGCGTGCGACGCTATAGGTGTAGTAACTGTCTCGTTAGGAGAAATTCTGTTGAAACGAAGCTGATTCCGATGACGTGTGTGGGTGCCCGTTGCGCACTGAATTGCATACATCATATTACCAATGGTTCGTGTTATCCTGCCAGGGATCCATGCGGGACCGCCACGTGTGTAGTCACGGATGTAGACTCCGTCATCTGAGGAGTCCAATAGTGGTCGGGGAAGATCTGTGCTGCTATAACCCTGGGTGCCGGTAATGCGAGAAGGATGGAATGTATCCAAACGCGTTAAAATGGACCGGTTGAGAATTAACTCAGCTGGTGAGGGGCCCGAGTGTAGTGGGGTGCGACGGTAATTTATAAGGAAACGTGCGACACGTTCTTCCAAGGTGCCCATGCGGAAGCGCTCTAGTCCTTCACCAACAAGATCTATAGTGGGAGTCGTGGTTCCATTTAGTTTGCGTAATGTAGTTTTAACCGTGCGCACTGAGCGTTCGGCCTGCCTGTTTGAAGCAGGGTGGTAAGGTGGGGTGGTAATGTGGTGAATACCGTGGCGCTTAGTGAATTCAGCAAATTCTTGACTAGAAAAGCATGTAGCATTATCCGTCACTAGTACGGGTATGATTCCAAAACGGGACATGTGGCTACGTAATGCGGATGTGACTGCGTGAGAGGTAGTTGAGGGCGTGATATCGACTTCGATCCATTTGGAATAAGAGTCGATGGTAATTAATAGATAACGGCCAGTAATCGGTCCGGCGAAATCCATATGCACCCGTCGCCACGGTGCGCTTTCCGGTATCCAAGCGTGATATTGACTAGGAGGAGATGGTGCGTTGCTGTTGCAGGTGTGACAAGTCTGTGACATGCGATCAATGTCTGCGTTAATTGAAGGCCACCATATCTTGGAGCGGGCTAATTCTTTCATCGAACGTGCCCCCTGGTGAGTGCTATGTAGTTCTTCGAGGATGGAACATTGTAAAGTCTGTGGTACAATAACCTTGTTAGATATCAAAATGATTCCCTTGAGAGTAGATATGTCCGGAAGGCGATTGTAGAATTGTTTTATAGAGGGCAGGTTCGTGGCACTGCGTGGCCAACCCTCAATGGTATAACGTAGAACCTTTGATAAGATAGGATCGTTGGCGGTGTGTTCAGCCATTTTTGAGATATCAATAGCACAGTTATCTTCCTGTCTGAGTAACAACACCATTTCGGTGGGTAGTGGCGGGTCGTTGACTGGTCCTGGTAAGGGCAGCCTGCTCAAAGCGTCCGCGTTGCAATGTAAAGAACCCTTTTTGTATTGTATGGTGTACTCATATCCTGATAGTGTTAGAGCCCAACGCTGCAAACGAGCGGCCGCTGTGACTGGAACCGGCTTCTCTTCCGAGAAAATAGTGACCAAAGGCTTGTGGTCTGTGATGAGTATAAACTTCTTGCCAATTAAATAATTACGGAAACGCGTGACCCCGAATATAATGGCCAAAGCTTCTCGTTCTATTTGGCTAGAGTTTTTCTCTGCAGGCGCTAGTGTACGGGAAGCAAATGATATGGGATGTTCAATTCCGTTGATATTGTGCGATATTACGGCCCCCAGGCCCACAGGTGACGCGTCACACGCCAAAATGACCTCTCTGGCAGTGTCAAAGTGGACCAACATGTTCGAGGAGATAAGGGCCTGTTTGGCTTTAGCGAAGGTTTCGGTGTGCAGCGATGTCCATTGCCAATTGTTGCCTTTATGCAATAAGTCATATAAAGGAGATAGTAGCGTCGATGACTCCAGAATAAATTTGGAATAGTAATTGAACAGACCTAAAAATGATCTCAATTCGTCGATAGAACCCGGAATAGGGGCCTCTTGAATGGCCTTTAACTTGCTTTGCTGAGGGTGTAAACCATGTTTGTCCAACCGATAACCCAGGAAGTCAATTTCTGTCTGTAGAAACTGGCATTTAGATTTGTTCAATTTGAGGTTCACGTCAGTAAATTTGAAAAGTAAACGTTCTAGTTTGTCCAATAAATCATCTTCCGATGAGCCGCCCAGTAATATGTCGTCCTGAAAAGGAATGCAGTTGGGGTGATCCTGTAGCAAGGTTTCCATGTATCTCTGAAAAATGGCAGAGGCAGACGAAATTCGGAAAGGCATTCTCGTGTACTCGAAAAGGCCCTTGGAGGTACTTATGACTACGAGTTTTCGAGAAGATTCATCGAGCTCCAGCTGGTTGTATGCGTTTTTAATGTCCAGACGCGCAAACAATTTACATCCGGCTAATTTAGCAAATATGGCTTCAGTCGTTGGTAAAGGAAACTTTTCGGTGTCTACAATTTTGTTGGTAGTGATCTTGAAATCGCCACAGATCCGCACCGAACCATCCCCTTTAAGTATGGGAACTATTGGCGTGGCAAAATCGGCACATGGAATTGGTGTAATTATTCCTTCCCTCTGCAGGCGGAGTAACTCCGTTTCAACTTTCTCCTTCAAATGATATGGTAAGGTCCTGGCCTTGTGAAATTTAGGAGGAGTGGTGTGTGTCCGTATCAGGAATTTCACTTTAATATCTTTGATGTGGCCCAAGCCACTGTCAAATGGTTGCGGATAGCGTTTCAGAATGTCTTGCAAACGAGCATGCGCCATGTCCATATGTAAAACTCGGTCAGATAGTTGAGGCAATATATTAAATGAGGAAAAAATCCAAGTGCGACCCAATAAATTGGGGCCTGGACCCTCGTAAAAACATACCGGCAATTCCAATGTAATTCCTCGATATGTAACAGTTACCATTGCTGTACCTTTAATGGGTACTGAATGGCCTGAGAAGGAACGTAAAATCAAAGGTGACAGCTGCAATAGTCCTTGTAGTTGTAGTTGGTTCTGGTGTGAATCAGAAATTAAGGTTTGTGCAGAACCAGTGTCCATTTCAAAGGTTAAAGGTGTGTTGTTGACCGTGCAATTGATGTTTATAGGCGGTGGTGCATCGGAAAGTCCCCTGAGGTGGAACAATTCATATTCAAGAGGTGCGGAATTAGCGTATTGGTCGTTAATGTCAAATTCCGGCTGTGTTAAAGATTCATCAATGTAATTGGTACGTCGATTCGAGAAATCTGTACTATGGTTGTTTGATGCTGAGGCGTCTTGGTTCCAGGTAGAATTAAAACGTCCTCCCCGTTCATAGTTCCGCGGTGCAGTTTGAAATTGGCCCCTAGATTGGCCCCTATGAAAATTGCCCGAACGTTGTACGGATCTCCCCCTCTGAAAATTTGCGGCTTTCTTCTTGCAGGCACGGGCCAAATGGCCCTTTATACTGCAATAATGACAAATGTCATTTATGTATGGACATTCCCATTCAGGATGTTGCATGTCGTTACATCGCAAACAGGCCTTTTGTTGTCGTTGGGTACTTCCAGTGTTTGCTCGGGTAACTTGTCTAGAATCCATACGCGTTGGTGTTTGATACGAAACATTTGATAATTTGTTCACTGAAGAATTGGTTTGAGTGGGTGGATGTGGATTATTGGTTTGTTGTCGAATCGTCTGGGCTTCTTTGTCAACAATTTCAATGGACTGTGAGATTTGGATACATTTGGCTAAATCTAAAGTGCACTCAGATAATAACTTCTTCTGGATGGTGTCATGGTTGATGCCCAGCACCATGCGGTCTCGTAGCATGGAGTCTAATGTCGTCCCAAAATTACAAAATTCTGCCTTTCGCCGTAGGTCAGCTACAAAAACTGCAACGGATTCATCATTGGTGCGGTTTCGTGAATAAAACTGATACCTAGCTGCAACCTCGTGTGGCACTGGTTCAAAATGCTCCTTCAACAAAACATTTAATTCGTCGTATGACTTGTCTTCCGGTTTGTCTGGCGATGTTAAGCACCTAAGCAAGGCGTATGCCTGAGCCCCCACATACATGAGCATCATAGCTCTTTTCTTATTGGTGATAGTATTGATAGCTGCGGCATTGGCAACAATGTTGGTGTTAGGATCAATGATAGGTGCCGGCTCTATAATGTCATGTGCCCGAAAAAATTGTGCCAAACGTTCAGAATATAAGGACCAAGGTTCAGTGGTGGAATCAAAGGGTGGAAAATGTCCAAACAATGCAGCCATTCTTAGCTTGATAACTTGATAAACTTGATTATTCCAAAGAGACAAACTTGATACTTGATAAATGTGATTATTTAAATGAGACAAACTTGATAACTTGACGCACTTGATTATTCGAATGATAAAAACTTGCTTATTTGATGAAAGAAATTTGATAACTGGATGTACAAAATGTGGTATTTGTTTTTGGAGATGGTGTATGTGTTACGTAATTACGTTGTAGACAAAAGAAATCCGTTCAGGTAAGCCTTGGCTTAACATGCTGCGTTTGGTTTCATAGACATGTATATAACATATTATGCGGATCAAGAATTCCGTTTATGAAGATCCCATCTCCGTCGCCATTGTTGGGTTTATATTAACGAGATCGTTTGATGGAATAAACTAACTTGTTTATTGTTTATTTTCTATTTAGGTCCAAGCATTTACAAAAATATATTCTATCCGTTGAGCCGCCAAAACATGGTCTGGGGAATTGCCCGGTTCGCTTCGGTAATGTCTTTTACCCCTGGCGGAATATATATATAACTCCCGGCGCCAATTCCAATAATTCCCCCAACACAATTTGATTGTAATATTTAGGTATTTGATTTTAATTTCAGTTTAAAATTGTTTAAGATCAATGACATTAACAAGGTGAATTAAAAATCACTGAAGACATTCGTATCAAAATCTTTCAATTTCAGAAGTGAGACTCACCCGTTGAAGATCTTTAAATATTTAGTGTCAAAGTAGAGTGAGAGGTTTAGCTCGCTTCACCAAGCTAAGAAATTTATTAAATAAAGGGGAAAATAAGTCAAGATAAATTCATTGCTAAGGTTATTAATCGGTTTTTAGTTATTTATTTCTTAACTTATCTTATATCATCTCTTTTTTGGATCACTCCAAGTTGTGAGTTGAAAAATACTCAATACTTTTGGAAAATTTGTAATCCTCCAGACAATATTGCTCAATTTCTTTTGATGGATTAAAATTGCATTTATGTCTGCCGAAATTTGAATCCTTATGCGTTGGACAACTCGGAGCCTCTGCACACATTTAAGTGAAATTAATTCTACAAACGACATTAACACATCCATCCAAGTTTGCGCATTCTAAATAAAAAACCATAACATTTTTAAATAAGGTCGGACATTTATACGGCAACGCAGATCCTCAATATATTTTTCCAACTAAACCTAAAATCTAAAATCGAGGTTTAGATTTTATAATCAATGCTCATAATATATTATCCAATAATATTTTCAATTTCGTTGATCACGTGATATATTATCCAGTGTTAAAAAATATCCAGAATGCAATAATAAAAATGGCTTTTGGGGTTATACCAGAAGAAAATGAACCGGAGTAATCGAACTTGAGCTTATGAAAATGATGAGAAAATACGGCCAATAAAAGCTAATTTCCATCCCCATCTTTGGACGCAATAAATTGGGCTAAGGAAATATGCTTATAGCTTTTTCTAGGTATAAAAAATGGTTTCATAAAAACAAAAACTTCTTTTTTCGGCCTAAGGGCCTGGTGCAGAGACCTTTTTCGATTCCTGTAAATTTTAACATGATCGGAATTTAGCGATTCAGATTTAGCGAGCTGTTTATTTTGCAATCCTCGCAATCGAAATCGCGGTGCAGAGACGTTTTAGCGATTCCGGTTAATCGGCGACGCTGTTCTTTTTCCGAATTTTTAAACCAAAGTCACGGACCAATAGGAGAGCTCTATTTTAGACGCAAAAAGCTTTCACATGGTTATGTATGTCTTCATTTTGACGATGAAATCCTGGCTCTTCTAATTAATAATTTTCTTACTCTAATTATATTATTAGGTTTTATAATTTTTATAGTTAAATCCGTTATTATATTAAAATATATTTATATAACATAGCCACGAAAGGCAGCAAATCAGTTTCTGAAGAATGAGAGGTTATACAAAATATTTTTTAAAGCCATAAAATAGTGCATGAAAATTAGTTTCTTCTGATTATATAGTTTTCTTACTCTTATTATTTATTAAATTGGTTGTATTTATTACACAGTTTAATGGTTTTGTTATTTTTAAACTATATTTTTAAAATATGGTTGGTACACCAATAAAATAACGAATAAAAAAATTAATTAATATTATAAGCCAACATTTTCCGAAAATAATTCTGTTAGAAAAAAAGCCGTATTTGGTTTTTAGAAAAATATTTATTTAAAAACTTAGCTGAAAGCAATTAAAATATATCTAATTATAACTTGCATCACTAATAAAAAAACAGCAATTTCAAGAGTGTACAAAAATTGGTAGGCTAATTGTCTAAAGCAATTTCTAGCGAAATATCCTATATTGATCACACTTAAAGCAATGGTCCTGCTTTTTGATATAAGTTGTTGTTCTACCTAATTATCTGGCATTTACATAGCCTAGTCCAGGTATAAATAATGCCCGGTGCAGAGCTGCACCGGGCATTAAGATCGCGCAAAATTTTAAATTCGCGGTCAATTTGTAACTTCATGTGGAAAATGACTCCAGAATGGTGAATGTAGCAGTCTGATAGCTTTGGTTAATTTACTTTTGGTTATACCTGCTCAAACTTAAAACCAAATACTTTTGACGCCACCTATAATCAGTTAACCAAAACAATTAAAAATTCATTGATGCACTTACGTAAGCTGTTATACGTTTCTACAAACCACGGCTTCAAAATATTTTGCGTAGTTTTTGGTTATTTACTGTCTTTTCAAACATGGAAATCAAAATAAAGAAAAGGATAGTTATTAGTCCAGGTTTATAATTATCCTCAAAAACGGTCAGTAACTTATTTCAAGGTAGAACGATTTCATCTTACATTTACTCTGGACATGTTATTTGTTAGAAATAAAGAAATTTTCACAATTATTGATAGGTGTTTGGTTTTTCCCGGTTGCCTCTCCCCTTATGTCCTCTACCATATTTTTCTTTACCAAATTTGGATTCGTCTATTTCAACGACTTTTCCGTTGTCACCAATTTTTTCACTATTGTCTATAGCCGTTACCATCGCCACTCCTCGTACATAATTAGCCCAATCTGAGAGCGGGTTCATGTTTAATCTCAGGTGCTTGGAGGCATAACCCTTGTGACACATTTTCACCAATTAAGTAAACCATTATTGGAATTTCCCCGATGTCCATCTTTCATCGCTCAAAATGGAATTTTTTTCAAATGGAAATGCACATGGAGCACTGCTTTTTGGTACCATCTGGCATATTTATAACTTTTCTGCACCTCCACGGTTATGTGACTTCGCCTTTTCTGTTTAAAGATATTTGGCCATGTGATAAATGTTGAAAGAGCTAAGTCGTTTAAATGTACACCTAGTCTAGAGCAGTATTTTTTGCCGGTAATAGAATTAACTATATCTAAAATAGTTAACATAAGAATGTGTGATTCTTATATCTCACATTTTAAAAAAAATTTAAACTTTTGCTAAACTTTTGTGTAAAATCGATAAAATGTGTAAAATCGATAATATTTCGGTCCAATCGTATGGGTTTACTCTCCGTAATTTAAGCTCGCTATTGAACGTAGGAAATTTTGTAACTTAAGTTGTGAAAGACTTTTGGTGGGCATGGCTAAAAGAACGACCATTGAAACATTTGCCATTAGAGCTTTCAAGGTAAATAAAATATATTTAACCCTATAGTTTTAAAACAAAATCAGAGATCAACGCCTCCGGATGTCTCCTTGTAAGTGTTTTATTTAACCTTAAAACAGAGTTGTTTTACTTTAATCTTTCCCATCGTCGTATAATAATTAACCCTTTAAGAAATTAAAATCTTCCTGTATCTTAAGAACACATAGCTTGTTTAAAATCTATCATGAACACAGATTCTATTCAATTGGTGGTCTTCATCGGGCATTACATCCTACAACCTAAGGGTAATGTGTTCCTTTATAAAGCAGAAATATGTTTCAGTAAAAGTTTGATCCAGCTATGCAAAACATTAACGATTTTCTCACCATCCTGGAACAACGCCATCTGGGAAAAACTGATGCGGAACACCTCTCTTTCCACCCGAGCGTAGCATGGTATTCCGCTAAACTTCGCAGCACTACCACTGCGCCCTATAAAACCTGGTTTGAGTGGAAGAATGCCCTTCTTAAAGAATGTTAGCGCTCATGACGCACGTTTTAGTCTGACTTGATTTCCTACCCGACCTGTGCGACCCTTATCCGGCCATAAATCGAAATGCCTTGACTACTTGGGGTGTAACGGATAATAAAATAATTAAGGGATGTCCCTTCAATAAAAACTTGTTGAGGTTAACGTTTATAGTGTGTGTAGGGATTTGTTGGCTCGCGTAGCATGAAGGGCTTGCCACCCCCTGTTTAATTTAATTTGAGCTTCCACTTTTTAAGTAAAGTTCAAAAATTTTCCGTTTCAAACGATGCGAGATATTCGAACCTTTGAAAGTGTCAATGTAAGTCCAAAATAATTAATTTTCAAATTTAAAAGTTTAACTTTCGGACCAAGTCTCAATATCTTCCCACCGCACTCTCCTTCCCATTGTAACCCGGCCAACTGTTTAAGGCATTAAAAGTCACTAGATGACTTGGGCCTAAGGTGGTGCCTTGGGTAGTAGCCTAGCTGATTATTATTAATTAAAGGGCATGTTCTTTGGTTTCAAAATAGTTAGGAATAACATATAAACAAGGGTCGTAAAATGCTAGAACCTGATAAAGGTGAAATGGGTGAAATTGATGATCATGTAGAATTCGCCGAACCATAACGTGGTTTACACCCAATTGTCTCTCAATTTGCTCAATGTACTTCTTTCAGGATCGTTTTTGGCAATAGTATAAGAATCTAAAGTAATTTTTGTTTTAATCCAAATTGTTTCGTTATGTATTAGAAAAGATTGATTTGATCATAAAAATAAACAAGTTGGCCAGCCAAAATATACCTCTCCTCGGAAGAATAGTCCCCAGTGGTATTAATTTCTCGAGATAACTCTTTAAGATATATCTCCGCAATTTAGAGTTATTTGTTAAAAATGTTATCCCAGTTCTATCCCGCCCGGTATAAAATTTTAATTATAATTAAAATAATTGAGACGAAACGACCAATTTTAATTTATTCAGAATATCATAAGTTAGTTGTTACAACAGTGAGTTAGACGTACTAGAACACTGTACAATTGAATTTAACCCTTTTTTACAGTACACGTTTATAAGTTGAATACATGTATAATACGAAGCAAATTTTAATGAAAGAAATATCTACAGAGGGTATTATAACGACCGTTCGCTTTTTGGTTTATAATTTTAACGGAATGGGGCTGATTTTAATTAAACGATAGTTTATCGAAATTTTGTTAAAAGAATATTCCCTAAGGCCACGCGATAAATTTACGAGAATAATTTCCCGTCGCCGTTATATCGAAAATTTATTTGATTCGGGATTGCCAGAACTGTAATGCTGTGGGCGAGTGATTAGAAAATAAAATGGCAACCAGAATTATACAAAATTATAAATATTTATTTTTATTCAGAACAGTCTATGGAACGTTCTTGATTTAACTTTCATCAATAGCCCAACTAATATATATCCCTTCTACGTAATTGTACAGAACTGGTACTTAAGTGTCTAAGACTAGATTTGTCTTAGTTCATCGTGATTGAAACATAAACCAAACACACTTACACTTAAGTAAATATTATAAATTATACTGAATAATTTTAACTAAATTCAAACTACCTAACTATAAACTCTGTCTTAATTAACAGCTGAGAGCTGTTCGCTACTAATTACTTCCAATCTACTTAATTACCCTAACAGGTTGAATTGATAATTTCAAGGGTATAATTAGGTTATTCCAATTCAAAAAATAATAATAATCAATTTTATCTTACAGCTGACTTTAGTTAGTTCACAATTACTTTAACACTTTCAGACTTAAACACGCACTGTTCATACACTGAAGTCCATTCACTCACGTTCCAAACGCGAAACACAATTTAACTCTTTTCTTGACCGAAGACCGAACATACTAATTAAAACCGCAAAGTTACCTCATAACTTTTGACCGACACCAGGACCCCGTCCTGTAGTAGTTCGTCTGAAGCCAAGAACTAAGAAAGACTAAATCTTCTAAATTGACGGCAACGGCCTTATACATTATACCTTTATTTCGTGTTTTTTTTGACCCCTCGAGATTTGACTAAAGTTCGAATAATTGAAGATATTATATTTTTTACCCGGTTTGATTGATAGTTCTCCACACGGTAGCGCTATATTATTACTTTGATATAGTTTCAGCGGGAGTTTTGAATAATTATCCTTTTTCTAAGCGTTATTAAAAGGTAAAAAACCCGCCTTATCATAATGGTTTCTTTACTTTTAGTTTCGAAAAGGAAGTCAATGGCTCGGCGGTAAACTATCTGTATTGTAACGATTCCTAAACACGATCAAATAAATTAAAATTATCCGATATTTAATGAAATATAATATAAATATAATTTATAAATATTTAATTGAATATAAAATTAATATAAGATTAATATAATTTATAAATATTTCATTAAATATAATATTAATATAATTTATAAATATTTAAAATGATGTAGAATAAATTATAGTACCTAACGTTATAACTTTGTAAATGACATTCGCCAAAGCTGTTTTTTAGAAAAACACCGTAACTTAACAAGCGTTGGTGGCTGAGTGGTTAGAGTAAATCTCTGGCACGAGGCAGACCCGGGTTCAATTCCTGGCCAGCGCCAATAAATCGTAAATTGATACTAAGACGAATACCGTGTACAATTGGTGGAAACTCTGCCATTGGACGTTGAGAGGTTGGATAACACTCAGCACTCGGTCCGTCCCAAAGTCATTAAGAAGAAAATGGAGATAAAACGCCCGTACAAACACAACAGACTCAACATCTACAACCATCATAACACAAACACCACAAGCTCAACACCCACAGCCGTCATAACACGAACTCAACATTCACAACCATCATAACACAAACACAACAAACTCAACACTCACAACCGTCATAACACGAACTCAACATTCACAACCTACGCATAAACATTACAATAACTAAATACCCAATCAAACTGAGTTAATACCGTCACGACGGTGAACGCTAACGAAAAAACACCATCCAAACCAGACCCGTCCGCAAAATGATCCGTTAACGCTCACCGTCACACGGTGGTTTTGCCAACACTACGAAAAACTGCGAACGCAGAGATTTCGAGACATTGCGTACATTGATTAACCTTTGCACGGAAAATGCGAACGCGTTCGCAGGGCAGACAGACACGGTGATTGTATAACCCATCCTAGGGGACTTTGTCCCCTCGGAGAGGTAAAAAGATATTCCTTGTTTTATTTACCCTTATGGTTAAAATCAAACAAATCCATAATTTTCTTGGTCCACCGATTTCCAAATCTTTATTGCCAAATTTATAGTATCGACGAAAGTTTTTAAATTTGATAAGATCTAAAATATCCACCCAACTTTTTAATGTACCCATCCTTGGTTGTTTTGATAAAACGGCTTTTATGGATCCGAAGCTTAGTGTTTGAATTTTTGGTGGTAATTAATGGTCTGTACTTTTTCACGAGGAAATGGAGGTAAGGCCTATTCAATTTTATTATTACACCCTTATTTTTACAGATCAACATAGAAAAGGTAGAAGTAAATAGTCAAAAAATTGATAAATAATTAACATAATGTCAGCCGAATTGCCAAAACCTATTTTTTTACTTTTTATAATAACGTAATTTTCAGCTTAAAGCCCGGTGCAGAGTCGTTTTTCAGAATAGCAAAATGGCGATTACACCAAATCGGTGTGCAGAAACATCTCGATTGCAAAAATTACAGAAAAGCGTTTTGTTTATTTTGATAGTGGTTAAAGGCACTCGCTAGCCGCCGAAAAGTTCGCAAAAAATGGCGGATTGTTTTCCATTATGAGGTGCACAAAGGGAGCGGGAAATAAAATGAGAAGTACTTTAAAAAGATAAATAGTATAATGCGATAGACATGTAGTAACTAATTTATTTACCGGTGGTCTCATCAGAATGCCCTACGCCAGCGTCCACAAGCCCGGTCAGGTGACAAACCCAGCATGAGTAGTAGTACGCTACTATTGATGGTCTCACCCTCGACGCCAGCCACTCATCCCGAAAAAAGGTGCAGCAATGAGCCGACCAGTTTCCACTTTGTCAGATTCTTCGAAATTATTAAAATGTTGGTGTCAAGCTCATTATCGCGTTCCAAAAAAGTGTTTGTCAAACTGTTGTCAGACAGAGCCAAGGCTTAATCACAATCATGTTTTATTAAACACTAAAATAAGAATGCTTGCCCATTACAGTTAAAAATAAATTGTTAGAGGGTATATCGTTGTTAAAAATACTACAGCAAAACCTCTAAAACTTATTTTTGGTCTTACAATTTGTCATTTACCATATTTTCACCCGAATTAAGTTGCCTATTCGTAATTTATCCATCTATAGATAAAAAAATTCATTTCTTCCCCTAGCTCAAGCATAGCTCAAGTGATGTGTTATATTAATTAATTTTATTGTCGATATGGAAAGTGATTGAACACTTTTTGTACCCCGAAACGGGATTCTATATGTTACAATTGTAATGCGCTTAGGAGTGTGGTGGCAAGCCCTAAGGCTTCATGCCACGCACACGTGGACTAACAACTCCCTATACATGCGACCAATCGAAGTCGGCTGTGGCTCTGCACAGGTAGAGATTATCTAAAGTGAAAGTAAAAGCAGTACCTACGAATGTGTACTATAGGTAATGGTAAAAGTATCGCGCCATTAGGCAATAGGCATTAGCACGGTCGGTTTTAAACAATCAATAGATAGTGCTGTAATTTTAATGAATATGGTAATTATAAGTATTAAATATATTATCAAGTTAATGATAAGCTTATAAAACATTAAAAGATATTTACTAAATATCATTTGACATGATCGCTTGGTATTTAATATTGGATTATCGTGACCCAGCAGTTAAGCCTTTGTATCACTTTCCAAAGTCTCATTTGCATTAACAAACTTGGTTTAAAAACTATGATTTTATGAATTTATTCAAGCTATAAATTGGTTCACATTGTGTGCAATAAATTAACTAAGGTTCAATTTGTTTCCAATAAGTTTAAAATTTAGAAATGAAATTGAGAAAAACTACATTTTTCTAAATCTTAAAAATGAATTATTATTACCAGGGCTATATTTACTGCTAATCTTGAAAAATATAGGCCATCACAAATTCATATTATTAATTAAAAAGTTTAGCAATAGACAGTTGTGACAAAAAAAAATCAAATATTTAGCTCTGATTACATGATTCTTGGTACGCGATACAGCGGGTGAGCAAAATACCAGTGTATTTAATGTGAAAAATTTTAATTCTGGGAGAAAATATAATTCCCTTCCCAAATTGATGTCTCTACATTAGTTCACAATGTTTGCATTAAGTGATTTTAGGAAAAAAATTAGAAATAATGCTTTTTAATTCAATGTTGAGAGTTGAAATTTTGAAAAATTCTACATTTTTCTTAACCTTAAAATATGGGATTATTTTCATTAGGGCTATATTTACTGCTTATCTTTAATACTATAGGCCGACTTAAACCCTATCGGCTCCAGTTCCGGTGAAGGCCGGAGCCGGCTCCGAATTAAAGCAGCAGGCTCCAATACTTTTATGGTAATTCCACTCTTACTCCCACTGTTGTGTGCGAAGTGGGGATTGGTCCACCCAGTGCTGCACGTTCTGCTGGGTTGAGTGGCTTACGTCTAAGCAGCGACCATCAGTAGTAGGGTTCTACTACCTTTGCTGGATTTGTCACCTGTCCGGGCTAGGGGAACGCTGACGTAGGGCACTATAATGATAGACCTCCGGTGGTGTGGTCTCTGTTACCAGGTACACCGGGCTTTAAATTCTGACACACTGTCTAAGCTTTGGGAGCGTCCAATAATTACGTGAGGCGTTTCGGGGAGGGAGGGGATCAAGCTGAAACTCACCCAATCTCACGTGGAGGAGACGAGGGGTTTCGGCAAATATCACGTTATTTTTTCTACAAGAAACAGTGAAACATTTATATAAAACTGGGTTAAATTAAGTCATTCAACCCTTTCACACCTTCATCAGCATGCCCTATGACCTCTATTGCCCAAGTGTACGTGGTGATCTGAAATAGAGATGCTGTAGTACATGCGGTATCTACTTTTCATCCATTACAAGGGCTGCAGAGCACCGGCGTGCGGTCCACAGATCACCACTTACACCAGCGCGCTAAGTGTGACCTTCACGGATTGGAATACGACGAGTTACTGAGCTTCTGTGTGCAAGCGACAACGGTTTAAAGTGGCTAAATCAGAGCGAGGTTGAAGGAGGAGATGATTTTACTGAAATTAACATGGCCATGTTAGTTCCAGTATTCACTCTTGAGACCACACATGAGTCCCCGGGGACTGAATTAGAATGAATATTCTTTTACGAATTTTAGTAGTTCCTTAATAATTAAAATTTAAGTATTTTATTGTTCGATTTTCTCACTGATTCTAGACTACGTTCTGTCTAAAATACTAGTCTTAAATATAAATAATTAAGCAAATTATGTTTTTTAAAATAAATCCAACGCAATCAAGCAGATTAACGTATTTACACTAAAAATACGCATTTTGAAAAATCTCAAGTGATATCGGCTTAGGAGCCGGATCTGCGGAGCACTAGCTCAAAGAGAATCAGGTAGTTAAAGTTTCTTAGCTTTGTACGTAACAGATTTTAACTACATAGCGAACTTTTAATGGTATTTTAGAAGCGCTTGTCCATTACTCGCTACGAGTGAAAATCCATTTGCAGGGCGATTTGGGGCTCGAGACCTTCGAGGAAGCAGTGGCGTCGCTACGGGGTGCGGGGGTGCGGACCGCCCTGGGTGTTAACCTCAAAGAGCGCCAAGAGGGGTGACACTCTTGGCCCTTGAAGCATCTGACGACAGAATAAAATCATAACTCGCTCAATGTGCAAGAGTGACACTCTAAATTTCCGCATTGGGTGACACTTACCTTAGCTACGCCACTGCGAAGTAGATCCGCATGTTTGGATCTATCAAAATAGAACGTACAATACCAATCTTCCTCGTCTATAAATTGGGCATTGGCTGCTATCGCACCCAAAATATAAATATAAAAGTGGTAGATCAAATGATAGGAGATATTCTCCGCTTGAACACTTCGTAGTCGCTTTCACAAGTTGGGCCATTGGAGCCCATAAGGTGGACATTCTCTATCCCTCATGCTTTTGACAATAGAAAGGTTAGTCGTACATCAATTTCATCAGGAGATTGCTCCTTCGTTGTTGTTATGATTCACACTAAATAGTCTAGAGCACTTCCTAGCAAAACCATTAGGTGGCGCTCAGGTAGATAGGGGGTCAAGCGCGCGCGGGAAATCTGAGGCTGGCATCTTAGATTAACAATAGTAGTGCCTACCTGGATATATCACTTGAAAAAAAAACCTGACCAGCAAATGACTTTTGCGACAGCAGCGCCGCTTTGGCGAAATTAGCGGAGAACTTCCAAAACTCCCGTAACACGTAGCCTCCTGTATGGCAGACCCCGTAACAAACACTTAGAAAATGCACGCGAAACGCTAGAGTGATATATCCAGGTAGGCACTACTATTGTTAATCCAAGCTGGCATCCTTGTTCCGGACTCGAGACTGAGCGCTCGCGTGTTAGATCTTTCCCAATTTATATCAATTGTATTATGTAAATAAGTACCCATTAAATATCAGTTCACGAAGTACTTTTGGTTATTTACAAATATAACAAATGTCGACGGAGATGGGATCTCAACACTAAAGGAAACGGCAGAAGACATCTGTAATTTTAGAAGAGATTCAGCGATTGAACCACACACGTTGACGACAAGGCTTAACGCGCCGCCAGGAGAGACAAACTAACGACGGACAAGGATCGCGGTATCGTACCAATTCATCCGATTACATCTAACAACGATACGGAATTCAAAAGAAAATACCCGCATATTCAGTGACGTAATTAACTGCTTATTCGCGGTAAAAACGCGCGAAACGCTACATCACAACTTGAACCACGCCGCGCATGTTTCATCAAATCTTAGAGGGCTATGATCGGGCATTTAAACATTTTCGATAACAAAACGGAATCTTGGGATCAATAAAATAAACAATTTCGAATTGTTTTAAATTTATCCAGTCGTGAATTTTTTCGTAAATGAATTCGCCTATTGTTTATATAAGATTTGGATATATTTATGCATAATATGCTTTTTTGGAGGATTGAGTTCGTTAAAAGAAAAAATTGCTTTAGACCTTTATTCCGTGAATAACTTTTCCTTAAAAAACACAAAACCTAAAACATATAAACAACATTTTCTTTATGAACAGCGAAATATTATTCAGATAAATAATTGTTTAAAAATATAAATTTTAAAGAAATGCATTTATTCACTAGTAAACGAATTATTTTTTCTTCAAATAAATTATCGTCATTTTGGATGTAGTAGGCCTTATCGATTGGATAAAAGTTGGAGGAATTCCGAGCCCTAAAAATGCCTCAAGCATGGTGAGTGCATGGGCCAAATAATGATGATTTATCATTATTTGGCCCATGGTGAGTGTAGCAGTCTGATAGCTTCGGTTGATTTACTTTCGGTTAAGCCTGGTTAAACTTAAAACTAAATACTTTACAGTTTTGACGCCACCTATAATCAGTTAACCACAACAATTTAAAATGCATTGATGCTCCAACCTAAGCTGTTATACGTTTCTACAAACCACGGCTTCAAAATAACATGTGTATTTTTCGTTTATTTACTGTCTTTTCAAACATGGTAAACAAAATTAAAGAAAACGAAAGTTATTAGTCCAGGTTTATAATTATCTTGAAAAACGGTCAGTAACTTATTTCAACGCGAACGTTTTCATCTTACATTTACTCTGGACATATAATTTGTATCAAGTTAATGAATTTTCACAATCATTATTCCGCGTTTGGTTTTTTTGGAATATGTTTTTATTACAAATCTACTCATAAATTGAAGTTTTAAAAAAAATCTAAAAAGAATAATGATTAAGCCCCAAATTAGTGGAAAATTAAATAGATTAAATTGCATTAGTAAAGACAAATCACAACGAAAACTTTTTTACCAAAAAATATTTTAAACGATATGCACTATAGCATATTAACCGTTTTTAGTATTAAAAATAATCACATTAAGAAAATTTAAAAAATAATAAGAATACAGATTATGAAATAATAAGTATAAGAATTTAAACAAATAAGAATAAAATGTTTTTTAAATATAATAAGAATAAAAAATCATGAAATAATAAGTATAAAAATTAAAAAAAATAAAACAACATTAATTTTTAGCTAAGTATAACGTACCTGTAAATAACTTCTTTGCTTCAATACTTATCATAACAAT
This sequence comes from Leiobunum rupestre, assembly GCF_980474605.1. Taxonomy (NCBI): domain Eukaryota; kingdom Metazoa; phylum Arthropoda; class Arachnida; order Opiliones; family Sclerosomatidae; genus Leiobunum; species Leiobunum rupestre. Next base: position 56,888,438 of record NC_143392.1, on the reverse strand, counting down.
TAAAAATGTTAATGTTGAAGATATCGTAAATTTTGGTTTAGAAAAACCGGACATTATCTGAAAATATAAAAGAAATTTGGTCAAAATATAAATTATTAAATTTATATAAAATCAATCGAATCTGTAATGGGTAAAAATTTAAAATGAGGCTAGAAGAGCCCCTTTTCCCCATGTGATAATAACCGTTCCCTCCTTTTCCCCATGTTGTAATTACCGTGGTTCCCACTTCCCCATTTTCTCCATGTTGTAATTACCGTTGTTCCCTTCTTTCCCATGTTATTATTACCGTGGTACCCACATACCCCCTTTTCCCCGTGTGATAATAACCGTTCTTCCCCTTTTTTCCCATGTTATAAATACCGTGGTACTCACCTCCCCCTTTTACCCATCTGATAATTACCCGGGTACTCCCCATCAGGCCCCCACAAAAATCTGAGAGTGCCACGTCGATAAATATTTCCAATATTATTATCATTTACATAAAAATGAGATAAATCTTTCCAAATAAAATTACTTTCTCTAAAACGTTTTAACAAATATTTATAAAAACATTAATAAAACCCCAAAGAGTTGTTATATTTATCAAATTGAATTTTATCAAATTGTTTTGTAATCAGTCTGAAGATTTGTTTTCGCGTGTTAGGGCATTTTAGTTACCCCGAAATTGATACTGAATTTAGCCCCAAATTAGTGCTAAATTTAATTCAATGAATTTCATTAATCAATCTAAATTGCTTCAACAACCGTGCTTCTTTTTTACGAAATCAGAAATTTCAAACTTTAAGTAACTAATCGATATAATCTTACAAACTAGCCGTTTATAACAGCACATGATAACAATAAAAAATAATATTAATTTTTAAACTTTTAGTCGTTGTTGTTAAATATATTTAAAATTTCGTTTATTTAAAATAATAAGACACGATACTTCATGACTGGATGTAAATTTTTCAACATTTTACAATATATAAAATAAAAACACTTTAAAAGCTAAATATAAATCGTACTGAAAGAGATGCGAAAAACTGCGTAAGCCCACATGTGATACAGCTGAGGCTGTTATGTTCTAACGCAGGCAAAGTTCTTGCAAAAAGGGGTGAGGTCTTTCAAACCCTGTTTTCATTTAATTTATGCAGAATACGTAGGGTTTTATTTCATTTAACTTATCCACCCACATATTTTAGAGTATCGAGACATATGGTTTATGCTGTTCCTATTGATTCTTCTCTTTAAATTAAAATGACCGAACTCGGGAACTTTTTTGGTGGCCAGATTTTCAATGTTATTCGATTGATCTTTTATTGTATTGTAAATTCTATACTTCCAAGGACCGAGGGAAAAGTGAACGGCTTAGGATCGCGAATTAACTCTGGATTTCTTTAAAAAATCATACGTATTTGCTGATTTTCATAAGTTTAATTTATATTATTTATTTGATACTCGTTTGATAAAATTCCGCGTAAAATTATGTCAGTTTTCTAATTTTTAACAAATTCTCAAAAACTGCATTCTATCAGGCAAAGGCCACACCCAATAACGGTTTTCGCTTGAAGCGCCGCCTTTCATTTAATATGTGGAAAAGGTGGGGTTTTATTTTATTTAACTCCTCCTACGACCTATGTTAAAGTAACTACACACATGTTTCATCCTGCTTCTACGCAGTGCGCTCTCGATCAAAGGCCTTCCCGCAAATGTAAATTCAATGTATTTAAGGGAGGAAATTGTCAATTTTCAAAGTTGCTTTATATTCAATGCCTTTTCTAAAGTATTAATTTTATCCGTTTACCAATTGTATTTCAGCATTATAATATTATTAAACACTGAGTCTTTTTTACATAGAAAATTAGTTTTCTATTAATTTGGTGTATCTGTAAATCAAAAGGCTCTAAGATTAAAAATTGTTTCCAATTTAAAAATAGCAAATAAGTCTAAAACACTTAATGAAAAAATAACATTAAAAACAGTATATCTAAAGGCAAACCAAACGGGTCAGAGCTTAAAACAATTAGGAATATTTTTTGAGCATTAATAAAACTTTTATTCTCCAAAATGTGTGCTCCACTATTTTTTTATTGTTTTATCAAAACCCATATTAAATTGAAAAATTTTCAATAATGTTTGTGTGAGCTACTCAACCGCACACTGATGTTTGCCTATTTCTCTTGGAGAGGAAAAATTGCCATCTCAATCTGAACTGCTTAAAAAAAAATCAAGCCTCTCCGTCTGTTGGGATAAAGATCTCATTTTATTATAATAATTAAATAAAAAAATAAAAATTTCATTTTAAAAGTATAGCCATGGTGGCTTATTTGCGTGTTAGGTTAAATTTATTGCCGTTTATAACAATTTATTTTGTTAAATTTATTAAAAAAAATAAAAAGTCAGGAAAAGCTATAAGAGTCATTTGATCTGGAGAGTTTGCTCAAGGATACTCTTAAGGTCAGGGTCAAGTTCAAACTTTTATGAACACGAAACAAATATTAATTATTTATAAATTAAAAAAAATTAAACGTTTCTATTCGTCTGTAGGGAATACTTTGAATGAGCTTGTTTCATTATTCTACGCCAACAACGGAAATTGAATACTTTTGGGTTGAACTCTGAATAAAACGGGGAGAGAAACATGCACTACCACTGTTCTAATTTCGACTTCTTTAAGCTTGATCGAAAACAACGTGGTAAAATAATCCGATATGTCTGTATTGGTTGGGCGTCTCTTGTTGATCATTATTTTATTACTAAGACATTGCTGAATAAATAAACTATATCTCATTAACACCGAATGATCATTTGATGTTCTTTAAAAACACAAACTTGCTCTCAAGCATTCCGAACCTTTTAATGATCTTCTTAACTTGTTATATTGTTGTTTGTTGTTTAAATGTACTTGAACGTTAGAAGTTTCGTCATCCGTGTACGGCGCCAGATATTTCAGCCGCGGCTGTTTGAGGATTTGAGGAGAGCGCGAAGGCAACGCCTGGACTGTGGCGCCACTTATCCGTGAAGCGGGCGTTTTATGAATTAATCAGCGCAATGTCATAGTTCCGGAGACCGTTGATCTGCGCCGCCGAAAGCTTCTGAACTGCTTGAAGCAGCAACACCTCTAAAAATTTCCACAAAGGTCCATAACGGGTTCGATAACGCCAGTCTCCTTTAAAATAGGAAGTCCTTACTTTTAAAATTATTTCCCTCTTAAACCAATTATAAGGTAATTTGATAATTATACAACAATTCAAATTTTACTCTTAATCCTGGTTAGGGATCTATTTCTTATTATTATCGAACCAAGATTAATAAATTAAAATGAAATAAAATATTTTTTATAAATTTAATAGTTTGTATGGATTTTCTTCGAGCACACAAAACGTTCAAACATATTTATAGGAAAGATAATTATCTTTGACATTTCTTTGTTATTTACAGTTCAATTTGTGGTTATTAGAAGATAAACTATAGGTTACCGAATGCGTAGCTTAAAACTCTTCGTGATACGTTACTTATGGCCTGATATATTTTCCCAACATGCTAAAATGTTTCTGGAGTCTATCCATTATTTTATATTTTGCAGAAATTGGGCTTTTCGCTATGGACACATTTAAGGTCAAGTTCAAGGTTAACGATCGCGTTTGGGTTTTAAATGAAGTCATTTTTATTTATTGTACACTAAATGTATATTCAGTATCTTTTTGCTTAGCTTTTCATATTTTTTTTCTCGCATAGGAAAATAATGAAATATAATGGGAAAATTTTCCAAACAAAAAATTTCTTAATTATCTTCGAAAAAGAAGATTTTCATATTTAAGATGGCGATTGAAGTTTCTTAATTCGTCTTCGTCGAATATCAGCCGCGCCTGATTGAGAAGCGAAAGAGCACGAAGGCAACGACTGGACTGTAGCGCCATTTCTCGTTAAGTGGATGCTTCACGAACTGGTTTTCGAAATGGCTGAGTTTCCCAAACTTGACCAAGTTAAACCTACTAAATTACAATATTACCATTAACATTTGCTATATTGTTTTTCTTTAAAAAACGCAACTTAATTATTTGATTTAACTTAAGAAATCTAATTATACTATCATTAACGAGGAGGGCATTAACAGTGAATTCGATTTACCAGTAATGTTTGAAGCGAACACTGCTGGTACTTTAAAGAAACGTTCGCACAAGCTTCCTTTCGCCTTGTAGTTCTTGTTTCAGAACTAAATCTTATTTCTATTTGGTTTTCGAAAATTTCCAGTTTATAAGGTGATTTTTTCTTTAGATTATAATTTGATTAGCGTGTTCAAGTTTGATTTGACTACTCTATTATTTGAAAACTTACAAATTCAACTTGAAGTTAATTAAAAAGCGAAGGAATAAGTGATATTGAATGAAGCTAAGATGTTTAAGGATAAGTTACTTCAACTTTATTTTTAATCTGTATTTGCTAATGCGGTTACAGCGGCTCTTACTTCATGATTTATTTTAGTTCAATGACATTAACAAGGTGAATTAAAAATCACGGAAGACATTCGTAACAAAATCGTTCAATTTCAGAAGAGAGACTCACCCGTTGAAGCTCTTAAAATATTAAGTCACAAAGTTTAGTGACTTAAAAAAAAGCTAAAAAAAGGGGCAAACAATTCAATATAAATTCGTTGCTAAGGTTATTAATCGGTTTTTAGTTGTTTATTTCTTAACAAATGTTATGTCATCTCTATTTTGGATCACTCCAAGTTGTGAGTTGAAAAATACTCGACACTTTTGGAAAATTTGTAATCCTCCAGACAATATTGCTCAATTTCTTTTGATGGATTGAAATTGCATTTATATCTGCCGAAATTTGAATCCTTATGTCTCTGCACACATTAAAGTGAAATTAATTCTGCAAACGGCATTACCACATTCATTCAAGTTTGCGCATTCTAAATAAAAAACCGTAAATTTTTTAAATAAGCTTGGACATTTTTACGGTAACGCAGATCCTCAAAATATTCTTCCAACTAAACCCAAAATCTAAAATCGAGGTTAAGATTTTATAATTAAAGCTCATGACATAGTATCCAATAATATTTCATTTCGTTGAGCACATAATATACTATCCAGTGTCACCCAACATCGAGAAAGGAAGAATAAAAATGGGTTTTGGGTTTATCCCAGAAGTCAATGAACCGGAGTAATCGAACTAGAGCTTATGAAAATGATGAGAAAATACGGCCAATAAAAGCTAATTTCCATCCCCATATTTTGACGCAATAAATTGAACTAAGTAATTGTGATTTTGGCTATTTCTAGGTTTTAACATGGTTTCATAAAATCCACATCTTTTTTTAGGCCTAGGAGCGCGCAAAATTTCAAATTCGAGGTCAAAATGTTACTTCATAGGGAAAATGCCTCCAGCATAGTGAGTGTAGCTTCGGTTCATTTACTTTTGGTTATACCTTCTCAAACTTAAAACCAAATACTTCACAGATTTGACGCCACCTATAATCAGTTAACCAAAACAATTAAAAATTCATTGATGATCTTACCTAATCTGTTATACGTTTCTACAAACCACGGCTTCAAAATATTTTGCGGAGTTTTTGGTTATTTACTGTCTTTTCAAACATGGAAAAGAAAACTATAGTAATAAGTCCAGGTTTATAATTATCCTCAAAAACGGTCAGTTACTTATTTCAACGTAGAACGTTTTCGTCTTACATTTACTCCGGACATATAATTTGTATGAAATAAATGAATTTTCACAATTATTGTTCGGCGTTGGGTTTTTTGGAATATGCTTTTTATTACAAATTAACCTTAATTCATGAATTGAAGTTTTAAAATAATCTAAATAGGATTATGATTTAGCCCCAAATTTGTGGAAACAAAAATAGAGTAAATTGCATTATTATATACAAATCACTACAAAAACTGTCCATTTTTACGAAATAAAACATTTTAAACGATAGACAACCCCACAGATATTGTGCGAGGCCCTTGGCACCATAGCACCACCATAAAATATTATGAATATTTCTTATTTCATTGGAATGACCTCCAATATATGACGCTTAGAGTCCTATATAGGAGGCCATTTCAAATGACATTAACGTTGAAATGATCTCCGAAGTAGGATAGTAAGCGTACTATATGGGAGGCCAATACAAAGATATTTCGTTTGAAGTAGCCTGCCATAAATGACGTTTCAAGTTCTGTTTGATTCGTGTTGGGAGTTTTCTGGTTCTTTTTGGGGGTTGTAAATTTTGGCTATCCACTTAAGCATTTGGCCCAAAAAGACTTTTTTTTGCTCTTTGGCCTTATGTCTCGGGATAGACATAACCAAGTACCCTTCAAGAAATTCAGTTTTATAGCCAAACCTTGGAAGAGTTCTCATCACCCCGTTCCAATTCCCTTCAATTTGGTTGGTGTGAGCACCGGTGCCAAAATCTTCGAAACCAAATTCATGGTTCACCTTTTTTTTAAATGAAAAATATTAATAGACAAAGTCGGTATAATCAAATGAGTAATGATGGCTTACCTGTAAGTGTATAAAGTCTGGGTCTTTGTCTAGACAGTAATATGCTTTCCATAAATCACTATAAACGGTTGATTTGGTCTTTACCCACTTCTATATAACTGGAATTAACGTTGAAAAATTTCCTTTCGGAACGGGCACCTTGAAAGAGTTCCCACTCTCTCTTTCTATTCCGCCAACCCCCAGGAGCCTTTCCCCTTTTGTCCTTTACAATATTTTTCTTTACCAAATTTGGATTCGTCTATTTCATCGACTTTTCCGTTGCCACCAATTTTTCACTATTGTCTATAGCCGTTACCATCGCCACTTCTCGTACAGAATTACCCCCATCTGTGAGCGGGTTCTTGTTTAATCCAGGTTCTTGGAGGCAAACCCTTGTGACACATTTTCATCAATTAAGTAAACCATCATTAGAATTTCCACGATGTCCAGCTTTGAGCGCTCAAAAATGGAGTTTTTTCGAATGGAAATGCACATGGAGCACTGCTTTTTGGTACCATCTGGCAATTTTATAACTTTTCTGCACCTCCATGCTTTTTGCTCGTTGCTGTTATGTGACTTCGCTTTTTCTGTTTAAAATATTTGGCCATGTGAATGTTAATGCACATGGAGCAAAATCGATAATATTTCAGTCAAATCGTAAGGGTTTACTCTCCGTAAATTAACCTCGCTATTTTACGTAGGAAATTTTTTAACTTTAGTTGTGACCGACTTTTGTGGCCATGGCTAAGAGAACGGCCATTGAAATTTTGCCTTTAGAGCTTTCAAGGTATATGAAATCTATTTAACCCTATAGTTGGAAAAAAATCAGCGATAAGCCCCTCGGGATGTCTCCTTGTAAGTGTTTCATTCAACCTTAAAACCGAGTTGTTTTACTTTAACCGTTTATCAAAGTAAAATCTTCCTGTATCTTAAGAGCACATCGCTTGTTTAAAAGGTATCATTAACACAGATTTTTTCGATTGGTGGTCTTCATCTTGCAGCACATCCTACTACCTAAGGGCAATGTGTTCCTTTATAAAACCGAAAAACGTTTCAGTTAAAAGACTCAAATCGTAATTTTCAGCTGAAGGCCCGGTGCAGAGACGTTTTTCAGAATCGCAAAAAGCGATTACTCGCTAATGTTATAAAAAGGTGGCCTATTCTAGAACAATCTCCAATATCGCACCAAATCGGTGTGCAGAAACATCTCGATCGCAAAAATTACAGAAAAGCTCTATGTTTATTTTGATAGTGGCTTAAGGTGGTAGCTAGCCGCCGAAATGCTCGCATAAAATGGCTGATTTTTTTCCATTATGTGGTACGCAAAGGGAGCGGGAAATAAATTGAGAAGTAAACGCTGTTTACCTACTTTAAAAAGATAAATAGTATCAAGAATGTATTTATTTATACTCAGGGAGAATGAAAATGTCGAGATTATTTGTAGCGTTTCTCCAATTCCACCCGTTGGGGCCCCCGGTATGTTCCTCCTCTTTAATAAAATCAAATAATACTGCAATCTCATTGGTTCTTAAAAATTACGTTTTTCGACACGATTAACGCTGCTGCGAGGACGCAAAAAATAAGACCGCCTCCTTTTTGACCCCCCCCCCAAGCGTGACGGGGTTAGGGCCTCAACGTGTCTGTCGATAGTCTCGACATATTCATTCTCCTTGAGTATAAATAAATACATTCTTGATAGTATAATGTGATTGAAATGTGGTAACTACTTTATTTTTCCGGTGCTCCAAGGAAATCAAAAGCCTGATACACCGGTGATCTGATCAGAATGCCATACGCCAGCGTTCACAAGCGATATGGGTAGTAATACCCTACTTTTGATGGTCTCACCCTCGACGCAAGCCACTTATCCAGAAAAAGGCGCAACAATGAGCCGACTATTCACTTTATCAGATTCTTTTAAATTGTTAAAATGTGGGTTTCTATATCATTATCGCTTTCCAAAAACATTTTTGTCAAACTGTTGTCAGAGCCAAGTTTTATCACATACATGATTTATTAAACATAAAATAAGAATGCTGCAACATTACAGATAAAAATAAATTGTTAGAGGAAATCTTTTTTGGTATAATCTCAGAAGAAACCAATCCTCAGGTAGACTTGGAGAAGCGATGAAAATGTATTGGACCATTGAATTTTTACCAGGGTGGGAAAACCAAATTAACTAATACAAAAGCTGTTGAGGCCATATGATTTCCTATCGTTAGATAGACGAAAAATATCAAAGGTGAAATAGGTAACCAAAACACGACGAACATAATTCTTTTAAATTATTGAAATTTGTGGATATGATTTAATGAAATTCTTAAACCGGGATTAAAATGGGTTTATTTTAGGAAATTTATATCAAACATTTGGGTAGTTTTAGGCACCAAAAGTCATGGAAATTCCCAAATTCAAAAAAATATATAAAAATGAATTTATTAACTTTTTTTTTTCGATCACTCTCCCTTTAAGGGGGTTGGTTGGAGGGGGTGGAAATTAACGGCACTACCTGTGCGTAAAAAAGTTCTATCAAATGAGACCAACTAGTTTTTTTCGGCCACTCTCCCTTTAAGGGGGTTGGTCGAAGGGGGCGGAAATTAACAGCACTGCCGCACGTCAAAAAGTTCTATCAAATGAGACCAACTAGTTTTTTTCGGTCACTCTTCCTTTAAGGGGTTGGTCGAAGGGGGCGGAAATTAACGGCACTGTGCGTTTTATCGTTTGATATAAAAAGTACCATCCTAAGTTAAAGAGTTGACTTTAACGTATTATTATTAAAGGGGGTCGAAATTGTGCCCCCTGTTTACCTGACAGACCTGAAACTGGCCATCGGTAAACGTTGTGTAGAACAACTCTGTAATTCAAACTTCCTGCCGTGTCACCCTTCGTGGAAATCCACTGGTTGGGGGGGGGCGGCGAAGTTTGAGGTTCACTTGACCTTAAACCCTGTAAATAAACGTAAAATAACGCGGAAAAAACAACGGCAATTGCGACAACTTAACTAGGCAAATACAAACTATAAAAGCGTTCAAGGGTAAAAGTTTGAGCATGAAATTCGAAGAGGATGCCGTTGCACGCTTGGTAAAGGCGTCGGATTTTGGAGATCACGCGGCCAGCAGCTATCTGGGTTCGAATCCCGGTGTAGCCAATAATATAAATTATATAAATAAATTATTTTTCGCAGCTCCATCTGCCTTGTCGTTGCTTTTCCACGACAAACAAATAACAACAAACACTTAACAATCCGTCCATAGCAATAGTCCCACTTCGATATATATATATATCTCGATGTGGAACTAAAAATAGGGTAGGAAATTTTTTAAATAAGAGAGCAAGGTCTTCAGAGTCACTGCCGTATGAGACGCGAGCAGATTATAACCACGTGATAGCGGTTCACGTCAAAAATCGACCTCTACCATTGGTCCGAAAAACAACACGGTCGCCGATTAACATAGCGTCTCTGCACCACGATTGCGAGGATCGGAAAATAAACAGCTCGCTAAATCTGAATCGCGAAATAGCAATCCTGTTGAAATTAACCGGAATCGGAAAACATCTCTGCGGCCCCTTAGTTGGCTACGTTCATTCCGTTATAATTGCTGTGTTGGATCAATTTTAGTCTCTTTCGTAAACTTATGGAAATTGTAACTTCGTTAATAATGAAACTTAAGTACAAAATTTAAAGCGGGAAAATGGCATTTTAGTTTTAAAATTCACTTGTTTAAGTGAAAAATATCGCTGCTTTAAATAATCGTTTGAACCTGGGTCTTAAATATAACAATGACGACAACTTTTTACGGCTTGTGGAATGACTGGGAGTCTAATATTACAAAACAGAACGGGCAGATAAAGAGGATTTGCGCTGAATATAAATCGTATTGAAAGAGAGATGGGGAAAACTGTGTAATCCCACATGTGATACAACTGAAGCGGCCATGTTCTATTTTTGGCAAAATAAAAGAGGTTGTGGTCTTTCAAACCCTCCTTTCATTTAATTTATGTTGACAAGGTGGGGTTTTATTTTAGTTAACTCCTCATCCTACATATTTTTAGAGCATCGAAACATATGGTTTATGCTGATCCTATTGATTCTTCTCACGTTGAATGAGCGCTTTTTAAATGCAAATGACCGAACTCGGGAATTTTTTTTGGTCGTCAGACTTTCAATGTTATTCGATTGATCTTTATTAGTAAATTCTATACTTCCAAGGACCGACTGAAAGTCAACGGCTTAGGATTGCGAATTAACTCTGGATTTCTTAATAAAATCATATAAGTTCACTGTTTTTTAAAAAGATAAATTTATATTATTTCTTTGATACTCGTTTGATAAAATTCCGCTAAAAATTATGTTAGTTTTCTAATTTCTAACATTTTCTCAAAAATTGCATTCTATCAGGCAAAGGCCACACTCAATAACGGTGTTCGCTCTAAGCGACGCCTTTCCTTTAATATGTGGAAAAGGTGGGGTTTTATTTTATTAAACTCCTCCTACGACCTATGTAAAAGTAACAACACACATGTTTCATCGTGCTGCTACGAAGTGCGCTCTCGATCAAAGCCCTGCCCGAAAATGCAAATTAATAAATTTAAGGGAGGAACTTGTCAATGTTCATAGTGGCTTTATATTCAATGTATTTTCAAAATAATTAATTTTATCCGTTTACCAATTGTATTTCAGAATAAGAATATTATAAAACACAGAGTTTTTTTTACATATAATTTAATTTTTCTATTACTTTGGTGTATCTGTAAATCAAAAGGCTCTAAGATTAAAAATTGTTCCAATTTTTAAAATAGAGAATAAGTCTTAAAAATTTAATAAAAAGGTTAACATTAAAATCAGTATATCTAAAGGCAAACCAAACGGGTCAGAGCTTAAAACAATTAAGAGTGACTTTTTTGAGCGATAATTAAACTTTTTTTCTCCAAAATGTGTGCTCCACTATTTTTCTTATAGTTTTAACAAAAACCCATATTTTATTGACAAATTTTCAATAATTTTTGTGTGAGCTACTCAACCGCACACTGATGTTTTCCTATCTCTCTTGGAGAGGGTAAATAGCCGTCTCACTCTGAACTGTTTAGAAAAAAAAAATGCCTCTCCGTCTGTTGGGATAAAGGTCTATTATCATAAATAAATAAATAAGTAAATAAATAAAAAGATAAAAAATTTCATATTAAAAGTAGAGCCATTGCGGCTTATTTGTGTGTTAAGATGAAATTCTTATTGATCTATTAACGTAGGCCTGGGTTAAGATTATTGCCGCCTATAATTATTTATTTTACTAACTTTAAAAAAATTAAAAGTCAGGAAAAGCTATAAGAGTCATTTGATCTGATGAGTTTGCTCAAGGAAACTCTTAAAGTCAGGGTCAAGTTCAAACGTTTAAGAACACGAAACCAATATTAATGATTTATAAATTTAAATTTTTTTTAACGTTTCTATTCAATACTTATTGCTTAATTGTTTTGTTTTGTGCTCGGCATAAAACGGGGGGAGAAATAGGCATTTGCTGAGTTCTAGAGAGCGTTGAACTACGCCGCCGAAACGTGCTGAACGGCTCGTTTCAGCAACACCACTGAAAAATAATATATTTAAATGTTTTTGCCTCTCTCTTTAAAAATAAGAATTACTCATTTTTTTATTTCACTCTCAAAGAAATGCTGAGGGTAATTTGATAAATATAAAATATTTCTAATTTTACTCTAATTCCTGGTGATGGATATACCTCCAAATTACTACTATAATTATGAAATGTAATTAAATTATTTTAAAAAGCTGTATTTAAATATTTCAACTTGGCTAAAATATATTTTAAATCCGGTAAACTTTCCGGAGGAAATACAAAATTTATTTTGATTGATTTTCTTCGATCACGCAAACGACCAGGCAAAATAGAAGCCGAGACAGTTGCTGTTGGCATTTCTTTGTTATAATAAGATTATCGCAATGCCAGCAACGTTTGTTCAATTTATGGTTATTAGAAGATAAACAAAAACACCAGCGAAATCTGCCAATTTTTATTTTAATTTGTTCTTTAATTTTTTTCTGCTAATAAAAGCTATGGAATTCAGTCTGCCACAATAAAACCAAGTTGAGGTAGAGTAACAATTAAGAAATTGATGTAACAAAAGCACAAATAAGAATTCCCGAAAACTTGCAAATATTTCAATAAAACCATGACGAACGAAAAACTATAAGAAATAAAATTGAAAAACCATAACAGTACAAATAACTGAAATCCTACACCCAACACGAGAAAAGAAGATAACTACTATATCTTCTTTATTGTTTCAAACAGAAAGCATCCAAATTTTGACTGCTAGGAAAATCAAATACCAAGGTATTTGGGGTGAAGATATCAGAAACTTGTTTTCGTGCGTAAATGTTCGAAACTACAAGGTTTTTTTGAAACGCGACATGCTGGAAAATAAACCAACGCTTCTTGTACTATAACGTCTCAAAGTCTTGCTTGGAGATTTATATTGAATTAATGAAGAGTTACCACGCCGAGGATGTGATCTATTACCAGAGCGAGAGGTACCACGTGGCAGGACAAAGGTGCCGAAAGTTCCAAATTAAAAATTCACTGTTTTAAAATTCCCGTTAATGCTTAAGCGCCTACGAAAAAAATAGCTACCCTCATAAGAAAATAATTAAATATATTTTATAACTATTAAATTAACTATATCTTTATTTATAGTGAACAATTGCCTTGGACAACGGTAGTTGACCATTAATTGAAAATTATTCTCCTGTTTCTGATATTAATTTCTGAATTCCCTGCGCCACCCTAAATTCGCCCTAGGTAAGCTTTCGATATTGACTTAATCCACTAAATATAAAATCCACCTGAGTTATAAACGTTTTGTGAGGATACGAATGGTCAGAGTATTTATGTTAGGTTGCGTTTGTGAATGGACAGCGTAATTAGATTGAATTGCGTTAATGATAGAATGAGGGAATATTAACACTTTTATTTTGGTGAAAATTCTGATTGATAATTTATTAAACCACAAAACAATTTTAACAAAATTTAAAGATATCCGGAATAAATACTAATCCAAATTCATTTTTCTTAGAATGGAATAATTTATATGGATTGAAAATGTCAACGGATAAATTAAAAAGCGTTTTTCATTGGAATCGATTTTAGAAATTTCGGAATTAATTTCAACCCAAATTGAATTCTTAATTTTAGCAAAGGTAGGACTCATACGTTTCATTTCAGAATTTTATTTTTAAGTCAAACCAAACACGTTGTTGCTGATAATTTTACTTTTATTTACTTAAGTTGGTTTTAAAGCTATAAATAATACCTTATTGAAAATGTTAAGGTTTTTATCAAAGTTACTGCAATAATCATTGAAAATGTGTGACCTTTTATTAAACAAAGAAATTTCGCCATCTGTCGGGAATAATTTGTTAAGGTCTTGGCTGTAGCGAATTGAATTTTCAGATTGTTATTTACATAGAAAGCCCTTTAAGAGTCTCATTAACGTTCATGTTATAACCCCAAATAAGTATTATTATTGCTATTAATTTAATATAAGTGGTGTAGTTTAATTTCTTTGCCTGACGGTAAAAAATGAGAAATAAAATTTGTGTATAAGAAATGTAGCAGCAATTCTCGCTTTATTGAGAAAGACTACATGCAAGTGTTTTCTTTTTATTCTTTCCTTAAGCCAAAACAAACTTTTAAAAATGTGAAAATAAATTTTTCAGTTACTTATCTGATATTAAATAATTTTTAAACACAATTATTTTTCCCGTCCCTGCTGTTAATTAGTCAATGCTTTGACACACAAAATATTCACAGTTAAATCTATTTTGATTTATTTCCTATAATGAGGTGTTTTCAGATGTGAAAAGACGCTGATAGATTTATGGAAAATTTTCCATTTAACATATCGCCTTGGATAGAAGAAAGCTCAACATTCGTTAACCTGCAATATTTTTAATAAATTAATCAAATGCGTTTTCCCGTTGTCTGATTGGTGAATAAACAGAAACTTTATGTTGTTCCAATTTAAAACGTTATGATATTTTAGTACTTAAAAAAAACTCGCTGCTTCAGTTTTCTAACATTTTTTATTAAGCTTACATTTAAAACTATATTGCTTAAATTTAAGTTATAACCGTTTACACTAAAAAAATTTAAAAGGCAATGTTAAAAAAATGATTATTTAAAAAAACAAAATAGGAGATATTTAATGACTTAAATATATTTTAAATTGTTAAGTTTTTCCAAAGTGTTAGCTTTCGTGCCGTGGTCCCTTTTCAACCACCTTTTGAGTCTTAACAAAGAATATCGAACGCTTGATTATTTTAAATTTTAAAATGTGCTAATTATAACTTTTTTGAGCTCCCATAAAGGGTTAAATTGCCCAAAATGATAAATTAGGGCATATTAAATTAATTGTTACATTTTATTTTAATGATATCGAAAATTATAATAATGGAAACCTGGTGATGATAAATGGGGTAAATAAGACGCGTAATAAACCTTGCATACCACACCTACGAAACCATTACCGCAGGGATGTGTGTTTTACTAATTAGGATGTTCTTACAAAAGAGGATTTATCATTTAAAAATCTTCCTTTATGACAAAAATGAGGGATTTAATTTCATCAAACTATTCCTTGCAAATAATGTAAAAGTAGTAACACGGGTGGTTTTCACCGCTTCAATGCTTTGTTCTCTTGTTCAAAGGCGTATTACGCGTATGCGGAAATAGAAACAGAAAACAAATCGTCAGCAAATTTCTGATTATTTTGCCATCGACATTCTTTTCTGAACTTACGATATTTAAGCCAGATGCTCAAATTTTTAAAGATAATAACTCTTTGAAAAGAAATGACGTACTTTAGGATTAACCAGGTTTTTTGTTTTTTCATGAAAAATTTTGTGTCAAATAATTCAAGCATCAGCCAATTTGGAAACGGTTTAAATTGAACATATAGTAACTCTCAATTTATAAGTTTAGAGAAGAGCTTCAACTTCTTTAAGAAAGGCAAATAACGTTTTAGAAAAAGTACGAAATAAATTAAAAAAAATTGAATTTAATGTTTCAATAAAATAAAAGGTGAAATAATAAAAATCAGAACTATTTAGTACATATAATACAAATAATAAACTTTGTTCAAGAAATTTTAAACAAATTATGTGTAGATTAAATAGCTTGGTTCCAATAAAATAGCATTTATTGTAATATTGAATAAGGTCCAATTTTGGTTGGCTACTTTTGGAGGCAAATTTTATCTGTCACATTCGTTAGACTCTAGACATATGTTCCATATAATTATTTTGTTTTTCGCTTTGTTGGAAATAAACAGCTTTTGCTCTTTCTGTTATTTTGTCAATCCCAGCTCCAACGTCGACGAAAAGCAAAACATCCAGATGTTGGATGTAAAAGCTGAAGCTTATTCAGCTATTATCTTTGGCCATAAGTAAAATGAAAACCTCAAAATGTGATATAGATACTTGTTTTGAGAATTTACTTCTAAAATGTGTTTCGAAATTTTCAATTATAGCATAAAATTAATTAATTTTGTAGAATTTAAGAGCCTGGTCACCGTTATTTTGCTTCAGAAAACACTAGTTGACTTGGGTGTGGGTGGCTCTTCGGGTATAACCTTAACTGATTATTATTCACCAAAAGACTTAATCAGAAATATTTTCCGTGTTAAGAGGTCGGGTCCAATCAAGAGCTCAAAACCAAATTTGGGAACCCAACTAATTTGATTTTATTTTGAGCCAACCCTTAAGAAAATTTGTTAAGCTGCATTTAATCAAATAATTTCGATTATTCGCCGCTCTTTTAGAAAATAAAACAATTTCTTTGTAATGAAAAACACAATTTTTAAGAATAAGGAACTATACAATTACGTTATTTTTAGCAAAACCACCATAAATATCCGTAATTGGCATTTCAAACAATGAAATATTTAATTGTTTGGTAACAAAATGCCAAGCAATCTTTCAACGGCAATGAAAATAGATAAAGATGACGCAAAAACTGTTTCCATAATATCAAAGCTGTATACAGAAAGGTTAATTTAATTTCATCGACAGATTAAAATTACAAATTCTTTTCGGTAAATTTTGATAAACTCAATCACAAAGTTAGCTTTAGTTTCATTTGAATTATTTTATGTCTACAGAATTTGAAACTTATTGTTTTTATTCCAAAAGTGTGTATGCATTTTTCTATAGAATTGGCAATTATTATCTGTAGCTGAAATCTTTTTTTAAAGAAACTCTAAATTTTTTAAAAATATGACAGTTTATATTATACGTTTAACTATTTATTCTTATAGAAAAATACAGAAATCAACCTCAACTTTATAACCTGGCTCTTAAGGGCACCTCTCTGAAATTAGGGCACCAATTGAAAAAAATCATGTTTGTGATTCAAAATTGTAGACTTATTTTTATAGTATTTTCATTTTGTTTGGAGGGTCGGAAGTATGTTATTCACAAACTTTTGTTCATTGAATATTACAAACAGCATGTAAATGTCTATAAGTTTAAATAGTTGGGATGTTTCTTAAAATGTGTTTTATTGATAAAACAGATTTAAATATTTTTGAAAATTATTTTCCATTTATCAAACCGGATGATAAATCAGCCTTTCACAAAACATCTGTCATGTGTATCTTCTCTCCGTTCGTTGTTAGAGCCACTCCCACATGGCCTACTTTCGCAACAGCAATTACTCTTGCATGAAAGGTAGCTGCATCATTCCCAGCGATGAGAAAAACAAGATAATTAGAACGAACTACGTGGAAAATTCCCCATTTATTCTCAGAAAGATTAAGCTTATTATTTTTTAATTATAAATTAATTGATTAACAACAGCAATAGTCTTAAGACCGTATGTGTAAATAAATAAAAAAATGTAAACATTTTTAAAGTTAAAAAAAACTTTACAAGGAAAAGGGATCAAAATGTAAAAAGCAGTAATGGTTAATGAATTTATGTTTGAAGATTCACTTATTCATATATATAAAAAAAATTTACCTCATTTTATGCATATAATCACCGAATTTTTTTTAATTTAGGGAGGGTAAATAAAGCTTTTGTGGCGATTTTCTCAATAGTTTTTATTTAGTTTTACTAAATAAGAATTGGGTTAACTCTAGCGCTCTACGATTTTTCCATTTATTAAAATAATATGAAAAAAACCACATTGCTAAGTCTGATCTTTAATACGAATTAAAAGATTGAGAAAATAATGGTAAAGGCCACCAAAGTATTATCAATGCAGTATTCGAGACCTATTGGCTTAACTCCTTTCCGGAAGGAATTCATCAAGTTTCAATTTAGACGATCGGTATTGTGAAGGTTGAGATCACCATTTTCAAACCCAAGATCACTTTTGGTGAACTCCAGGTTTCTGGCCTAACAAATACTACAACGCTCCTTTTGAAAACCTTGGCAAACTCTGTGTCACCTCAAACCGCCCATACGTTTGAAACAGACATTTGCTATAACAGCAAAATATAAAATGTAACTTATTTTAAGGGTACCTTCATAAAAAAGGGTTAAAGAAGGATATTTCTTCAATCTCTCATTTCTAAAGACAGTTGTTGCGTAAAAAGGAGGAAGGATAACTCAGTAAGTGAGTGTTTATGAACGGACATGGTAATAAGGTAAGCTTACCTTTAATTAATGAACAAGATCATTAAGTAAGGGTTTGTTTTAGAACAGACAGGGTAAATAAGTTAGCACAATTTTTTGAATGGACTATGTTATTTAGTAAGCGTGTCATTCCTTTTGTCTTAATTTTGTTAGTCTTAGCTTGTTACTTCGCCTTAAAGGCACTATTGGATGAAGTACCGCTTATCGGTTAAATTTTATAATTAAATATATTTTAGTTTCCCCAAAACATGTTTTTAGGAATGCTTTTGTGAATGTATAAGGAAAACGTTTGAGTGAAATAGGATGCTGGAGAAGACGTTTGCTTAAAAGTGGACACTGACTGAAGTCCATGCTGTTTAATTTGGTTACCAGAATGAACTCACATCTAGTTCTATTCCATTATATAATTTTAAAAATTATGAATAAATATAACAAAGATATGATTAACAATAATTGTTTTTCATTTTTTAAAAATATTGACTTTATTAATTTTGTGTTTAATTGTTACAGAAAAAGACTCAAATTATGAATATTAATTGAAGGTCTTTAAGAGTGCGAAGGGGAAATTTGAATACTCCAAAAATTGACAGGATTGGTTTATAATTAAGAATATTAAAATTCAGAATTTCCTTGGATATTTTTCGCTTTGAGATATCATTTTATTTGGATTTGACTTTTAACTAACGGTATTTAGGGTGGTCGAATGCTAATTAATGAAGCCTTGTGTTGCTTCAATGATTATTACTTTGCCTTAAAAATTGTGCCTCAAGAATTAGCCTAGCTGATTATTATTATAACTCTGAGCTATATCACTCCTTGCCCTAACTTTGATTAAAATATTTAAATGTAACTCGAATTTTTCTTTATTTAATTTTTATTCAGCCTATAGTATTTCCGCTACAGATATTTTAAAGGTGGATGGTCAAGGTCAGAGTTAATGAACCTGAGGGCTTTTAAACCAAACCCTATTTGCAGTTCATTTAATGGTTTATTTGATATCATTTTAACTGGGCTTTTTCTTATTAATTTTAACCACCTAGAAAAAGTCTAACAAACAGTATGATCATCTTTTAAATTTGATAATAGTTTGCTTTATTACCATAGCTCTATAATTGTTTTTAAATTTAATTTGGGGATTTCAGTTTCATCATCCGTGAACGGCGTTAATCACCTGCGCTGATCGAAGAGAGAGAGCGCGAACGAAAGGCCTGGTCGCTAGCGCCACTTTTCAGGTGAGCGGGTGTTTCACGAACTAATCCGTGGATTTGCTCAGTTCCTGAACCCATATTTATACGTGAACTCCGATCGGCGTTGAAACTGGCTATGTGAAAATCGACTCACGCAATAAACTGACCTGTTTGATAGCCTAATTGTAACGAAGAAACCCCACGTAAATGATGTAACACACAAACAATTCTTATATCGTAATATCTTGTATACTTTCTTTAAGTATAATGCAGTATTGATTGTTTGATCTATATTATTCAAATAACTTAAATTTAAGTGAACTACGTCACTGTGACTCTAAATTTGACCAATTCATAGTATGGATTACGATATTTAACTTCATATTCAAGCGACCCCCATTATCATTTAGTCACTCTTGAACCAAGTCCTTTCCCCCTACTGCACTAGGTATTGTCTGGAAGATCCCAAAAAAAATTGAATATAAATTATTTATAATTTTCATTTATTATTTACAATTACAAACAGTTTCTTATTATTATAAAATGATTTTTTGTAAATTCGCCAAAGGAACATTTTGATGGTCAAAATGCCATTTAAAGCCTGCCTGTTAGACTTTTAAGCGAAATCAAAACGATGTGAGACCCCAAAGATTGTTTCTGAATAATTAAATCGTGAAATGATTTTAATTTTTTCCTGATTAAAGAAAAGAAATCGTTCCTAGGGCTATTTCAATTTAGGAAAAAGGACAATATCAAATAAATTTTTGACACTGTGCTAACTTAATTAACCTATCATTCTGGTTTTAAAAACAGATAATTCCTCTAACCCAAAAAAAAACATTTGGTTTCTGTCACCTTAAACAGGTTAAGCTAAGAATTTTAAGTTTATTCATGCAAAAACCTTTACTTTTTCCAGCTTGGTTTAACTCAATGTCATTCATCTAAACAACTAGGAGAGCTGCGAATCCCTTATAAAAAGAAATAAATATTCCCTTAGTTAAACCACTGAAAGATTTCATTTTTAACATTGCTTTCTTAATAAGTACCAGAATCGAAATAGTCAAAATAAATTAAAAAAAACCTGCAGGTTTTTCAAATTTCCTTTATTAAAGAGCAATGGTTCAATGCACTCGAATGGGAGGGGAAGACAACCAAAGATAGTTAAAATGCATGCTTTTCAAGGGCTTACACGATAAGGGGCCCTTTACCCGGTACAATTTACCTTGAAATTTCAGTAAAAATGACACATTGGCCACGTTCTTGAAAAACGACTGCACGATCCTCATAAAGCATATTAGACCTTGCTACCAGACACAACCAGGAAACAAATGAATTCATTATAGATGTCGATAGGAAATATAAACCGCGTAACCATTGTGTAAGAATTATAGCCGACGCCGTAGAATATATAGTTTCGTCTGTTTCGGGGTCTTTTTGAACTTAATGAAAGATTTCAACACTCCATTTTCCAAACTCAAAACAGAACACTAAATATCAACGTTTTGCAAAAGAAAAGTTAAGTTTTATAATTAAAAGAACATTCTTAGGCATTCTTAGTAAATTAATCTTCTTAAAAGGTTATCAAACTCAAAATATCCTAAGAAAAAATTATATTCTTAAGGGACGTTTAGACTTTCTTTAAACCTAAAACACACTTCTTCGAACCCCTTTTGTGACTTAACAAATGTTAAAATCTTGTTTCACAAGTGTAAAGGAATGACAAGGAGTGGCCATGTTTGCCAATTGGCCTATTTTTACTGATAACCGGATTTGGTATTGAACTGGTTTTGTTCCAATTATTAATAATTTTAAATATTAAGATCACTTGTTTTAACTTGAGAAGTTACCAAAAAAATATACGAATTTATTAAATGAATTAAATTTCAACATGAAACCTTTCTCAAAAGCGAACATTTACATGCGCCAAGACAAAAAATGGTTTTTGTAAGCACCCGGTAACTTTTGTCTTTGGTTTTATTTATCAGGTGGTAAAAGTGTAGTGAATTGGTGATTAATGAATCAGTTAAAGAAATTGCTGATAGCATCTTCAAAATTTCATAAGAATAAACTATTTTTAATTATATAATTGACACGTAACTCGCTAAGGCAACCAACTTTTTAAGAGAAAATAAAGATTTGTGCAAGTTTTTTATTAATATAATATAGTCACCAAAACACAATTATCTATAAAATATTTTATGACAATAAACGAAATGTGTTGATCAAAAAAGAGTAAGAAATCTTTTAAGGTTCTTTTAAGTTTACTTTCTATCTACCGTGGGTTTTAAACGTACAAATAGAGAATTAAAGGCACTTCGAATGAATAATAATATTGTGGTTTATTCGGTGCTCTGTTCACGTTTCGTCAAGCTAGTTTGGCAGTGCCTTTAGCCACTCGAAATATTACATTCAAACGTACATAAGGTTATGCTTTAGCTGCGTTAATTTAAAAAACATTCTTTGTCAATGTTTATATTGCGTCGTACTTTTTATTAGCCACGCACAGCATGGTTTTGTGAAAAGAGAGACAGATGAAATTAAGAGCGAGCGCGCGCGCGCTGGAAGCTGCCATAATCACCTGATCTGCAGCGCCACTCTCCGTGATGCGACGTTATTCGGAACTTAACAACGCAATGACATGTTCTATCCCGACACGTTCTAAATATGGGACGGCGCGGCGTCTAGACTGACGATATGCAAAAGTTAAAAAAATATGAGAACCACTGTTACTCTCAATTGTAGGAACATTACACAAAGAGAAAAATAAACAGGTTTTTTGGGGGCTGGGGAGTGAGATCTCAAGCCTTTGGATGAGTCCCGATGATAAAAACTCCATCCAAACAAGTTACAGCGGCAGGCCACAAATATATTACTACCACACACAAAAGAATCAAATTTATTGTTGTTTTTGTTAATTGGCTATTATAAGGTGTTTCTTGATGTGACAAGACACTGATTGATTTTTGTTAATTTTCAATTTACAATAATCAGCTAGGCTAATACCCAAGGCACAACCTTAGGCCTAAGTCATCAAGCGACTTTTGAAGCCATTAATTCAGGTGGCCGGGTTACCATAACGCCATCGATAGAACCAAGTACAAAATTCATTAAGCTAACAAGTTTTGGCATTTTTTATAAATGGAAATATTTTAATCAAATGCCCCATAGTCTGATTAGTGAATATATAGAAACAGAAAGAAGTTGTTATTCCAATATAACTTACAGATATTTAAGTGCTTATAACTATCATTGATCTAAGATCACTCGCTGGTTTTTAACACGGTAGAAAAAAAATTTAAACCTTAAAGCTTACCATTTAAGTTTAATTAATAAACAATTAGACTAAACGATTAAAACGTCAAGTTAAAATATTAATAATTGAAATAAATATAAGAGGCTATACTTCATGACTTCAAAATATTTCAAATTGCAAAATATTTACATCGGATAAGCTTTCGAACCGCGACCCCGTTTAAAACCAAGTTTGAGTCTAGACAAACAATTTTGAACGCTTATTTTAAGTTCGCAAATTTTGGTTCGACAAATTAAAATAAATTTATTGCTTAAAGTATTTGACCTCTTATGTAATAAAAAATGCAATAAGTTTCAGGATGTCGAGTAATTTTTTTCTCACACTTGTTTGAAGTTAATAATGTGCTAGTTATCAATCACACGAGCTCTGAAAAATTGTATATTTGGCAAAAATGAGGTAATTCCAAAAAGGTCATCAACTACGGAAATTTAAAATTTAATATAATGAAGCATTTGATACAAAATTCGGACGAATAAAAATTTAGATAAATTACACTTGTACAATTTTTCTATTTAAGTGTAAAGATAAAGAAAATTTAATACCACGCCTACGAAACCACTACAGCGGCGATGTGTATGTTACCTCCTTTCGTTGAATTTATGCGGAAAAGACGGGATCTCATTTTATCAAACTCCTCCTCCCAAATAATTTAAAAGTAGCGGCACATGTGTTGTTCACCGCTTCTCTGCTTTGCTCTGTCGTTCAATGGCCTATTTTGCGTATGCCGGAATAGAAACAGAAAAAAATAGATAATTTTGCAATCTAAATTTTTTCTTTATATACAATTTTTAAGCCAGATGTTCTTACTTTTAAAGATATTAAAACATTGGAAGGAAATTTTATAAAATCTTTGTGTAAAACAAATAGTTTAAATTGATCAAGCATCAGCCATTTCCAGACTGATTCGTTCCAAAAAAGGTGGACGCTTATAAAGTCAAGTACCATAAATATACCCTTAAAGCATTGAAAGGGAAAAATTAAACTCCGAGTTAATTATAGAAGTGGTAATATCCTAGTGTAGAAACTTTCTTACATTCGAAATCGCAGTTGGTCGAAAATGTCAGATTTTAGAAATTTTTAAAATATAAGAAACAATCAAAATTTGTCTATTACTTTTGATGAAATGAAAAATATATATTTGTATTTAAAATAACAAAATATTGAACCGTTAAATAAATTTTTATTTTCCATTTTTAAATTATCCACGCCAACGAAACCACTACATCCTTAAATGTTAAAAACGCATCAACTTACAAAAGAAGATATTCCATTTAAGAACCTCCTTTCATTTATGCTGAAAAGGCGGGATTTTATTTCATCAAATTCCTCCTTCCAAAGAATGTAAGAGTAACGGCACATGTGGTTTTTACCGCTTCTAGGCTTTGCTCTCTCGTTCAAAGGCCTATTTTACATATTGTGGGGATAAAAGCAGATAAAATTTATAATTTTGCAATCGAAATAATTTTCTTTACTTATGCTTTTTAAGCCATATGTTTTAAAGATATTAAAACATTGGAAATAAATATCATGAACAACGATCAATCTTTTTTTTGTAAATTCATTAAAATCTTTGTGTAAAATAAATAGTTCCAGCCATTTCCAGACTGAATCCTTCCAAGCGAAAAGACGGACGCTTACAAAGTCAAGTACCATATACTCTACCCTTAAATCATTTGACGCGATAAATTAATAATCCGAAGAAATCATTATAGAAGTGGTAAAACACTAGCGTAGAAAATGTCTTAAAGACGTAGAGTCAACTTTAATTTTCTTATCAGGTCATTTTCCTATACATGACTTGGTCACATCCTTCGTGATCAAATATTTGAAAAAAAATCCATTGCTTTTATTTATATCAGGCCAGGCCGAAGATCAAAAATTACAGGTTCGTATTATATATCAGGCCGGACCAAAAGTCCACTATTAAATGTTCGATCAGGTAATATAATATGTTAAATTTAATTTTATAGACAATGTATACGATTAATGTACATGAAAATTAAGTAATGGTTGTTATAATGTAAAACCTAAAATATAAACTTTAAAGGCAATGTAAACGAATGATGTAAATGTACCCGAAAAATGTTTGTAGACGGATAGGTAGACTTTAGACTTTTATGTAACAATTAATTAATAAACGGTTAAATAAAAAGAAGTGCATACAGATTAACCCCGCTATTCCTACAGCTGTGAGCGTGGCCTCGCGAGGGGGGTACGAAGCGGGGAATTGTGATTTCTTCCCTCCGCGCACGTTCCATGTGTTTATCCGAGCGCGACGAGTGCCTGTAAAAAAGGTTGAATAATTAATTATGTCAACAAGTGTTTGTGAATAATGAGGGCTAATAACCTGTGTGTACGTGTTTAGAAAATTGTAAAAGTTTAAATTGACAATAAAATAATTTTAGTTTTTAAGATTTAAAAGCTTTCCCAAAATTAATTGGGATAAACAGTCATACATTTAACAGTGAAAGAATTTAAATAGCTAGTCCCTAAATAGACTTTAATTATCTTGTGGCTAAAAAGTTTGATGGTTTATTATTTACTACTTACTTATTAATTTTAGATCGATAATGATTTGATGGAATATCGAAATGGGTAAACAATAACATCTGAAGTAAAGAAATATCCCATTTTAATTAAATTCTGTGTGGATGAAAATAATTTTGTTCATATCGGAATTAGGGTGACTTTTGAAATGGTGTTATTTTATTTATTAAATTTAGGCTGTCTAATTTTGGATTAACTTTTGGAAGCAAATTTAACTGCCAGTTTCGTATTACTCTAAACATATGTTCCATATAATTATTTGAATTATCGCTTTGATGGAAATAAAACAGTTTTTGCTCTTTCTGTTATGTTTTCAATCCCACTTCCGGCGTCAACGGATGATTTGTCGATTTCTGTATAACGAAATGAAAAACATCCAGATGTTGCACGAAAAAGCTTTTGGTGCTTTATCTATTCCCTTCGATCATCAGTAAAATGAAAACGCCACTCAAAATGTGCTATAGATACTGGTTTTGAGACTTTGCTTCTTAATTGTCAATAAAAGCATAAAAATAATTATTTTTTAAATATAAGAACCCAGTCACTGGTAATTTGCATCATAAGTCACAAGTGGACATCGGCATGGGGTGTTCCTCAGATATATTATTAACTTAGTCACCAAAAGACTCTTGTTCCGAAATAATTGAAGTGTTTAGATGTCTGGTCAAATCAAGAGCCTTAATCAAAATTTGAGATCCAAATTAATTTACATTTACTCTCAGCCAACTTTTAGGAACGTTTTTAGAGCTGCATTTCATAAAATGTTTTCGAATAGTAGGTCCTCTTTTAAAAAATCGTATTCCTTGGCAATGGGAAAATACAATATTTAAGAATCTGGACTAATAAGTAACGTTTTTTTAAACAAACCATCGGTAAATAATTGGGATTTCAAGCAACATTAAAAGTTGTCATTATTTTGACATATTTAATTTTTTGGTGATCAAAAGCAACGCTATCTTTCAACGGCAATGATGGCGCAAGAACTGCTACCGTGAAATGGAAACCGTTTAAAGAGACGTTACTTCCCTTTCATCGTTGATTGATATTGTTAGCTCTTTTTAGTCAATTTCGATAAACTAAATCATATTTTTTATCAAATTACAAAAAGTCAAATTGACTTTTAAAATTATTATAAGTCTACAGAATCTCTTATATTTTGTTTTTATTCTATAAGGTTTTCTGGATTTTTCTACACAAAGGCAATAATTATATATAGGTAATTACAGTTTAATTAAAATAGTTCTTTCGATTGAATTTAGAAAATCTGTGAAGCAAAGTTGTCTCTTTTTATCTAAAGAATTTTAGTAGCACCCAACCGTTAGTAGCTGGCTTTTGGTATTGATTTTTATATTTTTATTTTGGCGATCATTCTCAGTGTTTGCAAATAAATTCAGTGTGAAGATCTTAATTGTTTTGATAAATAAGCGATATACAAGTGCAGTCATAAATAATAAAAATAAATAATTATCAGCTAGGCTAATAAGAGTGAAAATCATGATAAGTTGTTTAAGTTAAAAATTAGTTTACTGAATAAAGCATTGTAAATACTGTTAATTCTGCTGACTTTAAACTGTAAGTAAATAAATCGCAAAAAATATTAGTTGGCAATTGCACCTGATTTTGCGTCGTAAATTTTACAAGGCTTACTCCGCTGTCTTCCGCAAATCGAAATATATTACAATTCAAATATTAAGATATATTTAACTCTCAATTGATAATTCTTCTTTGTTTAAATTTCTTTTAAAACAACAGTTGGTATTAATTTGAGAGGTTTATTTAAAAAAATTATATGTAATACGAATGCTAAAATATAATGATTAAAAGTCTATAATAACATTTAAAAAGTATGATACCGTTTACATTTACCGTGTTACTTTTTATTCTTTAGAAATATACAGAAATCTTCCTCATTTTATCACGGAGCCCCTGTGATAAGGGCACCGTTTGAGAAAAATACATATTTTTAATTGAAAATTGTAGACTAATTTTTGAAGTATTTTTATTTTTGTTTTGAAGTGTCGGAAGGGCTCTGATTAAAAGAATTCAAGTTATTGCTACCGTTTATAGTCACACACTTTTTTCATTGAATATGACCAGCTTCATGTAGATTTCTAGAGCAATCAAGTATTTTGAATGTCTCTTAAAAATATTCTATGGAAAAATTAAATGACTTCATTGTTTATTATTAATAATTGCGAACAAAAGCAATTATATATAATTTATAAATTAACTTAACTGAGTAAGGCTGTTTTAAACAAATTTTGTAAAATGCAAATAGAGATTTGAAATAAAACGGATCTTTAAGACTTATATGATACAGAACATGATCTTTTAATAGGAAATTATGATAAAGCTCTAACAAATCAAATTCAGCTACAACAAGGTTATTATCGTTATGGCCGACTTTGATTACGTGCTGCGCGCGACTGATTAATATTTTTTTGGTTAAATTAATTATAAATAACTATTCAAGTCTCAATGTATTGCTATATTTTAATTAAAATGTTCGTACAAGCTATCACTGACTTGACAAAGTAAAATTTTTCGAAATTTTAACCGAAAGTTGTAACCTGGAAAATTATCTGGAAAATTTCCGGTAAACGTTTCCGCATTTAATACTTCCGCAAAATTTAAAACTAATTTTTTACCTTTAACTAGTTATTTAATATTAAATTTATATAAAATTTGCATTGCAGGTATATTTATAACAATTCTTTCTTAAAATAAAAGATTTTTAATTTATAAATTTGGTAAAATCTTCACTTTAACTATTTCAGCTTCTTTTCATTTCATTTCCTGGCTTTTTCAGACGACTTTTGAGAAAATATTTATCCATTAATGCTAACGTTAGAAGTATCATATGGGTTGGACCAGTCGACATAATCTATATTTTAAAAACGAGAGATAATAAGTATTCTTAGCTTTTCTTATAAGTCATTCAAGAAATCTATGCTAAGTAGCATCGAAGGCATGATAAAAGCAATCTTCGTTGAGTACAGGTGAATATGGATTTATTACAACGCTGTGTCAAAAGTGTCTTGTTTTTGCTAATACGAAATAAAAAACAAATATATCACGGACGATAGTTTACAACGCTTATCGGTTGCAAGTTCAAATACCAGTTTGTCAAAAATGTCAGTTTTGCAAAAAGGTTTGTTTATAAATTTTTAATACATAAGAACGTATCATAATTTTTATGGTACTTTAAGATAAAATGCTAAAATATTTTTATTTCTAATAAATTAACATTGAACCGATCAATAATTTAAATTTTTAATTTTTCAAATTCTCCACGCCGACGAAAACACTACAGTGGCCATGCGTGTTTTTCTTATAAGGATGTACTAACCAAAGAAGATATTTCATTAACAAACTTACTTTTATAGAATTTATGCGGAAAAGGCGGGATTTCATTTCCTAAAACTCCTCCTCCCAAATAATGTAAAGGTACCGGCACATGTGGTTATCACCGCTTCTAATCTATGCTTTGTACGGTCGTTCAAAGGCCTATTTTTCTTTTGCGGAAGTAAAAGCAGGAAAAAATTTCTTCAGAAATATTTTTGAGGGCAAAGCATTTTGGGACCCATGTTCTTAAGATATTTTTCTCTCTTTATCACAAAAAACGCGCCATATAATTTTTTTACATGCACTTATGTAACACACTGTATAGATATTTCTTTAATCCTCAAATGGTGTGGTTATATTTCTGTACATTTAATGATTAGATGAGAATTAAATTAGTATTTCGTAATAAAAAGGAAATGTCGTTAGTTTCTGAGTGGATTGGCGTAGCCGAGGAAATCAGCGGCGGGTGTCGCCAGCCGTTTGCCACCTGAGGATTTTCTTTATAAAAGAGGCTTGACCTCTTAAATTTGCAGTGGCGTACCGAGAGTGTGTGTCGTCCGGGTGCATGCATTGAAATGGTGTCCTCCTCCCTTTATTCGTGTTACAATAACCACCTGTAAAACATATTTAAATCTAAGCGGATGATTTTGGGGCGTTTTTAAACATTTTGCCTATAATTCTCTACCGAAATGAGCCTGTAGACTCACAGTTGAGGCTAGTCTAGCCAATGGAACGGTGAAAAATTCTTATCTTTAATTCTTTAATTCTCTTGCGAAACGAGGGTTGGTGGCACACCGATGAGTTTGGAAGAAGATTGAGCCAAAGCGCCTTTTTCAAAACGGCACTCGCTTTTAAAATACAAAGGATTTTCTTAAAGTACGCCTGCTGCCTTTCGTTGAGAATATAATGAAGCCTCTTACCGGACCATAATGTCTCGTGGACTTGCATGCTGGCGCGAGACGATAATGCAGTTTATTTTCTATCCCGTAGCCACTAATAGTAAGCCTAAAATCGATGTAGAAAATCCCGGCTCTATCATTTTCCAAACTCAATGGGATACACCGTGTATAAATCGTCAGCTAAATATTCTGGTTCTGTAGCTTTGGCTCTATTACGAATTTGTTCCCTCTCGATGTTTACGCCAGCTATTAGTTTTAATATTTCCCTTTCTCTTGAGTTTAGTTTTTTCCTACACTTACATAATATCAGGACTATTTTCCCCAACCAAATGTGCTTGTCCTTAATTTTTAGATCATGCTTAAATACATTTTAATATAAATATTTTAAAAATTGGTGAGGGAATTAAAGTACGGTATTTTTTATATTCTTAAGATCTTGATGGCGCCTCCCTAAAATATCTTTAGTTGGGCGCCCAGAACCCAAGGTACCCCCTGCCCCCCCTCCCCCAGTGGTATGCCTCTGGGTTTATGTGTAAATTCGCTAATTCTTAACCCATTTCCATCAATAAATCGGCATCAAGGCATGGGTGTCCAATATGCTTTGTGTGGTTTGGTCCCGTTTCGCCGCTTTTCATTTCGCCGTCTAATCAATCCGCCGTCAAAAATTTGTTCGATTCACCGCTTTTCATTTCGCCACCTGTAATATTAATTGGTTTTTAAAATATTAAAAAATGAATAACGCATTTTTTCGAGTGGGTTTGAAATTCCGGAAGATAAATAACGATAATTCAATAAACTAAACTATAATTTATTATTGTTATATAAGAGCTGATGAGTTCCGATCTGAAATTTGAGTTGATTGAAACGTCGAGGCGAGGTTATGCGCTTATTTACAAAGTTAACAAGTCCAGAAAAACTAAAGACAGAGAACAGAAAACCGACTAAAATGTATCGTACCATTTCGTTACTTTAGTTGATATTGATAAAGTGCATAATGAAAAAAGTGCTAATCATCATTCTAGATGACTCTGATGCAAGGTTTGACAGAGCAACTCTGGTAAAAGAACATTACTACCAACAATATGGAAGGGTGGCACCATGCACTTAATAATTAAGTCAGTCGCACACATCCTTGCATATTTGTACTAATTCAAGTTTTAAAGGAAGAAAGAAGTGGACGATTTAATCAATTGTGAAATGTAAATTATTTTTTGAATAAAACATTTTATTGCTAAATTGAATCTTTAATTCACATTGAAAGGCGGTGAATTGCACCAGCGGCGAAATGAAAAGCGGCGAAACGGGACCACTTGGCGGCGAAATGAAAAGCGGCGAAACGAGACCACTTGGCGGCGAAATGAAAAGCGGCGAAACGAGACCACTTGGCGGCGAAATGAAAAGCGGTGAAACGGGACCACTTGGCGGCGAAATGAAAAGCGGCGAAACGAGACCACTTGGCGGCGAAATGAAAAGCGGCGAAACGAGACCACTTGGCGGCGAAATGAAAAGCGGCGAAACGAGACCACTTGGCGGCGAAATGAAAAGCGGCGAAACGAGACCACTTGGCGGCGAAATGAAAAGCGGCGAAACGAGACCACTTGGCGGCGAAATGAAAAGCGGCGAAACGGGACCAGACCCTTTGTGTAAGTAGTTGTAAAGAAAGAAAACTTCGTTACTTTCGCATATTTAAAAATATTTGATTGTCTAACCAGTTTCGAAGTGCCTCCCACAGCATCATCAGAGACTATTAATCTTACAATCAATGCGCTTTATGCTTAATACAAAAACATTCTTACGAATTAAGTCTACGTCGCAATAAATTATCGGGTGTGAAAGCTATAACCCTCGACGGTCGGAGCGTTTTGGTGATTAGATGGAAAGTAATCGAATGTTACTAGTCCGGTGTTATACGCTACCACCGAAAATGATTATAAAAGGGGAATGGGTAGGTTGTGGAAAAACAGTATGATCTCAATCAAAATTATCTTTATTAATCCTTTTTTAAAAAAAATGCACTCTTAAAAATCAAGAATCAACATTATAAATTAACATATAATAAAGCAGGGGATTTATGGTTTTAAACGGAACTTACTATCTCGTCTTTCCGGTAATCGCTTCGGAACTCCACAGGAAAATGTGGGTTTTACGAGGGGGTCTACGCTATCTCGCGGTATTAGGAGGAAACTCAACATTTGGGGCGAATTTTGTCAGTTTGAGGGTGGGGGACTTTACCTGACTCGTCACCTTGACCCAGTGAATTTTTAGGCGGAACTAAGGAGAAACTACAATCAATTGTCCTTTTCTCTGGTGTCAACGCGCGGGGGTCTCGTTCTCACATTGCGATGGGGGGGGGGGGGGTAGCACAAACAGTTCCAACACTTCGTTCAAACGCACGCGGAAGGGTTGCACGTACCCCGAACGGCAAGGGTTGAATCCAGGCAGCAGATCACAGCGGCTCCCAGAGCCCTCTTTCTCTCCTGGTTCACGATGCGTCGCTTGGCTCGAAGGCTGGGGACTCTTTATCTGGAATTTGACCACTGTGCTGTTGTCTCTTCGGTTTACGGGGTTCCAGGTTACGGGAGCTTCCGGGATTTCCGGAATACGCAAATAGTCTTCGTCGGGATAACTCTTCCGGACCTGAACGGGACTCTCGAACTCTGGATTGGATTTACGTTTAAAGTTTGAAGTTTCTAAGTGAAGGTTCGGGCCATGGCGGAGCAGAGCTTTCGCCTGCAAGTCCCTTGGGGTTCCCTTCTGGTTCCTTTTTATTTTTGAGAGTGCGGGTTCCTTTTGTGCCCTCGGTCTTGTCCGTCATTAAACACATACTGATGAAAAGTTCGAGGGGACATTCATAGAGACTAACTTCGCTTACCGGATTTCAAAACAAGACGAGGAGTACGCAAAACCAAGAAACACTCGGGGACTTTACTAACGGTAATAGTTAGTGTAGGGAGCTGTTGGCTCGCGTGGCTTGCAGGGCTTGCCACCACCCTCCTACGCATTGTCACCCGGCCACCTGAATTAAAAGGCTTTAAAAGTCGCTCGATGACTTAGGCCTAGGGTGGTGCCTTGGGTATTAGCCTAGCTGATAAAATATGAAATGGAATGAAAATAAACAAAATTACATAACAAGACAAGCTGGCACCACTGAGGCGGTTACAATCGCTTTGTGGGTGTATACCTGAAATCGTTTATTTAAAAATACTGTGTACGCATTGTAACCCGGCCACCTTAAATTATGGCTTCAAAAGTCACTTGATGACTTAGGCCTAAGGTGGTGCCTTAGGTATTAGCCTAGCTGATTATTATTAGTATATTCTGGAAGAAAAATTGTAAACCTATATACTGATTACCAAATCATAATGGATTAAAAAACTCAAAGTTTAAAAAAAACTTAACAAAGTAAATGCGCGCTTTATTTAAATTAAATGTTTAATAAAAAAATCTTGAGCATTTCGCAGTCAAATGTTTTTCCAATATTTTTTCTTAATATCCTTGAAGCGATAAGTAAGTTAAAGTAAATGAACAGTAAACTGAAAACAAAAGCTTAAAAAAAATAAAAGCAGAAAAATGTTTTAAGCTATTAGGAACTTTTTTTAAAAAGTGGACACTATAATGAAATCTAAGAAAACACTATCGTTCTACGTTTTTTCAATTTAAAAAGATAATATGAATAAAACACTTTGGATGATAAAGAAAAAAGTGCGTTGTTGAGTCTTTTTCGAGTGAGATATATTAAGATTGATAAAATAATGGTAAAGGCCGCCAAACTATTTTGAAGGAAGTATTTAAAGACTTATTGGCTAAACTTGTTTCCAGAAAGAATTCAGCAAGTTTCAATTTAGACGATCGGTATTGTGAAGGTTGAGATCACCATTTTCAAAGTCAAGATCGCTTTTGGTCAACTCCAGTTTTCGAACCGAACAAAGACAACGACGCCCCCTTTAAACATTTTTTGCCAATTAAAAACAATGTAACGATAAAATATAATTTTATAAGAGATTAATTTTCTTTTGTTGCATAGAAAACAATACACAATAGCTTTGTTTTAATAAACAATTTCTTTTGAACGCGGTGGTTTGACATTTTTTTATTTATTTAATTTTAAATGCAAGGGTAAATTTTATTTTACTCTGTGTCATCTCAAACCAATACTACGTAAGTAACAAACATTTTATATTACAGCAAAATATAAAATGTATTTTTTTTTAAAAATGGCCAAAAATATATTTCTTTAATCTCTCGATCACAACATTGCAAAAACTCGCAGAATAGAGAGTATAACAATTTTTTTGTATAAATCATACTTCTTTTCTTTTGTTGTAATAATAAAATAAATCTTGCTCATGTATAAAATCAACAGTAACTATAAATTTAACGAAAATTTAAAATATCTTATAAAAGTGTATCTGAAATAATGCCTTAAAAATAAAATGTAACAAATGAAGAGTTTCACGGGAAACCGTTGAAATTAAAAAGTACCTATTGTAAGGAGCGCCGGACAGTCGGGGAAAGGGATTATCTTTCGATCTTTCGGGACGGTTTGTACCATCCTAAAATTTTGCCCATTAACACTGGATGGCCTTGAAGCAGGGAGTCATAAATTCCTAACCTACTGTCCGTTGCTAGCGTTCATTCTATCCCTGGATAATTGGGCAAATAAAGCAATTTATTGGCTGAACCTTTTCAAACTAAAATAAAACTGTATTTGGAGAGGGGACCGTTTCAGATTCACTCTTTAGTTATTCTTTGGTCCCAAGCTTAACTAAAAATATAATAAAATAAGTTTAGAGCAAAAAAAGTCTAATTCTTAAATTTTTAGAAAATAAGTCTTCAATAAAATAAGCTATTAACATTTTTTCAGTCGGTGTTAATTAGCGTTGGTCTCTTCAAGAGCGCGAACCTTAAAACTTTAAAATAAAATAGAATAAATTAATTCGGCGGGTTTCAACAAACAGTTGTTCCATATAAAAGAAGAGAGGATTATGAAGTACATGTACGCAAGCGTTTATGAATGTATGAGGTATTTAAGTAAGCGTGTGTTTATGAACGGACAAGATAATAAGGTTAGCGTGTGTTTATAAACAGATAGGGTAATAATGTTAGTATGCGATTATAAATGTTTAAGTTAATTAAAAAAGCGCGTGTTTATGAGTGTACAGGATAATAATGTTAGAATGCGTTTGTGAAAGGTGAAGGTTACTAAGTAAGCGTGTTATGCCATAAATTTTAACATTTTGTTCGTCTTAACAAGTTATTTGGCCTATCAGTCGAAGTACCGCGTATCGGTTCAATTTCATAAATGGATATAGTTATTATTTAAGCGT
This sequence comes from Leiobunum rupestre, assembly GCF_980474605.1. NCBI lineage: Eukaryota > Metazoa > Arthropoda > Arachnida > Opiliones > Sclerosomatidae > Leiobunum > Leiobunum rupestre. Next base: position 56,853,687 of record NC_143392.1, on the reverse strand, counting down.
GCTTTTATGCAAGAGTGCGAAGGGGATATTAGAATACTCCAAAAATTTACATGATTGGTTTCAAGTTAAGGATGTTAAAATTCTGAATTTTTACTTTTGGAATGGAATTCTTTCTGACGTTAATTAAGGTGGTCGAATGCTACTTAATAAAGTCTTGTGTTGCTTCAATGATAAAAACTTGCCCCTTAAATTGGTGCCTTGGTTATAAGCCTAGCTGATTATTTTGATTATTATTATAACTCTATGAGCTTAATCTCTCCTTGCGCTATAGCTTTGCTAAATTTTTTAAATTTAACTGCAATATGTGCTTTTTTATTATTTTTTTCTGCAAATAGGACTTTTAAAGGTGAATGGTCAAGATCAAAGTTTAGGAAACTGTGGGCTTTGAAACAATATTTGCAGTACACCAAATAGTTTATTCGATATCATTTTAAATAAGCTTTTTCTAATGATTTTGAACCACCTAGAAAGAATCTAAAACACACTAGGCTGAAAAAAGCTTGCTTTATTATCATAGCTCTATTATTGTTTTATTCAATTTGTTAAGTGTATTGCAGTTTGATCGTCCGCGATTGGTGAAAATCACCTGCGCATATTGGAGAAGAAAGAGAGAGCGCGTGAACGCCAGGCCCGATCGGTAGTGCCACTTTTCTGTTGAGTGGGCGAATCACGACACCAAACAAATACGCTTACTCCAATCGGCATTATATAACACCCACCTTAAAATGCGTCACAAATACACACACCTTCGATCGTTATATTTTTTTATACTTTCTTTAAGCATAATGCAAAATTATTCAAGGAGAATCAGGTTCTAAGTTTAGTAAGCTTGACAATTTTGCCATCGCTCTGATTACCCTGACACCTACATTCACTTCTGGTTAAGCAAAACCCCACTCCAAATATGTCTCGATGTTAAACTAAAAACACCGTGAAGTAAATAAATCTGAGTTTATTTGGATGAAGTGTTTCTTGTCATTTTCTATAGCTAGATTTGAAATGCAGACAACAAACTTGGTAATGTACTTAAGAAACTTAGAAAGTGTCCTTCTCGATTTGGTATGGGCATGAAAATTGAGCATTGAGTCTTTAGAGGGTGCTTAAATCGGTCGGAATAAGTACATGTAGGCTTAACGAAACTAATGAGAAAGTGGGCTGAACAAATTTTAAAGAGCATAATTCTAGAGCACGAGGGCGAGACTGTAGCAACGTTTAAAATCCTCATTCACTTGCAAAATTTAGATTTATTTTTCATAGGTTAATTTAAAAGTGTTGTCAAGGTATCTGGAAGTTCCTTTTCGAAATAAATAAGAGCTCTCCTTAATGGTGCTAGTAAATTTATTTTTATTGCGTCAAATATATCTAATAGTGACGCACGGCGTAACACAAGTATCGCCTGTTTGATCGCGTCGCTTCGAAGAGAGAGAGTGCGCGGAGGAAAAGCGAACACCTCGCCTGGACTACAGCGCCGCAATGCGATGAGTGGCGTTATACGAAACTGATCTCCGGCTCAACTGGCCATGTAGTTCCCCGAAATCATCGAGCAAGGCTTCGGTGTGTCAGCGACAATGTTTTCATTTCGGCGTCAAGTCTATTATTTATCTGTATTTAGAGCTCGGCATTTTTCTATTCGTTATCCACAAATTGATATATTATTTTAATAAATATTATTTTAATTGAATAAATCCGTTATGTAATATCAAATATATTCATGTATCCCTAACATTTACCTGTACTTTAATGAAACAAAAATTATTTAAATGGATAATGAATATCCGAACGCGGACCTCTATCCGTAGTTCACAATTTACATCATTCAAGGCAATTTTTAAATATGGTCATGCTTTTGTTAGAAAACAAGTATCCTTGTAAAATTTTGGGAAAGTTTATTAGTCAAAAGTGGCCTTGATACCGAGTTTTATAAATTTCTGAGGTCCCGAAGCTTTAATATGCTTTTTTGGTGTAATATCTTTAATCGTTTGATTCAATAATACTGTGTTTATTCTGGAAGTAAAAAGAAATGTTACCTAATAGAATGGTTAACTTTTATACTGAATACCAAATCAAAAGGGATAAACAAACTCTTAACTTAACAAGAATAACTAATACCCAACTCACCACCCTGGGCCCAAGTCATCTTGCTACTTTTAATGCCATAAACAGGTGAACGGTTTACAATGTGTAAGAGGGTGGTGGAAAGCCCTTCACGCCACGCGAGCCAATAGCTCCTTACACTAACTATTGACGTTAACACCAACAAGTTTTTTCCAGTGCTTAGCCTAGAAACCCGACTAGAGTTTTCTCTACACTTCCATCAAACGTATAAATTCGGTAATTTAAATAACTAGATCGCGAATATTCACCAAAAATGTGTACGGGAATTTAAAATCCGTGATTTCCAGCTGTTTTGAATATTACTTGTTGAATTTCGGATTAATTAACTTTTTTTCCCAAATTTCCCGTCGGATTTTGATGAAATCCCTGTTGGATTTTGGATTTATTTGAATGTCCGATTCCCTGAGTTTGAGATTACTGGTTTCCGTCAAGGGTCTCATTTTACATTTATGTAAACTTTCTTTTCATAAACAGCTTATTTTTCACATATTTTTTATCAAATTTTTAAAAACCCAAATCATCTTGTACTTGTGATAATATTAAGTTTTCACTATAATGTATCATTTGCTGAAAATTCTGTTTCATTATGTGTTTTTAAAAAAAATACTTAAACCAAAACTAAATTTATCTGAAATAAAAACAAATTGAAATTAAATTAATTTATGTCAGAATAGAATTGCTTTTATGGATTTTAAATGTAAACAGATCAAATAGCAGATGTATTTGGTTGGAATCGATTTGAGAAATTTCGGGTATAATTTTAAACCAAATTTAAATCTTAATTTTAGCAAAGTGTAATTATTTGGTTTTAACGTCAATCGAAGTAGAACCCCTTGGCGATAGTTATAAAGGCATTACTGCGATCCCGCCTCTGACGTCAACGGATGATACAGAGAGCCACACGGTAAAACATCCGGATATAACACGAACGAGCTGCAGCGGATTCGAAAATTCTTAAGAGTCATCAGTTAATTAAGCCAAATTATGTAACAGTTAATTCAAAGGTAAAATCCAAAATATGCTCAAGTTGGAATCGACCGGAAAACCACCTTCATCGCTAGGACACTGTTCTTCTTGAGACCGGTTTGAAACCGTCGTCTGAAAAGGTTTCAACTTATGAAAATCAGATCTTATCGTCGTAGTACTAACGCTAGACTTCGAATTAAATTAATTGGTTTATAAAATAGAGCGCTTTAAACCAGATTAAAGATTAAAACCGGGTCGCAGATGTCCTGATGTTATTTTTAGTTGCCTCGGTTTTTTTATTAAAAATTTAATTTCTATCAATAGCAAATATCAAACGGAAATCAACACTTCGCAGAACAGCCAGGCTGGATTACTACACTAACCACTCGTGGGGTACTTCTTATTAATAACATAGTCATCAACCACATATAAAATTCTATTCAACAATTAGTTACATAAAAGCTATAGGTATGACTCATGCCAATTTATTGATGTGAGCGTTGTACCGTAGCAACCTCACTTTTCGTAATCTAAGAAGGTGGCGGGACAATTTCAATCTAAAAATTTGTCGGTGGCGGCATTTTTGATTTTATAGGTGAACATACTTTTTCGACACCAATTTTCCGTTATTAAAATTAACCTAGACTATTTTGAAACCTTACTTTTTCGATAAATAAAGGCTTAAATATTTAAATATAAACGAAGCAGTCACCAAAACCCAATTTCAAAATATTTTAAAACAATAAAAATAATGTATTGGTCAGTTTTGCAAAAAGGTTTCTTAAGAAATTTTTAAAACATAAGAATGTTTCTAATTTTTAATAAAATTCAAAAATATGTATTTTTATTTAAAATTACTAAATATTTAACTGTTGAAAAATTTTATTTAAATTCTTCACGCCCACGAAACCACTACAGTGGCGATGTGGGTTTTACTTATAAGGATGTACTTACCAAAGACGATATTCCATTTAACAACCTCCTTTCAATGAATTTATGCTGAAAAGGTGGGATTTTATTTCATCAAACTCCTCCTCCCAAATAATGTAAAAGTAAAGGCACGTGTGTTTGTCACCGCTTCTATGCTTTGGTCTTTCGTTCAAACGCCTATTTTGCATTTGCTGAAATTTATTACTTTTAGAATTAAATGCTAAAAAAGACAGGTTGTGCTTTCATAACCGCATCCGTTCATATACAAAAACTGTCTTTAAAAACAAGAGATTCAATATATATAATTCTTTGGCCATTTTTTAAGATTAAAATATAGTTATATTATATATTTTGCTGTTAAAGCAAATGTCTGTTACTAACGCATGGGTGGTTTGAGGTGACACAAAGTAAAAGGAAATTTCCACTCGAATTAATCATTTAATTATTCAAAAAATGTCTTCTTAACACATTCAAAAGAAATTGTTCCGTAATAAAAAAATTATTGTATATTTTATTCTAAGCAACAAAAGATAATAAATCTCTAATAAAATTGACTATTATCGTTTCATGGTTTTCAATTGGCGTTTTCCAAAGTCTTCAAATGGAGCGTAGTAGTCTTTGTAAGGCCCGAAACCGGGAGTTAACCAAGAGCGATTTTGACTTCAAGATAGCGATCTTCTGAATTGAAGTTTCGTGAATTCCTTCCTGAAAGGAGTTTAGCCAACCAGTCTCAAATTCTGCCTTGAAAGTAGTTGGTCGGCTCTCACCATTAGTTGATCAATCTTCTCGTAGAAGACTCTTATCTTAATTCCTATTAAAGCTCAGATTTAACAAGCGATTTATTCTTTATTAATGAAAATGCTCTTTTTCAGAGTATCTTTATAAATAGAAAAATCGTAGAACAATGGAGTTTTCTTAAATTAAATTCGAGCGTCCACTTTTTAAGAAAATAACAAAAATACACCAAAACATAGCGAGAAATAAGACCTCTTGAAAGTGTGAGTTAAATCACAGAAATAATTTTTAAATTCCAAAAGTGTTACACTCTGAAATAATCCCAATAACTAACTTGGCCCCATTTTTGATTTACTAAAACCAAGTATAAAAATTATTGAAAAAATCTCCGCAAACCTTAATTATAACGTTTTTCGGTACTTAAATGCATATCGTTAGAAAAATTATTATTCGAGATAAATTAAAAATCAGTGAATCTTGAACATCATTAAACATTTCGTCGGCTTTTTACAATTTGAACCCTTTGATCGAAAAGGTTTATTTATTTCTAAAAACGTTTACTTAGAAATATGTATATTTATTTATTTTAACATACTCTCTTAAGGCTATTTCTGTCGGTAATCAATTAATAATAAAAATATTTCATTAAATGTTTCTGAGAAAATATAATTTAATTTTCACATGAGTCATTTAATTTAATATTTTTGCATCGTTGGAAATGATGTAGCTACCTTTCGTGCGAGAGTAATTGCTGTTGCGAAAGTAGGCCATGTGGGAGTGGCTCTAACAACGAACGGAGAGAAGATACACATGACAGATGTTTTGTGAAAGGCTGATTTATCATCAGTTTTGATAAATGGAAAATAATTTTCAGAAATATTTAAAACTGGTTTATCAATAAAATAATTTTTAAGAAACATTCCAACTATTTTAATCATGAAAAAAAGGTCGAGCAAGGTCTAGCGTATTTGATGTCAAGAAGCGTTATATGTGGGCTTTTCTTAACAAGAAATATGAACAGGCCCATATAGAAATATTCCATATTTCTAGTTTAAGACCATGGTTTGATTTCACTACGTTCATGGGCTGAGACATTAGGACGTAGTGTTGGGCAGAGGACCTTGCGAATTTTAACCTTAAGGATTTTGGCCAGATTTCATATATTTTTGTAGTTCCTGAACTATCAACCACTCTACCGGTAGATTTATAATTAAAATTATACTATAGCATAAGCATATTTGTGTCGGAAATTTAGTTTTATAAAACCCAAATTCCCATAAGAAACTACAAACAACCCCCTCGAAACTTTGGGAAATTGAGACATAGACCTCTCTAATACTTAATTGGCACCTCTAGAAAAGAATTGGACAACGCGAGAGAATTTTCTTTGCAATTTCGAAATCTGATCCAAAAACTTCCACATCCCAAATTAAATAATTTTTAGACAAAAGAGAGTCTAAGCTGACCCCCCCCCTCCTAAACAAACGTGTAGGGGAAAATTTAATGATTTTAGATTCTAAAAGTACGCTTACCAATTTACAATTTCTTACGTGGCACGTCTTGCAGTATTTCAATAATTATTCAGCTAAATAAATAAAGTGAGAGTTCTGTGTAGCTTTTCTTCCCTTGTTAGTGCAATTAAGGAAAAAAACGCATTTAAAGGCTTCTCTCTTACATCATTACTGTCAGTTAAATTGAACACGTTCCAGTTCTAGAAAAATAATTGTAAAGGTTATCTTTCCGATATACAACTGCGCGGAAAAAAATCCGATGGCTCTAAAGTTTGAGCGGGAGGCCGGGTATTCACCAAAATTACGTTGGGATTTCTTGTCAGATTTCAAGATACTTATTAAGAAAGTAAAGGTTATTTTAAATTTTACCTGTTACTTAAACAAAGAACTCTTTTCGGTGATTATCAGTCTTCAAGTTTAAATGCTTTTCTTTGATTTAATCTCGAATGGTTTTATAATTTTTGCCAATTTATATTTATTTAAAAAAATTGTACACCGGGGTCTATATATTTCAATTGGCCCGACAAATATTATTTTAATAATATTATTACTTATAACTATTTAAATAATGTTAAATCAATTATGAAATTAACACTGTAGGTATATCTAATTCTCTGTTTTCTAAAAAAATATCTATCATTTATTAGGTCAAATGTTCATTTAATTTTTTTTTAACTTTCTAATAATCATTGAAAAGAGTTGAAAATGAGCGCATTTACATTTGATCTGTGGGTTAGCTTCGGTCGTATAACGTATAATTGACACATTTTTAACCTCAAGCTCTTAAAAGCGTTTTTATGTTTATCTCTACATTTTCTTCCCAAGCCGCTGGTCGTCTCAGCTTTCGCAGATGATATAAATAACTTTGTCACGTCCAATGAAGCTTTCCCAATTATTAAAAATGAATGCGTGGTATATGCTAATGCTAGCAATGCAAAATTTAACCTGTCAAAAAGCAGTTGGATATGGCTGGGCCAATGGCAATATGGAGTTGACGCGCCACTAGGGCTCTCTTGGAGCAATAATTCAATCAAGATTCTTGGAGTTCTATTTACTTTTGATAAAAATTGGTATAATAAACAACTAAAAAAAGTTACTGATTCGATATATACTTCTTTGGAAAATGTTAAAACCGTTGCACCGCGTCTCTCTTACAAGACAAGAGCGCAAGTATGCAACGCAATAACAAGTAAAATTAATTATTTATTGCCGAATATTGAAAACACAAAAGAACTGTCAGATTGTATTTTTAAGAAATGTCTCGAGGTCGTTGCGGTGAAAACCGACAGTGGCGTAATGCCCAAAACTCAACGCTAAAGCCAAGTGAAGGTGGTTTTGGTCTTCAAACTATAAAAATACAATGGTATAAATTCACATTCGGTAAATTACGTAAATTTTTAAGAAACGAAGGACACGGTATTGAACGGTCCTTCATCAAATATTATCTCAAACAAACTAATAAAATTGATATCTTGGTTTTCTGTTCTGAAGACTTGGACCTAGACTTTGAACAAATACCTAAGTTCTATCAAGCTGTCTTCAATTTTTGGAAGTCATTAAAAATCCGATTAAAAATACCTTTGAATCTCGCAAGCCTAATAAATTTTCCAATATGGAAATCTTCTATATTAAATTGGAAATTATAGCACCCTAAATGGAAAGCCGAAGGCTTTCGATATTTTCGCAATATCTTCGATGTGAATAGTTGGGATTTTGTCCTAGACAGTACAAAAACCAATGTCAGCGCTGCAACGTCTAAACCGTTAAATCGCCAGCTTCAAATGATAAAAGCGGACCTTATGTGGAAATTTCAAACTCAGTTTTTCGAAATAAATAATGCCGGAAGTGCAGTGAGTGTGAACTTTGACATGGAGCTGAAACTAACGGAAGACAACTCAGAACTAATAATCAATATAGAAAACCGACGTTTCCAAACTCTAATAAATCCAGCCCCGATCGAAAATAAGAAAAAGCCGTTAAAAGCCATAGGCATATCTTTTTTACCACTCGAAAATTGCAAAATAGATTCTCAAATTGTTTGGAGTGGCTCTTTTACTTATCACGAAGCAATATTTTATGGCGGCTAATGTATAGATACGTAGTAACCCCAGTCTTGGCATCAAAGTTGTTTGGACTAAAATCAGTTTGCCCCTTTTGTTTAAAAAGTGAGGGGAATACGAAACATGTTTTTAGAATGTACCATAACGAAAACCTTTTTAAATGTAATTGGTTTTTTAATTTGTAAATATGATAAAAATTTTAATATATCAGAAGCAATATATTGGTTATACAGAAACGATGGAAATTTAGCAGCTCTAACTAAAATTATTTTAGCTATTGCCAAATTGAGCATTTATTTTATATACACAAAAAAATGAATGATGGTGATGAGGACGTTTTAATAATGTTAAAGGTATTTTTAAGACTAAATTAATACCATTTGTTGAGATAGAGAAAGAATGTGAAAAAATATACAAAATTTCATTATATAAAGTTTTTTTGGCCAGTGGAATTGTAAAAGATGAAAAAGGTTTAATTCTAGTATTTGATTTAAAAAAAAACAAAACAAAAAACAAAAAAGAAGAAAACCCAAAAAAAAATAAAGAAATACCCTGATTTTGTTCAATCTCTATTGTTTTGATTGTATTGTTGTCCAAGCGAAAGATGTAAATATGCTATTTTAATGTAAATAAATGCTTACCTGCACTGTCAGGTAGGCTTAAAAAATTAATTGACGAAACAATTAACGTAAAAATTATAATACTCATTTTCCTTTCAAACAATTTTTAGCTTAAAGTGTTTGTCAAAAGTTATAAAGTGCCGTTGCTTAAGAAAGTAATAATCATTGAGTTGTTTCGTGGATATGGCAGATATAACAGAGCTTTGCAATTATTTTGTTTAGTTTAAAAATCCAGTTTTATTTTAATATGTCATCCGAATGTCATCTGCAATCACGTGAAGTAATTGTTTGTTGTAATAAATTGTTATTTTAACACTTAATGACCCACCCTGATTAGGAACCAAAGCCTGGATTTTGTCCCGCTGACAAAATACTTCATTGAAACCAATTTAGACGGCGGGCAACAAATGTCTTACTACGTGACACAAAAAATGCACAATTATAGTTACATTTTATTTATTTTCTTTTATGATTTGTTTTCTGATGTGACAAAACGTTGATTAATTTATCTAAAATTTCCAATTAACATAACGCCTTTGATAGAACAAAGTACAAAATTCCTTAAGCTGCTAAGTTTTGGTGTATTTAATATATTTAAATGTAATAATCAAAAGTGTTTACCGTTGCCTGAATGGTGAAATTTAAGAAAAATAAAAAGTGCTTAAAACAATCATCGATCTAAGATTACTCGCCGGTTCCACTTTTTTAACACAATAAATAAAGCTTATATCTTAAAGCTTACTTCTTAAATTTAAATAATATCCGTTTAGATTATACAATTTAAAACCAAAGTTAAAATTTCAATTATTATTCAAATAAACCAAAGAGTAGATACTTTATGACTTCGGCTTTGGGTGATTAGCCTAGCTGATTATACCGGGTGTCCACTAAAAAATGAACCAGGGCGAATATCTCAAAATCTGTTTTAGATACCATTTTGAAATTTTCAAGTCGTATACCAGATGTAGGGGGAAACCTACTGTGAAAATGTCGATGACCTTGAACCATGTCTTCAAGATCACACAAAAACTAACTCGAGAACCGTAAGTGTTAGAAAGTTGGTTCCAATTAGAAAAGTGTTTCACGTGACTTTTTAAGTACAAGTATCTTTAACCTGATCGTATTTGACCAATAGGAAGCCAAGAAATGCAATTAATTAAAAGATGTTCGATTGCTTTTTTATATTAGACCAGACCAAAGGTCAAATATTACATGTTCGATAAAGTTATTTAAAATTTTAAATATAAACTTTAAATACAAAATATAAACGAGTTATGTTAATGTAACCGAAAAATATTTGTAGACGGATAGGTAGACTTAAAACATTAATAAAAAACTATCGAATCAACGGTTAAATAAAAATAACTTCATACAGCCTGAGTAGTTAACCCACCTATTTCACAACGACGCGAGGGGGTGCGAAGCTGGGAAACGCGTTTTCTTTACCCCCGCCAAAGTTTTCGTGTGTTTATTAATTGTGTTATTGTATAAAGTAAAATTTCGGTTGGCTATTTTTAGATTTACTTTTGGAAGAAAATTTATCTGCCAGTTTCGTAAAATTCCGAACATATGTTCCACATAATTATTTTGTTTTTCGCTTTTATGGAAAAAAAACAGCCGTCGACGGATGATTTGCCGATTTATATATAACGAAATGAAAAACATCCAGATGTTGCACGAAAAAACTTTTGGTGCTTCATCTATTCTCTTCGATCATAAACAAAATGAAAACCTCAAAATGCGCTATTGATACTTGTTTTGATACATTGCTTCTAAAATGTGTTTCAAACTTGTCAATTATATCTTAAAATAAATTATTTTGGTGAAATCTTAGAACCTGTCCAATGGTATTTTGCTTCACAAGTCACTAGTGAACTTATGCCTGTGTTGTTCATTGGATATATTATTATCTTGTTGTCACCAAAGACTTCGGTTCAGAAAAAATTTAATTGTTTAAATTTCCGGTAAAATCAAGATCATAATCAAATTTTGAGAACCAAATTAATTCACTTTTACTACTTTAACCCAATTTTAAGGACATTTTTAGAGCTGCATTTATGAAAAAAATTTCGAATAGTAGGTACTCTTTAAAAAAAATCGTATTCCTTGGCAATCAAAAACACCAATTTTAAGAAATTGGACCAATAAGTAACGTTTTTTAAATCAAACCATCCGTAATTGTCATTTCAAGCAAAAAAGAAATCTGCCATAATTTCGACAAATTGTTATTTTCGGGCGACCAAACGCAACGCTATCTATCAACGGCAATGATGACGTAAGAACTGTTACCGTTAAATCGAAAACGACTTTAATTTGATTTCATCGAACGATTTAAATTGTTATCTCTTATCAGTCGATTTCGATTAATTAAATCATATTAAACATCAAATAACAAATAGTTAGAATTATTATAAGTCTACAGAATATCTAATATTTTTGTATATTCTTAAGGTTTTCTGAATTTTTCTACAGCAATGACAATACGTATCTGTAGCTTTTATGTGCATTTATAGAATTTTTTTATTTTTCTTAAATAAAATAGTTATTGCGATTAAATTTAGAAAATCTGTGAAGCAAAGTGGTGTCTTTTGATCTAAAGAATTTTGGTGGCACCCAACCGGAAGTTGGATTCTTTTGGTAATTAAATTTATATTTCGCGATCATTTTCAATATTATCAAATAAATGCAGTGTAAAGATCTTATAATTTTTTTAAAAAGCGAATTTTTAAATATTATATACAAGTGCTATCAAAAACCTAAATATTTATAAAACAAAGCCGATTTTCTATATAAGTGCAGAGTGAAAATATAATAAGTTTGTAAAAGTAAAAAATGTGTTTATTGAATAGTGCAGTGTAAATACTGTTTATTCTGCTGACATTGAAAATTGAGTAAAAAAATTACAAAAAATTTGTATTTGCAATTTCACCAGATTTTGCTTCGTGATTTTTGCAAGGTTTACTCCGCTTTCACTCTTGTCTTCGGCAAATCGAAAATATATTAAAATTGATATATTTAAAAATGTTTAATTTTCTATTAATATTTCTGCTTTGATTTTATTGCTACTGAAACAACGGTTGATATTAACCTAAAATGTGTATATACAAATGTTATATGGGTTACGAATTCTAAAATAGAATGAGCAGAAGTTTATATTGTTATTTAAAAAGTTTGAAACTGTTTATATTTAACGTTTAACCTTTTGTTCTTAAGTTAGACACAGAAATCTTCCTCAACTTTATCACGGAGCACTAGGTCCTCTCTGTGATAAGAGCACCGTTTGAGAAAAATACATATTTGTAATTCAAAATTGAAGGCATATTGTTGAACTATTTTTTTGTTTGTTTTGAAGCGTCGGAAGCGCTCTTATTAAATGAGTTCATGTTATTGCTATCGTATTTTAGTCACAAACGTTTGATCATTGAATATGACCAACTTCATGTAAGTTTCTAGGGCAATAAGGTAGTTGGAATGTCTCTTTCGAAGTTTTTAATGTGTAACCAGTTTAAAATATATTTGAAAATTATTTTGCCTTTATCAAAACTGATATTAAATAAGTTTTTCACAAAACATCTGTGACGTGAATCGTCGCTCCTTCCGTTGTTAGAGCTACTCCCACATGACCTACTTTCACAAAAGCAGTTACTCAGCAAGAAAGGTAACGAAGCGAAAAACAATTAAATTTAAACGAAACGTGTGGAAGTAAGACCATTTATTCTCAGATAAATTTCGTTAACTATTATTTATTTATTTATAACTAACAGAAATAGTCTTACAAATATATACATTTTTCTTAGTGGGGGGGTTTGGGACGAGAGAGACAGGCGAGTTTTTTTATTATATTTGCGGGGGGAAATGGTAACCCGTTATTCCAGCATGGGGAAAAGGGGAATGAAAGCCTTACTGGGTTGTTCATCTATCGGGAAAAGGGTACCACGGAAATTATCGCATAGGAGAAAGGGGGGAGGGGTGCCTCACGGGGGGGGGGTAGGAAAGAGAGAGAAGGATGAGTTATGTTAGTTTTGCGGCGGGAAAGTGGTACCCCGGTAATTCTGGCAAGGGGAAAAGGGGCAGACTGCCTCGAAACACACAAGTTTCTGAGGGCCCACCCGTAGGTACGCCCCGGATGGTACAAAGGCAATAAATAATGTTATTAAAAAGAGTAACCACAAAGTGTTTCACTTGAACTGCATTGTGAATCATTCTTCACGCTCTCTTTATTGATCGAAGATATGATTTTAGGTTATGAAAAATTTCCGGATGCAATAAATGGCGGTAAAAGAAAAGTTTAGATTGTCCTTCTTCGATAAGATGATTCTAGCGACGCAGATGTCCGAGATTAAATCTTTGACATTCGTTAATCGTATTAACATGCTGGGTAATTCAAACCGTTTTCATAAAAAAGACAAGAAACACATCGTTTCAAATGTATTGCAATATTAATATTACAAAACGTTTTAATTATCGCGACGTTGTTTTATTATATAAATTTATTACATAAAAAGAGTGTAGTTCACCATTAACTGATTTCATTTTTTATAAATAAAATTGCGAACAAAAGCAATTATATATCGTTTCTAAATAAACAAAGCTGATAATACAAACTTATCTTAGTAACTCTGTTTTAAAAATAAATTGTTAAATGCAAATAGTGATGGAAATTAAAAGCATCTCTAAGACAGAGGTGTTAGAGAACATGATACTTTTATTGGACTTTCTGTCATATTCAGATAGAGCACATGGTTATTATCGTCATGACCGACTTTGATTACGCGCTCGTGATGAATCTTTTACTTTTTTAGTTTAATCAATTTTAAATAACTTTAGGAATTCTAGTTTCAATAAATTTGTTTATTTTAATCTTGTATGGTTTCATCATTATTACGAGAAAATCTTCCTAAATTTGAAATATAAATATTCGAACAAACTATCGCTTGGGGTCAAAGTGTTTTAAATGACATGACAAAGTTAATTTTTTAGATAATTTACCATAATGTAGTAAGTTGGAAAGTTATTTGGAAAATTTTACGAAAACGTTCCCGCATTTAATTTTTCCGAAAATTAAACAACCCTTTTTTTATCTATAACTAATTATTAAATATTAAATGAATAAGAAATTCTATTTTAGGTATATTTTAATCATTGTTTTCAAAATAAAGTTTTTTAATTTATAAATTAGGTCAAATCATCACTTCAAAGAAATGTTACTTTTATATTTGACCCCACAGACGATCACATTGGTATGTCAAGTAACAACGATTTTTTTTACAATTTGAGTAAATACCTATCCATTAATGCTAAAGTCATAAGTATTATATGGGTGGGACCAGTCGAGATAATCTTTGTTTATATAACGAGTGATAATAAACTTTCTTGAATAAGTTAGTAGTCCTAGCTTTTCTTGTAAGTCGTTCAAGAAAGTAGCAACGAAGGCAGGATGAAATCGATCTTCTTTGTGAATAGGTGAATATGGATAAATTGCGACGCTGTCTACAGAGTGTCTTGTTTTGCCAAGGCAAAATTAAAAAATATAGTTAAAGGACGATAATTTACAATTCTGTTCAGTTGTAAGTTCAAAAAGCAATTGTCGAAAATGTCAGTTTTGCAAAATGGTTCGTTTAGAAATTTTTAAAACATAAGAATGTTTTATAATTTTCAATAAAATGTTAAAATAACTGAATATTTAACCGTTAAATAATTTTTCATTTTTCACGCCTACGAAACCACTACACTGGCGATGCAGGTTTTACATTTAAGGATGTACTTACCAAAGAAGATATTCCATTTAAGAACCTCCTTTCAATGAATTTATGGTGGAAAGGCGGGATTTTATTTCAATAAACTCCTCCTCCCAAATAATGTAAAAGTAACGGCGCATGTGGTTTTTCCGCTTCTAGGCTTTGTACGGTCGTTGAAAGGCCTATTTTTCGTTTGCGGAAATAAAAGCAGAAACAAATTACGTCAGCGTTTTTTTGAGGGCCAATTATTCGGAAGCTAAGCATTTAGAGACCCATGTTCATAAGACATTTTTCACTCATAGTCACCCAAAGATCACGTCATTTAATTTTTTACATGCACTCAGGTAGAAATTTATATACATATTTATATTAAGATATTTCTTAATCTTAAAATGGTGTGGGAATTTTTCCGTACATTTTTTATGATTAGATAAGAACTATATTATTACTTCAAAATAAAAAGTAAATACCGTTAGTAATAAGAAGCGGGAGTCGGCCGCCATTTTCCGCATTTATTTTATACAAGAAGCTCGACCCCTTAATTTTGTTTTTGCAGTGGTGTAATGAGAGTGTGCGCAACCCTGGTGGAAGCATTGAAATGGCGCTCTCTTCCCTCTATTCGTGTTATGATAACCGGGAAATACTATAATTTATGTAATAATTATTAGAATTTAACCAGATGACTTTGAGAGCATTTTAAAATTATCCTCATGTTATTCGCTACCGATACGAGCTTGCAGACACACAGTTGTGGCTAGTCTAGCCCATGACACGGAGAGTGAAGTTTATCCTCATTTCTTCAATTATCTTCCGAATTAAGCCCTAATGTCTCGTGGACTTTCAAGATTGCGTAGTCTGGCGCGAGACCAAAATTAATTTGAGAAGGCAAATGATAAAGTTCCTTGATGAAAGTTCATTTTCTCTCTCGTAGCCACTAATGGTTAGCTTAAAGTCTATGGAGAAAATCCGGGTTTGGAACTCTATCGTATTCACAACTCAATAGGGTACATTGGGGCATAGCAACTATTTTCGGGAGTGAATAGTTTTAATATACCGGGTTTTTTTTGCTCTAAAAAGTGATTTGTTTAAAATACTATTATATCTAGAAAGTTTAAATTTGTACTGTGCATTAAAGGTGCCAGGGGACACTTTCTACCAAAATTGCATCTAAATCGGAAAATATTTTCACGTTTTTTTGAAAATTTAAATTGTCAATGAGAAAATTGTAGAGCGTCACCGAAAACGTACAAAAATCGTTGGCGCGTAAAAATAGGCGTCTTTTTCACTGACAAAATATGACTTGAGAAAGTGACAAGTTGGGCAAGCTAAAATAACTTTTTTTGAATTCCATTGGGAGAATAGTGAAACTTTATGAAAGTCAGAAATTGGTTAATCTGGTGTTTAATGCAATAAAAACCGCTGAAAAATCGATGAGACAATGACGATTATCTACTTACAAACAAAATATATAAGTACGTTTCGAAAATACCACCTTCAGCTGCGATGCAGGTTTGGGCGCGACCAATCATATTGTCTAAGGCGGCTTTCTAGAAAACATAGTTTTTGAAAAAAATCACTTTTTCGAGCAAAAAAAAAACAACCTGTATATCTGACTCTTGAGTTTAGTTTTTTCCTACAATTACATAAGAAGATATCTATTTTCTCCAACCAAATGAGGTTGTCCTTCATTTTTAGATAATGCTTAAAATTATTTAAGAATGACGATTTAGAAAAACTTTTTGATTTGAAGTAGGATATTTTTATATTCTTAGGATCATATTGGTACCTTCCAGTTGCGTATCAAGGAATTCGTCAAAGGGCGGGTCGAAGTATGTGAGTGTTAAGAGGGAACATGTGTCAGATTTATAGCCCCCACTTCGCACACAGCAGTGGGAATAAGAGCGGATGCTCTGGCAACGCCAGCCGACACCCTACCTAGAAAGGTAGAGAGCCAAGCCCATTGGAAAGATCTCCTAAAGGGGAACGGCGGGCACACAGCAGTCCTAGTAACCCGGCAAAGCTGGCACCGGATATCCCGGCGGGAGTCCAAAAGGCCGGGAAACAGTACCGACGTGCCCTCATACGGAGGCCCGCAGCCCCACAGCAGGCTACTCAATCCGCCGAGGCGGCCAGTTTGCACGGACCATCTCCGTTAGCCAGAGCCGAAGCTCAGTATCCAGCCCAAACCTGACAGAAGTCGGACGAGGAGATAGGACCATTTGATCCGAGCTAACATCTCCAGTGCGCCATCGCCCTTATGGTAAAGCCACCAGTTATTGCACACTCTTACCCATTGAGGGCCACGTCATAATATGTAAGAGAAGGGGAAAACCTTTATTGTCGTATTTAAGTAATTTTGATTTGACAATTTTTTTGTTGAGATTTACTTATACCTAACGCCATTTACATTAACCCTGTTTAAATAATCGTCTCACAATAAAAATCGTGAAATAATTTATAATTACCCTCTTCACATAATTATTGTAGAAACAACATTTCATATCAACAGTTATAATAAAACCGTGTGCTTCGCGAACCCCTTGGAAGAGCCCGTTACTTCTCCGCATTACAGAAATATATTCAATTTCACTAATTAAGTCAGAAAATGATTAGTTTTGCCGAAAATAACTACCTCAAGGTAAATGAAAAAATTTATATTTTGGAAAATATAATGTTTTACTTAGTCTTGGTCCTATGAATTTTAAAATTAATTAATTGTTTAGGATTCCAAAATACTAGAAAATGACTTATATTTTCATTGGCTCGACTCTTATGTTTCTTAATGTAAATTATGACCCAAGAACTGTTTCTGTAAAATTGAAACCGTTCAAAGAGAGATGGTTTTTAATTTATCGTTAATTGAAATTCCAATCTCTCATCAGTTAATTTCGATAAACTTAATCATAATTAACATAAAATTATCTTTAGTTTAATTTGCCTTTTAAAAATATAATAAGTCTACACAATCTCCAATATCTGGTTTATATTTTAAAAGAATTTATGAATTTTAACAGAAAGTCTCAAAAATGTTCTGTTTTCATATAAAAGTATGACAACGTTTACATTTAACGTTTATATATTTATTCTCATTTAAAGAGACAAATCAACCTTAATTTTATAACGTGGCCCTTAACAGCGCCTCGCTGCGATAAGGGCACCGTTTGCAAAAAATACATATTTGTAATTCATAATTGTAGGCTTATTGTGTTACTACTTTTCAATTGGTGTCGAACTTTTGGGAGTAATGTGTGTTATTCACAAACTTTTGTGCATTGAATATTACCAACAACATGTCAATGCCTATAGGTTTAAATAGTTGGAATGATTTTTAGAAAGTGTTTTATTGATAAACCTGTTAAAATATTTCAATATTTTTATTTCCATTTATCAAAGCTATTGATAAATCAGCCTTTCACAAAACATTTGCGACGGGGATGGTATCCCCGTTCGTTATAGAGCCACTCCCACATGACCTACTTTCGCAACAGCAATTACTCCCGCACGAAAGGTAGCTGCATCATTCCCAACGATGCGAAAACAAGATAATTAAAATGAATCATGTGTAATTAAATAATATTTTCTCAGAAACATTTAGTGAAATATTTTTATTATTAATTGATTACCGACAGAAATAGCCGTAATAGAGTATGTTAAAATAAATAAATATACATATTTCTAAGTAAACGTTTTTAGAATTAAATTAAAAACCTTTTCGATCAAATGGATCAAATTGTAAAAAGCTGACGAAATGCTTATTGATGTTATGTTCAAGATTAACTTATAATTATTACATACATCTCGAATAAAAATTTATCTAACGATATAAATTATAGTACAGACAAGCGCTATATTTAAGGTTGGTTAAAAAAGCTTTTACGGATATTTTGACGATAATCTTTATACTTGGTTGTAATAAATAAAAAATGGGCAAAGTTAGTTATTGGGATTATGTTCGAGTGTAACACTTGGAATTTGAAAATGAATTCTTGTTTTTTATTGGACTTACACTCACACTTTCAAGATGTCTTATTTCTCGCTACGTTTTGGTGAATTTTTGATATTTTCTTAAAAAGTGGACGATCGAATTAAATTAAAGTAAACTCTATCGTTCTACGTTTTTTTTATTTAAAAAGATACTAAGAAAAATGCACTTTAATCGAAGAGTGAATTATATGAATATTTAGAAATGAATGGTGAAGGCCGACCAACTATTTTCAAAGCAGAATTTGAGACGAATTGGCTAATCTCCTTCCTGGAAGGAATTCACGAAACTGCAATTTTCAGAGTCAAGATCGCTCTTGGTTAACTCCGGGTTTCGCGCCTAACAAAGACTACTACGCTCCATTTGAAGACTTTGGCAAACGCCAATTGAAAACCATGAAACGATAATAGTCAATTTTATTAGAGATTTATTATCTTTTGTTGCTTAGAATAAAATATACAATAACGTTTTTATTACGGAACAATTTCTTTTTGAATGCGGTAGTTAGACATTTTTTGAATAATTCAATGATTAAATTCGAGGGTAGATTTCCTTTTACTCTCTGCCACCTCAAACCGCCCAGACGTTAGTAACAAACATTTGCTATATGCAAAATATAAATATATTTTAATCTTAAAAAATGACCAAAGAAGGATATATATTGAATCTCTTGTTTTTAAAGACAGTGTTTGTGTATTAAAGGAGAAAGGGTTATTCGGTTAGAGTGTGTTTATGAAAAGACGCGGTCATGAAATCACAAGCTGGCCTATTCCAGTATTTAATTAAAAAAAAATAAATTAATATAACAAAGGCATGTTTAACATTATTAATTGAATGTCTGCAATAGTTCGAAGGGGAAATTAGAATACCACACAAATTGACAGGATTGGTTTCTTGTTAAAAATCTTAAAAAACTGAATTTCCACTTGCTTCTTCGGATATTTTTCGTTTATCAACATGCGACCATTAAACCAATTGTAGATAGCGTTTGAGATTTCATTTTCGAATTTAATTCTTTACTAACGTTACTTAGGCCATTGAATGCTACTTAATTAAGCATTTTTGTTGTTTCAATTATACCTACTTGTACTATAAATTAAAATCTTTGACCTACATAAATTCTTGTGCTATTTTTAGTTAAAAAAATTAAATGTTACTGAACTTACGCCGTTAGTCTGTTTTTAATTTTTTGTCAGCTAATAGGATTATCGCTACGGACATAATAAAGGTGAATGTTCAAGATCAATGAACGTGTGGCTTTTTAAATTAAACCTTATTTGCAGTACACTTAATGGTTTATTTGATATCATTTAACTAAGCTTGTTCCTAAGAAGAAAAAATCGATCATCATGGGGAAAATTTTTTAATTTTGAAAATAGTTTGCTTCATTATAATAATTGTTTTGGGGATTACAGTTTCATCATCCGCGAAACGCCGAAAATCACCCGCGCCTGATCGAGGAGGGAGAGCGCGAACGAAAGGCCTGGTCGGTAGTGCCACTTTTCCATTGAGCAGGCGTTTCACGAACTTATCATCGGATTTGCTAAGTTCCTAAAACCATAAAAAACGCTGACTCCGATCGGAATTATGAATCATGATAACATAAAAGAGGCTGTCTGTAAATTACCTCACTTAAAAATTTGACCTGTTCGATTGCTTCTCGTCGTTACAATAAGGCCATCAGAACAACCCCACCCCTAAAGACGTCCCACATACACAAACCATAAATCGCATTATTTCTAAACATTCTTTGAGTATAAAGCAAAATTAATGATTGTTTGACCTGTAAAATACAAATAACTTTAATGTAAATGAATAACCTCACTGTGATCTAAATTAAATCAACTGATAGTGTCAATTCCTGTATAAAATTATCATATTCAACTTCAAATATAAGCGACCATCGTAAATATTTAGTCACTCTTCTACAAAGCTCCTTTTCGACCTTACTGCGTTTTTCAATCTCTAAAGGTGTCTTTAAACCATGCTTCTAGTGTTATTATTATAGTAAGATTTTGGTATATAGTCAATAGAAAAAATTTGTAGATAAAAATGACATTAAAAGCCTCCCATTAAGAACATGAAGGGAAATCCAAAGGAAGTGAGACCTGAAAAATTGTTTGCCAGAGGCGAATAACTTCGAAATATTTTTTAAGAGATATCCAAATTTTATAATTTTCCACTGATGTCCAATATTTATAAAGTATTTTAGATATTACTTAGATAATTTATTTATAAATAGATTGATTTTTTTCCTTTTTCTTGACAATCCCAATATTTTACGGAGTTTCTGAGATTTTAAATATTTATCATATTTATCATGTTTTCATATTTAACCTATTTCTAGATTTCCGTTAATAATTATTTGAAATTTTTTCTTCATGTTCACCAGATTTCAAAGGCCCAACCACTTGTTTTTTTTTAAAACTAGCCTTATAAGAAAATAAATAAATAATACGATTAAAGATAATTAAATATGAATACAATTTATCAAAGGGTCAATTGTTTGAATCAATACTCAGAACTAGTGTATTATAAAAGATCAAGTAAAGAAATCTTCAACGATTATTTGTACATCAAAACACATTTTAATAATAAGAAAGAAATAATTAAAACTTGGTTACATGTTTTGGCAATCTGTCGTGTACGCCACCTTATTCAAACGCTAAGAGAAGTCTAATGAACAATAGTCAAAAAAGGTTAAACGAAGAAAACAACTACGGGAGGGGTTGCGGTGATAAACGCCAAGTAGATGCAGTAAGTGTATCTACACATACATAAATTATAAAAATGTACAATGCCAAAATATTATGATTGTTTCTTTGAATTATTTATTAGGAACACTAATATGAGAGGAAAGCATTCCAGATGTTATTGTCCGAGTTCAGGCCAAAGTCTATATTTATTATATCGTTGTGATATATTTTAATATTGTTAGATTCCACGATATCAGGGTGCAAACTAATTAGTGATTTATACATAAGAGCAGTCTAATCCCTTTGTTTAGTGTGAGATGGGTTCGAATTTTTATGATTGGCTAGCGCTGATTGTTCAAATTTGTTGTTGTTGACATTCCTTTAGTGTTATTTTAATTGGACTGTCACAGTTACAGGTGAATTAATAGACGCTTGGATGATCCAGTAGAACTCTTTTATCCTTAAGTTTGGAGAAGTTGTTACCTTTTTCATTTATAGGTTTGAAAGCAATGCTAGTGACTCTTGAAAATATATAACCCAATTTGGGATACACTCCTGGATAGTATGGGGGGATATTCTACTATTAATAGGGGCTTTCTGAGTACAGAGTGTGGTTGCAATTTGTTATTTAATTTAATGAAAGCTCGAGCTATGATCTCGCGGTTGAAACTGCTGTCAAAAGCTATTTATTTTAAATAAGAAAGTTTTCTGGTAAGGGAAACAAATGCTCATCGTCCTGTGAAAAAATGTATGAAGGCCGACATTTTTGGCTCATTGGGTGTGATGATGTGAAATGGGGGCAAATACAAACAGAGATAGGTTTTCTATATACAGTGATGTACACTTAAGTGTTAGGTAGCTCTACATTAGTATCTAGGAAAGGGAGGCTCTTACTATTATTTGTGCCAAATTCAACAGTCAATTTTAAAAACCAATTAAAATTATTAAAGGCGTCCACTATATTTTGAAAGCTCCTTTCATCTCCCCTCCACTTAATGAAAGTGTCGTCAACGTATCTTAACCATAGGCTTAAGTCTGTGTATAGTGTTCTGAAAAATCTAGTTCTAGATTGATCATGCATACGATTGGGGGGGGGGGAGAGAGAGCCCATCGCTAAACCCTTAACTTGTTTCTAAAAGCGACCATTAAACGTAACAAAAACTTCCTGCACATAGTTCAGTAAGTTGTTAAAAGTCATGTCCAGGGTAATTATTTGCTCTTAAGAGTCAAATGATATTTTTTTAATTTATCGGCAAATTCTACTGATTTACGGATACTATAGACGTGATCTTAATTAAGTTTTTGAAATATTTTAACTTATAACTTTGATGTAGGGTGTGTCGACGAGTCGATATAGGGCGTGATAGGACGGAATTTCAAGTTTGCTTTAAAGTCTGGTTTATGAATTTTTGGTAACGCATAAAACCTTAGTAGGGCGAAATAAGTGGAGATAAGTTTTTTTGTGAATCATGTAAAGGGTCCATTTTTAAATATCTTTATATTAGTATGATTTGTCAATTAAATATCAGTTATTTAAATGAAAAATTGCTCAGTTGTTTGAAACTTGAATTTCTTCGGAAGAGAGAACTCACAGATCAAGCATTAAAAAAATTATTAAGGAAGGTTATTAACGTATTTAAGCAATCACAAAATACCAAAATGCAAATGGAAACGAATTTTACCAACGGCACTGAGGCAAATTGATTTTTTTTTACAAATTTTTAATTTTGAATGAAGCCGATATCGTTAACATTTCAATCATTTAATTCATTTTAGTTCATTTATTCACACAAAGGAATATTTTAAAAGCAATGATATTCAGTATGCCCTTTTAGAGAAACGAATGTTATACCCAAGGTAAAACATATATTTATATGAGCAGAGAATGATATGTTTATGGCAAAATTACGGTCGCACTCGAACAACAGCTGGTTTAACGTGATCGATAAGCCTCAATTTCCGAAAAGTAATAAATTTCGACCTTTAACAAACCGTTGTTCTCCAACGGATGGCCAAGCAACGGCAATTTTAATGTTACATTCCGTCGTTTGATGTTTCTATTGAACAAACGTCGAAAGCCAAAAGAATTGACTTTTATATAATATCGAGACGATTATGTTGCAAGTTGAGGTCAACTGTGTAAGAAAGTCAACAGCTTCATTAACTTAACAACAATTTGTTTTAAAGAAATGACTTATTATAACAAAAAAAAAATGGTTCTGGCTTCTTGTGCATAAACAACAAGTTAAAAAAATGGAAAAACATTTTTTCTATTTTGCACAATAATAAAATTAGTATTTACAAAGACCGACGATAGTTTCGGTTTATCTATTCCATCATCAGGGAACAATGCAATCGGAGCATGTGGTAGAACGACATTTCATGCATTCCTATTTATTTCTATTACTTATTATATATTTATTTAGGTTGTTTGTTGAGAGTAATTTCACTCACTGGTCCACCTTCTCGGTTTGAAGATCCATTTTTTAAAACAGTGTATTGGATTTTTAAGCATTGGCGTACATCAAGATGTCAAGAGGTTATTTAAACAAGAATAATTAATATCTTTAAATTTTATCTCATGATTATTAGTTAATAGTTTTAAGAGAGACTTCGCCGGTTTTTTACAATGCAAATCCTTCACATGTTGATTCAGACGTTTTTGAAAGTTTTGTCAGTTTTGCCTAAACATTTACTAGTACAAGAGCAAGAAATGGAATATATGCGCAAATGTTTCCGCATCTGATTTTTATCTTTAGTAAAACCTGTAATATATTGAATTTTTTGTAAAGAATTAAAAATTGGTTTGTTACCTATGCATTTGAAAAAATATGGCCAATTGTTTCCGCTATTTCCGGTAAGTATGGTAGAACGACTGTAGTTAAATTTGTAAGATATAATTGGAGTTTAGTTAGTGGTTATTTCAATAGAACTTTTAATTTTAGCTCTGTCAATTATCTTCGTTTTGGTGAAAATTATACAGCTTTCGCTCTATCTGTAATGGCTTCAATGTGGGGACGCCAATTTGTGCTTTGAGTTCAACGGATGATTTGCTGAGCCATGTTGCACGAGGACGAATACATCCAGATGTTACACGGAAAAATTGTAGGTGATTCACCTATTCTCTCCAATCATTAATAAAATAGAAACGCCATTCAAAATGTGCTATAAGCCTCAAAATTGTCCAGTATACGATGAAAGTTCAATGAATTTTTTGAATCAGAACTTTTTTAAGCCAACCTTTACAAACATATTTTCTATTCAAAACTGAAGGAAGATTCAAATTCAATTTTATCCATTTTAGAATGTCAAATAGAACTTTTAAGGCTTGAAACAGTTAAAATGTATACCTAATCGAATTCAAATTAAAAAAATTCAATAAAATGAATTCTTGATTTTAAAACCCGTTAAATAAGTCATCGAATCGAGTTGATATTGTTTCGTATTTAGAAAAGTAACTTAAATCGGTAATTACCGAAGATTTAACTGTAATTTAAAGACCATTCTATTATAACCACAATTCAAATGAGAGGCCTTCAAACTGATTTATGAGTTGTATGACGTCCCGGCCACCTCTTTCTTTACCATTCGCTGGACGAGTACGAAAGCTCCTACGATATGTAAGGAGCGTAATGCTTGTACCTCGCGCCGTGTTTTCTTCACACAGTGAGTAGTTAAATCATGGAATGCCCTCCCTTCCCTAATTAAGATTAAATCCTCTAGTTCTGCCTTTAAGAGTCGGTTTGACAAGTTTTACGGGTGGTAAATATCTTTCTTGTATATAGTTGTATAAAATGAAAAAAAATACATCATTTATATTTTACTTTTGCCATATCCATCGCCATTCCTTTGTCATTGCTGTTATTTCATTCTTATTTTTGTTTTATTAATAGTATTTTATATTATCTCCATTCCCTACTAAAGCAGGGCACAATAAGTGTAAATTTTCTTTTCCTGTTTAATAAACTTTATTATTATAGGTATTTCTTGAAATTTAACCCACATTACTTACCCAATTTACAGAATATTAGTCTTAAAAAAACCTTAAAGTGAAATAAAATAGGTTAAGTAACATTGCACGCGGTAAAAAATGTTTAAAGCATACAGGGTTCGTGGAGAAACGGGAAAACAAGGAAAAGTCATGAATTGAAAAATGGGCTGAATATGGCAGGGACAACTCAGATCATTAAAAACCAAGCCAGGAAGGTTAATGACAAGTCAGGCAATACATTTCTGAAAGATGAAGGTGAGTAATGTGTGAATGATACTTGTTGTATTATTAATTAAATAAATAATTTGAATAATGAACGATCTTATGACCCCCTTCGTTTTGAAAAAAAAATTATATTTAAGGGAATATTATCTAAGTAACGCCGATATAACGGTTTCCAAATCAACGACGACTATATTAGGACTGCTTCCATTAGCGTAATGGTGCCATCTTGAGTGAAGGTACCATCGAAGTTATCGGAATGTTATATTGAACACAATTAATTCTAGTGTTTAATCCGCAACATTATTAGAGAGTTTCAGCAAACCCATTTCTTGGTGTTTACGTGAACGTCGACAAATCTCCTGAACGTTGCATACGTTTGCTTTAACGCCTAGAAAAGGGTTTATATTAAATAGATCTTTTAGGAAACACCCTGAATCGCATCTCCAGCTACAGAGATTCGAGGAGAGAGAGAGCGGAGGAAACAACTCGCCGGGACGGCAGCGGCGTTAAGTGGCTCTATAAAAATAATCAGCTAGGCTATAATACCCAAGGTACCACCTTAAGCCTATGTCACCAAACGATTTTTCGTGGCCGGGTTACAATGCGTAGGAGGGTGGTAGCGAGCCCTTCATGCCACGCGAGCCAACAGCTCCCTACAATAACTATTACCGTTAACCTCAACAAATTTTGAAACTAAATTCCGGCTGAACTTCAACGTATTTCCCGACGCCGGCGACCTACGCTTCGGCGTACCACCATCAACTGCAAAGTGTTCACTCCGACACCGCTACAATTAATAACATATCATTTGGGATTGGTAATAGCAAGATTTTTATTAACTCTATTTTAGGCAGAATGTTTTTTTATGATCATTTTTAGGACTGCTTAAAATCTCTGTCATGATCCAAAGGAAGCTCCTTCTAACTTTAAAAACGAAGCAGTAAGGTATTTCATTTGTTTCCTGAAACCGTTTCCCCCGACTTAATTGAAACTGCGAATTCGGATCTCTCAGACGTTTAGAAATAATAAAATAATAAAAATGAACTTAAAATTCTGAAGTGAAAAACTAAATAAATCGTTAAAAAATAGTGTACTTAAGAAACATTAAACGTATATTCTTAGAGAGCTGGTGATATTCGTAACGTGATAGTAACCCAAAAGCTACATAAAGGGATTTGAGAAGCCATTTCTACCAAATGTAGCCTTGAAGAGGTTTTACAACTTAAGGTGACCTGGTTAAGTTGTACGACAACTTATTAGTCTCAAATATGGAAAAAGATAACGGTTCCAAAAACCAACGAACCACTCATTAAAACCAGAATGCGTTCATTGTACATAAGATGACGTTTTTTGCATGTGATCCAGATGGTTCAGATAATCCGAAAGTTTTTCAATTTTCATTCTTTTGTGAAAGGAAGATACTAGTTTGAAATAACAAATGAATGTTTAAATTAACATAAGTTAAAGGTGTAATTTAGTCAAAAACATATTGATATACCATTCATAAATGTTTGAAGAAATAATAATCTGGAAAGCTCTTAAATATTAAGTAAATATTTTCAATATGTGCGTAAAGCCTCATCTATGATCAAAACTAGTATTCTCTAAAATTTGAACCGGCGTACAATCAATCGCATTGAACCTCTACTGTGATAATTTTAAAAAATATTTTCTGTTCATATTTGAATGTGTACGAATAGGATTGTTTTAAATTTGTTTCTCTAATAATAAACATTGATTATTCGTGCATTTTCGGTTGGACGTTTTTTTAAATATTTATATTGTTAATGTTTTAAATCAGGGGAAATAACACTTTCTATAAAAAGTGAATGAAGTGGCGAGCAAGTCACGTGATTTTAGCTACCGCTTTACAGAGATCAGCCGGTGGTACTTTTCTACGTGACGTATGAGAACCCGTTAAAAATAACACGGTGGTCGCCTTGGCCCTAGTTCGAGACTTTTTGTACGAAGTCTTAAGAGATTTTTGGTACCCCACTTATTTATTACTTCTGAGTGTCATTTCACCGAACGATATTCAATCGGGATCGGACGGTATTACCCATGGCTCGTACTTCAGCAGCATTCTCATTAGCTCGCACTTCCGGGTCAGACCTAAGCGACGATCTGGCAGCTTCCTTTTTGGTTTTGACTTCGTGGCTATCAAGTCTGACTTTCGTTGTTGAATTATATATTTGTGCGGGAGGGCTAGTTGCTTCCTAGAGTTCTCCTTCGGGATAATCCGATATATCGGCATTCTTCTGGCTGATCATTTTAACCTGAATGTTATACAAATGCAACAGGCCCGAAGAAGATTGTTCTGACTGAGGATTAAATGCATCTGTCCCCGAAGAAAATCTAGACGCCTCCACCCTTTCGCTGCGTAAGCCGGGTGTTGCCTAAGGTTTTCTCTTTTCCGGAATTTGGGATCGAGTTTTTGGACAGCGTTCCTTTCTCTAGCTTTAGTCTTCTTTCTTTCTCTAACGTCAATGTCAACTAAATCTCTCAAAACTGACATTTTTAACAATAGAAAATAAGCACTTCAAAAATTGCAAATAATCTCCAAAAAATTTAACGTCTGACACCTTTTACACAAAAAGCTACAAAAGGAAAACCAAAAATGAAACAAAGGTATTCTTAATTACGCAAGGAACATTTTTATTTTTTAGGTAAAACTCCAAAAACATGCAATCAAAAGCTTAAACCCAATGATTTTTTACAGAAATGAACTCCCCAAAAGACGCGTTTTAATCTTTAAGGGACATCCTCAGAAACATGCAATCAAAAGCTTAAAAAAAAGGAATAAAACTAGTGAACCTGAGGTATCCAAAACGGCGAAACTGTTTCATTAACAAATCTCTTTAATTAAAATATGACTGGAAATCGATTTCGAATATAAACAAACAGACAAGGCAAACTAATTCTAGATTGAAGCAAACGCTTCAAAAGCAAAAATATTCCGAAATGCTACTATTTGGTGACGATGAGAGTTACTAGGCCGCAAAAATTAAATTATACGATAATACATAAGTACAGGCAACTTTGTTTACTCGCTATACTGTGGTAGCACTTGGCCATAGTGTATATATTGATATATTATAACCCCCTATTTACATTCTTCAGTGAACAAAAATCTACGTTCTAAAACTACTTTAACTATAACCCAACCATCGCAAATATATTTTACACGATTGGCTAAATGAAAGTAAAATTTCGTCCTGACAAACAGGGGCTACAGAGAGCGAGGCGATATCTCTTGGCAAATAAATTTTGTCGTTCCGAGGAGAAGGAACTCTTTCATCGCGCCAAGCTATTTCCATGACCCAGCAGGTTGTCCGACACACCATGGTCATCTAAAGAAAATGTTAATTTTAAAGGAACTCGCACTCTCAAAACCCTCAAAATTTAAAAAGTAGCCCAAAATCGCACCCAAACAAAACTGTTCCCTCTTCGATCGTTGTCACCTGATGATTAAAGCAATGGTTTCAGGGAAGGTATACGATAATTCGTATAAAATATCCAAGTTAGAATATAATAGCGTATTATGAACCATACATTTTACATCGTCATACATTGCCCATCGATTTTTGGCCGCAACAGTGTTCCCAAAGTAGACAAGTTTTGGTGGGAAACCACACATCTGGCAACACTTCCGGCAGGGTCCCAATCCCTCTCAATATTTCTTGCACGGGGGGGGGGGGCAATAAATAAAAAGGAATTCTTCTCCAATAAGTGTATCCAAATTGTTTGTCCCACTTAATAGGAGACTTTAAGTTCTGGTAAATAACCGTAAAATTAAAGTACGTTTTTGCGCTTACATTTAAAATTTGCATAATCATCCATTAGCACTCAAATATCCAAATATTGTTTACTTAATTATTTTGTACATTAGAATTGAATAAAGCTAAGAGAATGGCTAATTTACAAACAAATCATGTGAATTTATATTTTTAATAACATCAGTCGCAGTAAAAGATGAATCAATGTAAAACATTAATATCACTATTTAAGAACTTCATCATAGGAAAGGTTTTTATCAATTTAAGAAATACAGATTCAATTAAAAGTGCTAACCTCAACTTTTCATGGTTGGTTCGACTATTGTTTGAAATATTATAATAATACCACTGGGTTATTTCATTAGGTTTTATAAATATCACGCTTCGACTTCATGTTCTTTATTTACTGTCTTAACGATATCATTACCATTTAAAATGGTTTTGATAATTTTAATTTTCTTTAAAACAATATTTTGAAACGATCTAGAACTCATTATCATATGTTGGCTCGCGTGGCATAAAGGGCTATCCACCACCCTCCTACGCATTGTAACCGGGCCACCTTAGTTAATGGCTTTAAAGGTCGCTTGATGACTTAGGCCAAGGTGGTTCCAAGGGTATTAGCCTAGCTGATTATTTATCATTTTCTTAAAGTTTGGCCAAAGACTTAATTTTATCAATAAGCCACAGCAAAACAGCGTCGATTCACCATTTTTTACTGCAGTAATATTTTATCGTTAGGCTGATGAACGAAGCCGCCATTTCCGATGAGGTCTGAGCGCTCTCTACTTCACAGTCGAAAAATAACTGGGGGGGGTCTGAAAAACGTTGAAGACCATTTACAATCAGGGTGAAATTCCAATTAGAGATAATGATTTAAATTATTTAATTTTTTTGATTTATTTTACGATGACAGTTCCGATGAAATAAAGCTTGTCCTCTCTGCACTGAATCGACGTCCGTGTTTCAGCGTTTCATTATCAGATGGGAGGTGCCAATGAACTCTGGCAGATTTAAACGCGTTGACGTTGATACTAAAGCATTAGATATTATTTTCTGTAAAGGGAAGAGCAACTAATTGAACTGAAAAAAAGGGATCATTCCACGTCAAATCAACATTCAATTTCAACTTCAGAAATTTTAACCGAATATTTTGTAAAATATAAAAATTTTCGTAAAAATCTGTGGTTTGGATCAAAAAAGTATCACATGGATTTTCTTATTTGGAAATTTGAAATTTATTTAACACTTTACGCCAGTGATGTTGTGTATCAAATAAATCTTAAGTATTTTAATCGGAATATTATCTTTTGGATTTTTCTTTGTGAACTTATTCAAGTAGTAAATGGTGATGAAAACTTTTTTATGTATTTCAATGAAATTTCGGGGATTAGAAAATTGACGCTTGGTCTCTTTCAAACAGTAACCTATGTACGAAAATATTCTAGTGTAACATCGGATAAGAATTGTTTGCTAAAATATCAGATTTGAAAATGATTTTTGCATAGTTTTACATGGTTTTATAAGATGACAATTATACGTCGACCAAACCAAAAAGGTCGCTCGTTTATCTGAAAAGAGTTCATTAGAACCTTTTGGTTCACCCATTCAAAACATTCTCTGACGATTGGTTTTACACTAAATAGGGCGTTAGATGGGCTTCAAACAGGGCATGATCGAACGCAAAACCAAGAAGGCAAAGTGCCTAAGGCTTACGAGTTATTCTAGGAAAAATTCATTATCAAATGTGTTTGTATTAAGTTATTTAAGTATTAAGTATAAGTGAGTTTCTTCCCCTCTACTTGTTACACCAACTTTAATTTTTTTTATTTATAATAATAATAATAATCAGCTAGGCTATTAGCCAAGTCCCCATTTTAGGCCTAAGTCATCAAGCGACTTTTAAAACCATTAATTTAGGTGGCCGGGTTACAATGAAGGGTGGTGGCAAGCCCTTCATGCCACGCAAGCCAACAGCTCCCTACACTAACTATCACCGTTAACCTCTACAAGTTTTTATGGCAGAGGAAACCGAAGAACTCGGGGGAAAACCGCTTAAACCAGTGGTGTAATAAAGAATCATTTACAAATTCTGAAATATCGCTACTATTTCCTTTTTCAATTAAGTAACTTTTTAATGTAAAACCATAATGAATTGATTTATTGTTAATTAATACACATATTAAATCAGATTAAATTCCAAAAATTAATTTCAAAATACAAATACAGTTTATTGCGAATTAAAATAATTTTGCATCTTATTATAATTTGGTTTGTTTCACATCGTGAATCACACTTACCAGAAATTAACCAAATAAAAAGAATAATTTGAATTTACTAATTTTTAACCATATCGAGTTATTCGATAAATTCTTATGAATCTGCTAAGCCGTTCCAAATCGTATAAGATAATTCTCTTTATGTTAATTTATTCATAATTCAATGACCTTTGGCAGATTCTTCTTAGTAAGATATTTGAAATGCGATGTAATTTTGGTTTTTGAATGTTTCATGATTATTAATACAACGATAATTATCCATTTTAAAAAACTACTAAAATATATTACGGTTTTAAAAAATACATTAATTTTGTTAAAAAAATAAGTGTGCAATTTAAACCTTATTTTCAAAACTATTCTTTAAATATAACAAAGCTATTGAAATAAATATTAATAATTGAAGATAAATGAATGTTAGTCCGCAGTTACATATGGCTTAGGTGTTTGTGGTAATATATTATTAGAAAATTGCAGTACACATTGTAAACCCCCCCCCCCCAGTTCAATTTGTTATGAGTTTATACCATATCAATTTTGTTTAGACTTTTCTTGGTGCTTCTAAGCAAAACAACATACAGAAAAGGGTTCAACCTCTCTTAATTTGGAAAACCTCGCTACACCTTTATTTATTTGGCTCAGTTGCGAGATAAAAACCACTCGTTCCCCTTACAGTGAGCACTTAAAAGAGACTCCCGCCAGAGTCCAATTTGTTGTCTATCCATCCGGGTCGTCTTAATTGTGGGTGACCTCAACCTTTCAATAAATACGCCTTTGGAAACAACTATTAAAAAAATTTGTGCAAGGTAACATAAACCTTGAGTGTCACCTACATGTAGTTTAATTTCGAAGGTTTTTCACCCATCTCGGTAAACGTTTCTGGCGAAGCGTAAAATAATGGGATGGGAGGAGCACATGAGCTGTCACAGATTTAAACGAATTGCGATTTTCCCAAAGGGTATAATTTCTCTCGACGCGAAAAAATAATTGGACTGAACGAAACCGGGGATTTCCTCTTCAAATCGAAAACACACGCAACCATAGGCTTCGTGGTTTTATTTAAATCTTAACATTTAAAATATGAATTTATCGTTTGTTAAACTTAAATTTAACGGGTGATTGTAAAAAAGCCATCTATTTGAAAAATCCAATATAGTGAAAAGTTTTATTAAAATAAATAATAATTTAATAGTTTAATCATGATTTCGCACTAAAATTAAACCATACGTACGAAGATATTACAGTACTTTACTTTATAACTTTTTAAATAGGCGGATTGACATAATTATTTGAAATCATATAATTGATTAAAACGAGTAAATTATGTTTTTGAATGATTTCGTAATTCTAAGCTCTTATAATAATTACATACCATTTCTGAAAATGTATCCAATCAAAAATGGATATGACAAGTGTAATTCCAAATTTAATTTATATTGTTAAAGAAATAAATTTCCTAACAAAATAAGGAAAAATCTTTAATTTATTTGAATTTAATCCTTTTATATATATAAATATATATAAATTTTATATGAGTAGAGAATGGTATATTTTTATCTCGTAAAATTTGATTTCGCGTCGAAACAGCTGAATTAAGCCTCAATTTCTGATCGATTGGGGACAAAAATTTAATTATCTCAAGGAAGCGCAAGTGTTCAAATCCAATAACTATACCCACCTGTTTTTCTTTTTCATATTGACGAAGATATCGCTCATTTAAAATGCTGTTATATATATAAAATAACAGAAACGAAAAATTTAAAATTTAATCTGAAAGTAAGAACCCTGGGAGATATATATTATTAGAGAAAATTTGCACCCAGTTCGCATAACTTATAAACACCAATATATCAAGACCCAACCGACAATTTGAATTTTATCATTTGATTGATATCATTCTTCTAAAAACTTGAACCAATTCTATAGCCAGAGTCAAAAACAAAAAATGATTAAAAAAGTTAATATTGAAAAGCAGTGGGACCAATTTTCGTTCCTTTACGTCATATGTTCATTCGCTTTATCTTTCAAAGAAATAAATTTTAATCAATTGACATTTTAAATAACTTTATTTTAAACAAGAACTAAACATTTTGACAATTTAATAATTTGATACCAATTTGAAAATTTTCCAAAAACCAAAAGGTAGGCCATTTATAATGCAAACACTTTTACGCTATGAAAGCTCTTCTTATCGGGAGTTTTTTACAATAATGGTTTAATTAAATATTCAGATTTTAAATCTTGCTTTCCGTTAGAGACTCAGATGCTACGTTTAATTACAAAATTAGTTCGTCATCCCTGTTTCAATGACAGGGGACAAAGGCTACGTATCATTTTCTACACATATCTCCTTTACACAGCTTTAATTCATTAAAGTCAAAGCCATAGAATGACCCAAATAAAATGAGGAGCCAAAATCTTCACTAGAAACATTGGGCCTTGCTGCAAAGTCGCTGTGAAATTATATGCACAGAGACCGAGTAAATGTGTGAAAATACGGCTTAAAATGGAAGTGTCTAAAGCTAGACACTAATGTTGGACACGAACGTGGTTTTTTTAGATGGTAATACATATCAATTTTTTAACAAATAGAACGATAAGGAAAAATTAAACCAAATTTTATTTTAAAAAAAGTGTTGTAAATTTTCCCGAAAAATAAAATGAGGAAAAATTTCAAAAATAAAATTCCGGAAAATTTTGCACAAATCAGTTAAATTAAGAATTTAAACATAAATTACTTTTTAAGGCTCTTTAAACGTTTTATCGATAAAAATGTCATATATCAGTAAACGTACTACAAATATTAAAAGTGTGACATTGTTAATCAGTTAAAATAAGTCCTGAGGTTTAGTTTTACTTTAAGATTCGAATATATTAGGGGAAAATGCCTCTTTTTATTTAAATTTGCAAACAATATATTAGACTTATCATGGACTGAAATTTTTTATATTTTTTTTCGGGAAATTTTCCACGGAACATTTTCCAATTTAAAACACTATTTTAAAATAATTTTTTAATTATAAAATTTGCTTGGACTTATACTGAACATGGAACCCAGATGAAGAAAAAAAGATTTCAAGCTTGGTATCTAAATTTTTGGTGCACAGTGCTTGAAATTTTAACCAACAGCTTCGAAATCAAGTAATCACAGTAAGGTATTTTGTGACGAGAAACACCACCTTTGTTATGCTTCCGATAGTCTGGAATAAAATGATAAAAAATTCAAAATACTAATGGAAGTATCAGATTATTAAGTATTGGCTGCCACGCTTAATATAGAAAACCATAAAGACTGAGCTGAAAGAAATCCCGCCTAAGCTAGATTCTGAAGGAACACTTCAGTTATTTAGATCCGCAAAGCGTCGATATAACAAAGTTTCACGAAATTGTAACCGTTGTGCGGTGAATAAACAATGAGACAAACGACGACCCTTTTAAATTTATGCCATGATTGAACCGACTTTCTTCAGTCGACGATGGTTGAGCATAGCGCCGGTTTAATTTTGGTCGGAGTGGCGTTTCGCTAAAATAAACCGGCAGCATAGCAGGGTTCCGATTTTTCTAAAAAAAAACCCGGTGGCGTTAATTTTTGTCGGTGGTGGCGGCGCGAAAGTGCAAAAGTTTCTTCCCCTTTGGAAATTTAAAAAAAAAATGGTTTTGACGGAAGTAAAACAGTTACGTAGAAAATGAATCTGCGGTGGTGGTAATTGGCCAGAATATAGGCGGCGCTAAGCTCTAGGCGCTGGAATATAATAGATAATAAATTCATAAGCGTGTTCTTTAGACGATTACTCACTTTTAGTTTGAGATAACATTTACAAGTATTTTTTAATTTTTCATGTCCGCGCGAAATGACATTTTTAATTTAAGAAAATCAATACTTTCGCATATGTGTAATTTAGTTAAAAATATGTTCGTCGTACTGGCGTGTTTTTCCTCTTTGCAGAGGAGAAGGGACTCAGCTTCACATAATCAATGAGAATGAGCCATTAAATCGATTGAAAAGTCATTTACACACTCGCAAATGTATAGTTCCCCTGAAAGCGAAAAACAAAAAAAGAGTTAAGCAAAACATTATTTACTATACTTAAAATGTATTCATTTAGCCGTTAAAAGAAGCATGACTTTCGTGTTGGTTTTGCACAATATAAATCGGCTATGAGCATATTAGAATCCAGTATAATTACGTTTCAAACGTGTGTAACAATCCGTTTTCTTGCAAGTTCAAAAATATAACTGAGCGATTCACATAATGACCATTTTGTTTTGGTATCTTTAGACTAAGCTATTAAGCAATTTACGAGATCTTTATCTCATGGTCATAACAAGCGTGTAATGTGCAGCTTGCATTATCAAGCTAAATCCCCTTAAACCGTTGCCGAGAACAGCCAGGATAAACCTAAGAACAAATAGCTATAAACCTTTTAAAATCGTGACAATTTACCTTAATAGATTTCATGTGCATCAGGATCCTGGGAGTAATTGGCTTCACAAATCACTAGTTGGGTTAGGCCTATGCCGTTCCTTAGTTGTAAGCGAAGTTGATTTTTATAATTATATGAGGTTGTTTAAGTAACCTTAGATGTAGCTCACCAATTTGTTTAGTAGCCCTAAACTTTAATTTATATTTCCTAAGGTAAAGGTTTCAACGACCAAAAATGTTATTGACGACTCAATTTTTTTCTCTGTCTTATTTAATAGCCATTGGAAAATAGAAAATACCTAAATTTATAAAACAAAAGGAGTCGTAAAATTCGGGCATATCTCGTAAGTTGCATATTTGTTTATTGAATTCGGGTAATGTAAGGTAAAGGGGGCCAAATTTGGCTTAACGCCTGTAAGTTCAATTAAACGTGTAAAATTCTAGGTAAGAGATATTAAAGTTCATAGTTTATTTTCAAATATCACTCCAACTTACGTGTACAGAAAATAACAGCCTCGACTGCGAATGTCGCCGCAAAATTAAGTTCGTAAAAATACAGCTGGGAAATAATCGGTCAAAATACGACTGTACCAAAGCAGGCGCGGGGTTATATAAATCAGTAGAGACTATAACAAAGTTAGTCACTTTAGTTCACCTAAAACGGGGTTTTTCAAGTTCAGCAGGTAAAATTGTTTCATTTGCTTTTTTTAAAATACCAAAATTGTTATCTTTTAAATATTAGCTTAAATAACTATTCATTTAAACAATTGTATTTTATACATTTTTTAATGAATTGTTACCACTAGACAAATTTTTTATTTTAATAACAGTTGACACCGCAATAGTTCTAAGAAATAAACCCATCTTTCATAAGAACTAATAACGAACAATATTATTTAAAAAAATAAATGATAAAAAGATCCTAAACAAATGTAAAGAAATTTTAAAACGTACCAATATGGTATTCGAGAAAACGAAAAGACACGTATCTTGGACGAAATAGATCTTCAACTGAAAAGCTAAATTACTTAAAATGAAGTAGCCATAAATTAAAATGGTGGTTGGGTTTAGTCCGATTTGGCACTCATCAGTACCGTGCGAGAAATCTGGCAAGCGAGCGACTATTTCACCGAAAATATAATCATACAAAGTTTCAAAACCGTTGCGTAGCAACGTAATAACGAAAAAGGGGAGAGTGGTGGTAAATAAAATGAACGAAATGTAAAGTGCAAAGTGTGAGAAAAAATTTAAAGTTTTAAAATGTCTTCAAATTTGATTAGGGTTTAGCTTTTTATCTATTTTCATTACGAACTATTCTATTTATTAACGTTTTTGTCGCTCTTTGCAATGTAGTCCATAGTTGGTTTCTCTTAACATACTGCCTTAAGCTAACCTTTTTTATCTCTCTAAGACAATCTTCAGCGTAACTTGGTTAAGATTTTACGTTATTTAAAGATTTTATTTTAATTAAAGTTATTAAATGATATAGAAATATCTATATTCATGGATATAACACCGTGAAAGATTTCAAAATTGGTAATCTATATGCAAACGTCGCAGGAAGACCAAATTAAACGACCAAATTTAACTTTTGGGGCCGGTCGCAATCCTATATTTGAGTGTTTGGTGGATTGTATCCCATAGGGGTTGGATGGATTAAATTTTAGTTGTAATTTTTGGATTTCGGTAACATTTAGCCAGCTTCACATCCTTGTGAGTTAATGTTTAACTGGTGTCACCAATCACCACGGCTCGAACTGGCTAAAAACTGGGCTGCCAGCGAGGGGAAGTTCACTCTGATACAGAATGTACTAATAATCAAGATTTAGAACTATTTATTTCTTTATATATTTTTCAATATTTATACAGGTTATACCAACAGATTTAATTATATGAGGGTGAGTTTATAATCGGTCTCTTGCACACTAAGTTCCTGAACCCTATGTACTAATACAGCTATCAACTGTCTGATACCAGTTTAATTAATTGATAAGTTTGATATCTACAGGAAAATAATAAATAGAAAAACCAAACATTTCTCCAATTTTCAGAAAATCGGAAATTTTTCTTTTGCTTAAAATTTTTTAATAATTGCGTTTAATAAAAGTGAGTGATTGTTTAATTAATTAAGAAGCAATTTTAAAGTTGGTGATAGCTGTTGTAAATTAATTTTGATTAATCTTTATACAATTATTTTTCAAATTTCAACCATTACTTAATTTCCCCGATTTTACGATTCTCATAATTTTAAGTACTGCTCTCCAGAATCTCGCTACGGCGCTGATTTCAAAATGGAAATGACAAATCAAATTTATTTATTATTATTCATGCAATACAAGTGGCGGTGAAGTACGGGAATATTTATTATATAATATTTATATGAAAGTGAATGTAAGTTATGATAAATCGGCTCTGCTTCATATCGTATTTTTCGCTATTCAACCGCACCATATGGAAATGTTTTCCTTTTTGGACGTGGCTTGTCGCATTGTTCGTTGAGAAACTTCCACGTGACCTTTATTACCGTGACGAATTTTACCCGTTAAAACAGAAAAACCGAGTTTATTACACTGTACGAGGAATATAGATAAACAAACTATAAAATTGAATCATAAGTTTAAGTTAATATTTCTTGGGTTTCATTAAACACCCTTAAGTCTCCTACAATATTGCAATTCCATTTAAAAACTAAAAAGGATTCCCCAACACTTAGCTTAAACCACTGGGAAAATTTGTTAATATAGTTTTGTAAGATCAATGGCTTAGTTAATCTCTTTGTAAAACATTGAAACGTATCGCTTAAAACAATTGCGGACATAAGAGGTCTTAGAGCTAATGGGTTAATTATTTTCAAAGAGGGGAGAAATATTCATATTTTCTTCCAATAGTATTTATAAAAATTACTGAGACCAAAATGCCAAATTATTTTCAGATTAATATGTTTTGACGAATTTACTCATAATAAGTTGTTAATTTCTGCTAAGATGAATGGCTTTGCTTTATTGGAACATATTTGACATGACCGCTTTACTTATCGGCTGGGAAGTTCACGAGCTACCCTGTTCCAAAATTTGAAAATAAAAGTTTTGTTCAGTGCCACCTTAAAAGTTTTAAATCTTTTCAGTGTTATTAATAACACTGAAAAGATTTAAGAATTATTTGTAAATAAATTTGGTTGCGGTGCATTTAATTATGCATAAATAATTATTTAAAAAATAAAATTACAATAATCTTGTTTAAAATAATTGTAATCAACATTTAAAAACTTTGCACCCCTGTACTTATACGGTAATAGCTAAATTATATAAGTTGGTCAGTTATTAAGAGATTTACCGTGACATAAAATTTTGAAATTGGCGCCCCAAAGATAATAATTAGTATGGCATCTCTCATGGTGTATGGGAAAGATAATCACTTGAACATTAGAGATGTGGGTTTAAGAAATATTCCGCTGGCCTGCTTGTATCTTGGATAAATTATTTTACAAGCTTTTGCCGCATCATTGTTATCAAATGTTTCAAGCTTTCTGTCGCATCATTGTTATCGAAATAAACTATTGTACTGAAATGGTAATTATTAGATAAGCGTTCTTACAAGGGTATTCATTCTCTATTTTTAATCAATATTACATTACAAAACTGATCTGTAACAACGGTTTCCCTTGTTCAGTTTTCATATTACATTATCACATTGAGTTCAAATACCAAAGTACTATAAATACAAAATGTAAATGTCCAAATATTGTCTATTTAATAAAAAAAAAACCCTATCCAAGTAGCTTGGACTTTCAATTTCAATATTAATGACCTTATGCAAAAATAACCAATTACACTCCGAGGATTCAATCTGTGAAATTCTACAATAACCATAAATTCTAATAGGCCTTTCTAGAAAGAAACATGGCTGTTTTAATGTAACTCTGAATTCACTTTTTTACTACCAGCGCTTACTCGAATTGTGTAGAGCTTCAGATTTTAGGCATGCCAAACTGTATAAAGCTCCGTGTTTTTATGTGTAATTCGACTATGGATTAATGATGTTAATTAATTCATAATTCTACTTTAAACGAAAAGTTTAAAAAAAAATGCAGACTATGATAGATAGAATTTAGTATATGACTTATATAACATCAATGAAATTCATCACGATAATTAGCTTACATAGAATGTTGCCAACTCCTTTAACCAGTTAATTTATTTTATATTCATACAACAATTTTAATTTAACATAAAAAGCAAATTAATTAGGTAATAACTCAGTACGAGTACTAATTGGCCAAATAAATCTGCATGATCTAGTTACAATACGTCTATCGGATTGAAAATCAAAGCCAGAAGCCCAGAAATAAGCTTTTCAATTGAAAAATATGGTGGCGTATCAGGCAATGTAGCCTGTACATCGTATTTATGTATTCTTCTTTCTAGATTTTGATCAAACAGCCCTATTAATTTATTCATGGCTAAATGCGCGTGATTTTAAAAATTGGTTTAAATATTTCGATTAGAATATAAAAAATACAGATCTAAACCAGCGTACTCCTTTACAATTTTTAATTTTCTCAGTTTACTGTTCCAGTTTCAAGGCTCAAATTTAAGGGAAGGGTTTTAAAATATATAAAAGAAAGGAAAATCGATGGAAATAGTTTTAGAAATATATTTCGCTTTTGAACATTCCCAAAACCAAACTCTCTAAACCTTAAACATTTTCAATATCTGCGCGTTCATAGATGTCAAATACTCCCGCTTAATTGAACCTTTCAACTGCTTTGATAAAAGCATTTTTCATTTAATTTATTGAAGACTTTGCACTTTCATAGGCTGTACTGGCGGTAATCGTTGTACACAATTTAAGGAAGTGGTTAGCCACTCGTTGTGAAATAAGGATTTACCGAATCTGTGGTGATTGACAAGCCACCTCTTTAAATCCGTTACATGCCGACGAAATTCTACTAAATGTTTAAAAATCAAATATCATATTCTTCAGATACAAAACGTACAAAGCAAATTATATTGAAAGATTAATGAAATATTTTATTGTGCATTTAACAGTTTATGAGGTAAATTTTTAAAAACACTTTATTTGTTACGCAAATAACCACGCATAAAAGCTACACCGACCGAAATTCAAAAAATTATACGTATAGAGATTTTAGTTAAATTTTGTCTTTTGAAAAACCGAAGATAAATTAGTTATTAAGTGATTCCAAATGATATTTTAGCATAACAAAACTGCGTAATACTTTTATAGAAAGTAGGCTTTTTGAAGAAAAAAACCAAGCACCACCTTCGTTTCCTTTTTAAAATTGATTAACGTAATTACATGATACAATTATAAAATGCGTTATACCAGGAAACCGAGATCATAAATCCGTTATCTAAGTTCAATTCTCAATTTGATATTCGGAAACTGCCAATGGCCTAATAGGAATTTCTACTATTGTTGAAGATAAAATTTAATTAAAAAGGTATTTATCGAAATCTTAATCATTAATCACAAACATGCGTTTGAAGCAACACATGTGTTTAATTCATCAAAAATAGCGGTATGACATTATAATATAATCAACTATACATAAAGAACATTTTCAATTTAAACGTGAGTAACGCTGTTTATTGGCTAAATAAGATAGAACAATACCCAGCGACGGAATACGTCAATCAAAACGGATTAAACAACGCCCATTATTTCGGATTACAAGTGCTTCGCATTGAATTTTCAAAGCCATATAATGAGCAACCCATTCCCAATCGCGTCATACCAACCGCTCACGCTACAACCAACTGTTGATTATCTGCAGCCGGTAAGTTAAAAATTTTGTTTTATAGAAAACAACGTTAGGATGGAGAAATTATATATTCTACGTCGGTCTACAATTTAACATATTTTTCTTTATTCTGAATTTAAAATAGACTTATAACAAAAAGACTTAAAAACAGCGAGGATAATATTGTATGCTTTTTATTAAAATATCGTTTAATTAATGATGGTGGTGTATGTTGCTTTATCGAAGTACCTGCTAATTCATTTCTTGATAACAGAAGGAAAAGCGATTTGGAAAATCGGATCAAACAGAAACAAATTTAAAGGCTTTCTGATATTGTTAGATTGCGAATGAATTTACGCTAGTTTTGACCTCACTTTCGTTTTTTTTAAACATAAAAGTCAAATTCTTATTGTTACTAGTTACAATAACTGAACATTTATCTGAGAAAATAAAATGCACATAGAAAATATTTAAAAAAATTCAAGATACGGTTCGCTATAATAGCTTTATAAGTTTAAATTTTGTCCGCTTATAAAGGTCCTTTTTCCTGAACAACAGTACAAAATAGATCTCTTTTGGGAATCCTGCATGGGAACGGAATTACCACGTACAGTCGTGCAAAAACGTTACCGAATAATATATTTGAATAATATTTTGGTTGGTTTTTTGATATAAGAAAGTGACCCACTTTCTTCAAAAGCTTCGATTTAGCTCCATGATCAGCAGTTAAAACAACTATCGTTTGACAAAAATATTAAGCAACGAAATTAAATCCTTTAAATTTGATATTATACTTTAAAAAAATTATATATAAATAAGAATAAGCCTCTTGAAAGATTTAATTGAAATTCATTGGTTTAAATAAAAAGAACCTAGTCTTATATTATCACTCTTAACAACAGAAATGTTTGATTATGCTTCTTTGCTTATAGCAGAGAAATATTACAGGTTTTATTTTCGTATAATTGATAAGAAAAAAAACATAGCTACATTGAAAAATTGAAACCCTTAAACAATTTTTTGCCGTATTATTATTAATATGAAATTATCTTTAATCTTCTTTTTATGAAAACAATTTTCTTTAAGCTTTGTTTAGCTATATATGTGTATTTTGGATAAAATAACTAACGACGTAAGTGGTCGGAAGATATTGAAAAACTAATGTTTGCCAATGATTTCGAATTGAGCGTTTTTTACGCGATTAATTTTAACTCTCCTGGATCCGAGGCAGAGAACCATCAGAAAATTAATGGCCATTTAAACTGATTTCAGAATAATGTAATCGAAGTTTAAAATTATAAATTGAAATGTCTTGATTTTTTTATCAAAATGTGGATTTAGCCCCAGCTCACAAAAATCTGTTTTTGAGTTGTGTATTTTCTTTCCCTACAGCCAGTTTTTCGATATAATGCGAAACTATGTAGACTTTTGTTATAATTAATTAAGAACATTCGCCAACAAAGATCACTGGCAGATTAGTGACGACCAGAGCTTGAATCTGTGCTTCAGAAATGGACTAAAACTTGTTCTATTTCAAATGCTCAAATATAAAACGTTTTATACCATGGCTTTGGACATTTTTGTCACTCTATAGTAGTTTGTTGCGACGTTAACCTTAAATAATATGACTCCTCAGCTAAAAAGCGCCTTTTGTTTATAAATCCTTTAAATACGGTCCCTTGTCCCACCTTTTCAAACATTTCACTTAATTACGTTGTATAACTCAATCACTAGGTGCATT
The DNA here is from genome assembly GCF_980474605.1 of Leiobunum rupestre. Classification (NCBI taxonomy): domain Eukaryota; kingdom Metazoa; phylum Arthropoda; class Arachnida; order Opiliones; family Sclerosomatidae; genus Leiobunum; species Leiobunum rupestre. The sequence continues at coordinate 56,810,138 of NC_143392.1, read as the reverse complement.
AATTAAAGCGATCTAAAAGAATTTAACGTAAAATTCATTATAATGAGAGATCATTTAAACACTGCATACTTAAGCTTACTCAAACTACTCTTTAGTTTAATTAGCCCACTTTGCCTCAACAACGTTTTCTTTATCAACCTGTTTAATAGGAAAAAAATTCAACCACAGTGTTTAGTAACTTAATATATTTCATAATACAACCATAGATGATTTTTTAACAGCCAGGTGATCTCCATATCCAAGTACATCATAAAAATCCCAACTATCGTGTCGTAAATATGATAAAGTAAATATCAACGCGTCTCAATAATATATGTTAAATAAAAAAGCACCAAAATTAAAATCTCATTAAAGGGACTTTTTTTTAAAAATACGAAAGTTTTCTCAGTGAAAATCCTCATTAATAAAATAACTTTAAATTTTTTTCTGCAAAAGGCTAATTTTTCTTACGTTGTATACGTCTAAGGCACTTTGGTTATCTCTCTTTCAGGCTTACCTTCACCATTTTGGTTTGCGATTTTTTGATTTGAATGATTCTTATCTGTTTTAATTTTTAACCCTATATGCGAAATAAAAAAAAGAACTATTCAAACATGTTGCTCTCTATCTTAAAATACTACTCTTTTTATTTTTATAACAATATAAAATGGTTCCTTACATTATTCTTCAACAACGCGTGCTTAAGACAATCCTATAACCAATGCTCTTAAAAGTCTAATAAAAATAACTATCCTGGCTCAAACCAAGCAAGGCATTGGAAACAAAATTCCATGTGGTCAGGTTATTTTGCGTAAGAGGTAAGCCCTTTATAACATGCAACTTAATAGCTTCCTTACTTGACTTTTAACGTTAATAATTAAGTTAATTGATGTAAGCTTGTATTTCCCCTATTACGTTCTACTATGAACAAGCGCTCTTTAAATGTTAGAGTTTTTTAGTTTCGAAATGGCAAAGCACAAAATGTTTCTTGAAATTAATTAAAAGGCACTTTAATAATAAAGAAAATAGTAATATTATATTGCTGCATATGTCGCTGTTAAGTTAAATGCGCGGATAGAGTAAATGTGTGCGATTACAGCTGAAAACGAAAGTTTCAAAACACTACTGAACAAAATCAAAACTCTAGTATTAAACACGGACATTTTTCTTTGGCAACGATTAAGCAGGAATAAGTGTAAAATATATCAATTAAAACAACTGTTATTGAAATATTTTTTTATTTTAGTGGAGCAAATGTAAAAATCAAGATGTTGTGAATGATTCGACAAACACTCAACTTGATAGTTCTGTGTCGATTATAAATCAATAAACAAATACCGCTTAATCTGTAATAAGATGATTTTGTAAAACATATGTAAACATATAAAAATGAAAAGATCGATTTCCTTATTATTAGATAATAATGGTAAGATAATTCTTATCTGCGTTGCAAAATCCATGGGCGCCCTTTAATTCGGACCCTGGCCTTTCCCATTTGTAGCCCAATAAACGCGGTTTCAAGTAAATGTTTAATTGGAAGTGATAAAAATAGTTTTTGATTAATGCATTATTTTCAATGGGACATCTGTTCCGATATGGTTTACACGCTGATTGATCACGTCAGCTTTAATAATATCCGCCATCATTTTACCAACAAAATGATTATTTTCGCTTTAAAACACATTAAAGAGCTCCTGAGCTCTGAGCTCTCGTAGAAAATACTAGACTTTGGTATTAAGTTGGCCCCCTTTTTTGATTTCCCAGAAAACCTCTCTATCAATTTTATGCACCCACAATGCGACAAAATGCGACTACAAGAAGAAGAGATGCGACTTAACCATTATCGAGATATAAATAAAATTAAAAGGGGTCTAAATTAATGTCTGCCCCATAATTTCATTATTCAACCAGGATACTATATCAAAGCAACTACATGTTAATGCGAAGAAATGCGACAGATATAATTTTGATTGCGAGAAAATAGTTTATGAGAAAATTAAAAGAGAAAGTGGGGGGCTAACTTAACAGTAACCCCCCCATATAAATTCATAATTTCAATTAACCTTAATATAAAGAGACGTCAATGCGAATTAATGGGACACTATTTTTAACGAATGCGAAAAATTAGGTTATGAGATAATAGACAAACGAAAAAAGGGGGCAAATTTAATGTCAACCCCCGAAAAATAAAAAAATAAGCTTTAAAAAAAATAAATCAATTCGTTAACGCGGACTAATGCGACAACCATTTTTTTAAATGTGACATCAATAAAAAGTTCTTCGTAACCAGATTGGAATATGACCAATAATATATAAGTAAAGGGGCTAGATTAATGGCGGCCCCAAAATATAACAAATAAGTTTAAAAAATATAATTTGCATGACAATCGTTTTTTCAAATGCGACATCAATAGAAAGAGTATTTCTTAACCAGAATTTTTTTATCAGAATTCGGGAAAAAACAATCTAAGGAGCCGACAATCAAATTAATGCAACACTATTTTTAACGAATGCAACAAATTAGGTAAAGTAAAAACGGGAGCTAATATATTGGTAGCCTGCGAATGTTAAAAATTGAATAAAATATTAAATTAAGTCTTAAACGCGGACCAATGCGACAACACCTTTATTAATTGCGACAACATATAATACCTGCGAAACTGACTACTAAATGCACTCCATTTGTGTTATAGAAGCGATAGTTTTATTCAAGAAAACTGCTAGCACCGACTGCGTATGGTTGCGAATCATCTCGATTCAAAAGCGACATCTAGGTGACTCCTTGCGACATTTTTTTAATCAATGTGACCTTATTTTAAAAGAATGGGACATCAATATAAAAATTTTACATCAATATAAATGAATGTAACATCAATATAAATGAATGCGACATTAATATAAACGAATGCGACATTAATACAAACGAATGCGACATTAATACAAACGAATGCGACATCAATATATACTTATGCGGCATCATTGATATGAGCACGCCATTTTAAATGAATGCGACATAAACAATATATTTTCCGACATAATTTGCATGAATGCGACATCAATATTATACTTTGCGACATAATTTGCATGAATGCGGCATCATTTAGATGAGTGGGCCATTTTAAATGATTGCGACATAAATATAAGGTTGTATACAATTGGACCGAATCCCGTTCGATCGAATCCCATTAAACCGAAACGTATTTTCGTTTATAGCCCAACATAGCGGGATTCGGTTGAACGGGAAATTTAAATCTGGTTCGTTTTCACTTCGGGTAGGTTAGTTCAGGTTGGGTTGCGTTGGGTTAGGTTAGGTTAGATTAGATTGGGTTGGGTAAGGTTAGACATGGTAGGCAACTATTTCACGTCGGGTCTTATCAAGGTTATTTTCAAAAATTAAACCCGGAAAATATCGAATTTCAAGGGAAAAAGGTCTAAAAATACATATCGGTACGAAATAATAAATATTTAAATCATAGTTTTGTCCAAATTAGATATACTATCGTCACGTACCCTACGAAATATAAAAATGTATCACTAACGTTATATTGAATGAAAATCGCGCAAAACGCGGATTTCGGTCGATTGGGATTCGGTTGAATGGTACATTCGGACGAAGGGGATTTCGGTCCAATGGTCTACAATCTAAATATAATAATGATACAATCAATATAATACGGGTACATCAATATATACGACGCAACATAATTTTAATTTAATGCGACATCATTGTAAATTAATGTGACCTCATGTAAAATGAATGCGACCTTATTTTAAATGAATGCGACCTTATTTAAAATGAATGCGACCTTATTTAAAATGAATGCGACCTTATTTAATGTATGCGATATAATTTTAAATGAAAACGACATGTTAAATGAATAATACATCATTTGAAATAATTGCGATATAATTTGAATGTAAAGCGATATAATTTTTAAATAATGCGACATCAATTTAATTGAACGCGGGATCATACTTTTTAAATGAACCTATTTCAAAATACTTATGCCATCAAACCGCAATTGTAAGACATAAGTAAATTCTATAGAGGATGTTAAAGATAAGTTTGTCAAATATTAAGAGGAAAGGCGAAGACGAGGTGTTTCTGTGTCCAACGCCCCACCCCTTTTGGGCCAACCTTTGTATGTATTATATATCAACTCCTTCTTAACATTGACACACGTTGACAGCTTTGACGTATTTATAGCTACGTCACAGATTAAGAGCTGTTTTCTTTTGATCCTAATGAGTAGAACTTGTTTTATGAACATGAGTTGTAAAGGGCTTTTTTCAGAGATTTGGGCTCCTAAAAAATTACTTGGAAAACCCAACACAGTCATAATACTGGCAATCGGTATTCTTCCTTAAGCCAATTTTTATTTCATAAAGTGATTAATTATTTGTTTTTTATCAGTGAAATAAAATATTTTAATAAGTGGCAAGAATTCATTATTGTACTTTTAGAAGTAATATAATTTTGAGGAGGGATTCATGTTATTTTAAATTAAACGCTCCAAAATAATTATTTCCGTTTCGATGTCAATTTGAATGGCTATAAAATCACCGCCATTTTGTAATCCCTAAAGTCATTTTCTACTACTTCCTTGCAGAGACACTCGACGGAGAGTGTAAAAATAAATTTGCATAGTTTAATATTAGGCGTCCGCCTAAGGCTGATTTGAAACTGTACGTGCGCTCTCATCTCAAAGATTAAATGGTTGTTCGTCACAAAATCAAACGAGGACGCTGCAGTCGCTCAGAAGTGAAAATAACAAAACTATAAAAAATAATTAAAAAACAACCGCTTTATGTTTTTTTTTTAATTGACGATTCCCGTTCAATATTACGAGATTATAAAGAACAATAGAGAATATAACTTTAAATTTAAATTGGGGCCCAGAAATTAACTGTTAGAAGGCCCAGAAAATGATATGGTGAAGTCCCAACCCCCATTGACTCCACTTCGCGCTACGCCCCTGGAAAATGGGCCATTTTTTATATAAAAATACTTAAACATTTTAAAATACTAGCACCACCTCTGGTTGCCCGTAGTTTGTGACAAATAAATTTATTCAGTTGGCCACAATATTGTTGTTCAATAATGTTCATTTATATTAATGTCGCACTCGTTTATATTGATGTCGCATTCGTTTATATTAATGTAGCATTCGTTTATATTGGTGTCGCATTCGTTTATATTGATGTTACATTTTTTAATTTATGTCGCATTCACTTAAAATGATGTCCCATTCATTTGAAATAAGGTCACAAGCAGTCACCCAGATGTCGCATTCGAATCGAGATAATTCGTAATCATATAGAATCGGTGCTATCAGTTTTTTGAATAAAACTATCGCTTCTAAAACACAAATGGAGTGCATTTAGTAGTCAGTTTCGCAGGTATTATTTATTTTCGCAATTCATAAAGGTGTTGTCGCATTGGTCCACGTTGAAGAGTTAATTTAATATTTCTTTCAATTTTTAATATTCTGAGGCTTCCAATAAATTAGCTTTTTACTGCATCTAATTGGTTGCATTCGTGTAATATAGTGTTGCATTAATTTGATTGACGTCTCCTTGGATTGTTTTTTTTTCTATTTCTGATAAAAAAATCTGGTTAAGAAATACTCTTTCTATTGATGTCACATTTGAAGAAAAAAAGATTGTCGCGTTAATTAGCGTTAAAAACGCAATTTTTTTAAACTTCTTTATTATATTTTGGGGGCTGCCATTAAACTAGTCCCATTTTTATCTATTATTGGTCATATTCCAATCTGGTTAGGAATAATTATTTATATTGAAGTCACATTTGGAAAAATGATTGTCGCATTGGTCCGCGTTATCGACGTAATTTAATTTTTTTTACAAATTATATATTTAAAATTTGGGTGCTGCCATTAAATTAGCCCCCATTTAATTTTATCTAGTATTGGTCATACTCCAATCTGGTTACAAAGAACTATTTTTATTGTTGTCGCATTTGGAATAATTTTTGTCGTAATTTAATTTATTTTTATAACTTATTTTTTTTATATTTCGGGGGCTGCCATTAAATTAGCCCCTTTTTTCGTTTCTCTTTTATCTCATAACCTAATTTGTCGCATTCGTTAAAAATAGTGTTAGCCCCCCACTTTGTCTATTAATTTTTTCATAAACTATATTTTCGCAATCAAAATTATATCTGTCGCATTCCTTCGCATTGATATGTAGTGACTATGATATTGTATCCTAGTTGAATAACGAAATTGTGGGGGCTGATGTTAATTTAGCCCCCCTTTTAATTTTAATTACATCTCGATAATGGTTAAGTCGCATCTCTTTTTCTTGTTGTCGCATTGTGGGTGCATAATATTGCTAGAGAAATTTTCTGGGAAATCAAAAAAGGGGGCCAACTTAATCGACCCATTTTTTACCTTATAAATAAACCATTGGGCTATTTCGTTAGGTTACATAATATATCACGTTTCTACTCCATGCTCTTAATTTACTGTTTACACACTAACACAACTATTTTTAATGGTTTGGATACTTTTTCTTCCAAAATAAATATCTTAAAACGGTCTAGTACTCAATATCATAAGTTGCTTATGTTGGTCAAAGACTTAATTTTATCAGTAAGCCACAGCAAAACAGCGTCGATACTTAATTTTTTAATGCAGTTATATTTAATCGTAAGGCCGATGAACGCAACTTCCATTACTGCTGAGGTCTGAGCGCTCCCTACGCCACCGTCAAAAATAACTCGGGAAAGTCTGAATCTTGAGCCCTTTTAATTAGCGTAACAATTTCAATCAATGTGGAATTCCAATTAAAGATAATGATTGAAATTATTTGATATTTATGAATTAAGTTCCGATAACAGTTCCGTTTAAATAAAACTTAGTACTACCAGAACATCACGTGATAGATTATTCCTCTCTGCGCTTAACCGTCGCCCATGTTTCCGCGTGGCATAACCAGATGGGAGGTGCCAATGAACTCTCGCAGATTTAAGGGCGTTGACACTAAATCTTTAGATATCATTTTCTGTAAAGCGAAAAACCAAATAATTTAACTGAACAAAATGGCTCATTCCACGTCAAATCAACATTCAATTTCGTCTACAGAAATTTTTAACCAGATATTTAGTGAATCATAAAATTTTTGTAAAATATCTAGGGTTTGGATCAGAAAAGTATGACATGGGTTTTATTTTTCGGAAAATTGAAATTTATTTAAAAAAACCAAATCTAACTTTCTCGATTCAAATCTTTAAACACATAATACCAGTGATACTGTGTATCAAATAAATCTTAAGTACACTGCAAATTGAAAGTACTTATGTAGATCACTATAAAATCACCAAAAACTGTAACCGAATAAGATCACATTCGCTTCAAGAACACATTTAGTACACGTTCTCCAAATGGGTGGAATCCGTTCTTATAATGAGCCCATGTGTTCTAGTAATGTACCATTTGTGATCCTAATGAAGTGTTCCACATGTGCACAACTAGATCATTATCCTAACTGGATAAGATCACATACACATGTGGATCACTTCCCAATGCACTATAAGAACACATACGTTTTCCATGTGTTCTTTCAGTGCTTAATAATATTGAATAGAGAAATTTTTAAAACTACAAATTCTGAAGTGTATTCTTATTAGCGATTGCAACGTTTGCTTAGTTGTAAAATAATTCAAGTATTTTGTCAAACAAATTATTTATTTTTTATTACCAGAGCTTCGAAAAAGCTTGATTATATTTTACGGCTTTGGAGCCCAGCTTAGTGTAGTCGTGGCCTAAGACCCATTTGGCACAAAAACCAAGTGCTTGGGGGTACTCTTTCGGGTAATCCAACTCCAGAGAATAATAAATTGCTAATAAGCCTTGTAATATTACAGATAATGTCAGAGTTTTCCCCTTAAAACCCACAATGGCACATTCTGAGCAGTGGTTTTCTTTCATGACAACTACTGCCATTGGTGCACCGGAACTTTTGCATTGCAGTTCCTCTTCAAAATTTTCAGTCTAAAATTATAATGTTAAAATAAAATTAGAAGCGAATTGATAAAACCACATACTGGTATATAAATATCGACACTTACTTCAATTAGGGTTATTACTTGGAGTGATTTCACTCCACGGGATTGAAAGATTCCTACTTTTTTTTGGAAAACGTCAAAAGCTTCAAAATTTCTTTTTTCACCCTATTTTTTAAAATATTAGATAATTGTATAAAAAACCAAATATTAAAACTTCAGATAAAAATACCTGAGCTTTTAGCTCTTCATGGGAAAGAGTCACAATGATTTTGATAAACTTCTCCATGTTTCTAGAGCATTCTTCGAATAACTGCGTGCCAATTGTTAAATGAAATTTATATTGAAACTATGAGAAGAATGCAAAACGAAAAGTTATAAACAAATTTGAACTAAAGAATATTAAAAACACATTAATCATTTATCATATAGGATAACTTCTACATCAATTGTTTTTAAACAGAGTCAACTTATACTCAAATTCACTGAGATAAGATAAAAATGCCAAGCTGAGGGTCAACTAACGCAGTTATGATATTTTCGGAAGTTATCATTAAAATTTACTTTTTCTTTGATAATTTTCGAATTTTTAACTAAAAACTGTTAAACACTCTTATTCTTAAATTAAAACAGATACTCTTAATGATAACTCAGTTTTTCTTTAGCATCAACGTTTTTTAAAACAAATTATTCACTTCTGTAAAAATACTCCTTAGGAGACACTAAAGCTTCAATGTCGCTGCGCATCCTAGGCTCAATTATTGCAATTTCAAGTACAATTTTGTATAAGTTAGGGCAAAAACTAATGTAAAATTAAAAATATATCAATTCAAAATAAAATATTAAGCTTCATAAACAATTTGTTAATTTCTATAGTTAATATCTTCTATTCATTAGTATTATGAAGATAATAACAGCTAATAATGATATAAATAATATTAACAAATAAACGTTTACATATTACTTTTCTTACGCTTTAATATAAATATGTTTTCGATTAAAAAAAGTTTTTTAAATGTTTGTAAAACTAAAAGTTCCATAATATGGTTTTAATACTAAAAAATAAAAACTTTAACTAATTAAACACTGAGACATCATGGTATTTCTAATGCTATTTCTTATTCTGTTTAGTGTAATAAGCTATTTCGAAATTTAAAGGTAATGGAATATTTAAAAATAAGAACACTATTGGAATTAAACTGATAAAATCGGATAATAATTCTTAACTTTTGGGAGTGATTTTACAATATTTTAATGTTATCGCAAGGGAAGGTAGAATTACCTGTTCTAGAATTTTTTTTGAAGATGTTACTAAGTGTATTGCTTTATATGGTCAAAAGTAGCAATGTCTACATCTTATTAGGTAGTAATAATTGTAGAAAATTACGTACGACTTTTTATCAGGATTTCAACTGAAATTTTTATATTTTTATTGATTTCAAATGTATACCTAGCTAAGAGATTGAAAAAATAATTTTTTTAAACTATATCTGAACCATAAAAACACTTGGTTTTAGTCTGTTATCAGCTCTCGAGGAATATATAGGGAATTTCATTTACATTTGGTCAGATATCGGATAATAATTCTTAACTTTTGGGGATGATTTTACAATATTTTAATGTTATCGCAAGGGAAGGTAGAGTTATCTGTTCTAGAATTTTTTTTAAGATGTTGCTAAGTGTATTACTTTATATGGTGAAAAATAGCAATGTCTACATCTTATTAGGTAGTAATAATTCTAGAAAGAAGAAAGAAGAAATATAAAAGATGTTCTCTTTCTGCTTACCAAATTTTCTTTTTCTTAATTAGATCTTTCTTTTCGCTTGAATAGAGTTTTGTTATCTGTTTCTTGTTAGATGCATCAACATGAACTGAATTATGGTTGGTAGTAGGATTTTCATTTTGTTCATAAGAGTTTTCAATTTTTTAATTGTTGTCTGCGTTTGAATCAAAACTTAGTTTGGCAAGCTTTAAAAACCCCTTTGGGTCATTCTTCTTTGATTGTCTTTTGTTTCGTTCTTTCCTCATTCGAAGACTAAGGCACTTTGTGAATTATCTCTGGAAGATATGTTTAATTATGATTAATAATCTAAAAGTTAACATTTAGTATTTGGCTTAAAAGTACACAACTTACCCATGGTGTACTTCCACTCATTTCCAACAAAGGATATTTTTCAATCATTGACATGCCAATATTTTTGTACGCACTTCGGCTGCAAGCGTCCTTATACTTTATGTAATGTATGGCACATTCTGTGATAAATAAAGACCAATATCCCTTGGATATTAAAGATCCGGTTTCTAAAGCACTCGATATAAGGGGTGAAAATTTTGGCAGTTCATAACCCTAAAACAATTAAGTGAGAAGGTTTAAAATTGTCATTGAAAAATTGAAACAAACCGGCAATGTTTGAAAACTAATTTTACCTGGAAATGTTGACCATCTTTCTGACTCAATACTGAGGAACAGGTGGTAACGACTCATGCTGAGTGCAATATTTTTAAAAGAGCCCCACTTTCTTCCCTTAAAAATGTTAAAATGAGCCTCAAAACGCATGCACCATTGATGCCTAAGTGGACCAAAACGCTGTATTTGTCTTGGAAAATGAATCAGGTAATGAAATTTAGGTGTTAGTCTAATCTGTGGATATTCTGTTACAAACAGTTTATGGTGGGCATTAATGGCTATAGCTAATCCTGTGCAACTCTCCTTCATAGCATAAGGACTAGTGCTTAAAAACGTTATTTTAGTTAATAAAATAAAACAAAGTCATTTTTTGTCATCTGCAGGAACCTTTTGTGCTAAAATAAATGGCAGTACTTCTAACAGAGTTATACATGCTGATGCTATTAGGCTGATATGACCCTTTTCCGAAAGAGCTTGGGGATCTATCGAAGTTGGTTTTGAGTTGGATTCTAAGTAAAAATATTCAAATCTCTCTAACTGGGTACTTAGCCATGATACAGAAAACAACATATCAACATTAACAAAATGAACCAGCATTGCCTTAATTTCTAACAAAACAATACCCTCCAGAAGAACATGCATTGGATCATGCACAGCAGTCTCTAAGTTTGCGTCTTCGAAAAAAAATAAAACAGATCTGTTATTTATACCATATTAATTGTTTACTCCATTCTATTCGATTGGCCTTAGTCTTAATTTCATCTAATATATCACACATATCAAGGTGTTCCTCATTACTTCTCAAAATGAAATCTGATTCAAAAAACTTCTCAAATATATCAGGCCTTTCACCATAACAGGATCGACAGGGTTTCTGTGCGAAAGCCACACCCTCTTTAAAACCCCATGGTTGGTTTGAAGCTGGAGTATCAGCTGGAGTTCCAACTATTACTCCTTTAAAAATAGTTCCATTTTCTAAGAGATCTACGCCCTGGTGAAAGTTATTCATGGTTTGAATAAAATCTGACAATATGTTTTTCATACCGTACTGCCGGATATCACTAGATCTAGCAATTGCTAAAAGTTGTTTTACATGAAGTTTAGAACGAACTGGGGTGGAATATTAGTGATATCGTAGGAAAAAATAGTAAGCTTATGAGTTTTTCTGTGTGTGCCAATTGGATTTACGGTCTCAATGTCATCAACATGAAGTATAATTTGAAGACATAAAGAGTTTGATAGCCTATGCTCTTTAAAAAAATCACCGTCACACCAGTCTTGCATAATACCATTATCATTTGCGTGAGAGTTAAGTAGCCAAAATTTTACATCAGGTACCTTAGCAATAGCCTTTAGGCTCTCTAAAAATGGTATGCAATAGCCATAAAGGTTGTTTGGTTGTAGCCTTCCCCTGACACTTTTCACTTTCCTTCCAAGGTACACTGGTTCAACATCCAATAAGTTAAACTTCTGTGTATAAAATTTCTTTCGTGAGTCATTGATCAGTAATGACTTTACGATACTAGTGAATTCAAAAATTGTGTCATATCTTGCATCTCTAAAATTTATATTTCTATTTTGACCTTCTGGTACTAATTCAGCCATATTAACTATTTCACTCCTAATGAATCTACCAACTTCATTCAGCAAATAGAGAGTCTCTTCTGCGATATTGTTTATGCATTTTTGACTTAAGCCATGTTTTGCTTCCAATCTAAGGAAACATTGACCTAAAATATCACGAACAGAGTCAATATTTCTGTCTCTGTTAAGCGGTCTGGGATCTGGTTCAGCATTGTTACCAATATCAGTATCTGAAGATTCCTCACTATCCAGTACCTCATTTAAAAATATTTATCTCTCTTGTTGAAAGTTTGGCCTAGGTTCCTGGTATGCATTTGTATGAAAGCGATGACAGTGTACTTTAAAAGCTGAAAGACTATTTGTTTTATAAGGACAGAGTTTACATGAAACGCATATGGAACTCTCGTTTCTATGTATATTTATAAGATGGTTGTTCACCGATTCAATTGAATCCCCAATGAAACCACACATACCACAATCATATTCTCTACCCTCCATTTCAAAATTTAAATATCAAGACAATAACAGGTTATTGAATAACCTGTTTTACAAAGGCTTAGGCCTAAGTAGTTTAAACTTTAAGCAAGATATAACTTGACTCTAAACTCGCTCAAAACATTTCTTATCATGAAGCATTAAATTAAAACTTACTTAATTCGCTCACGCAATGATTTTAGTTACTAATAATAGAAGTTAACCCGAAAGTCATATTTTAAAAAGGAATTTAAAAACATAATTAACACAAGAGGAATAACTGAATAGGCGGGAAAAGAGGTATGTTGATGGGTTATGCTTTGTAGTTACTAGAGTATGATGGAGAGAAAATACGGTTGGCGATCGGATCATTTCGGATGTGTACACAGAAAGTTAACCATAAGCTCTTTGGAAGATGGTAGGGGCGTGTAACTGGCGCCAGCTTTCGGAAATATTTTCAAAATTAAGGTACATACGTTTTCCCATACATAGGGGTCGGATAAATCGTAGGTCCCGGCAGCCGACATACACTCGTCTATAGTAATATATAACAAATGCGAAAAAATTAAAAATGACCAACTAAATGGGGGAAAAAACTGATTCAATGGGATAAAAACGCGGTTCTTCGGCGGATAAAAATAATTTTGAAATACAAAATTATAATATCTTTTAGACAGTAGAAATTTTCTAGTAAAAAGGGAACAAAAGTGTCATGGGCGGAATGTGGCAGATTTGGCCCAAATTGCGCAGTACCAGTGGCGAAACGAGGGTCGAGGGAGTAAGGCGCCCGGTGCAAAATTCTTGAATGGCACCCTAAATTTTTAAGTAAAAATCACATAAAACATAAATTTGCCGCATATATTCCGTCGACAAAATAATTCTTAGAATCTTAGACAGTTTAAAGGGGCTGGCAACCACGCTCGTGCTATAAAAAATATAGTCTTAATATTTATTGGAAAAGTAATCTAAATTTTAACTTTAATCTTTTATTTTTTTAAACCCTTTATATTGGGTGAACATTTTTAATTTCTCTTAATTGAATTTTAGTTTCGAAATCTGTTTATGACTAGAATTATTCTAGCCTATCGTATATATTTTCAATCTTAAGCATGGTATAATGTCATTAATTAAAAGTTCTGCTACTGACGAGGGGCAGGTCACTTGAACCACTTTCATTTTGGGTGCGTCTTAATCATAGTAAAATGATTAAATCAGGGTAATCGTTATTAAATCAGGGTAACCAAGATTTAAAAATCTAATCTCGATTTTAAAGATATTTAATCATTCTAATCATGATCTAATCTTTTTAATCAGGATTTTATCATTTTAATCAGATTTAATCAGATTCAAATATTATTATCATAATTAAACTTGATTTAATCAACATAATCGTAGTTAAATTGAATTTAATCAATCAAATCACTATTTAAACGAGATCTATTTTTTTAATCACGATTTAATCGTTACTTTATCATGCCATGGCAGAACTTTTTAAAAACTTTTAATGGTTCTATAGTTAAACCTCTCATCAAACTCAATTTCACTATTTTTTCAGTTGGGTATTACATTTTTAAAAATTTCTTACACTCTGAAGTAATAAATATTTTACAAATCTTAAAATAAACTTGAAAATCCGGAAATCTTAACGAAATTCAGTTGTAATTGTTTTTAAAATCAACCGGAAAATTAAATGTCAACACGAAAACCATTAAAATATCTCGAAATTAATTCCGAAAACCATCTTGAGTTTCAAAATCCGCTATACAAAATTTGAAAATGTCGTACCTTTCGAATTTCTCACGTGATATCAGTTTAATAATAAATATAAATTGTACATATAACCCGAGTGTACAGAATAATAATCTCTAAACGTCCCAAGTTCAGTACAAAGTGTTCCACATGTGTACCATTTAAAAAATATAAAATGGTTTACTATAAGATCACGTGTAAAACCATTAGATCACTTACGGTTCAGATTAAGATCATATTGTATCACACTGGATCACAGTCAGCTTGCATACAGATTACATTCGGCACACATAATGTGTTCTATATGTGTTCTCAAATGATCTTAATGCGCCCTTTCAATTTGCAGTGTATTCCAATCGAAATATTGTAGTTTGGATTTTTTATATTTATCTAAAAACAGTCATTAAGAACCTATTTGGTTTCACCCATAATTGGGCATCAGATGGGCTTAAACAGGTCAGGATCGAACGTAAAACCAAGAAGGCAAAGTGCCTAAGTTTAACGAGCTATTTTAAAAAAAGATATATTGTGTTTGTATTAAGTAAGTTTAAAGTATATGTGAGTTTCTCACCCTATACTTGTTACACCAATATTTCAATTAATTTGGCTCAATTTCGAGATAAATAACCCTCAGTTCCCTAGACTGGGCACTAAATAGAGTCCCAAGTTCAATTTGTTAACTAGCCACCCGGGTCGACAAAATTCAGAGTGACTTCAGCCTATCGCTAAATACTCCTTTCGATGGACAACCTCGAACAAAATTGTGGGATATAACATAAACCTTGAGGGATCCCCTACATGTAGTTTAATTTGAAATGTTTTTCCACATCTCGGTAAACGTTTCTCGCTAAGCGCAAAATAATGGGATGGGAGAAGCACATGAGCTGTCACAGATTTAAACGAATTGCGACTTTCCCAAAGGTGTAATTTCTCTCAACGCGAAAAACAAAATAATTGGTCTGAACCAAAAAGGGGATTTCCACTTCAAATCGAAAGCACACGCAACCATAGTCTAAATGATTTTATTTAAATATTATTCATCTAAACTATGAATTTATAGTTGGTAAAACTTAAATTTAACGGGTGGTTTTGAAACAGCAATCTATTTGAAAAATTCAATGTAATGAAACATTTCGTTAAAATAAAAAATTATTGAATAGTTTAATCATGATTTCACAAGATTTTACAGTAGTTTATGTTAAAACGTTTAAAAAATGGGGGTTGACATAGTTATTCGAAATCGTATAAATTGATTAAAACGAGAAAATAATGTTTTTGAAAGATTTCGTATTTCTAAGCTCTTATTACCATTCCTGAAAATGTATCCAATCAGAAATGTATATGAAAAGTTTAAACCTCAAATTTAATTTATATTGTTAAAAAATAAATTTCCTTACAAAATAAGGAAAACATTTTCTTTAATTTATTAAGATTTTATCCTTTTATGTATGGTAGAGAATGATATATTTAGGTCTCATTTATTTTTATAATTTATTTTCGCGTCCAAACAGTCGAATCCATCAGAACTAAGCCTCAATTTCTGATCGATTGGTGATAAAATCGAAAGATCTCAAGTGTTTCAATCAAATCACTCTACCCACTAATTTTCCTTTTTTATATCAACGAAGATATCGCTCATTTTTATGCTGTTATATAAATAAAGTAACAGTTAAACGAAAAATATAGAATATTATCTGAAAACAAGAACCCTGGGAGATATCTATTAGAAGAGAAAATTTGCAACCAATATTTCAAGACAATACCGACAATAATTAAATCATAAGATTGATATAATTTTTCTAAAAACTTGAACAAACTGTAAAGCCAGAGTCAAAAACAAAAAAGGTTAATATTGAAAAGCTGTGGTTTCCAATTTTGTTCTTTACGTTGTCTGTTCATTCGCTTTATCTTTTAAACTGAAAATCCTAGGAAAGGCGAATGAACAGATGTACCTGTGTATTTGTAGAAGTGTGTTTATTTTAAACAAGTATTAAACATTTTCGCAGTTAAATGATTTGATAAAAATCTGAAAATTTAGCGAAAAACATAAGATAGCCCATGGATAGTTTACACACTTTAAACGGAATGAAAGCTCTACCTATGGAGTAATTTTTTTGGCAAAAATGATTTATTTAAAAATTCAGATTTCAAATCTTGTAACTTCGTTAGAGATTGAGATTCTGCGTTTCATTACAAAATGAATTCGTCATTCGTTTTTCAATGATAGGGGTCAAACGTTGCCTATCATTTTGTACGCATATCTCCTTTTCACCGCCGCCACCAATTTTAACCGGGGCCCTACTATCTAAACCTCATTTTGACTTCCCCACGCATCTAATAAAATAATTAATTAAATTATTAAAGAATATATTAAATTTAAACTTGCTTAATACATTTCCAAATAATTAAGGTTGACAAATTATATAGAAACATTGAGCCTTTACTGCAAAGTCGCTGTGAAATTAAATGCACAGAGAGAGAGAGAGAGAGAGAGTAAATGTGTTAAAATACAGGTGAAAATAGAAGTGACAAAACACTACTGTACTAAAGCTAGACACTAAAGTTAAACCCGAACGAGGTTTTTTATAAACGTTTAAGCAGCAATAAATGTAATACACATCAATATAATATCAACTAGAACGATAAGGAAAAATTAAACCAACTGCTATTGTAAAATAAACTTCTATTAATAATATTAACTTCTGTTTATACTTAACCATGATCCCAGGTGAACAAAAACAGATCTAATGCTTGCTATCTAAATTTTGGATGCACAATGCTTGAAATTATTACCAACAGCTACGAAATCAATTAATTACAATATGGTTCACGATTTATGCTTCCTATAGTTTGGCAAAAATTAATAAAAAAATTAAAGTACTAATGTATATATCAGATTCCTTATGATAAGTATAGGCCGCAACGCTAAATAATTAAATCAAAAGAGACTGAGCTCACACAAATCCCGCATCAGCTAGTTTCTGAAGGATCACTTAAGTCATCTAGATCCGCGAAGCGTCGAAATAACATAGTTTCGCGAAATTTCAACCGTTGTGCGGTGAATAATCAATGAGACAACCGACGAATCTTTAAAATTTAGGCAATAATTGAACAAACTATTCTCTGCTCGACACTGGTAGAGCAGAGCTCCGGTTTTATTTTGGTCAGGAGTGGCGTTTCACTTAAATCAGCAGCCAGTGGCGTAAAGTTCTGATTTTTCTTAAAACCCCAGTGAAGTAATTTTTTCAGTGGTGGCGTCGTGAAAGGGGAAAGGTTTCATCCCCCTTTTGAAAATTTTCGAAATGAAAGGAAGGAAAAAAGAGTTACGTAGAAATGGAATTGGCCAGAATAAAGGTGGCACTAGGCGCTGGAATATAATAGCAAATTAATTTATTAACGTGTTCTTTCAATTATTAATCCTTTTTAGTTTGATAAACTTTCTACATGTATTTTTTAATTTTTCATGTCCTCACCATCGCCGAGAACCGCTAGGGACTTCTAAGAACCAAATGATACAAACCTTATAAAATCGTGACAATTAACCGAAATAGATTTCATGTGCATCAGGATCCTGGCAATAATTGGCTTGGGCCTGTGCCGTTCGTTTATTATAAGCTCAGCTGATTTTTATAATTATATGAGGTTGATTGAGTTACCTTAAGTGTTGCTCTAAACGTTAATTTAAATTTCCAAATGTAAAAGTTTCAATAGGCTATAGTTTTGTCATGACAATAAAAAATGTTATTGACGACTCAAAATTATTTTTGCTCTATATTATTTAACATCCATGGGCAATTGCAAACTAAAAAGTGAGAAAGATTTGGATAATTGAAATTACCTAAATTTATTAATAAAAAAGAAGTCAGAAATTTTGGACACAGCTTTAGTTGAATATTTGTTTATGGAATTTGGGTAATTTAAGGTAAATGGTGCAAAATTTGGCTTAATGCCTGAAAGTTCAAATAAACGTGTAAAATTCTTAGTAAGCGAAATTTAAGTTCATAGTTTATTTTCAAAAATCACTCCAACTTACGTGTACTGAAAAGTACATATTTATAAACCTTTATTATTTTTCACCCACTATAACCTGATGTTGTTTTCCAAAAGTGGCCCTTTACTTCCTGCGTTTTATATCAGATTAAGTGTGGTTCGATGAAACAGCATTGTTAATCTTGTGTTTAAATGATTTACTTACTTAAATGTAAAGACTACATAGTCGTTGTTAATAAGTGAAATATTTACGAGGGGCTAACCACTATCCGTAATCGATGTACAAGCCCGTAGCTTTGACTGTACTATAGTAATTACGTAATCGAATACAGATTTAGCACTACCAAAGGCTGTACTCGCTGTAATCGGTGTACAGAATTCAATGAAGTGGTTCGCCTCTCTTATATCTATCAGCTGATTTTCGTCATCCAAAATAACAGAAACATAAAAGCCTCGGCCTTTGCTACGAATGTCGCCGCGGAATTAAACGCCTGGAAACAGAATGTGCTGGGAATTAATCGGTCAAAATACGATTGTACCAAAGCAGGCACGGGGCTATATAAATCACTAAAGACTTTACCAAAGCTAGTCGCATTTGTTAAACTCAAACGTGGTTTTTTCAAGCTAAGCAGGTAAAATTTGTATATGCTTTTTTTTTTAGAATATTACTTATTAAAACGTAAAAAATAACAAAATTCAAATCTTTTAAATATTAGCTCTAACTATTTTATAAAATTAGTGTATTTTACACATTATTTAACCAAAAGTTACCGATAGACAAATTTGTTATTTCAATAACGGTTGACGCCGCAATAGTTATAACAAATAAATAAATAATGAACAATATTATTTTACAAAAATTAATGATAATAAGATACTTACAACTTGAAAGGATAAAAACGCGAATAAGTAGTTAGTTCACAATGAAATAGGATAAAAAAGCTAAACCCTTAACAAATTTATGGAAATTTAAAAACGTACAAATAGCTAGTACCAATAGATGATCATGAAAATAAACAAAATGTTAAGTTAAGAAGAGCCACTTATGGTTTGCATTGCAAGGTGTGATAATCAGTTTTAAGTTTTTTAGGGTTAGCTTTTCTAATCTATTTTCATTACGAAGTATTCTATTTATTCACGTTTTTATCGCTCTTTGCAATGCAGTCAATAGTCACGGTTCCTCTTAACTTACTGCCTTAAACAAGCCTTCTATATCCCTCTTAGACTTTATCCAGCGTAACTCGGAAAATATTTTACGATATTAAAAGATTTTATTTTAATAAAAGTTATTATTTTATTAAAAAAATAACGAATTATCTATAGTCATGGATATAAAAACGTTAAAGATTTCATTATTGGTTATCATTATGCAAAAGTAGCAGGAAGACATAATAAAACGACCAAATTTTACTTTTGGGGCCGGTCGCATTCTTTTATTTGAGTGGTTAGTTGATTGTATCCCGTGATAGTATTTCCGAATATTTCTACAATTATCCAAAAATCGGAAAATATTTATTTGTTTGAAATTTTTAATTTATAAAAGTGAGTGATTGTTTACTTATTTTATTATTTTAGTGGAGGGAGCTGTTGGCTTGAGTGGCATGCAAAGCTTGCCACCCACTACCTTCCCACGCATTGTAACCCGGCCACCTGAAATAATGGCTTTAAAAGTCGCTTGTTACTTAGACGTATGGTGGTGCATTGGGTATTAGCCTAGTTGATTATAATTTATTAGTATAACAAAATTTGAATTTGGCCATAACTGTTTTAAATTTAAGCCGTTACTTCATTTCACCGATTTAACGATTCCCATAATATTAAGTCCTACTCTCCAGAATCTCACTACGGCGCTGATTTTGGTACCGTTTTGAATTTGACAAATCTGTCACAAAATAAGAAATCCGATGTCATTAACATCAGTCTCAAATTTCCAAATCGGTAAAAAGCAGTGATGTAACATTTAGATTATTTTAATCGAAAAATCAGAAAATGGCCCAATTTAAAATCAATCTAACTGCCACTGCAATTTGCTAAAGGTTTTTTTCTGCACGGTAATGTCGCATTTTTATTAAAATTTAGTTTTTAAAAAGAATTGATTTAATGATTCTCATTATTTTAAGCCCTGCTCGCTACTTTGAGACAGTTTCTAATTATAATGAGCTATAAAATAATAAAAAATTCGTTAAAATAATCATCAGCCTCAAATTTTTGAATCAGTGAAAAAAGCATTGTTGTCACACTCAGATTATTTTAATCGAAATACCCCTGAATATATCGGAATTTAATAACATTCGAACTGCCACTGTGAATCGCATATGGTTTATTTTCTCAAACGTCATTGTTATATTTTTATATAATTAAGAAAAAGAACCGTAAAAATGGAACAGACCAACCAAATTAATTTATTATTATTCATGCAATACACGTGGCGGTGAAGTACATGAAAAACGAGTTATATTCCTGGAGATTTAAGACATATTATTATTATGCAAGTGAATTTAAGTTATGATAAATCGGCTCTGCTTCATATCGTATTTTTCGCTATTCAACCGCGCCATATGGAAATGTTTTTCCTTTTTTGACGTGGCTTGTCGCATTGTTCGTTGAGAAACTCTCACATGGCCTTCATTTACGTGACGCATTTTACCCGTTAAAACAGAAAAACTGAGTTTATTGCATTTTACTAGGAATATAGCTAAAAGCGATTAAATTGATTAGGAAGTTTTAGTCAAAATTTCAGGAGGTTCATAAAACACCCTTACCAGTCCCCTACAATAATGCAATTCCTTTTTCAAATTCGAAAGTATTCGCCAATGGCTCCCCTAAACCACAAGCAAAATTTGTTAATACAGTTTTGTAAGATCAATGGCTTATTTAACCTTTTCATACAACATTGAGATGTATATCTTGAAAAAATTAAGCACCTAAGAGGGAATACAACTATTGGGTTAATTATTTTCGAAGAGAGGACATGTATTCATGTTTTCTTCCAATAATATTTAAAAAAAATCTAAGACAAAAAAGTAAATTTTTTTAACCGAGATTAAATTGTTTGGGTGAAATTATTCATAATAAGATGTTAATTTCTGCTAAGATGGTTTAGCTCATGGATTTTTTTATTCGCGTAATATTTTTCGAGGAATTTAACCAGTTGGCAATTTTCCTTATAAATTGAAAGATTTTTATCTGTTAAAAAAACTTGAAATAGTTATTAACAGTGACGTCAACAAGAAAACGTGTCAGAGTTCAAACCTTCTTTATGAAAAGGTTTTACTTAAATCGGTATTATTTACCCCCCTTTGAGTTTGGCTTTGACAATTTTTTAATAACGCTATTATTATATAGTTAGGGGTTTGGAAATGCATAAAACGTATTTGTTTTAAACAAGAGATGTTCGGCTTAAATCAACTTTT
Source organism: Leiobunum rupestre (assembly GCF_980474605.1). NCBI lineage: Eukaryota > Metazoa > Arthropoda > Arachnida > Opiliones > Sclerosomatidae > Leiobunum > Leiobunum rupestre. Next base: position 56,788,515 of record NC_143392.1, on the reverse strand, counting down.
TAAAACATACATTTTAATCATTTTCAATTAATTAAAATGTACAAAAGTAGTATTTCTAACCGTGTTAAATTGTAATTAAATAAAATTTAATGAAAATTTAGTAAATATAACCGATCATTTCAGAGTTTTTTTAAATTTAAAAAATACAACGTTTAATAAATCAGAAAAAACTAATTCAATCCATATAAAAAGTATTCATTGAAATAAATCATTTGATCGATTTATTTAAATAATAAAGAAGTAAGCCTGATGATATTGAAACTAAAAACTACAATAGAGTGTTGTCGTCTGAAACCCTGCGACGTCACCATTGTAATTTGCCTATTGATAAAAAACGGTAACTGTCATGGCGGCCACTATTAACACTACAGCTGTGACGTTACAAAATTTCGACATCGTATCAGACGACAACACTCTATTGTGAATATCAAAGCTAAAAAAATAAAATGAAAGAGACGTCACCCTGTGTGGCTTGAAAACCAAAGGTACCATCACTTTTTAATAGAGGAGAGTACCACAGCAAAAACTGATCATAATTCTTTAACGTAGAATAGTGAAATATATTGTTTTGTCATTTTCTCTGTGGTTCATCGTTTCGTAAAATGAGTGAAAGAAACGGCCAAATGACGAATATCAAAAAACCAATTGCGTTCCACTCGCAAAACGAAATATAACATATGAAACTATACATTATGTAATGAGACCCAAACATTAAGTTAATAGTACTTCCGAACATTGTAACTTAAGTAATTATGTGAAAACCTAGTGATTAATCAAAACCGTGGTTTATTTTAAATATAAAAGTATAGCCTGAGTAGATCTATCAATAACAATAGCGAGTCTTAGGATGTAGCTTTGATCTTAGTCGTATTGTATGATTCAAATCCGCGTCATCAATAGCTCTTGTGTCTTCGTCTTTTGACGTGGCTTATCACTTCGGTCATGCGCGGTGCGAACATCAAACGGACAAGTAGTGCGAAGACCAGTGAAACTGTTATTCAATTTATAAATTCAAGAAAATCCTAATTAGTGAATACCTAGAAACCTTTTCTCCGTATTCACGGGGGGAGTGTAGAAAACTTAGCCAACAAGCTAATTAAATTTAATAAAATAATTAGTGTAAAATGAATAATTTCAATGTGTAATATTTTAGTTTTAGTAATTCTAGTGTATTGTAATTAGTATTTTTTTGTATTGTAATAGTACTTTTTTTATGTTTTTTCCAAGTTTTGTATATTTTTGATTTGTAAAATTCCAACATCCGTTCACAGACAATGTAAAAAAACCCAGGTCGTATCGTAAGTACTGTAGAAGGAAACGCAGGTGCGCTTTGGAAAATTTCCAAAGTCGCCCTGGTTTTCCCGAGCGCGCTGACCACCATTTTCGCGCCAAAAGGACGACTTGGGTTTCGTGCGAAAAAAGATAGGCAGATTGAAAGAGGATCTGGGAGCGGATAGTAATGGGACAACAAAATATCCCAACCATAGGGCAAAAAATTAAATAGTAAATTTTAAAACTTAAAACCTTGTAGTATTATTTTAGAATATAGTTATAGTCATAGCACGTAATGCGCGATCGAGTAGTTCATAGTAGTCCCTCAAAATAAAAATATAAAATTATTAAAAACTATAGTCAGTCTAATTATAGCATAGGTAGCGAGCTTTGAACCAACAAGTTCTCCCGCGCATATAGAAAATTCTACAGCAACCGAGAGCGAAGAGGTGTAGATGAGTTTGGTTCTCTTCCAAATGTTAATAATATTTTTCTTAAAATAAGAATAAGCGATCGTAGATTTATCTAAAAGAAATTCAATTTATGCATTTCTATTTAATTAAAATAACAAACAACACAAGTCAGCGAGATTTTCTAGGGAAAAATGGCGAACGTCAACCAAGGAGTTAATCTGGAGTTGGCTTTTGGTTTCTTACTTGGGTCCTTTTCTGAAACGAGGGCTGTTTCATATCCCTTTTAAATGAACAAGTCTTTAGCTTTGACATTACGTAGGTTTTTACATAATGAATTGCAAACTTTTCACTGCCAAAGGCTGTACTCGTGGAAATCGGTGTACACAATTTAAGGAAGTGGCTAGCCCCTCGTTGTGAAATAAGGTCTTACCGAATCTCTGGTGACTGACAAGTCACCTCTGTAAATCCATTTCATTCCCACGAAATTCTACTAAATGGTTAAGAAAAGTATCATATTCAGATACAAAAGTTACAAAGAACATGTTGTGACACTTTTTAATATAATGAGATATATATTTATAAGAATGGAGTTTAATTAAAGATTTGGGGAATATAAAGTTAAAAGTAAATTCGTTGTCTAGGGGATGAATTTTGGAATATGATTAATTTAAAATATAAGTGTCAACATTAAAAGAACTGGCAATGGTTAAACATTTATTTAAAACGTTAATTACTAAAAATAAGCTAACTTACAAACTAAAATATTTACAGAAATAAAAAAAAAAGATTAGTTGGTTTCCCATATGCGACAAAGGTTTTTACGATACCGTAGCAGTGGTTATGGCGACGGTGAGTCCCGGGACCATGGCGCAGCTCCTGGCTTGTGAAAATGCGGCTCCAGAGTTACAAAATGGCGGCAGCACAATTCTCGTTGTCCGTAGCCCCAACCACGACCGTATATATTTTTACCAATGGTAAAACGAGAGATTGAGCCACGAGGGCATTCTATACCGCGTTAGAGTTCACGGGTAAAAAAAACAGCAGTCCGGTAATCCGGATCAGTACTGCTTCGAGGAGCTTGTGGTTGACGACTTATCTCGTATTGTTGAAAACAACCCTTTTTAACACCTCGTCAGGAACTGGGGAACTTCCATGACGTAGGGGAACAGGGGTTTTCGAAAGAGTTCGGGCCGACACGGCTGCAACCGCTTTTTGGGGTGATGGATAGAACCCGTGGAATGTTTTTGAGCGCTCCCCGCAAAGTGCAGGTGCGAGCGTCGCCTTTTAGTCGAGGAAACCAGCATTAAGCCATTTTAAAAATATACGAGTACCAAACAATTCGAAAATAACATTATAATGAACCTAATACTAAAATGATTGACCATAATTTTAATTATTTGGGGGGCAAAATTACATTTATTTATATATTTGTTACAATGTTAGTACTTCTAGTACATCACGTGCGAGATTATTCCTCTCCGCTCTTAATCCACGTCCGTGTTCAGGCGTGACATAACCAGCAGATGGGAGGTGCCAATGAACTCTCGCAGATTTAAACGCGTTGACACAGAAGCATAAGATATAATTTTCTGTAATGCGAAACACAAAATAATTGGGCTGAAAAAAAAGCTCATTCCATGTCAAATACACATTCTATTTCATCCACAGTAATTTTAAACAAATGCTTTGTTAATTATTAAATTTTTCGTAAAAATCTGGGGTTTGGATCAGAAAAGTATGAAATGGATTTTCTCTTTTGGAAATTTGAAATTTATTTAAATACGCAAAATCTAACTTTCATGATTCAACTCTTTAAACACTTTACGCCAGTGATGCTGTATATCATATATATCTTCAGTATTCCAATCGGAATATTGTAGTTTGGATTTTTCTTTGGTAACTTATTTAAGTAGTTCATGGTGATGAAAACATTTTTATTTAATTCAATGAATTTTTGGGGGTAACAAAATTGACTCTTGGCCTCTTTCAAAAAAGTAACCTATCAACGAAAATACTGTAGTGTCACATCTGATAAAAACATTTTTGCTAAAATATCAGATTCGAGAATATTTTTACATAGTTTTACATGGTATTATAAAATGTCGATTTAACGTCGACAAAACCAAAAACGTCGAGGAATGAAGAAAAAATTATAATTCATAATTTTTAACCGCCTCCGTCTGTTCAAAGACGCTTGTTTATCTGTAAACAGTCCGTAAGAACCTATAAGTGTTCACCCTTTTTAAAATTTTTCCTCACATTTGGTTCTACACTAAATGGGGCGTCACATGGGCTTCAAACAGGGCAGGATCGAACGCAAATCCAAGAACGCAAAGTGCCTAAATAACACTTAGTACTCACGTGCGAGATAATTCCTCCCTGCGCTTAATCGTCGTCCATGTTTCATCGTGGTATAACCAGATGGGACGTGCCAATGAACTCTCGCAGATTGATACGCGTTGGGATGGGAGGAGCACATGAGCTGTCTCAGATTTAAACGAATTGCGACTTTCCCAAAAGATATAATTTTTCCGTAATGCTATGTGTAATGTTCTGACGCTTAGCAGGCATTGCTTGTCGGTTTTCAACACGTTCCGCCTCAACGTGTTTGGAGTCCTGACGCTTAGCAGCCATTGCTTGTCGGTTTGGAACACGTTCCGCCTCAACGTGTTATGAGTCCCGACGCTTAGCAGCCATTGCTTGCCGGTTTTCAACACTTTCCGCCTCAACGTGTTTGGAGTCCTGACGCTTAGCAGCCATTGCTTGTCGGTTTGGAACACGTTCCGCCTCAACGTGTTATGAGTCCCGACGCTTAGCAGCCATTGCTTGTCGGTTTTAAACACGTTCCGCCTCAACGTGTTTGGAGTCCTGACGCTTAGCAGCCATTGCTTGTCGGTTTGGAACACGTTCCGCCTCAACGTGTTATGAGTCCCGACGCTTAGCAGCCATTGCTTGTCGGTTTTCAATACGTTCCGCCTCAACGTGTTTGGAGTCCTGACGCTTAGCAGCCATTGCTTGTCGGTTTGGAACACGTTCCGCCTCAACGTGTTATGAGTCCCGACGCTTAGCAGCCATTGCTTGTCGGTTTTCAACACGTTCCGCCTCAACGTGTTTGGAGTCCTGACGCTTAGCAGCCATTGCTTGTCGGTTTGGAACACGTTCCGCCTCAACGTGTTATGAGTCCCGACGCTTAGAAGCCATTGCTTGTCGGTTTTCAACACGTTCCGCCTCAACGTGTTTGGAGTCCTGACGCTTAGCAGCCATTGCTTGTCGGTTTGGAACACGTTCCGCCTCAACGTGTTATGAGTCCCGACGCTTAGAAGCCATTGCTTGTCGGTTTTAAGCACGTTCTGCCTCAACATATAGGAAGTCTTGACGCTTAGCAGCCATTGCTTGTCGGTTTTAAGCACGTTCCGCCTGAACATATAGGAAGTCTTGACGCTTAGCAGACTTCACTTGTCGGTTTTGAGCACGTTCGCCTCAACATATAGGAAGTCTTGACCCTTAGCAGCCTTCACTTGTCAGTTTTGAGCACGTTCCGCCTGAACATATAGGAAGTCTTGACGCTTAGCAGCCTTCACTTGTCAGTTTTGAGCACGTTCCGCCTCAACATATAGGAATGTCTTCACGCTTAGCAGCCTTCACTTGTCAGTTTTGAGCACGTTCCGCCTCAACATATAGGAAGTCTTGACGCTTAGCAGCCTTCACTTGTCGGTTTTGAGCACGTTCCGCCTCAACACATAGGAAGTCTTGACGCTTAGCAGCCTTCAATTGTCGGTTTTGAGCACGTTCCGCCTCAACATATAGGAAGTCTTGACGCTTAGCAGCCTTCACTTGTCGGTTTTAAGCACGTTCCGCGTGAACATATAGGAAGTCTTGACGCTTAGCAGACTTCACTTGTCGGTTTTGAGCACGTTCCGCCTCAACATATAGGAAGTCTTGACGCTTAGCAGCCTTCACTTGTCAGTTTTGAGCACGTTCCACCTCAACATATAGGAAGTCTTGACGCTTAGCAGCCTTTACTTGTCAGTTTTAAGCACGTTCCGCCTGAACATATAGGAAGTCTTGACGCTTAGCAGCCTTCACTTGTCAGTTTTGAGCACGTTCAGCCTCAACATATAGGAAGTCCTGACGCTTAGCAGCCTTCACTTGTCGGTTTTAAGCACGTTCCGCCTGTACATATAGGAAGTCTTGACGCTTAGCAGCCTTCACTTGTCGGTTTTGAGCACGTTCCGCCTCAACATATAGGAAGTCTTGAAGCTTAGCAGCCTTCACTTGTCAGTTTTGAGCACGTTCTGCCTCAACATATAGGAAGTCTTGACGCTTAGCAGCCTTCACTTGTCGGTTTTGAGCACGTTCCGCCTCAACATATAGGAAGTCTTGACGCTTAGCAGCCTTCACTTGTTGGTTTTGAGCACGTTCCGCCTCAACATATAGGAAGTCTTGACGCTTAGCAGCCTTCACTTGTCGGTTTTAAGCACGTTCCGCCTGAACATATAGGAAGTCTTGACGCTTAGCTGCCTTCACTTGTCGGTTTTGAGCACGTTCCGCCTCAACTTATAGGAAGTCTTGACGCTTAGCAGCCTTCACTTGTCAGTTTTGAGCACGTTCCGCCTCAACATATAGGAAGTCTTGACGCTTAGCAGCCTTCACTTGTCAGTTTTGAGCACGTTCCGCCTCAACATATAGGAAGTCTTGACGCTTAGCAGCCTTCACTTGTCAGTTTTGAGCACGTTTCGCCTCAACATATAGGAAGTCTTGACGCTTAGCAGCCTTCACTTGTCGGTTTTGAGCACGTTCCGCCTCAACATATAGGAAGTCTTGACGCTTAGCAGCCTTCACTTGTCGGTTTTGAGCACGTTCCGCCTCAACATATAGGAAGCCTTGACGCTTAGCAGCCTTCGCTGGTTGGTTTTCAGCACGTTCCGCCTGAACATATAGGAAGTCTTGACGCTTAGCAGCCTTCACTTGTCAGTTTTGAGCACGTTCCGCCTCAACATATAGGAAGTCTTGACGCTTAGCAGCCTTCACTTGTCGGTTTTGAGCACGTTCCGCCTCAACATATAGGAAGTCTTGACGCTTAGCAGATTTCACTTGTCGGTTTTGAGCACGTTCCGCCTCAACATATAGGAAGCCTTGACGCTTAGCAGCCTTCGCTTGTCGGTTTTGAGCACGTTCCACTTCAACACATAGGAAGTATTGACGCTTAGCAGCCTTCGCTTGTCGGTTTTGAACACGTTCCGCCTCAACATATTAGGACCCTGACGCATAGCAGCCTTCGTTTTTCTGTTTCGAGCACGTTCGGTTTCAACATATTAGGACCCTGACGCATAGCAGCCTTCGCTTGTCTGTTTCAAGCACGTTCGGTTTCCACGTATTCAGGTTTCTGAGGCTTAGCAGCCTTTTAATAATAACCTAATCAATCAGAACAAAAATAACGAATATAAAAATATAAACTAACTCAATCGATCAGGCTTTAGAGCAAAAATAACTCATAAACAAATATATAATAATAACTCAATAGACCAGCCTTCAAAGCAAAAATATCCGATAGAAAATATAAAATAATAACCCAATTTATCCGTTTATTCCCATTCGACCGAATCCTATTCAACCGAAAGAATTTTAAAATGTAGCCCGATTGGCGGGGTGAATTGGTATTTTATTTATAAGGTATGTACTATCGAAGATCCATGTTTAGGTTAGGTTAGGTTAGGTTTGGTTAAGTTTACTATTTCAGTTTTGGTTCAGTTACTTTTCTTAACTAGGTGAAGATAAAAATATAATTCATGCTCATTCCATTTTATTTTCCAATTTATATAGCAGCGTTCGGTCGAATGGGACACATAAAAACCGCACGTTTCGGCGGAATTAGGTCGTATGGGACACCTCAAAAACCGCCTTCGGTCGAATGGGACTAAAGCAATTTATCAGGCTTCAGAGCAAAAATAACGAATAAAAAAATTTAAATTAACCCAATCAAATAAAAAATAACCGGAAGAAAAATATAACGCAATCAAGCCACTAATTACTTCAAATATTTTAGAAACCAAGCGATAGAAAATGTAATTATAGCAAAAAGTACATCAAATTGCCATTCAGAAATTCAAATTTTCGACGTTACTATAATACAACCGGATAAATTTTAGAACGCGAACCTCCTCTAACACTGGACGATTTCGCGAGGAAAAAAATGCTTAAAATCAAAGAAAAATATGAAACAGAACGATACGGAACAATAGACAAAAAACCCCGTTATAGAGATCAGTAAAATAACATAAGACCCTTCCTTTTGTAGCCAACTTGGTCAGTGGCAGCCATATTGTTAATAGGGCAAATGGCCAAAAGCCTTATCTTATCCGGCCTAACTCCCAAGGGCACCGGTGGTGGCGCCAGTGTGGGAGTTAGTATAAAAGTAGAGAAGCAGAGAGAGAGAGAGAGGCATTAGGGCATAATGAGTCATTAGGGCAGAGCAGTAGAGTCAGTGGTTAGTAGCAGTCAGGAATTAGTATGGGAGTGGTTAACTCCCTGCTAGTCAGTTGTAGTTTTTCCCCCAGTGGCTGCCTGGTTACATTATCTTCCCTTGCTGGGAACATCTAAGAAATACTAGTATCTCACTATAATAGGATAATTACTGTATAGTTCGCTCTAAGGCCCCCGAAGGCACGTTACCCAACCTTCAAGAGTAACAGTGGCTATACTTTGTCTGAAACACAAATTCTTTTTATATTACAAAAAAGCGTATCCGGGAAAAAATAAACCTACTGACAACAAATAACGAGTAAAGAAAATGACATTGATATCATCAAAAGTAAGATAAGACCCTAAAGTGTGTCCGAACTATATAGTAATTAATGAGAATTTGTCCTAAAGTAGAAAAGGGAAACGAAGAGGGAGTTGGAAAATACGTCATAAAAATCGAGATACTCGAGCGCTACCGTGTGAAACGGCTTAGAACTAAGAGTGATATTCCTACGCGAGCTGTGCGCTAGTAAAATGGTGCCAATTCTCTGTGCATCAAAAATGTATCAGGTTGCGTCTTAAAGAGTTTCAAGCTAATGGCCAAGTTATAAAACAATGTGATGCTAAATACATTTAAACATTTTATTAATAACAAAGCGTTAACAAAGTAAGCCCTGTCTCAACGTCACACACATTCAAAATACGCAGAAGAAACGTAATACTACACCCAATGCAATATCAAACATTAAAGTAACAGAAACAAAAACAAAATAAACATCTACGTAAGGTGTTTATAATCTTCTCACCCAAACAAATATTAAATTTACTTTTATCCTGGTTTTACTGGTATTTAAACTTCAGAGATGTAGACGTCAATGGCTCATCGGTAAAACATCCGCGTCATAAGAATGTGCCCCAGGTTCGATTCCAGACGACGATCGTTTTTCACTTCTTATTGATCAATTTCCACATTTGACAATTTGATACATATCAAAAAAAAAAAGTAAAAAAACTTTAAAACTGCTTAAAACATTTTCGCCAAAGCTGTTTTAGGAAAACACCGTAGCTTAAAAAGAAAAGAGAACGTGCGTAAAAATTCAGCTGGGAATTAATCGGTCAAAAAACGACTGTACCAATGCAGGCGCAGGGTTATATAAATCACAAACGAATTTTCCAAAGCTAGTCGCTTTTGTTCACCTCAAAAGTGGTTTTTTAAGCTAAGCAGTAAAAAAAAATTTAATGTTTTTTTTATTTTTACTTCTTATAACGTTAAAAAAAACAAAATTCAAATCTTTTAAATATTAGCTCTAACTATTCATTTAAAAATAGGGCATTTTATACCTTTTTTAACGAATTGTTACCATGGTAATTAGATAGTAACTGCGTTACGTGATAAAAACGCGAATAAGTAGAATAGTTTATAATGAAAAGGATAAAAAAATAAACCCTTAACAAATTTAAAGAAATTTAAAAATGTACAAATAGCTATTACCAATAGGTGTTCGAGAAATTAAATATACACAAATCTTGGACCAAATATCTCTTCGAGGAAAAACTAAATAACTGAAATGAAATAGCCAGAAATTCCAACGGTAGACCGGTTTAATCCTATTTGGCACTCATGAGTACCGTTCGGGAATACTGTCATCCGACTATTACACTGAATAGAGATCATAGAAATTTTCAAAACGGAATATCTAAATGAACGAAAGAGTTAAGAGGAACCACCTAGGGTTTGCATTGCAAGTTGTGAGAAAAAGTAAGTTTTTAAATTTCTTGAAATTTTTAAGGGTTTAGCTTTTTTAACTATTTTCATTGCGAACTATTATATTTATTCACGTTTTTGTCGCTTTTCGCAATGCAGTCCATAATCGTGGTTCCTTTTCAACTTACTGCCTTAAACGAGCCTTCTCTATCCTTTTGTCCGCCTTCTGTCCAACATCGTTCAATATTGTGTTATTTAGGGTTTGTTATGCATTATCGATTTATGTTTAACATAACATTCAATATTCTGGAAGAATATACGCCGGTGGTAGTTTTGTCACTTATGAATAACAAGTATTTTGGGCTTAGAGTATAACAATGCCATATTGGTACTGAAGCTTCAGTTCCTTGGCTATGGTTTGTTGGAGTAGTGATACGCCGAAAGCTGATCTACTCTATGCGATGAACCTTTGTATTATATTATAACGTTTTAAATACATTTCTTTCCGCTATACAAAGCGTGAACTGTAAATTAAGTAATTGATTCATTAACTCATTCTGTTACAATAAACTCATTTATTTTTATATCGCTCGACAACTATGTCCTAGTAATTAGCTATTAATCTATCGGGTTATGGGCCCAGTTACGGTATAGATCCATCTTGGTTTTAATCCCAGTTAAAGATTTGTTAGGTTTCAAGCTTTTGTCGATTCGTTTCAAACGTCAGATAAGGATGTCTTCAAGCGAAAAGTTCCGCATCACAAAGCTTAACAATAGCAACTTTCATATGTGGAAGTTTAAAATGAAGATGATGCTCAGTTGGGACAACATATGGGAAGATGTGGATAATGTCAAACCTCCTTCGGATATTCCTAGAGACTGGGACCAGAGATATCGACAAGCCCAGGCTGCTACTGTATCTAGCCCAATCTCTTCAAAAACTACACCAGCATTCAAATATTTCTAAAGATATAGCAACTTAGAAAAATCCATCAAATGCGGATCAAGGAGGGTCATCAGTCTATGATGGAGCACGTTACGTCCATGTTGGAGATAGTCGGGAGTTTACCATTATTAGAAACAATTTCTAACGCAAATAGCTTTTTAAATGGTTTAGCGTATAAAAAAGGATATTCCTAAAACCACTTGCCAAGTTGTTCTTGGGATTTGTTTTTTTTAAACCGGCCTTTAATTAAATATATTTTCAATGTTATTGAATCGCAGTCGAAGTTGCGCGATTAATAATCGCTTGATGCATTTTAGGTGTTTCCCAATTTCGACGAAAGTTTGTAAACGCGATAACTTCTCAACCGTTGGTTGTAGAGGGAAACTTTTTCCAATTTCTAGATATGAATCGACCATTGTGAATTCAAAAACGCGCGAGTCAGTGCCGTAGAACCAATATTTAAAAAGGTGTCAACTATTAATTTTTGGCGGACGAAACCGATAAATAACGAAAGGTATTAGAAAATAAATAATAGTTGCAATTGGTTTCATCGATCTATCTATTATAGTTTTCTAGCATAATTAAAAAATTTCACTTGTCGAAGACTTTTAAAACAGAGTTAACCGGCTACGTCGATGCAGATTGGGCCAGTAACCATCACGATCTTAAATTAACCAGCGGCTACTTATTTGGGCAAGGAACTATAGCCTGGTCAAGCAAGAAACAATCCAATGTATACTTAGCACTCTCATCATCAGAGGCCGAGAACATCGCAACGGCTCATGCAACGCAGGAAGTGCTTTGTTTAATACAACTTCTTGATGATGTCGGGCTTCCATCTACCAAACCAACTCGCCTCTTGGAAGACAACCAGGGCTATATCAAGTTGAGTCACTCCGAAAGAAACAGCGCCAAGACAAAGCATATAGATGTTCAATACCACTTGTTACGAGATTTGAGAGAGTAATGCTCCATTGACCGCAACTACTGTCCGACCGAACTTTAAGCGTGCTAAAGGTTGATTAGTTTCAAGACTATAAACAATGGTATGGCAAATCCCAGACCCAACTTCAAGTGACCAAACTTTAATCGTTGATACTGGAAAATCCGTTGGCGCTAGGGAAAAGTGCCCGTGGACAATTTTGCTCCTTTAACTAAGCTTAACAATATATTTCAATTTCACGGAAATCCGTAGAAAGCCAAATCCCATAGAAAGTGTGCTATGTCCATTATAAATGTGTTTATCTTAATTTGCGGATACAATTAAGATTAGGTTAGAATAAACTTAATTTTATAAGCCTTATTTTAAGCAAATTTATTTGTATTTTGCTTTAAAATACCCCACGGATGTACGAAAAAGATCCAAATCTTTCCGGTAGAACGTATTCTTAATGGTTATAACCAGAATATATCTGGAATATCCAAAAACAATGAACAAGTTCCCAGGTACTAATGAAATCCGTGATACATTCAAATTCCGTGTTCCAAATACGCGTCCGCTGGAAATATTATGCAGATGTCCAAATATAAAAGTATCTTTAGCTCCGTTTAAGGTTTTGCAATGACAGTAATAATAAGAAATAGAAACAAGTTGTAAAATTATTTTTAAATGTAATTATTGTCAGTATTCATTTCGCAATTTCTTTTGTATTTTTTTAATTTATAAAAAAGTTATTGAGAATATGATATAATATTAACGTTATAAATTAGCCCGGATGGCGAAGTCTGTAGCGCTCTAACGCCCCAACAAGAGAAACTCATATTACATCCCACCTTTAAACCTTTATTTTGCGAACCCTTCGGTTGTGTTACTCTAATTGGTTTTAATTTCAGTTTGACAATGTGTAACAAGAAAAAGGAAACGGTTCCGAAAAAAATTCCTTCCTTAAGTTAAAAATAATAAGAGACTATTATATTTAAAGTAATATTAATAACAAAAAATCAGCTAGGCAAATACCCATGGCACCACCTGAGGCCTAAGTCATCGAGGAACTTTCAAACCATTTACTCAGATGGCTGGATTACAATGATTAGGAATGTGGTGGCAAGCCCTTCATACCACGCGTGCCAACAGCTTCCTACACTCACAATTACCGTTAACCCCGACAAAACATAAATAGCCTTTCTGAATTTTACTTTATATTATGAATGTGTGCCAAAGAAACCGCTAAAAGCAATGCACTTTAAAAAATAAAAATAATAAAATAGATACCACGAGCCATTAAAAGCTTCGTAAGCTCTTACCATTTACCGCAACTTAAGTTTATGCTTATTGCGATGAGCCTTAGTTCTAATAAGAGCGTTAATCAATTATTATGCAATTAAAAGTAGATTATTTTTTTAGTTTCTATAAGGAAATGCACAAATATCTTTATACTAATAGTATTATTTATTAATTTTTAATTTGATTATATAAGTAGCTATGTATTTTCAATTCTTACAAATTTCCTTCCTTCGCCAGAGTGACCTACGCAGAAATACTTCAATCTATAAATTAATCCACCTTGTTTTTAATGAAATCTCTTATTTTTAGTGATGTTAATATGAAATATATTTTACACTTCAAATACTTTAAATAGAGGCAAAATTAAGAATATATATATATTTTTTTAAATCTTCGTAAGGATCCATGAAATTACCATAGCTGCAAGAGCTCGTCTAAAATTTGTGACGCTGTGTGTAATTCAGACTGAATCCTTAATATACATATATTGCAGCAACACTTAAATCTTTAGTATGTAATTCTTCTTATTACAGACATTTGATATTTTTAATAAATCGTGGCTTGTAAGAGGCAAATGAATAAGGGAAATAAAATATCTATAGTTTCTGCTAAAGGCACTTACAGTAGCAGAGGAAAGGTAGGGACCACACTTCACTTCGGAAGCGGGAATCTTTCCCTAGTGGTTGGAATTAAGGATAAATCAATGGAAATTGTATAATATATTTTGGGTTAGCCCCACTTGTTTTACGCGATAGCCTATTTCTCTCATGTCGAGCTTGTTTATTACGTGACAACTGGATTGTAGAAAGCATTTATATTTTCATATTAAAAATACGCCATTGAAAGTTTCAGTATTGTACTGATGCGCTGTGATGCTAAAAGAAGTTAAATATTGATTTTACCTGTGAAAATATAGTAATTCACTTAGTTTCAATTATCGTTGCATTAATTTATTGCGCTAGGCTGGTACCTACGTCAGTGATGCAATTTTGCTATACCACACGTTAAAAGAATCAAGATATATTGGTTGAACTAATTCAGGAGAACTTTCTATTCCCAATCAAGTAATATGCGGTTCTACTATCCTAGATCTTTTGTATGACGCTGTAAGAAGACTATTACGGACGACGGTTGACCCTATCAGATTTTTCAAGTCTACGGAATGAAGTCGTTAATCAAATATTCGGATATGATAATTAAAAGTACTTAAAAGATTGTCGCTATTAAACACATTTACCATATTTCATACACCTCCAAGTGGTCCAATATTACCTTCGTTTTCTCCCTTCCCCAGCAGACCTTGGATGAGTAGTAAATAAAATATTTTTATCGACTGCTTTTGGTTTGCTAAGCACTATTTCTCTGTTTCCTAGCGTTCAATATTATAGCGTTGTTTAAATTATAATAAGCACGAGATCCGTCGCGAGAAGTGCGGGATTATTTTATTTTGTCAGTTTGTCTTTTGCGCAACGTCTCGGTAACTAGTATCGTTGTTGTGTTTAGGAATTTTCGGAATATTAAACCCTATAAAATCTAAACCGCGTCGGATAATTAAAAGTTGTATTGATCGCTTGAGAATTGGATTAACGAAGAGGTGACTCTTGCACATAAGAAGTCGGATTAATATTCAAAATCGCTGAAAGAAAGTGGTAAAGTTTCTTAATTTTGCCAGGAAGAAACAAAATGAAAAGCCTAAAAAGATATTCTTAAAAACGTCGCGAGCAAGAAATATATTTCAAAAGCGAGATTGTTTTAAAAATTCATCGTGCAACCTAAAGAAAATAATTTTGAGAACTCTCGTCGAATTTAATTGATGTAAGAGGATAGCTCGAAGAACTGTTTTAACGTTAGAAGAAGCTCTCGATGACGCAATTCTTGATCCGCAAAATGCAACATATGTTGGAATAACACCGTAACCGAGGGTCAAGATTTACACGCCGAATTACAAACGTTAGTAGTTTCCAACGGCTCAGAAGCTGCGAGTCACGAAATATCCAACGAAAATCTCGAACCTTACAACGAGAACGATAATCAAGATCGCTTAGTGAATCTCGATGTAAAAATGAATAGAATTGAGAACGAAAGCGACAGTTGCCAGCCACGAAGGGGCTGGAGAGTGAGAACCTGGATTGTTTCCCTTCAGAGATTTTGGGATCACTATTAAATTAGCGTTAAGAACCGCCGTCGAGCAAACATTATCTGCTAATTAAATGCAAACGTCGTTACGAGTAGGAAGGACGCTACTCAACTTTAACCGATCCACTCTAGACTAAAAGTCAATGGATTTAAAGATCGACGATGGAGCTTCAGCTTGTGGATGGTCTGAGCATTTGGTCATCAGCAAGGCGCTTCCAAAGCTCAAGGGTACCGTTTAAGTATGGTACGAACGTCGAGACACTGTAGATCATACTTGGAGCGAATGAAAGGAATTACTAGTCGAATGGTTTTCACTAGTTAAAAGCACTAAAATTTTTTTGGCGAAATGGAGAAAAGAACTCGTAGTCAAGGGGAATCCATTGAAGTCTATTACCACGATAAAGTCACCGAAGACAAACTTTGCCGACCTTATCACTGGTTTGAGCAACGACCAAATGATCTCGTCTTTGAGTGAACGTGACTACGACACTCTTCTAGAACTACTTAAGGATATGAGACAACTAGAAGAACGACTACAGACGTCTAAAAGGACGAAAGCAAAATCCCACAAAACGCAATCTACGGCAATGAGCAGGGACACGCAGAACAACGGCAGTTCAACTTCGTGGCGTTAGCCGAAGATCAACGAAAAGTGAGAACCCTTTGCTTTAATTGTAATATTTACGAACACATATCAAAAGATTGGAAAAATCATCGACGAAAACCTTGATGCCAAACATGTTACATAGTTGGCCACAAATCTATTACACTAACAAATCGACATTTGATAAACGAAAGGCTCTCACCATGTTGAAAGCGCAACGGCCGATTTGGAGGGCAATCATAAATATTTTATGGTTGCAGAATTCAATAGAACCTCAATACGATCTTTCGTCAATTTGGAAAGCAAGTGTGTCGCTTTACGAAACAGCGATATCCAATGGTTAAAAATACAATACGAAAAGACTGACGGTGGCTCGTTCATTGGAGGTTATGGCTCTGGGAAGACTCAAGTTATGGGCGTATCCATGGTAAAGCTGAAAGTGGAACGGCTGAAGTTAGAATTCATGTAGTCCCTGACTCAGAACAAGATTTCCCAATTCTAATCAGACAACCTTTTACAGAGCAAACGCTTATCGTAGCTGTGAAAAGTAAAAGCAACTTACAAATATTCGAGGATTGCTCCGACGAATGAGTAGTAAACCTATGGGCTTAGGAAGCTACTGTTATTCAGTGGGGTAATAATAATTATCTTCACAAGGCAACCCAAAGGACGCCATTTTCACTTCTTTCTAAATTTTCGTCTCGAAGACGCCGTAAAATAAACGTTTGACAATAAAATACTCAAACGCCGAGAAGAGGCAATTAAAACAATTCCTAAACCAAGAGAAGCAACGGAAAAAGTGAAACGCCCGAAGAGTGAAGGCTCTGACCTTTAAGCCAGGAGTCCTCATGGTTGTGCCCCTTGAAACCCACGAAAAACGGCGGCAATTTACAAAGGCTCTTATGTTGTTGCTGATAAATATAAGAACGATCAGTTTATCATCGACGATCTGAAGAAGAATCCAAGAACTCGGGTGTTTTTCAGGAACACGGCTCCCGTCAACAACCTCAAAAGATTTCTATTCGTAGACAACTCCTTCGAGAGTTCAGGGAAGGAATCCAATAAGGAAAAGGAATTGGCGAGCGCTACTCATCAAAACGGACGAACTACAAACAATAACAAAATTATCACGTTAGTAATAGAGGAGCCTAAAGAAAACCCTCTAAGAAGAAGCTCAAGGCAAAAAAATCGCCCATTTGCGTAATGATTATTTATCTTTTCAGTTAGGTCTTTGCCAAAGTGCGGCGTACACTTATCAATGTTATGTTAAGGTATTTTTGGAACATTAAACACTTTAAAATGGAAACCGCGTCGGATAATTATAAGGCAACGAAGAGGCAACTCTAACAGTTTCATTTTATAGTAGAAGCTTACCATGTAAGGTGGCACCGAAACCGTGTCTTTAGGATTTGTAACCTTTATATTACAATCATTTTCAAAGTTGCCTAAAATTCTTACCGCGGTATCAATTAATACAGTTATTGTAATTTTTGGAATAATTTAAATTTTGGATTTGGTACGACACCCCATTACTGCAAATATATCAAAATATTACCCAGCATGGAAGAAGAACTTAAGAAAATATACACCAACCCTTCAGATTCTTGATCTTACGCCGAAGTTAAAGGAATCTATCATTATTCTCGAAAAAAGGGTTTAAAAGTTTCATTGAAAAGAGTAAAGCAAACAGGACACGTATACGCTACATTAACCTACTAGAAGACGTTTCGAGCGAAACCGAACTATAATTAGCGGAATTGACGAGCTATGCAAATATATTTAGCTGATTTTCAAATTATCTCCAAATTATTCAGGATCTCGCTACGTATTATGTATCATAGACGAATTCAGTAAACAGACTATGACGATGAAGGTTAAAGATAAAAGATGGCCTTTTATTTTAGAAGAGTTATACCTTATTCAGACGAGGCTAATAAAACTGGGTTCAGTAAACCAAAGTTAATTTTTTTAGTACATTTCAGTATAGCGAAATAAGCTCTGGTTTCAAAAACGGGATCTAAACCCGGGTTTATAAGCCTCGTCTGTAAAGAGTATTACGTACTGTTCGTAATTGAGGTCGTCAACCTAAAATAATTTAAAAAGACCAAGGAAATGAGTTAGTCTACATTATAGTTAAAAATGAATAACGAAAAAGAAATATTGCATTTTTCGCCACCTATTTTGAAGTGAAATTTCGTCTATAGTGTTTTTTCACACAAAATAACATGTTAATATATGTAGATGTCTTAAATGATATAATAAACGCTTATAAGAATAGCAACCACTGTTTAATTAAGTGTAAGCCTGTAGATGTCACTCCTCCTAACAGGTCTGCTGACGTTTGGAGAAATCTTAACGAGTCAGTTAATTTTTCCCCTTCGTTATCATACGCTTTAGAAATTGGTGACATTTGTAGAATAAGCCAATATTTAACAACATTTGTGTAGAATGGTAAAATTTATAATCTTAGATTCCGCAACTTATGTTAAGTGGGAAAGCTGTGATAGTAAAAAGCTAAGCGATTTCTCAACCACAACAAAACTATTGTTATTTTTTAAATTTTGGTTAAGTTTTACTGTAAATGGGTCTTATGTAAAATAAAGTATCCAAGTTTTCAAATGAAATCGCTGGGTATCTTAAAAATCTTAGGTACTTGTAAGTTATTTTTATAAGTTTATTAAAATAAATACTATTTGTTATTGTAGATTGCGAAGTGAAAATTAGTAAAATGAAGATATTTAATGTGATGTTGCTTTTTATGATTATCTCAACTATTCACATTATTGCCACTGGTAATTTTTCCTTTTGTTTATTTTTAATCTAAATAGTTCCTATGAAACTGCTTTCATACGCATGGCGTCATGGAGAGGCGCTCGTTGTCCCCCTTTACACTTGTGCTTAGAGAATATTTCTTTGTTTAAGCGGAAAGGGGGTGTAAATAGAGATAACAGGGAACCGTTCAGGAAAATGCCTCTTTTATTATTGCTATGGCTGTCCCATAAGTGCATTATTATTTTGGGTAAATTTGGCCTTACCTTCGAAATGTAATATCAAAAAATATATATTTGAAATTTCCCAATTGAAACTCATGGGCTTCGGAATTATTTTTGCAACTTAATAAAAAAGGAGTTTGTACCTTAAAACTAAACTAAATTAAAAAAAAATTAATTATTTTATTTTTCTCTTTAGAAGGTTCTTTTATGCCAGAGTCAGCCTCACGATTAGCAGATGGTGACAAAAATATGTAAGGCCATGAATATAAAGTTAAAAACAACTTTATAATTTTATTATATATGTACCTGATATTTCATATCTAAGGTTAGATAACAATTTATCATAATCATTGTGTTTGCTTACCTTGGAAATGCAATTTTTTTTAAAAATAAGTTGATTTTATTTATTCGTATTGAAGATAAATATGCTGGTGGAGAGATTTTGATAATCTTGAGCTATTCAATTCCTAATTCAGCAAATAATTGTAAATGTGTATCCCTTATTTTACCACAAGTCACGTAAGCAATTTCAAAAGGCTTTACCAAAAAATATATAAACATTAGCGGCGCAAAGTTACACAATTAACAAGAACACTATTGACAAAATCAAAGATTTTTTCCACTTTTTAAGTTTAATAATTTAAATATTTATTACATTATTCACTCGAAACTATTTCTCAAAGACAGTCTATAATTTTAATAAGCATGGAAAATAGTGTCGATGATCGTTCTCAATCTAAGCACGTATTTTTGTATAAAGGTTTGAACTCACTGCTCGTGAAATTAAATGTTATAAAAGCCAGAGTCGTAAATTTAATAGTTCAACCTTTAATTTTTAAATTAAAGATTAATTAAGTTTCAAGTTATTCCACAAGGCCATTTTCGAATGTCCTCAAGGACATGGTTCAAAGCTACTTGGATGAGAATGTGGTGAAACGCTCTTTTCTAATGGAAACCTGGTTTCTAAAATGGATCGCGAGATAATTTTTTAACGACCTTGAACCGTGTTTTCAAAGTCATGCAATTTTACAAACTTAGAAGACCCCCACCATGATGAGTTGTTCTAGCAAATTTCAATAAAGTTACACGATTTGTTTTCGAGTTATTAGGGCTTTACAGAAATTTTCCCTTTTACGACCTTTTTGATATTAGTAAACTTTTTCTCGACTTCCTATTGGTCAAATCCGATCGGGTCAAGGTGTTCAGACATAAAACGTGATGTGTATTAGTTTTCTAATTGGAACTAACTTTCTAACACTAACGGTTCTCGAGAGAATTTTTAGATGACTTTGGAGAAATGATTCAAGGTCATTGACATTTTCATAGTAGGTGTTCCCCTTATCCGCTCTATGCGACCTAAAAATTTCAAATTCTAACTTATAACAGATTTTGAGATATTCAGCCTGGTTCATTTTTAAGCGGACACCCTGTATATCTGGGAGTAAATATCATTGTTAGTCTTATTTGTTCCAGACTCTAGACAGGTTAAGCAAACTCTTCTAAACGTGTAGGCGGAAGTATTAAAGTAAGTATACAATTTAACCTAGATGTCATCCAGCTTCTAAGCTACGCCGAAAATATTCGTTGTTTTTATGATTACGAAAAACATTTGGTGATTTAAATTTCATATTTATGATCTTATGGTGTTTCGTCTTGATTAATTAAGAATTTGGTTAGCCGTAGGTTCTCAAGCCTGATTTATAAGCTTTATGATTTCTTGAACCTCTTATTACTTTGGAAAATCTCTGAAAAAATTAGGTTATCAGTATTTTTTATTTGCAGCAATAAACCTGATTCCGAAGATGATGAAGCAACAGAAGGGGTCAATCTCGAAATTTGAGCAGAGTAATTTAAAAAAATGTATACAGCAGAAATAAATTAACATACAATTTGGAGTTATTTGAATGTCTTGATACAATTTTATCTGTGTTTAAATGAAAACAGATTAATTACGCGTAGTTTTAAAGAGGCCAGTTGTCGATAGAACTACATAGTAAACGCAACCGTTTAATATTAAAGAGGGTTGTTAAAGCTTTGAAAGAAAGTTTAACATTGCCAAGCGCTGTTTAACCCAGCTACCTAAATAAATGACATTTAAAAACGCTAGATGACTTGGGTATTTGCTAAGCTGATTATTATTTTTATTATTATTATTATTATTTATGCGCATTTGCACAGTGCAATATGTATCCCTGTTGTGAAAACATACTGATTAATAAATAAAGCCTTA
Organism: Leiobunum rupestre; assembly: GCF_980474605.1. NCBI lineage: Eukaryota > Metazoa > Arthropoda > Arachnida > Opiliones > Sclerosomatidae > Leiobunum > Leiobunum rupestre. The sequence continues at coordinate 56,767,530 of NC_143392.1, read as the reverse complement.
TAAGCTACTTAAAGTGCAACCAACTGGTCACCGAGACTATCAATTATCTTTAGAATTTTCGATAGTTAAATACGGGGTGAGAATTAAGTGTTACTGGTTCTCGATAGACAAATATAAATTTGTTTTAACATTCAAAACGAACGTAAATGTTTTACAGTCCTCGATTAAATAAAACATCTCACGTGAAGTAGAAGTAGTTAATATTAGCAGAACGCTAAACCAATACATTTTTTTTTAAATCGGACAAACATTTGAAATAATAAAAAGGAATTTTCGAAAGAGTTGCTGTCCAACTCATACGATAAGTTCATTTGGAAACATTTTTGACTAATTTGCAAATTTTTTTTCACATCATTGTAAAATTCATTTTTTCCGATCTATATGTAGATCTCCTTATTGGTTTTTGATATACAGAGAATGTCTCGAAATGCCCATGGAGCAGCTTCACTTTATAAATTCTAAAATAACAAATGGCCACGGTGTCCTGACTAGGTGGGGTGGCGGAGTAAGGTGGGGTGGCGGAGTGGTTAGCACTTTCGCCTCGCAGCAAGAAGAGCCGGGTTCGATCCCAGCTTGTGGCACTGGGTGAAAACTCGGAACAACTCCTTCTGCATTGAGTTTGCAAGTTCTCTCCCCACTGGTTTAAGGGGTTTTCCCCCGAGTTCTTTGGTTTCCCCTTCCATAAAAACTTGACTAGGTTAACGGTAATAGTTAGTGTAGGGAGCTGTTGGCTCGATCTCGTGGCATGCAGGGCTTGCCAACACCCTCCTACGCATTGCAACCCGGCCACCTGAATTAAGGGCTTCAAAAGTCGCATGATGACTAAGGCCTAAGATGGTGCCTTGGGTATTAGCCTAGCTGATTATTAGTATTATTAAAACATATAACGTACCGTATACAGAGCTTGCTGCTACTTATTCGGTGTTAGCATACTTTCGTCCGGCGGTTCCAGCTAGTTTTTCCTAGCGATTTCGAGGCTTCAATCCAGTTTGCGGTTTTCCAGCTTACACTGACTCAGTTTAATAGAAATGTGTCAAGTTTTCAACAATAGATCTTACTTTCCCTATTAAGCTACATAACTTCAGTTTGTGAATTTAACACACTCGCAACCTATAAGCGCGAGGGCTCTGTTAAATCAAATAGGTAGAAGATTAATAATTATAAATAAGTACACTTTAAAAGGATGGTACCATTAACTTAGGATAACCTTACCTCACAGGCATAGTTGTCACTAGTCAAATGTTTGATCTTATCCCAAACTGTTAACAAATATCTTTAATCATCGGAAGCTTTCATATTTATTGGTTCACGATGCAAACTTTTTCAACAGGGAAATGCGTTTTTAGAGGCACTTTTTTCTGTGCGGTTTGAACTTAGACATATTTTTCGAAAAACTTGTAAGCTTTTAGATGTACCACAGCCTATATCTTAAAGGGAAAACCATTTTTATGATAATATAAAGTATCTTATTATTAAAAAAAATTATTTATACTTTAAAGGAATAAACGATTGATAATTGTAAAGATATTTTTTTATTAAGACTACGGAAGTTATATACATAAGATTTTTAAACCAATTAACATATTTTAAACCCCACGACATATGCGTAACGCTTGTGCGTAGTGGGGTGCTTATTTGGTAGCATTTGCTTTTAGGGTTTAAGTATCAAGGGTCGTATATTAGTGTACACTCTGTTTAAAAAGTCTTCGACAGGTGAAATTTTTGCCCTCTTTTTAATTCTGCTAGAAAACTATAATAGATAGATCGATGAAACCAATTGCAACTTTTATTTATTTTCCAATATCTTTCCTTATTTATCGGTTTCGTCTGCCAAAAATTAAAAGTTTAGGCGGGTACCGTCAAAACTAAATTGACAACTTTTTAAATATTGGTTCTACGGCACTGACTCGCGCGTTTTTGAATTCACAATGGTTGATTCATATTTAGAAAGTGGAAAAATTATTCCTCTACAACCAACGGTTGAGAAGTTATCGCGTTTAGAAACTTTCGTCGAAACTAGGAAACACCTAAAATGCATCAAGCGATTATAAATAACGCAACTTCGACAGCGATCCAACAACATATATTTAAATAAAGGCTGGTTTAAAATGGTTTTAACAATTAATGTAAACAATTTATAACGCATATAGCTTTTTAAAAGCTTTAGCGTATAAAAAAGGATATTCTTAAAACCACTTGCCAAGTTGTCCTAGAAATTTAAATTTTTTAAACCGGCCTTTAATTAATTATATATTCAATTTTGTTGAATCGCTGTCGAAGCTGCGTTATTAATAATCGCTGGATGCATTTTAGGTGTTTCCTAGTTTCAACGAAAGTTTATAAACGCGATAACTTCTCAACCGTTGGTTGTAGATGGATAATTTTTCCACTTTCTAAATATGAATCAACCATTGTGAATTCAAAAACGCGCGAGTCAGTGCCGTAGAACCAATATTTAAAAGTTGTCAAAAATGAGTTTTGACGGTACCCGCCTAAACTATTAATTTTTGGCAGACGAAACCGATAAATAACGAAAGATATTGGAAGCAATTGGTTTAATCGATCTATCTATTATAGTTTTCTAGCAGAATTAAAAAGAGGGCAAAAATTTCACCTGTCGAAGACTTTTTAAACAGAGTGTACATCCATATCATCGATTCCCGAGGAGAAGTTTTTTAGGCTATTCACATGGTTTTCGATTTCACTTTCATTGACTGGTTCGAGGTAGATACTATTCCCGTTAATAGGATGCGTTTCCTCGAAATTAACTACATTTTGATGATTTAAATCTTTAATATTTTGAGGCATTTTATCGCCTATTCTCGAGAATTATTCATTAAAAGCGTTTGATACTGTCTGAGGTTCTTCATTAAATTTTACTATCTTATTATTAATTTTTATCTGGAAATCATTAATTAGTAGCTTGTCCGTCTTACTCGGGCAAACCTCTTTAATAAGACGCCAAATTTTAAAAGGGTTGTTCTTAACATTATCAATTTTTCGACCTAAAATAGTTGTCCTTGGTCAGTTGAAGGAGGTTCGCCAATCTACGTCTATAAGAATTATAATATTGCATGAGACGATCATTAAAAGATTCCTTCTTAAGTTTTCGGTGTAGTTTGTCCCGTTTGCGTATACTGATTATTAAACCGCTATTAATCTATGGTTTTAAAGGTTGACATTTTTTCATGTTAAGAGCTTGTTTTTTAGTTCCTGACTTTGCTAGGTCATCGTAAAATTTCAACGAATCAATTAAGTGTTTTATAGCTAAGTCAACATTATTACAACTCAAAACATTATCCCATTTTTCAAAACTTACCAATGTTGCTATTTTACAGTTATCTATTTTGGTTTTTGCGTAATCTCTAATTTTTAAAAAATCACGCGTCAAAATTCTTTCAAAATTCAGGTTTAGAATTATCAACCGATGATCAGTAGTGCTAGAATCATATATCAATGAACAAGTAATATTTTCAGTATTACAAATGGTGGATTGAACAAAATGGTGATCTATACATGTATTCATATCGCCTATAGACCTTGTGTAATTTATCACGTAAGACATAAATCCGTATGAGCTTAAAGTAATCCATCACTCACAACAGGGGGAGGCATAGGGGTAACATAAAATCCAGACTTGCAGTTTTTTGTGACCCCTATGCCTTCCCCTGGTGTGAGTGAGGGATCCCTTTAACATATCCAAATATTCTTCATTTATGGTGCCTAAGGTTGTATCCATAATATTGATATGATTATCGCCGGCAATCACGCAATGTTTGAAATTATAGCTTTGCAGCTCTATGTCTAAAGCGTTTAAAATATTTTCAGTATTTGAGTTAGGTGACCGGTAAATAGCTAAAATTCGACATTCAGCGCTATTTTGTTGGTTATTTATATTTTCGGTAATTAAGTCTACTTTAATACAGTTCGCAGGACCAAGGGTTATCTCGGTATTCAGGAAAGTTTTCGCTTCTTTAATATAAACCACAATTCCGTCGCACTTGTTTAAAAAATTTGTTGTTGGTATAACGTAGTAACCTTTGATCTTATAAAGTTCAATGGGGGCATTTTGAAGCCAACACTCGGTTAATATAATTATATCAGCAGTATTATTAAACCCATTTAGTATTACACAAAAGTCGTCAAAGTTCTTAGAAATGCTTCTTATACTTTGTTGAAAATTTTTTAGACCGTTTAATTTAAAAAACTCATTACGTTCATTAATAAAACTTATTATAAGTTGTTTTTATTTGTTATGTTATTAGCATGTAAATTATGGAGTAGTCGAGCCATTTATATTGATAAATAAATAATAGACCAAAGAAAAAGTAACATTGAAACATTGCGTAAGATTATTGGAGATCATTATAATTTTAATTCTTACTGCCTTTGAGCCTTCGTCTTTCCGCATAAAATGTGTCCTGATGATACCCAAACAAACTTTATCTTATTTTTTTTGAGCATGGACTTTTGTATTAAATAGTATTTTTTTTATTATACGCGTTTAGTTGGTCGTTTAAGTAAATCGGTTGGTTTGGAAGAGTTTCATGAGTGTTTTTAGCGACCATGCCATCCTTCCTTTTTTCTTTATAGGCTTTCATAAATTGTTTTTGAATTTTTTCGTTAGTGAATTTAATAATAAGTTTACTTGGCTTAATCTTGACCAATTTTAAATTTGGGTAGTCTTTAGCAGTCAACTATTTGATGTTTTTGCAACTCTACGTCTAAAAACTCGGCTAATAAATTGACAATATCATTGACATCTTCATTCCTAGTTTCATCGATTCCAATTATTTCAAGGGTATTCTTTAGTTGGTTTTGTTCTAATAGATTAATTTTACTATCCATGAATACAACCTTTTTTCTCTAATAAATCATTTTTGCCACTAATTGAGCTTTCTCTCATTGTAAACTATCTAAGCCTTTGCTGAGTGTCTGCAATTCTTTACTAAAATCATCACCTTTTTTTGCTACAATAGTTAACAGCGTCCTCAAAGTCATTAAGCTTACGTTCAATCGGGTCTAGCCTATCCAGCTTCCTTGATAATTCATTAATTTTTGTCATTATGATTGCAAAGGCGGGCTCACCAATTGATTCAGTTTTTTCGACTTCCTTTTGTTTTGCACTAAATTGTCCTTTACACGTTACACAAAGCCAGGTGACTTTTCTACTACCCAGTTTTCGAAGGTTATCTTCCGTCTTAATTGGCGTGCACTCGACGTGAAAAAAATACCCACAGTCTCCTTTGCAATGAACAGTTTCTTAACGTCTGCCCGTAGGCCCTCCACACGACTTGCAGTTAACCATATTAGTCGTCTAAAGCCCAGTTCACACTATACAATTAATTGGGCCATTTAATTGAAACCAACTAATTGTCAGCAAGAAAATTGAATAGTGTGAACAGAAAAATTGTAACCATTGTTCCAACTTTTTCTGTTCACACTGTACAATTTTCTTGCTTACAATTAGTTGGCTTCAATTAAGTGGCGCAATTAATTGCATAGTGTGAACTGGGCTTTATTTGCGCGAAATAATTTTTATTTATATTTTAATTAAGCGGAGCCAAATTTTCAGCGACCGCTCGATACGAAAACAGCTTATAATAATTGACGACGACGGCGACGAAAACCCAAGTTTATAAAAAAAAATACCAAATCATTACTGAACTTTATTTACTGAAGTTACAATTTTATATTTCCATTTTAAGACAACCCTCGAAAAATATGAACGGAACTTGTAGTAGTGTAGTTTTCTTACTCGTTTTCGGGGTCATTTTAACATGTTTAAGTGATTTAAATTGTATTTATATAATACAGGGTGTTAACTAAAAAACGGTACAGAGCCAATTACTCAAAATGTGTTTTATGTAAGAATTTGAAATTTGCAGGTTACATAGAGGGTGCAGGGGGACAAATTACAGTGAAATTTTCAATGACCTTGAATCAGGTCTTAAAGGTCATTCAAATTTTATCTCGACAACCATTAGGATTAGAAGAATGGTTCCAATTAGAAATGTGTTCTACGTTTAATTTTAAGTCTAAACAACTTTGACCCGATCTAATTTGACCATTGGGAAGCCGAGAAATGTTAGACCAAAAACCATAAGGTCGTGTGTGGTATTCAAATAAAGACACGACATTTAAGGGCTTATAAATCGAAAACTACCAGATCTAATGGATCAAAATTGTCGTGACACTCTAAAGGAGTTCGTAATTTGTAAATTATGATGACCTTGAACAATTAGTTCAAGGTCATTCAATTTATTTCAATTACTTCTTTAGTTTCTTTTGTGTTTAAAACATTTACACTAAAAAATTGATAAAAATACTTGTTTCGTCTTAAATCAATTAATTAACGTTAATTTTGTAGTTTTATTGGTTTATTTACCTCGGGTAAAAGGTAATTTGACTTAAAAAACCTTGCGGGGCATTTTTCTAATTTGAACCATTCTCCTAATCCTAATGGTTCTCGAGATAAATTTTGAATGACCTTGAACTAATGTTTCAAGGTCATCATAAGTTACAAATTTCAAACTCCCCCACTCAGTTTCGAGTGTCACGAAAATTTTGATCCATTAGATCTGGTAGTTTTCGATTTATAAGCCCTTAAATGTCGTGTCTTGATTAGAATGACACACACGACCTTATAGTTTTTGGTCTAACATTTATCGGCTTCCCATTAGTCAAATTAGATCAGTTGACAGCTGTTTAGACTTAAAATTAAACGTAGAAGACATTTATAATTGAAACTATTCTTCTAATCCTAACGGTTCTTTAGATAATATTTGAATGACCTTGAAGACTTGGTTCAAGGTCCTTGAAATTTTCTTTGCCATTTGTCCCCCTGCACCCTCGATGTAACCTGCAAATTTCAAATTCTTACAGAAAACACATTTTGAGTAATTGGCTTTGTATCGTTTTTTAGTTAACACCCTGTATAGCCCTCTCCCTTCCCCTTTCGAGAACACGCCTAATTCAAAATTGCATTCATTTCAAATTTGGTTTGATCCAAAAATGTGGTTTCTCTTTTTAGTAGTTTTATAAATTAAAAAATGGAGGTTGTTGTGAGACATGATCAACTAATCTGATCGCAGAAGATTTTTCCTATATCTCCTGCAACGTTTAACCGTTCGGAATTGCATATACCAAAATAAGTGTAATACAAATCATGATATTATACTCTCACTTTTTGCTTATTGATGAAATTTAGGTAAATTTAGTAGTTTCCGAGAAGATTTTCAATAATAATCTGTAACATTTCCTATTTAATTTTATCCGTAAATGCCATTGACTAATTGCATTTTTTACATTTGGGAGATTGACATACTTTTATCGAAATAAGCCTCATGCTACCAAAGTTAATTTTAAATCCTATGTAGCAAAAGAAACATTTTTCTATAAGTTGATTCTCCGCTTTCATTTGCTAATATAGAAATCTTAGATTTTTCAGTAATGCAATCAAAACCACCTTGTAACGCAATCACAAAATCTGTTTCTATTCTTAATTTTTTGAGAAAAATAATCAGCTACTTTATTTTAAACTAACTCATTTTAATACTGCTTCTTTCAAAGACTTTTTAATCTCCCTTTTATTTGAAAAATCGCTTATAGGAATTTCATGAATTTGTGAGCTGGCCATTATATGAAATCCCAAAAACTAGATCAACGCCATTAACTCCAGTTGATTATGTTTAAGTATTTCTTGCGGTATGGTTAGTTGTTTCAAGTACCTTAACCGTAATTTACATGATATTTATTGGAAAATTTAATATTTTACAAAAATTGATAGTTAGTATCATTCAAGATTACAAAATCAAATGTACAAACGTGTTTCTATAAAGATTACAGTTTGCGTTTTCACGCTACATAAAGCGTCAATTTTAAGACTGCTTTTAACTTTAGGCAATTTACAAAATTTTAATATGAACTTAGCCTACTTAGGTGTTTTTGGTGCTGAAAATAATAAAATAACAATCAATTTTCAAATATACCAAGGGCCTCAACAGCGTTAATTTTACTTTAAAATTGAACTTTCCTTTTTTTCTGTTTCCGATTTTGTATTGCATTAAAGACATGTACGAGACAAAAAATACACAAAGAAAATGAAATTCCTTGAATCCACAGTCCGAATACGGGGTACAAACAATATATGGTCAATGTTCGCACGATGTTTAAATTCTTATTTTCGGAAAAATACAATTGGCTATATTTATTTTTCATATATCTCATGTATGCGTGATTTAAATTGGTTTCAATATATCTTGCAGCTCTATAAAAAAAAACAATATTAAGTATATTCTACTCAAAGAAATTTGCTTTGAAAATTTAAAGATATCTTTAGCAGCAAATTTTTTTATTATATTATTTTTTATCTTTTACTAATAAAAATAATAAACATAAATTTTGTAAGTTTGACAACTTTTCGTTATAAGCCATAGTTTGGGACTACCCCTGAAAAGTAAATACTTTGTTGGCTACGGCAGGTACAAGATCGCTTTTTTCTGAGGTTAATAACTGATGTTTCACATTGTATTTAAATAATTATAAACATCGTAAGATATTTACGTGAAAAGAGGATGAAATATTTTTATATTGGTCAGTGGCCTTTTGTTTGTATTCGGGCTTTTGTAAACAAGTTATTTTGTTGCAAAAAAACCTTTTTCAATATTTTTGTAGCAAAAGTACAATAGCGCGAAATTGTATAAGGATATACAATCTCTTAAAGGGATACTTTTCTTAGTGCTAATGGTTGTAGCTCTGAAAAAATGTTTTATCAAACTTCTTCTCATAAATTTTTAACCGACAGCTATAAAGGCAGTAAAGGGACGCATAGAACACGCTCCTGATTTTTGGTTATGCTAATCCCTTACAATGTATTAAAATTGGATGGTATTAATATTGGCACATTGTATATTCTTTATAGTGACTACATTTGATTTTTTCAAATGATTTTATCTTAATATAAACTAAGGGTCATTCCATACGAAATCGACCAACGTTGTTGCTCGATAGTGGCGGATTTCTACCAAACTTTTTTTCGTGGTTTATCTACCTAAATTATAAAGATTAGTGGAGTTTGGCGGCATAATTTCAAAAATTTGAAAAGTTATGAATTTTTTAAATTTACCGCTTTTAGGCTTAATTTTGCGGACTTATTTTAATTTTGTTTTAATATCGCAACCGGAAATGACTATTTACATCTATTTTTCTGTATCTGCTCAAGTTTTCAATGTAGACGCTCGATTGGGGGGTTGCACTCAACGTTATATTTACCAGGAGGTCCACCTTGAAATTTAATGAAACTTAAACCTTAACATCTCCTTATAGATAGAACAATTTGCATGAAATTTGGTTTTGGAGAAACATTTATTTCTATCAAAACTATTTTTTTGAAATTTTCGATTTTTCAACATTTGCATTGAACTCTTTTCCAGTAGCTCCTTAGGGGGTAGACGTTATCGTTCTATTTAAAAAAAAGCGTAAACTCGGAATTTAATCATATTTTAAGCTATGCATCGACTGAGAGATAGAAAAGCCTCCCTTAAATTTCATGTTAGAGAAATTATTATTTCTATCGTAACGGATTAAATTCCGAGTTTACGCTTTTTATAAATAGAACGATAAGGTCTACCCCCTAAGGAGCTACTGTAAAAGAGTTCAATGCAAATGTTGAAAAATCGAACATTTCAAAAAAATAGGTTTGATATAAATAAATGTTTCTCCAAAACCAAATTTAATGGAAATTGTTCTATCTATAAGGAGATGTTAAGTTTTAAGTTTCATTAAATTTCAAGGTGGACCTCCTGGTAAATAAAACGTTGAGTGCAACCCCCCAATCGAGCGTCTACATTGAAAACTTGAGCAAATACAGCAAAGTAGATACCAAATTCGGAACCAGCAGACGTTTTCAGCTAGGATTGCTATTTTTCATATGTAAACAGTTATTTCCGGTTGCGATATTAAAACAAAATGAAAATAAGTCCGCAAAATTAAGCCTTAAAGCGGTAAATTTCAAAAATTCGTAACTTTTAAAAGTTTTGAAATTATGCCGCCAAACTCCACTAATCTTTTTAATTTAGGTAGATAAACCACGAAAAAAAGTTTGGTAGAAATCCGCCACTATCGAGCAACAACATTGGTCAATTTCGTATGGAATGACCCCTAAGTGATTTTTCACTATCACCGTTGATTTGCGTTGTTTATGTGTAAACTATCTTTTTTTTATTTTTTTTGTTTTAATTGCTGAGGCTAGTTTAAACTGTTCTTCAAATAGCCTTCGAGTGATTTAACTAAAATATTTTACTGTTATAACAAATTTGAAAATAATGTTTTCAACGTTTTATGTACTTCAAATTCCTGTAAGTTATGGTTCGCGCACAAAAACGTCGCCAATAATTCTCACTTTTAAGCAAGGTTTCCTAGGCCGTTGGAAATTAAAAAAATACGGGCTTGGGCGATTCAACGGACTTTGTCTATGGATATTTTGTGCAGAACCACCAACTCTCATCGGCTAAATATAACGTTTTTCATTTTTGAATCGAATAAGGAAAGTAAGCTTTAGTGATAGTTGTAGTGATTCAAGAAAACAATCCCCTGACATTCCTTTCGCCACCCATAATTCACTTACGTCGTTAGTTATTTTCAGTTGTTAAGCGCTTATGTTAACTCCTCCACGTATAATTTATTTAAGGGGATCAACAGTACGAATTTTAATTATATACACTGTTTTCTATAAATAGGTGCCAACTTAACATACTGCCTCGCAACTTTCTACTTTGATTTAAAGTTGGTGTTTCTTTTTACTGATATCACTGATTTATTTATAATTCAAAGGAAGTAAAAATTTGCAAGATCTGATTCGAAACCAGTTCCGTTAAATCGTGGCTAAAACCTTTATCAGCGTTTGAAACACAGGAAGTTATTTATAAAGATAAACATAACTTACCTATACTCAATTTGCAGCAATATCTTTTGCGGGATGCGTTTACTAAAACTCATCACTAGAAAATTATGATTGAAAGTATCCTTTGACAAATACGCCTTCTTGTTTTGATTCAGAAGTTTCGTTTTTAAATGAGATACATAAACCATAACTAAATTTTCAACGTCGACGACTGCACAACTATGACTTAAAAACATATCTTGGTTTTGCTCGCCAAAAGTTACAAACTTGTACAAAAAGGATTGTCTTTTTTTTTTAAATTCACGTCTCGGAAAAACTCGTTCTGTAACCATTCAAAGAAAATTAGGTTGAATTAAAATCATTTATAAGGTAATGGATAAGAAGCACGCAATCAAATATTAATATTATCCGCCATCTGTAAAAGGCCACCAAAATCTAACTCTCTCAAGCCGAAGAAAAGCCACATTGCTTGCGGCCCCATTTTAAGCTGGGATAAATTATTATTGTGAATGTAATTGGGCTTTCTTGCAGACCTCACATATGCAACAGCGAAAACCATATAGATAATTTGGACACACCTGGTTTTTGCTTAAAGCTCTTGTAGGTTGTCAAATAAAATTTAAACGCACTCCTATAGTCTCTGACAAATTAAGAACTGGAAGATTGTACAGTTCCTTAAAGCATAATCTGAGGTAAGTCAATGGCGTTTGAATTTCACAAAAAAAAAACATAAACAGTACCCAGTAAACACAATAGACCCTTTATATGAACGTAAACAATCCAAAACTCACCGGTTAACCCCATCCACTATATGTATTACAGGACTTTAACTTGAATATCAGGTACTAATAAATTCCGTAATACATCCTAATTCCGGGCTAAAAGAACGCCTCCACCAGATAGCCAAATAAACAATATTTTTACAAACAAAAAAAGTCAAATATATATGTATACATATTAATAGGACCTAGATTTCGGAGATTTGTTATATCCATAGGGTATCAACGAAAAAAACTGAAATTATCAATATTGGATGTTCCTCAGGTAACAAAATTTCATCACTATCCTTTTCCCTTGAAAATACATTACACATATTTTCACAGATAATTTTTATAGTATGTTAAAAGGTGTTGCGGTGACTAAAGTAACGATAAAACATTTATAAAAATGTTTTTATCTGAAATAATTATTAATGGGTTTAAGCAATTTTTTCTTTAATTTATTAATGAAATATAAAACAAATCATTATAACTAATTAATAGATACGCTAGATGGAATTTTAAGCAAAAAGTTAAGCGTGCGCTCAGAAGCAATATCAAGAGAAGTGTTTCAACAGAAATTCACAATCATTAACGCAATATTCTTTTTAATAAAAGTTTATTTTAAACCATGAAGTATCTGTCTCTATAGTATATTACTTACTATTTACTAGTACAAATACACAATCTGACTTTCCATTATACGACACCGTTTTTTAAGATAAATATCAGATGTCAATGAATTTGTTTGACAGAACAAAGAATACCAAAATTATTGAGCGAAAAAAATGGTCCAGCTGTTATATTAATTGCAAATAACCGAATGTAAGGGACCCCAAGGTCCCAACTGGGCATCGCTATTGAGAAATTGACATATGTGGTCCCAGCGGTTTCCGATAAATCAATTTAGTAAATTTAAGGGCCCCGAGTCCACCAATCGGAATTGCAATCACGATAAGATTAAATCACCAAAAAAGACTAATTGTTTATATTTGTAAACTCAGCGGTTGCAGATAAATTACGCGCAGCCGACGGCCTAAATGGGTATCGCCCCTCTGAGAGTTTTTCATATCCCATTCAATATCGTTCAATTTGTTACCTTAGTGGTGGCTGAAAAAAAAGGCCCAAAGTTATGGGTCCCCGAGTACCCAAACTAGTATCACGCCCGAAAGAGTTCTTCATACCTCAATCGTATGGTTCATATTTGTCGAATCAGTGGTTTCTGAGATATCCAGGTCCCAAAACAGTGGTTGCCGAGATATCAAAGGTCCAAACGGGTATCACACCTCTGATAGTTTTTCGTACCTCATTAAAGGACGATTCGTTTATATTTTTCGCCTCAGTGGTCACTGAGAAATCAAGGGCCAAAGATACGAGGCCCCAATGTATAATGTGATAGACCTATTTTAGCTCTTATTATATTTATAATATAAAATGATTTCATTCATGTGTTTTTAGTATAAAACGATATCGTTATATTTATATCATTATTATTATAAGCAGAAAAATATAATTTTTTATTTCATTTATTATTTTAATGGGTTAAAAACTTTAGTTATCTTTTCAATTTTTTTAATTTAAGAAACTTTTTATTTAGGCCTACTAAAAATTATTACCAACCTAAAAAATTCCTATTCGAATGGATATGATAAAATCAGTGTTAAATGTTTGAAGCTGTTTAAAAATGAAATATCTATTCCTATTTCTTACATTCTGAATTTATCGATTATAAATGGAATATTTCCCGAGGCTTTTAAAAAATCAGTAATAGTTCCTATTTTTAAAACCGGTAAAAAAGACTTGTTAGAAAAAATCAGTAATGTTTGTAAAATATTTGAGAAATTTTTAAAAATCAGTTAACGACCTTCGTTGAAAATAATATTATCTTGTCTATTAGTCAATTTGGTTTTCGAAAACACCTTAGTACAAATGATGCCATATTAGAAGTTACGAAGGAGCTTTATAGCTCGGTAGATAAAAATATAAAAAGTATTGGTATTTTTATAGACTTAAAAAAGCATTTGACAAAGTATCTCATCAATTTCTGCTAACAAAAAAATGGAAAACGTCGGGGTCAGAGGTTTACCTCTAAATTGGTTCAAAACTTATTTAAGCGATCGTTCTACTATTGTTATGTTAGATAATATTTAAAGTGACCCATGTTTATCAACTTTTGGTATCCCGCAGGGTAGGGTTTTAGGACCGATATTATTTCTAATTTATGTAAACGAATTATGTTTATTATGATGACACGCTGATTCTCTGTCATGCTAATAATGGACCAGAGGTCTTTAAAATAGCCCAAGAGTCGCTAGTTTTGGATGATAGCCTTTTGCTTTAGTCCCATTCGACCGAAATCCCATTCGACCGAAAGCGATTTTTGAGGTGTCCCATTCATCCGAATTCCGCCGAAACGTGCGGTTTTTATGTGTCCCATTCGACCGAACGCTGCTATATAAATTGGAAAATAAAATAGAATGAGCATGAATTATATTTTTATCTTCACCTAGTCAAGAAATGTAACTGAACCAAAACTGAAATATACACTACCAGCAAATAAGGATCTATAAATAAACCAAGGCTTAGAATACACCCAAAGTAGTAATGTATAAAATTCCCTATTATAATTTATTCTTACCTGTAAAATTTCTAAGAGTGGCTGGCTTATTTTTGTTTCGTAAATCATGATTGTGGTTAGGCCTTGGCTCTGACAATAATTTGACAAAAACATTTTTCGGAAAGCGATAATGAGCTAGAAACTCAAATTTTAATATCTTAAAAGATTCTGACCTACCATGTTGTATTATTTCTCTTATTAAAGTAGGTAAAAAGCGTTTACTTCTCTATTTATTTCCCGAGCTCTTTGCGTACCACAATTCGCCATTGTTTTAGCGAGCTTTGGGGCGGCTAGCGATTGCCGTAGACCACTCGCAAAATAAACAGAACGTATTCCTGTTTATTTTGCGATCGCGATGTCTCTGCACACAGATTTGGCGCGAATCTCGCGATTTTCCGAAACCACGCCCCATTTCTGTTAATTTGGCGATTCTTAAAAACGTCTCTGCACCGGGCCCTAAAATTTAATTTGCAGAGGTTTCTGAATGAGCAACGGAATGAAAGCTTTCATAGTCTAAAACAAGAATTATGTGGTATTTAGGCTCAAAAGAATATCTGAATATGAATAAATGATTAAACTTACCATTAAACATTTCATCAATGTAATTTTTATTTAAAATTACGTCCATCGCTTATCAATACGACGGAAAGTGGAACCGTTATACTAAAAATACCTATACCCTATACCCGCATGCGACCCACGTGACCACGTGAACGAAATTTGAAGGGTTAAACATCCGTTTGAGAGGAGCGTGAGCGCACCACAGAAACGAACATAGTGCCTCTACCATAGAGAACAATTTTTTGGCGGGAAACGCCAACGTCGCTTGTCCAGGGTAGAATACCCTTACTTGGTCTATGGTTCTTTATTGTGAAATCATGGAAATTGCGTTTTGAAATGCTACAAAGCAAAGTAAAGCTTACGACCATGCGTGGCATAAAAGTAGCTATGTCGACTTCCCCTTTACTGTAAAATCAAAAATAAAATCCATATTATTATTATTATTATAAAAAATCTAAGAACATATTGCTCATACGTTTAAAATCTAAGACAATACAGTACATACGTTTATAATCTAAGAAAATAAAATACATACTTTAAAATGTGTGTTAAATAAATAAATAATATATTAAAATTTAAATTATTGTAAAAAAAACAAAATTATTTTCGAAAAGCCCAAGTTGATGGCGCTTTAACCGCCAACTCTCGAAATTGTTTTCGCGCACCGTGGTCTGAGGTCTAAGCAATGTTTCTAAAAGTCATTTTTTTATGAAGTTTACTAGTTGATTTCATGAAGTGATATATCGTTGCCGGTGTTCCAAAAAGCAAGGAATCCTAAGCTGTTAAAATTAAAATCGGACGAGTGGTAGAATTTATAAAAACCGGCAAAAAACGGTTGACGGATCTTTTTGGTCTTATTGTACAAAGCGTTGCTTCGCGTATGAGGTCCGACTTCAACGTTTGGTATCTGTATGATTCATCGCTGGGCAACAGTCCCAACGTAGTCCTCAGTGACTAACTCTTCCTCCGAGAGCTTTCTGCTGAAATCGACCTCAAACTGAAAGCGTCGAAATGCGAACTCATTATCCTTAACCCTAGCGATTCTGATAAAGCTGGCATCCTCTTGATATTCGACTCGGCTGCCCCTTGTATCAAAGTCATTGGCCATTCCAATTATATCCTTCTGGGTGCTTCACTTTCGAAGGAAGCTATCTCAAGGTGTGTTTCTACCAAAATCGAAGCGTTGAATATATGGTTTCAACCATCAACGTTTATTTTTCTGTAGAAAAATTCTTTGAACATTCCGAAGCTTTTCTTCCTCCTTCGTAGTGTGGAAAGACGCTGCTGGCCACCACCGTTTCGATGATACTCTCTGTTTGGCCCTTCTAGAGGTTACCAATGCTTTAATGAATGAGGATCGCTGTATGCAATCCTCTTTACCAGTGGCCTCAGAATTCCCTATGCTTCGAAAAATCTCTCCCAGCTTTTCTCTCTTCGGCTTCTAGTGTCGTTGCTTTGGTGAAAGAAATCATCCTT
The DNA here is from genome assembly GCF_980474605.1 of Leiobunum rupestre. Classification (NCBI taxonomy): domain Eukaryota; kingdom Metazoa; phylum Arthropoda; class Arachnida; order Opiliones; family Sclerosomatidae; genus Leiobunum; species Leiobunum rupestre. The sequence goes on along the minus strand of NC_143392.1, from coordinate 56,751,215 downwards.
ACCTATATACCGCCCACTGCAGACCTTATTTTCCGCGACACTGTTGCCCATTGGGAACTCGTTATGGAGGCTAGCATGCCGTCGCCTGATCAACAAATGTATCAACGTTCGTGGGAAGGTCCAGTTATTGACTGCTCCATCGCGTCTTTGTCTAACCACGCGTCTAACGACATGGACAAGGCTCGTTTGCTCTCCGTGTGCAGTAAAGAATTCGAATTTTAGTTGATTGACTCTTTTCGGATTGCTTTCGCCCTTTGGTTGGGTTCCTGCATTTGTATCCCACATACTGGTGTCTGTGGTGGTCATGTCGATTCTTATGGTACGCACGGCTTAGACTGCAAAAATAACCCAAGAAGATTTACGCAGTTAACGATCTCTTACGTCGTGTGCTCGAATCCTGCGGTGTACCTTCTATTCTGAGACGGAAAACGTCCTGACGGCCTGTCGCTAGTTCCGTGGTTTGGTGGCAAATCCCTCGTCTGGGATTTTTTCGTGTACTGACCTGTTAGCACCCTCCTACTTGTCTTCCACTTTCTCAGCCCCTCTATAAGGCACTGAAGTGAAGGGGTTAGCGCTGTCACCTCGTAACAAAAGGAGTCCGGGTTCGATCCCCACTTGTGACGCTGAGAGATAACTCGCAACAATAAAATAGGTGGCAGAACTAACCAAAACCTTCCAACGTGGTTTGAACTATCGTGCATCGCCTCAGGCCTGGTTCATCGGAGATTTTTAACAAAAGAATAAACTCAGAGATATCCGCCTGATATAATCAGTTAGTCTGCTTTTACTTTTTTTAACCTTAGATAAACTTGGAACATACATAGGGTTAAGTGGAAATCTTTCAGCATATACCTATTGTGACATAGGACGGACAAAAAGGCTATCCACCCAACGTCCATAGAAAATACATCGCATGTCTTAAAATGTTCCACTGGATATTCTGGGAATCAAAAATTGATGACATTTCGTTTCTGAGGAACATCCATTATTGATAGTTTCAGTTTGGTTGGATAGTCTATGAATATAACAAATCTCCAAAACATAGCTGCTATGTATATTTTTGGGGAATTTTGTGTTTCCTGGGTAGCGCCATCTTATGGTACTCTTTTCCTTTAAGACATTTATTCGGCCTTTACCCTGGCTGAATTAAAGAAAAAAACCTAATACTCAGGTTGTGTGGGTTTGCTATTTTTAGGGTCGATCGCCTTCGAATTAGTCTAGCTGATTATTTTTATGATTACTATTACTTTAGGATATAACGATTTGTTTAAAGTCCAGACCATAAAGCGTAATAGCCTAGCTGATTATAATTATTATTATATTTGTGAAATGTTCAGCTAGAGGCCCTCGGTCTGAATAAAAATATCTACGTTTTTTCTAGTAATATTGTTTCGAGAAGACGACAAAACAGTGACAGTCTAGAAAAACAAACGTAATAAAAGTTCAATTTTAATTATTTTTCAATTTTAGGTATCCTATTATTTACTGGGTAAGGATGTTGTTTAAAGATATTTTCAAGGGTTCTAAGATATCAATCAATTTCTTTATCGTCTTACCTCTAGTGTTTTTTTGGATGATCCAAATTCGTAGAAAAATACGCACACGTTTTCCCTTGAGAACAAGTCATCTAACGAATCAATATTGGATTTCTTTGGAGCTACCATTTCTGATTTCAGATTACCAGCATACGCTTTGGTTAAAACTGCTATCCCTAATATCCATCCACCCATCAGAAATAATGAAAACTTTAAGTTCGATCTTCCTAAAACTGCTGTAAAATTAACAGTACAATTGTGTTTGTCTCTTTAAATAAATCAAAATAGTTTAAGAAAGTTCTTTTAAATAGTCATACAAACATTAGAATTAAGATAGGTTTATTTTATAATTTGTTGTTAAAAGGCTTTGTCCACCCACTACCACCTTCTTATTTTTCATGAACTTAAGGGACAATTTGATCAAACCCAACTATTTTCATAACAGGTTTTCTTTTATGCTCTTCAACTTGTTTATTGACAGTTTTCGTCTACCACCTAGCGTTAAAAATAAAAATTCCAAAATCATGGAAAATGTCACAATTTTGCCAAAATTTACAAATAACAACGACCTCCCCGATAGTGTACATCCTAGAAATTTCACATTTCTAGTTTATAATCAAAATGCCTGGGGCGATCAAATTAAAACATCTTGTACAGTATATTGACGAAAAGTTTTAGTAATATGGGGCTAGTATATATAAATTGGTTTAAAACCACTGATGGCGTAGAAATTAAATATATAACCAGGTGTTTAAGTTCATTATAATGGTATTTTCCACCCGGTGACACAGCTTAATATTCATTAAAATACTGTCCTGTAGCGTATGTATATTCACCACCTAGGGTACCCTCTTTATTTTTGCAAATATTCTAGCAAAGCTTTAATTTAAGTATTATATTTATATAAACTGACTGGTCATAAATCTTAATATTAAGATAATTTTTTGCCTCGTTGATTGACTTTAAAGTATAATATTTCCTGGTGGCGTAGCTATATAAATATTTAGGGATATCTCACTAACAAGGAGACGGCCCGAGGTGATAAACACCGATTTTGATCAAACTCGGGGATTTAGTAGACCACAATGTAACTTGAAAATTCCCTAAGGGAAAAATTTCAATGGGCTTCTGTTTTGCCATGGCAACTGAAAATGATTTTGACAACTCACTTTGAATATTTCGCTACAGGATTTAACAAGGAAAAATCATAATTAAATATTTAAAAAAAAATTAACATTGTGTTCTTTGGTTCTCAGAATTGGTCGTGCTATATTGCGTCCGATTCTACAATTCAACATTTGATTAAAAAAATAAAAAAATGGTCCTTAAGATTTGAAATTATCCTTTAACACGAAATTTTGAAATCTAAATTTATCCTTCAGAAAAAGGGTCCTTAGTAAGGAGTGTAAATAGTCCATAAGATAAAGTAAGCACCAAGATTTATCCTTACTTGGTTAATATTTTTAGATGGGCGCCTAAATAAATATTGAAAGTTAATAATCAGCTGTCATAGCAAACTTGTGTGAAAGAAGCACCTGAAAGCATTTTCATATACAAAATTAATATCATAATTTTTTAGTGACTACTTGTTCTAAATAATTAATAAGTGACTACTTGTTCTAAATAATTAATTAGTGACTACTTGTTCTAAATATTTGTTCCCAAAAATAAAGGTATGGTGTATTTAACAGTCATTAAATTGATATTGATATCTCCTCTTAGATAATCGAACATTAAGAATTGCTTTATGCTATATATTTATTTTCATAACATAATCCACATCTTAACTATTGAGGCCTTCTTTTAAATAAATATCTAACAAAAGTAGCTCCCGAAATGTATTATTTCTTTGGGTCATTGTATTGTGGCTAAGCCTTGTCCCGCGTGGATCAAGCTTCGCCAAAACCAACGTCTTCTGACAAGCATTTTGGTGATAAGTTTCGGAAACGCCTTTGGGTAAGAATTGTCCGCGTGGCCAAGTTTTGATTTTCTCTTTACAGATCATAAGGAAATGATTCCTTATTAAGACAGTTATAGTTGAATAAGAATTTACACCAAAAAACTGACAAGTTCTTTCTATAAAATAACCTTGGCCATCTTGTTGAAATGTTGCCTCCCCGCTTCAGCTGTTTTCTCTACCACTAAAGAATTTATGAACTAATTCTTAACATTGGCTGAACTATTCCAGGTCAACATTTGAACAAGTTGGGCAAGCGTAAAGACACTTATAAAATCAACTATTGTCCGAAGCTTATGCTTAAGGGGGAAGACTACTGTGGCCATTGTCTACTTTCGCGCTTTTTCAAGCTGAACTCTTTTAATTTTGTATTTGAACTTATAAAATTAATATTTAAGTGTAGAACAGCTTCTTGTTTAGTGCCTAAAATAATATTTACAATTTTATATTTAAAAGTAACTAAGTTATTACGTTTTAATTCAGACCCCCGGAGCTAAACACGTTGGGCAAGCACCCAAACTACCCTTTAGTTCGGACCTTATATCTCGTTAACTATTAATATTAGAATTATCAAAATTATTTTAAGTACGAGAGGAAGGTGCAGCCTAATAAGAAAAATATAATTCAATGATGTAATAGTTAAAACAGAAACGTTCAGCTTGAACTAAAAAGAGGCTTTTACTGTATTCTTCCCCCTTAAGAGTGAAATAAGGACTTGTCCTTCCCCAAGAATCCTTACTTATAAGGATAAATGTAGAATTGGACCCATGGCTTTAGATATTCCGTTCTATTACTATATAAGCATCGTCGGTAATGTTCGAAAATCAACAGTTTTTAAAGGGTTAAATTGATTTCCAATATCTCTTTAGCAACCCACATTTATAATTTTTTATACGTTTTATTATCCCATTTCAAAATTAAATATTTTAGTTAACCTGCAGCATTTAAAAAACAATAATTTTTAATAATAAATGTACTCACGATTTTGTAACAAATGCGAAGTTAAAACCCAGATGTTTTCAATAATGTCGCTACAGACATTTCTTTTAGAATTTGCCATATCTTTTAAAGGCCAAATGCATGATATCATAAAAACTGCAAGAGCTGTTGTAATCCAAACATTAACGTTAACCCCTTGGAGAGAAAATTGATGTATATCATTCTCTGTTGTTATTTGTATCCAGGTAAGAATTTTATGACCAACGGCACCCACAACTGGAGATACATGCCCGTATCTACTTTTCACTTTGAACTCTTTAACAAATGGTTGAGGATAAAAATCAATTAACTGTAAAAAATATCATATAATATATTAAATAATGTATAAAATGGTGTTTATTTCTAAAACGATGAGTCACATTGTAATAGTTTGCATGATTACTCTTTTGACCTAAATTGTTATCCCTTTCGCCTTTTTCCAATTACCCAACTAATCTCAAAACATCATTTAAAAAAAGAATAATATAGGTCCCCCGTTCGAAGCCTCTATTTAAAAGCCGGTCCCGTTAGTATAATCATATAAAAACAAACTTTTATTTAATAAAATATTGTATTTTACACTAAAAACTCTAATTTCTCCTTTTAAATATCTTATTTATTTTAAAAATAGAATAAATGTTTTCCCCACCTAAAGCCATTGTTGAAATTATGAACAAGATTCCCACTAATGTCCAGGATAGAATTTAAGGGGAGCAATTTTGGGGGACTGAAACAACGATGTGTGGGCTAAATAACGCCTCAAATGAACATTAAACATTTCCGTTAACTTTGTTTCAATAAAATCTCGCTAAGAAATTTTTTGCCAAAGAAAAAAATACATCCCAATACAAACGATTTTAATGCGAGACTGATTAGATTTTTAATTTCGCGCACTGTGTGCCAGCTCGAGTAGCAAAAAGATAATATTCTTATATAAATCATTTTGATATGAGTTAACAATGCAATATAACAGTTACTTTGTAATTTATTTAATTAAATATAAAGTGAATAGAAAATACTAAAATTCGGATTCTTACGCTCGCAATTTGTTCCTGACGCGAGTTTTTTTTATCAGCCGCCGATCTAATTTCGGTCATGTTGGTATATTTCGAGAAAAACACATTTATATTTCTAAAAATAATGTAACAGGCCCTAAAAACTTTAAATTTTAACTTAAAGATCCAAATTTATCTCTAAATAAGATGTTTTCCCTACTTAAAGCACGAATTTTAACCCCGGTCCACACTGTTCCGAAAGCCCGATATGTTGGCTAAAATTCCAGATAATGCATATAATAAATATTTTTACATATTTCGTTTATGCAGAATTCCTGAATTTGTATAATCTTAAAAATTTTCATGCGACCCCTAGCGACCAAGTTAGCTTCCTGTTGCGTTTAGGACAATTTTGACTTTGGCATTGGATAGATTAAGCTATTTATATCATGTAGTATTTTTTGGATGCTGATGTCTCTCGTGCAAATAAAATACGAAACGAAAACCATCTCAAAATGCACTAAATCAGCCATCTTTGACGGGCATTAACTCCCAAAGATGCAAGCCAATTTCATAGATCTTTTCACTATGGATAGACAATAAGTAATATAATGTAATTACGGTGAAAAATCGTTGCGATCTCTGTTAGTTCGGCAACCATTGACGATTACCTATGATAAAACAATTTCTTTAATATATCCCAAATCTAGCCGAGAATTCGTCGGTTTTTGGGCTGGAAAAATGAAATGTTAAAATAAATCGAAACTTAAATTTGCTCCAAAATATAATATTTTTTCTCTTGTTAGGTATAGCAACCTATGAAAGACACAACCTTGAGCTTTGTAGGCAAACGTTGTAAGCGTCTTTATTTTTGAATAACATTTTTACACACAATTTTAGTCTATATTATAGAAGTTTCCAATCAAGTGCGAACTTTATCCTTGCTTGGTTGTATACAATCCTTGAAGTCTTCGAAGACCACCGAAAGCAGACAAGACGATTGTTTTCAGTTACGAAATTTTTTTAGTGGATGGTCAACTATATGTCAATTCAGACAGAAAAAACAAAGAGACACTTTATTTATCTACTTACAAACAAAATTTAAAAGTACGTTTCGAAAATACCACCTTCGGCTGCGATGCAGGCTTGGGCGCGAACAATCATATTGTCGAAGGTGGCTTGAAGCATTTCCGGAGTTACTTCCCGGCAAGCGCTTACAATTCGTTGACGCAGCTCTTCAAGGGTCTCAACCGGAGTGGCGTACACCTTGTCCTTGACGAAGCCCCAAAGAAAGAAATCCAACGGAGTCAGATAGGGTGACCTTGCTGGTCAGTGTACGGGACCGGATCTCACTACCCATCGTTGTGTAAATTCGTTGTTTAGGTAATCTCTCACGGCTCTGTGGTAATGAGCTGGGGTACCGTCTTGCTGAAACCACAGTCTTGCTTGTTACGCCAACGGCAGTTCGTCAAGTTGTTGTTCTAGCTCATTTCTCAAAAAATCTAAATAATTCTGGCCATTTAGATTTTGCGGTAAGAATACTAGACCAATTACCCGGTTTCCAACAATACCAATCCAAACATTCAAGCGCCCAAATTGAAATTGGTGACGGTGTTCATATCCCTAGAGTGGATTTGTGTCTTCCAAAACATGATTATTGGGTGATTGTAAACCGTATCTGGCAAACGAGGATTCATCCGAGAATAGCATGTTGCGGAGGAATTGTGGGTAGTCGTGCACGAAATTTAGCAGTCAGTTACAAAAATCCAGCCGTTGTTGAGCGTCTCCATCTCGTAAACCATGGTGAAGCGTTGCTCTGTAACTTATGCCTATGTAAAATTTCCCAAATGCGAGTTTTACTGCAAGCCAAATCCTTACTATGTGGGTATGCGGCAAAATAGGCTAAAATGGTGTTTTCAAAGTCAAAATCCCGCTGACCAGGCTCACGAAATCGTGGTTGTATGTTACCATACTGGTGAAAGTCATTTACAACTCGCCTAACAGTAGTTATGGTTGGTCATCTATCTGGATGTCGTTGCTCAAAGATCTCACTCACTCGTCGTAGATTTCTTCCACCTTCCGCGTAGTAAATGGCCACTAGTTCCGTACGATCAGCTCTGGAATATTGAGGCATGATTGTTAAGATTGATTACGACAAAAATGTTACACAGTATGTATTACAGTTATTTTAATACTAAATAAATTTAAGGTTTTTACTGACCTTTAAACCTGTGGTCAATTTATCTTCTCGCCTATCAGGGTTTAAATAGGTTTCGATTACGACAAGTTGCAAACACAGGCCTATTAGATTAAAAAACTAATAGGAAAAGTCAATAGCTAAATTTTCACTCAAATTGTTTTCTCATAGCACCTAGCGGTTAAAATTTAAATTTTCAAAAAAAATAAAAATATTTTTCGATTTAGATGCGATTTTGGTAGAAAGTGTCTCCCGGGACGTATAATGTACAGTGAAATATCAATTTTCTAGAAAACATAGGTTTTGAAAAAATCACTTTTTCGAGCAAATTAAACACCCTGTTTATACTAGGTTAAAAATAGTAAACAAAGATTAGCAATATTTAAAAATAATACCTTATTTACCTTTAACATTTTAACCTGTTAAAAAAACGAAGCGGCAAAAGCCGATAACGGTTATTATCTTTAACACTCGATGAAAACTTTTTCAAGGTGACGTAAGTGAGTTTTGGACAAAGACGAATGAAGACTTCTGCGGACAGAGACTTGGTGAATATGTCCGCTAGCTGTTCTTTGCTCGGGACAAACATGCCATTGATGCTACCCTCATCAACCAGTTTACGAACGTAGAATTGACGAACACTGATATGTTTCGTTCGGCAGTGAAACTCTGGATTTTTTATGAGTTTGATGGCTCCTGCGTTGTCGACTCGAAGTGTCGGGACATAATCGTCTATTACACCCAGGAATGACTTAACCCGTTCAATCCAGACGGAATCCTTCCCTGCTTCGGTGGCAGGTACCAGATGAGCCTCTGTAGTTGATTGGGCAACGGATTTTTGAAAAAAATTACTGGAGTTGTACCAATTAGGCATAGGACTCCACACGTTGAACGTCTCGCCTTTTCACAGCCAGCCTAGTCAGCGTCGCAGTAAGGGTTTCCATCATTGAGTCTCCTGCCTTGAATAGTAGACCAAGTGTTGTGGTCCATCTGAGATATCATTAGATTCTTTTAACCCAGTTCCAGTCAACGACTGTGGGATTGGCCATGGCTTGAGATGCTCGATTGACAGCGTATTCTTTATCAGGCCGTGTTCCGGTGGCTGCGTATCTGAGACTTCCCATGGCTGAGGCGAACATGACCGTTGACTCGAAACTCTCTTGATTCTGATCGGTCGTGTCTGGACTGCCGGTCGGAGTTTTACTGGTTTGCAATCTTTTATGTTGAACCTGTAACGCTTTTCTACTACTAATATAGGCCTATAGGTGCCTAGCATTGACATATACTACTACTATGCTACTAGATAAAAATGGTTCGTAAGGACGCTAATAAATTATTAGGTACGGACAAGTTTTTGCCATACCCAGATTCTGATTAAATGATCAACTACTAAATTCACTATTAGACAAACATATCGAATCGAACTAATAAATAAAAAAACCAAACATTACCGCTAACAAATTAAATACTACTAGATTAATTTACATGACCCCCAAAATAACTACATGCAGCATGCACTCGACCAATGCCAGACTACTAAAAATACGCGGTCTACTATATAAACTAATTGCACCATATAAAAAGTACTCATCACTATTCTTGATTATCGTTGGTCTCGAGACTTGAAAATAAATGAATAATGTAGATGCGAGGAGAGAGTTCTTAGAGTTGAAGAGACGAGTTGAAGGCTTGAGACGTTGGAGATACGATGAGGTGTCGTGGTGGTGATGGGCAGAGGAAAACCATGGTCCGGTGATAACTGCTCAATGGGCTGGAGACATTCATAGATTGCGACCGGCGCGAAAACTATGTTCCTTTTCTTAAGGTCATTGGGAGCGCGGTGTTTAATATCATCCTTTCCTTTCGGTCCGGAGATACGGTTCCTCTTCTTCCATTCTTCTTCTTGTCTTCCAGTTTTGTTGTATAGGCCACGTGACGTTTTGGGTCCATCCTGGTTTTTCGTTACCCAATCGAATTACTATGACGGGCTGTCACGTGGAGAGACACTATGATTTGACCAATCACCAAATATCAACGCAAGGCTTTATTTCAAGCGCCCATGTGCTTCACATGTGTTTCAATTTCTTGAGATCACAAGACGCGCACACATTCGGTGACAATTACAACAAACAATAATATCGAGAAGCACTACTATAATTGAAATCATTGGTCGAGAAAATCTGGCAAAGGTTCGAGTTCAATAATAAATACACGTGGCATGCACACTATACGCTATTCACCGTCGATTCTAAAGACGATCGTAAAACTATAAATCAGTGCCTGGGTTGACAGGAGTGCAATTTCGGGCATCTTTAGAGATTCCTTTTAGCAGAGAAGAAACAATGGAAACACGTTGGATCCCGCTTTTGGCTTTTCGCTAACTACTTCTCATTCCTACAAAATATCGCGACCATATGGGGATGCCGAGGGACGAAAAATAATTGTTTCCGTAACAAAATGGAAAAGAGGGGTAACGTATTGAAAAATATTCGTTACAAGCCATTCCAAGACTTTTCCGACATAGGCGCTCTGGTGAAGAAATAGGGATCCGTCTTTCAACGTATCGATTTTCAGGCCAAGAAAGGTTGACGCTCTTCCCGCGATGATTTCGAATTCATCACTGAAGTTGCGAAGCAACTCGTCTACATCTTCGGTTGAACTTCCAGCGATCAGACCATCATCAACTTAGAGGATGAGGACCAAGAAAACGTCGTTGGTTGTCAGGTTATACAGGCTTCGATCTCCAACAGTGCTTTGGAATCCATAGTTACGTAGGAACTTGTCGATTCTCTCGTTCCAGCATCGTGAAGACTGCTTGAGACCGTGAAGACTTTTTCGTAACTTCCACACTCTTCCGCTACTGTCGTCGAAACCTTCGGGTTGACGCCCATAGATTTCTTCGAATAGCTTTCTATGAAGAAATGCGGTTTTTACGTCAAATTGTCTTAGAAAATTATTTTTCTTAGCGACCAGACTGAGAAAAATTCGTAGCGTCTCGAAGCGAGCAACTGGTGCGAAAGTCTCGTTGTAGTCTATACGTTATCGTTGCTTGTAACATTTTGGCACGAGCCAGGCTTTATATTTAACAACAGTATCATCTTCATTCTTCGTACGAAAAATCCAACGATTTCCGACGATATTCCGACCAGGTGGAGGATCAACCATCTCGTAGAACTTGTGTTTCTTCATGGCTGACAGCTCGTCTGCCATGGCCTTCTGTCATTCTGCGGAATCGTTGCTTGAACATGCATTTATGCAGTCTGTGGTAGAATATCGCAGATCAGGAAAGGTTTATTCCCTCGATGACAGATATGACATGACTGAACCTTCTTAAGCTTCGAGCTATCACGGAGTACCGGACCATTGTTATCAGCACGGTTGTCTGATATTTCGACATAGACTGTCGCCTCATCGTGTCCGGTAGCCACGTCTTCCGTCTTTTGAATAATCAGCAGCTCTTGTTTGCATGCCTGATGGTGCCTTAGCGGCTCTGGTTGGTCCGTTTTTCGATGAGTTGGTGGATCTGGTTGGCCGGTCTGTTGGTGCGTTAGTGGCTGGCTCTGGTTGGCCAGTCTTCGCAAGCCAAATCGTCGGTCAGCTGTTGGCCCTGGCTGGACAACTCCTCAGTGACAGTAATCCAGGAATCAAGAACGCACATCTCGGGTTTGAATCTAACATCTCGATATCTTAGTACATTGTTCAGCTCTGTAACATAAACTTGATACCCGTTCGCATGGTCTTCATAGCCAACCGGGAAACCTTTGTATGCCTTCCGAGACATGTTCTTTAGGTTCTCTTTTGGTATGTGAACAAAGCATTCAGTGCCAAAAACTCGCAGATACTGGATCGATCGGTTTGTCTTCCTTGACCATAGTTCATACGGTGTCTTCCCAGCAATGCATGTCGGAGCTGTTCTGTTCAGGACATAGACAGTCGTGTGTACCGCTTCAGCCCAGAGTTTCGGTGGTAGGTCTGATCTGGAATGTAACATGGATCGTACAGACTCCATGATGGTGCGATTTTCTCGTTCAGCAACCCCGTTCTGCTCTGGCGTATATGGCATTGACTTGCGATGATTGAGACCTTCTTGAGTATTCTTCGTCGGCATATTCAGTTCCATTGTCCGCGACCAGATCTTGTACTGTGTGATTGTGGGTTCGGCAAAGGGCAAGGAAATCTTTGGAGCAGTCGACGACTTCGGGTTTTTTCGTTAGGAAATATACGGCTCGAACGCTGGAATACTCGTCTTTGAATGAGAGGTAGTATTTCTTCCCCTTCATGGACGGTGTCGGTGATGGTCCCCAGATATCTGAGCGAATTCTTTCACATGGTTCCGTAGCCTTGTCCAAACGAGTGCCGAAGCTGTGCCTAGTAATCTTGCCGTAGATGCACCCTTCACAAAGCTTGTCAGACGTCTGGTTTAAAAGTTTTCATATCCGAGTCTTCTCAAAGTTACTGCAACATGGCGTTTGTCATGATGACCCATGCGTTCATGCCAGACTTAGTGATCAGTGATCTGCTTTTCGGTCATTTCTAAGATCTGCTGCGATGTGAGCGGAGCGTGATGGCTGCTCGACTTTGATATCCAGACGATACAGACTCTCGACCTAGCCAGGTACACAGAGTCACGATTCTCTTCATTTGGCTTTTTGGCGAAAAAACGTTGCAGGCAAAGTCACGGATGTGCTAGACATTGTGGAGGACCTCTTGATCTGGAACTGAAACCTTATGTCTCCTTCACCATCCGCTGTCATCTGCGTCTTGTTTTCAATCTGAAGAGTCTCTGGAGTAACGATATTAAAAAATATCTTGACCCATAGTGTACCTTATCACATGCTTATTTTGTCATGGGCTCTTGGACTATAAATTGCTGCAATGAATAAGCAGTGCATAATGTGTAATGGAATCATAATGCCCAAAAAGAACAATTTAAATTTAAGCGAATAATGTTGAAAGATCTAATCTCAGAAATAGGTATCTTACATCGGTTGCTATTCTTGAAAAGGGAAAAAAAATACTATTTTTCAGCAAATTTCAGTTTCGAAATTTTTTTTTACATTTAATTTTTCCAACCCAAAACTGCACAAATTTGGGCGAGATTTGGGCTATATTAATCATAGGTAAACGTCAATGGTTACCGAACTAACAGAGATCGCAACGATTTTTCAGCGTTATTACAATATATGACTTCTTGTCTACCCATAGTGAAAAGATCTATGAAATTGGCTTACATCGTTTGGAATTAAAGCCAATCAAAAATGGCAGATTTGGTCGATTTTGAGATGGTTTTCATTTTGTATCTTAATTTGCACTAGAGACATCACCACCCAAAAAATACTACGTTATATAAATAGCTTAATCTATCCAATGCCAAAGTCAAAATTGTTCAAAACGCAAAGGAAGATTACTTGGCCGCTAGGGTCCGTATAAAAAAATATTTGTATTCTGCATAAACGAAATTTGTAAAAATATTAATTAATCTATTATGTGCAGCATCTAACTGGAAGCCTTATTTTTTTGTTATTGTGCTTAAATGTGTTTCAAACTGTTACGTTTTTATAATTCCTAGAATAAAATTTCTAAGATATCCTGGCTTTTGAAAACCTTCGTGATTTTACGAATTGCCGCCTTGATATCTAATTTTGACAAGCAGAGAATATGTTCAACGATTTGACTTAAGGAAAACATTTCTTTTTATTGAGATTAAAAATAAATCTCGTAGATATCTTATAGTTTTTTTATAATTTTGTAATGATTTAAAGAGGTAGAAATGTTAACTTTAGTCTCTGCAAAACAGATCTTAAAATGAAAAAATAATTTATCATATTATGGAAAGGAAAAAGAATTAGAAAATAATTTAACAAAATACGGTTAGAGGTGTCATACGTTGTGAAGATAAAAACCCAATGTTATAATTAACAACAAAATGCTTGGAGAAAAACACAAATTTAATATTGTACATCAACAAAATTTATTAAACCTCGTCTGATTTCTAAAGACCTTTCTGAACAACCAAATTTAAGTTTCTTATTAACTTAAGAAACATATTTAGAGAAAAATCCAATGAAGTCTAAAATAACTTTAATCGTAAAAATATTTTGTCAACGTTAGGGGTAATACAAACCGGTTTTAACCGGTTTCAAGAACAGTAAAGATCTAGAATTTTGTATAAGACCAACAATCATTGAGAATTAACTTACTCCTTTTTTAAATGCACGAAATAAAGTTTTGACATCAGATAGTTCTTTCCCATACTCAAACTCAAGAGTTTTTTTAAATTGGTCCAAGTTTGTGTAAACTAAACTGTGAAAAATATGGAATTTATCAAATAAATAACACAAAACCATCAGGAACAAGTGAATGAAAAATATATTTTATTAATTGTTTGAAATCTACCAACGTGGCCTAGATCAAACAAGCATATTAGTGAGGTGGCGGAGTGGTTACTACACTAGCCCCGCAGCAAGTGGAGCCGGGGTCGATCCCAGCTTGGGGTAATGGGTGAAAACTCGGAACAACTCATTCTGCGTTGAGTTTCCAAGTTCTATCATCACTAGTTTAAGCAGTTTTCCCCCGAGCTCTTCGGTTTCCCCTTCCATAAAAGGAAGGTTAACGGTTATACTTACAAGGAGAGTACCCGAAGTGTTTATTGCCGATTTAGTTCAAAGTCGGCCGTAATGTAGACCTATATGAGATATGAAATTTCCCAAAAGGAGACGTTGCGCTACCCATTCGATTTGCCATGGCAACCGAAAATGTTTTTGACCACTTACAACCAAAATAAGATTTTTTCCTTATTTTACCCAAAATTTGTTACAAATTTACCCTAAAAATGTTTCAATTTACCCAAACTTGTTGAAATTTACCTAAATGTGGTGAAAATTACACATTTCGTGATTTTCAAAATTTTCGTAGCTAGGACCCTGTGAAACCGAGAAAATCCATTGCTTTTTTAAATGGAGATTTTATTGTTTTAAGTGATCAACACCATTTTCGGTTGCTATAGCAAAACGTCTCCTTTTGGGAAATTTCATATCTCATATAGGTCTACATTACGCCCGACTTTGAACAAAATCGGCAATAAACACCTCGGGTACTCTCCTTGTTAGTCTAGGGAGCTGTTGGCGTGGCATGAAGGGCTTTCCACCAGCCTCCTACGCATTGTAACCGGGCCACCTGATTAAATGGCTTTAAAAGTCTTGTTGATTATTATAATGTTCACAAATCCAAGGTTGCTAAAATCATACATTTAAAGTTAAATGCAATTTTACTTGTCAGGATGATTTGAAATAACTTGGGAAAGGAAAATGCTCATCCCCTGCGTTACTCATTCATAAAAGCATCGAGCTTTAATTTATAAGGATGATTTTGCCGATTCACTACGGTACGCTATTTCCGCTACTGTGTAGTGTTTAATGTTAATAACACACTTAAGACCTTATTTTGATATGACAGCATGGATTTCTTTCTTTAAAAACGCAAATCTTTTTATTACCGGCATTAAAGAATCATGCATACAACAATCAAAACATTTCTTAATAAATTTGACATTTTCCCTCCTCTTCAGTAACTAACACTAATGCTAGTTTAACACCAATCAGCGGTTTAAATTATTCTGTCTTATTGGACTGACAACGGTATGCCATTCAGAAACTAAAATATGATTTAATATCATTAAGACAAATTTCGGGCAATTTATTAACCTTCCATACTTTCAAAGACGAAGGGCATTTACCACAACACTTCTGCCACAAAGGGCTTCTCTTAAAAATATTATTTTAATTTTTTTAAAGAGGCCTTTATTAAATAAACTTTCTCTTTTCTTTATATTGCTATTATTCATAAGTCTTAAAAAAAAATTACTATCATTTTCCTCAAATAAAATAGTAGAAAGGAGCTTTCGTAGGTCAACTTTAACGTATTTTGGAAAATTAATTATTACAAAAAAATACCTTGTGTTTCCTAGATTATTCAAGGCATATTGACCAAACGTTAATTGTATGGGCCAATCGAATTTGAACTCCCCTAATTCAAAAGACTTTTGAAACTTCCAATATATCTAAACGAATAAAAAAGTGTGTAAGTAAACCGAAACCGTGTCTTAAAACCCGATCAGCAGCTTCGCTAAGAAATAATTTTAGGTTTTTTGAAGACTCGAAGATGCTCTGCAATTCGGGCCACCAAAAGTCTCAAAATGATACAGAAATCCAAACAAATTTGACTCTTTTGACCATTCTGAAATTTAAACTGATATTGCGTTGGAGGAAACCTTTTTTACGCCTATGAAAAACGCTTGAATATTCTGCATAACCAATTTCTTAATTTCACGGAATGCCAAAAATTTTATTTACGGCGTTTTAAGTTTAGCAACTAATGTCATAAATTTCAAACGGGTAAAAATTCCTCAACCATTGGTCGTAGATAAATATTAATTACTCTTTCTATAAATGAATCGACCACTCTAAATCCAAAAAAAGTTTCTATGGCGTTAAGTCATTTTTTAAAAAGTTGTTATAAGCTACATTTGACGTTCCCACCGAAAATATAACTTTTTTTGCAAAAACCAATGATTCGACGTGAAATAAAATAAAAAATATAGTAAGTAAGCATTTCGCTATCTCTTACACCTTTTGAGAACAAACGTAAAAAGTGCAAAATTCGCAACGGCAGAAGACTTTTAAGACATTCTACGTGAGGCAAAAGCTCTTACAACATACTTTTACCGTTACCTCAAAACATTTTCATAAAAGAAAAAAATCTTTTCAAAATACACTTCTTAGCAGTGCTTTAAAAATTGTAAAAATCAATATCTTTGAAATTATATAGGACCAGTAAACACTCCTTGCTATTTCATAACAATTAACAAATGTTTTCCGTAAAATGCAGGTTGTCTTTTATTTAAACAATTAAGGAGCCAAGGAAAAGAAAAATACTTTTGAATTTTCTTACCGAGGGAATACTGTATGTTATAGCAAACGTTCCATTATGATCTTCCATATTTAAAATCAATTTATTTTGAACCAAAAATTTCAAACTCTTTCTTCGAAGATGCTGAAATAAAGATATATCGATTAATAATTAAAAGAGTTACAATAATTTTAGGCCTACCTTTTTTAAATATCATATTCATATAATCGAATATCAAGTAATGTAACCTAACCTTACTACGTCAAAAGAACCACGCTTTTAGAGACCATGAAAGAACCATTGTCTTTTTAAGAAGCTTTTAAAAAGTCGTATTCGACCAGATTGCCACATTTTTCGTTATAATGATCGACAATTTTAAGTATCATTATGACTACATTGTCAAGGAAATATACATTTCAGGATAATACTTTGAAGTATTTTTATTGATATTTTGTGGTAGAAATTTTTTTACGACATTCAATGCAACTCAAAATAAAAAAACGCATTAAAACCATTAGGAACACAAAAATGAACTTTATATTATCTGAATGTGCTCTACATGTAATGCACTATGATAAAAAGAACAATTTGGTTTTCAACCTGATGTGGTCTAATTATTATCACAGTAAACTTATAATGAAACAGAACATTTTTGTATCACGTTACTCATGTCGAAAGAAGTCAGAGATAAATATTAACATTTTTCTTAAGTAAAGACCGTTATTTAATAGGGTTGTTAAGATGGTTTTTAGACAAAACCATTTTCGATATTTTAGAGATTTATTTTAGTGTATACTTATATGCATATAAAAAATTGCATCAAGGGTTAGTCACGCTTTATTTATTGCAGTTTGTATTTCCAGGCTATATGAAGCGACCTTTCATTATATGACAAGAATATGAGGGTAAAATTAACGAGCAGTATAAGAGCGTTAGAATTAGAGGTGTCCTATTGAGAAGAAGAACTGTTAATTGTAACACGTGTGTGACGTGCCAGTAACGTAGCTAAGATTTTAATTCTCAGGTTTCACAATTCCCAAAAAAAACATTTGAATTGAGGAACCACTAAGAACGTTATTGTTAGCTTGACTTAACCTTTTTCTTAATTCTTAATGTTTTTCTCTTAAAACTCTCTTTATAATATCTGTAGCTTTTTGAACGTAATGAAATGATAGACTGTAAGCCCTCAGTGAAGCTGAGCTATTTCCAATATTATATGACAATTTTTAATAACTTCCGATTAATATATTTCAATGAGTTAAATTCGAAAAGGTTTTTGTTATACGTTAAACTGAAATCGTTATTCTCCGTAAACGTCTAAGTCTTATCAACGTTGTCGTTGAATCATCTAAAGCACGTTTTTTAAAGGCTTAAATTTCAGAACAATATAAATTATAAGGTTTGTGACTTAAAGTTAAATTTGTCTCTTGTTTTTCGGCATGACTTCATTTTTATTATTTATGACCAAAAAATTAAAAAATGATGATTGATTTTAGTAAAGAATAATTTGGTAGATTTAATTAACATTTTTCAATATTTAAAATACGGTGTTCATGTAGTTCAAAATTTATATAGAATATAAATTAAACTGAATATCCACTAAAAGGAAAATTTATCAATTTGTTTGTAATTGATCATTATACATGTATAATTGGTTTTGGCTAATTACATAATTATTATATGGGATTTCTAAATGAATTAGCATACATATTTAAAAGTTATATTTGAAATTATAAATTACAAGTAAGGTTCCTGGCAGTCGCAACGTAAGATTAGCGTATAAAAGTCATCACTGTGTAGTACGCTGCATGGGAAAATAGCCTATGAGAACTGTAATTTTTTTCGTAATGCCTTTGATCATCATTAGCAATACATTAGTGGCCAGGTCAATTTAATTTAGTTTCTTCTCGTCATTGGCATCCTTGACACGTCTTTCTTCATTTAAAATTTCACCCATGTCCACAAAACCTACAAGATCACCAGTGGTACGTTTGTAAACTAGTTTCAGATAAGATTCTTTAATTTTCATCTCAGCTTTTAAAAAAGGCGACTATTTTGTATACTCTTCATAAAAAAATTTCAAGTCTTCCATTTGGGTTTTTAAATATTCCGCTTGAAAACCTGACTTTGCGGTCAAGGGCAATGCGTAATTGTAACGCGTTCTTTGACAAGGAAAAGTAAGCGCTTTAGTTTTCCTTAAGCATTCACGGTCATTAAAAACTTTACTATACTGGGATGCTGATAATTGTTGTTTTAAAAAAACCTGGGAAAAATCTTTCGTCGAATTCATGTTCGTTTCAACTATTTTTTTTAAAGATATCAGTCTTGTTTAAATATTATGTGGCCCTCTTCACGAATCATTTTGTGGTATTTCAGTCTTATAAGTTTGGTTTGTTCATGGAAATACATTTCCCTTCATTTTCCGTTCTTTACACTAGAAATTAGCTGATTTTTGGTCATGATTAGTGCTCGGAATTGTTTATTCATTATCCACAAAATTTCCGATTTATTTAACAAAAGTTGGTAAAAAGAATATAATTTTAACTTATTTAATTATGTTTTTTACGCAAGCAAACATTTATTTGAATTAAAATGGTATTTATTTAAATAATTTTGTTTAAATAATAGGCTTATCCACTTTCGATTATTTAAACATTTTACAATTATTATTCAAATATTGGTTATTTAAAAAAATATTATTTAAATATCGCCGAACTTATTTTATCCATGGATAAAAGTTAATCGAACGCCGACCTCTAGTCATGATACTCACAAGGAGATTACCCGTGGTGTTACACACCGATTTTGTTCAAACTCGGGGGATTGTTAGACCTTCATGTAGCTTGAAAAATCCTTAAGGGATTTTATTCAATGGGCAATGGTTTTGCCATGGCAATGAAAAATGTTTTCCACGTTGAAAATAGCATAGGATTTTGACCGATTCCAAGTGTCCCCCTTTGTGGAAAATTTATAAAAATTAACGGAAAAAAATCCAAATTGATCACATTTTGATCAATTTGAACCAAATGGGTGAAAATGAACCGATATGGCTAAAATTGGAAAAAATGTGAGAAAATAATAAAAAAAATACAAACATAGAAAAAAGTATTTCAAAATTGATTAAAATAATTATTTTTCGAAATTGAAAAAATATTGATCAAAAACAGTAGATTCAAAAAAATTCATAGGAATTGACTGAAATTGAAAATTTGTGTAAAATTGTGTTTTATTGAAAACAAAGTATTTATTTTGGTCAATTTGATCAAACTTGACCAAAATTGGAAAATAATAGATCTAAATATAGCCCAATTTTAAAGTTTTGTAAAAGTCATATAAAAATAAACTAAATTCGATCTACTATCTCCAAATTGTTTGAAATATTGTTTTTTTTTCAAAATTGTAAAATGTTTTAACACTAAATTTTTTTTAATAAAAATCAATAGTTTTGATCCTAATCTATGGAAATTTATTTTTATATATAAATTGCTTTTTTAATTATTTTCTGAATCTGGAAAATAATAGATCAAAATTAGCAAAATATTTAAATTTTCCAAAAAAGTATGAAAATTTAAAAAATCAGTAGTTTCGATCAAAAACCGCATTAATTTCCAATCAATATCCGTTCCGTTTTTTTTAATTATACTTTTTTTACAAAATTTAAAAAATTTGCTAATTTTGATCTATTATTAAAATTTTTCAAATTTGAAAAAAAATCAAATACAAAAATATTTCAGACAATTTTGAGATAGTAGGTCGAATTTAGTTAATTTTTACATAATTTTAACAAAACTTTAAAATTGGGCTAATTTAGATCTATCATTTTCCAATTTTGGTGAAATTTGATCAAATTGACCAAAATAAATACTTTGTTTTTCAAAAAATCGCAATTTATCTATACATTACTCCAATTTTACACAACATATAAATTTCCGTCAATTCCTATGAATTTTTATCAATATTTTCCAATTTTATATTTTTTTTTCAATTTTGAAAAGAAAAAATATTTTAATCAATTTTGAACAAATTTTTTCAATGTTTGTATTTTTATATTCACACATATTTTCCAATTATAGCCACATTTTCACCCATTTGGTTTAATTTGATAAATTTTATTTTTTTATAATTTTGGTTTTTTTAAATTTTTTCAATGGGAAAAATTCCATTTTATGTTGTCAAAAACATTGCCATGGCAAAACCGTTGCCCATTGAATAAAATCCTGTTAGTATTTTTCAAGTTACATAAAGGTCTACCAACAAATATTTTTGAACAAAATCGGTGTGTAACACCTCGGGTCAGTCACTTCTTTGGGGTGCCAGCTTTATTTATGGAGACTAGTTTGCGTAAACCATTGCGGAGTATTTTGCAAATTTTAACAACGCTGAATTCTATCATCCTTATGGAACAAGAGTAAGTATTCCTTCGAGTGAAGATCATCACTGAGGTGGCTATAAACACCACTTCCAAATGATATATTTGGAAAATCTTGCTTCGAAATTGCCGGGCAAACACAAAATGTTTTAAGATATTCTAGGTTCTTGGGAATTTCAGTGGTGTCTCCTATTTTGAATTTTATTTCTTCTACAATGAAATTTGAAGAAGGCATTTCTTTCCCCAATAAAATCAATAGAGTTGTATTATCTTTATAAATATAATATGACAAGACTAGAACCTCTCCCTTGACATTATCAATGTCGTAGTAAGTAGTCCAATTTGTAGGTCACCCAAACTTATTAAAAAGGTCAAACGAAACTAATTCGGCCTTTTCATAACGAAGGAAAGCACATGGCACTGAGAAGTTGTGAATTTTTTTATTCTTCTTGGGGGTATTAGTTTCTTCTCGACATGTATCACTTCTTTTTAGTGACAGTGAAGTTGAAATGTTTGCGCACTCCTTTGTTTATATTATAAACTTAATCAGATTCAAGATTATTTACATTTTATAAGAAGAAATACGTACATTTTAATTATCATATTCAGGATCAACATTGATTATGTCGGGTAACTAGTTATTATTACTAGAAGTGGAACTTGTTAATTATGACTGCAATTGTTCCTATATAATCTTGCGTTACCACTGGTCTATGATCATTTCAGATTACAACTTATAGATGCAAATGAGTAGAATATTATAATTTCTTTAGAATATCTGGATAACAAATATTATTTTAAAGTATGATTACCTTTTCATTTAGTTGAACTGGATTTGAATTTTATTTCGAACGCCCATCGCTTCCAAGGAAATGTTTCGAGCAAATAAATTTTTCAGATGAAGTCAAGTCCCAACCATTGGCCCCTAACCATTGCTGAAACTTAATGTGTTGGTTTTGGGGATTTCGATGTCGAGAAAAATTTAAAAATGCACCTTTTACTAACATAGTATCACTTCGAAAATCACCGTAATATTTTTTCGGGGCCATAGCTAAAAAATTCATAATAAACTCGTTAACCAGGATAGGGAGATAACCGACATTTGGTACCAGATTTTTTACTCCCGCGAATTACGCACGGTAGCACTCCAGTCGAATAGCGTGACAGTTCGAAGATAAATAATCTATGGGAGCTTGAGAAAGAATTGCGAGTCCTGTAGTAGTTTGCCCATGTGTACTCTTTGTTACAAGTGGAATATTACCTTTAGTTATTTGTGCAGTTCCATGCAAATTATGACTCTGTAGGACATCTTTTACCACATTATTTTTAACTGCGACACACAGTGCATTTTAAATAAACAAGCCTTTTATTGCTATAGCAGAGGCTTGTTCTGTTTCGAAGAAGTATTTTCTCATATAAGTGGTATCGCCATCTGTCACTAAATTAATATTTTTACACTTCTTTTTTAACGCTTATTTTGATTTCAATTGAATATGAAATCAATTCATAGATATTTCTGAAAAGAAAAATGCTGCAATATTGGAAGAAAAGCAATATAACCTTTTTGAGATAGAGCTAATCCTAAGATTAATTGCCTGTTGAAGACTTCCAGTTTTCCATTTAAACTATTAATTGATTGACTTTGGATTATTTAAACACGGAGCTTGTGCATCACTGCCTCCATCTATTTCATATCTAAAGATGTAGTCTAGGAAATAGACTAAAAGGGGCTATTTCAGGAACTTTTATGTCACAAGCGGTATTACATGATAAGATTATTTCCCTCAATGTTCTATAAAATGAAAATAAAAATTATTTAAGATAATTTTCCTAAAAACGGTACTGTAAGGTTTGAACAGCTAAAATGAACCGTTTTTAAGTAACAGTTGCGCAAACATATTGCTGACGTCATATTCATTTCCCGTAGCGTTAACTCCATTTTAAATGCCTTTACCTTAAAGAAATTGGAAATTATCTCCAAAAGCGTTACGAGCTTCTTATAATGTTAATGGTGTTTTTTGAATCTACAGTTTTTTTAAAACTATAAACGGTAGTATATTGATATTTTTATGGTTCGTTATTTATATTTTCGCAATTTTCAAGCTATATTGAATTTGAAATTGAGAAAGTTCTACAGCGACATCAAAATCATACGAATATCGAAAGGTCAATAAAAATTAACAAGTTTGGCTAGAAAAATACACTTGCAATTCTTTTCGACTACACACTTTTACTAAAGATAACTGAATCATTCTTTCATACTCCTTCTTATGTAGTCAATTTGTTTTTTATTTTACAAATAAATATTTAAATTGGTTTGTGGTTTAATTTTTTATTAAAACGCTTCCTTAATTAAATTAAAGAAAATATTTTCAGAAAAAAGAGTTTCGTTCAGATAAAACAATTATATAATTATATTTGAAAAACCTACAAAAAATCCATAAAATATTAAAACAATCAAAATGCTATTTATTTCTACATAAGATTATAACGTATTTTAGCAGTCTATATATAAAACCATGAATTTATTCATTTTAAAACGCACTTTTGTACACGTTTCCTAAAGCAAACTTAATATTTTGAACAATAACGTTAGAATAGCAACGACATTTTAAATGAATAGACAGTATATGGAAATTTTGTTAATCGATAGAAATCCAAACTAAGTCTCATATAAGAAACGTTTTTGTTCTGAGAAAAAGATAAATTTTTTTTATCATTAAAAACTATAAAATAGGCGTATTTTTTCATGATTAGGCTGAAATCATCATTTAACAGCCTTTCCTTAAAAAATTAAAAATAGTTTGTGATTAATTTTTTAGCTCGCAAACATTTCGTTTATCAAATTTCCAAATATTGATAGATTCAAAACTATAAAGTTTCAGAACCTTTTTACACAGTAATTATCAATTAAAAGGCATTTAAAAGAGATAAAGCAATATTAAAGCTAAATTTACAAATTAATTTTGGTACTAACAGTAATTTGATGTACTATTTAATTGAACGGACAACATCAAACTAACAATCCGCTAATAGTCGATTGTGAAATCTCTCTATATAAAAAAACTAGAAACATTCGTTAATCTTCTGATAAATGAAATCCCTCCAGTGAGTTCCACCTTTAAATACCCTTCATTTGCTTTTCATAAATTTGTAATCATAATTCAACAACGTAGGACATTATTTTTGAAGGCCGTTTATCGCCGATAAATGGTGGAGCGTTAACGTATTCGCCGGGTTATAGGGGGCTCTATATATTCTTCGTGCGTGGGGGGTCACGAGCGAGGTAGATGAAGGCCGTTTATCGCCGATAGATGGCGGGCGCGTTCCCGTAGTCGCCAAGTTTGAGAGGGGCCTTCTTAATGCGTGGGGGGACACGAGTGAGGTAGACGAAGGCCGTTTATCACCAATTGATTGCGGGGGAGTTACCTTTTTCGCCGGGTTATATGGTGATATTTTATTTACTTCATGCATGGGGATCACGAGCTAGGTAGACAAAGGCCGTTTATCGCGGATAGGTAGCGGGTGCGTTTCCGTAATCAGCGGGTTATAATAATAATTTATTGATACTTTGAAGTAAAAAAATATACCATCATTCACTCCACATAAGTTTTAAAATTTGTGCGTATAGAGACACTAAATTAAAATTATAAAAATGAAAATATCAGGCGAAAGACAAATAATAAAAAATACATTGAGCAGTGTTATTGGAGTGTAAATACTTAGATTCCCAATTGGAAAGTTTGTCAACTATCTCGGCATTTTGTGACCTTAGATAACGCACTGCCCATTGTAATTCCTTTACTAGCTCAACTTACGAAGAGACGACCCGAGGTGGTTCTCACCGATTTGGTTCAAAGTTGGGGGATTGTTAGACCTAGATGTAACATGAAACCCGTTAAAGGGAAAAGTTACGCTGGGCTTCCGTTTTGCCATGGCAACCAAAAATGTTTTTGACAACATAAAATAAGAAAAAGTCTAAGTAAAATAACATGCGAAAATGACAATAAATCAAAAAAAACTATTTAAAAAAAATTAAAAAAATAGTTAACTTATCATTTTTGGATTACTTTGGACAAATAGGGGGGAATAAAAACCATTTTGGGTGAACTTCAGCGAATTTGAATAAATACCTCGAAATTTTAGGTATAATACAAAATGTTTGTAAAACTTATGCCGTGATAACTGCCATATATTTTCGCCGATAAATCTTAAAATCTCTACATTACATTATCTGAACGATGTAAACAGATTTTTAGATTTCAATAGAAAAACGATGGCGGATACAAATATAAATCATGGTGCAATAAGTTAGGTAATTTGTATCCGATTAACCTAAGATTTTCTACGTTACATTATCTGCCCGAATTAATTCGTACTATAGATTTTTATAGAAATCCGACACCATTTTGGAAAATGGCGGATATCAATAAAACTCATCGTGCGATAAGTTCCGTATATATTCGTCAATTAATCAGAAATTTTTTACGTTTCATTATCTGCCCGAGTTAATTAGACCTATGGGTTTTCCAATAATAATCCGACGCCGTTTTGAAAAATGGTGGATATAAATATAACTTATGATGCGATAACTGCCGAAATTATTTGTAAATTTACGTGAAATTTTTTACATTACATTATCTGATCGAATAAATAAGCCCCTTACACTGTGATAGAAATATGACGCCATTTTACAATATGGCAGATATCTTTTAATGCGATAACTGCCGAAATTATTTGTCCAACTACTTGAAATTTTCTACTTTACATTACCTATTAAAGATAATAAATCCTATTAATTTTAATAAAATTCGAGGCCTTTTGGAAAATGGCGGATGTCATATAAGTTCCGTAATTATTCGACGATAAATCTGAATTTTTCTGTTTCATTAAATGATCGAATAAATAAGTCCATTCTATTTTGAAAGAATTCCGAAGCCATTTTGCAAAATGGCTCATGTCTGAGAAGTTCCGTAATTATTCGTCAACTATTCTGAAATTTTCTATTTCTGACCGAGTAACTTAGCCCTGAGAAATACTCCGTTTTTCCAAATAACGCACATCAATGTATCCCTTGGTGCGATAAATTGTATATTATTGTTAAAAAAATTATAGGAAACTTCATATAAAATGGGTAAATTTTAATACATTTCGGCAAAATCCCATAATGTTGGGTAAGTTCTTATATCATTGGATTAATAGAAAATAATTATGGTTAAATTTATCATTTAGGCATAATTTGGGTAAATTGAAATATTATTAAATTAGTTCAATTGTGGCATTGTAGAATTATTGGTAATTCGGAAAATTATTGTTAATTCAGGAAATATTTGGTAATTTGGGAAATAATTTGCTATTCTGGAAATTATTGGTAATCGATAATTTTTCTAATAACAAGCAAGAGAGATATTAGAGAAATAGGCCTGGCCAAGGATAAGCAAGATTATAGAGCGATTTTATAGATAACCAGAATTATAGATAAGGTCTCACATTTTTTATAGATAAGCAAAATTATGGAGCGATTTTTATAGAGCCACCGAATTTATAGATCCAAAATTATGGAGCGATTTTCATAGATACTTAACCTCGCCTTTTTTTGCCTCCGGCGTTTTTACAGAGCCTCGTTCACCACCCGTCCTTTTATGGATACTTACAATGACCGTTCAAGCCGCTCACTTCTACGCCCCAGGGGTCCCCCTCTTTTTTTCCGACAATAGCAAGCCAAGAATGTTGCTCGCTCTTTTTTTCGTAGGAATAAGTCTCTTTCACGACCCGCGTTCAATTGCCTAATATTAGTTGAATAACACATATATTTTTTTTCATTTTTTAATTTTGATAATACACCAGACTAGGTAACTGAGTAAAACACAAGAAGAACAAGTTATACGCTTGAAGAGCAGATGTCAGGTTACGCCTCTCAATTAGATTAGTATAGTCGCTTATAATATTGAACGGACTCGAATAACAACCAAATTTACGCATTACGTCCTGAAATATATCAGAATCTCCTTGACCGAAATGGATCTCTTCAAAATCTTCGCTGTCAGGGTAGCCGGCAACTCGTTGAACGTGAAGTTTGAGAACTTCGAACATCGCTTCAATACAGGGCCTCTCCTTCTCAATTTCAGTCAAATGTTTATGTGGATACATAAATTTAAAGCTAGGATACCCGCTTCGCCAAGTTGGAATTCCTCTTTTTTCCCGAAACTTTTATACGCCAAAAGAGTAACGTTCCCTTTACTAGCTAAAAGTTCAAAAGTACGACCCCCAATTTTGGCGAGCTCGAGACTAAATTTATTTTTTTCAACTTCTCTGGTGTGTGATTCAATGAGATACCAATTTTGATACATCTTATTAAAAGCTACAGGCGGGAGGCATATCGAGGATTGGAAAGTAACGTCGTTGAAAAAGAATATTTCTAGGTCCTCACCTTTTAAACCAATTGATAGACACGAATTTTTTCCTAAACGCCAGCGAAAATTGATTTTCCGTTGAAAGTTAGCATCTTGTTTCCTGTTACCCAAATCGTAAGACATCTTAACGCTTCGAATCCCGAATACGAAATGACGCAAACCCCGGTATTAATATCCCTCGGATGACTCATACACCCCGGGGAAAAAAAATTATCGCGCCCGGGCAAGATTTTTTATTAAGTAAATTCCGAAATATACTGCTGAAATATAGAACCGAAATTTCAAAAATAATCTAACATAAGTACTAAAGGGGTTTCTAACTATATTAGGGGGGGTTCTTTTTTTACCCTTCCATCACCGATTGTATCAAAATAATTATATGTGGAATAAGAACGAATATTGTTTTTTTTAAATTTTACCTGGAAAAAAAGAAATAGGTTTTTAATCAAATTTCCGGAGCACCGATTAAAAAGTAAGACATACTCAAGACATTAATCGGCCCCATCGGCCAGCGCCGAGGCTAGTACGGCCTGGACCGCGTCGAGGACGACGTCGGGTAACTCGGCGGTAGGCTAAAGAAATATTATTTTCATTATTATTAATATTATTATTTTAGATTAGTTAAATTTCTTCTTACGCAACGACGATATTGAAATACCCCCCGCCCAATGGGGAGTTGACAGCCGCTAACGATAAAAATATATTTAAAAAAATAACCGAAATTTTATAGGATAATAACTTACGGGTCGGGTATGACGGGGCGGGCACGCCCGTACCCCGGAATTCGCGGGGGTGGTCTTGGACTAATGAAAATCATATTTTTTAAGAATTGTAGAAAAATTAGACCAAATGCGACTCACGCTTCTCCGATGGGGGCATTAGCTAGGCTACGCGCCAGCAATCTTTGCAAAATTTCAAAGCGTCCTCGACCTCCAGCGGGGCTATGATATTTCCATACTTTTTTAAAGAATTGTAAAAAAAAATTTGACCAATTTCAACTTACACTACTGGCGGAATGGGGACAGAGGGGATGCCATTTTCCGGGGATTGCGATCGGGCTTCTTCGGGACTAATGAAAATCATTTTTTTAAGAAATGTAAAATAAAAAATAGGCCGAATTTTAGCTTACATTGACTCTTGCTGGTCGTCTTGGGATGACATTTTGGAAATGAAGCCAGAGAATTCTAGCACTCGCGGTCAAAAAAGATGACAATGAGCAAGTCGAGAGAAGGGGGGTGCCCGCAGGGGTTGAATCACCCACACCTGCAAGTAGAAATTGCCGCGAGCCAAACACCCGACTTTTTTTCCATAGAAAGGAGTAAAATGGTGAAAATAGACGACAAAAAATAAGCTTACTGGGAATTATTTAAAGACACTTTTTGGAAAAAACATTTTTTTATTGATAAAAATTTACAAGAAAATATACAATAAAGTTTTTTTAAATCCCGGGATGAAAAAAGCACCGGGGAGGCGAAACAGGCGGTGAATTGAGGAGGTCAGAGCTGTAAAAACACTTTTAGTTTAAAAAAAATATACTTTTTCTAAAAAACGAACTTACGAAGGTATAATTGGGGGAGAAGGAACGACGACTTCAGGGTCGATCAGAAAATTAGGGATAGGCGGCGGCGCGATTAAACTGATTTTCGAAAAAAAAAATGTTAAAACCCTTAATTTATATCTGAAAATTAATATCAATTACCCCAAATCAGCCGCGAAGGCTGTTTCCGCGAAATCTCCCGTTACCACCGAGGTGATGTGGGCAATCGCGGCGTTTTGGGCCGCCCAGGCATGATCGACAACCACCTGAAAGTCCAGGGCAGTGGCTTGAAGAGAAGGCGAATCATGATGGTCAATGGAAAATAGGCGAAGAGAGTCACCCATGTTACGGGCTGCGTTAAATGCACCGCGTAACACGGCTGCCAAGGAGATTAAAGATGACACATAACGATGGTCACCCGGAATAACGGCGGGGAGAGCGAGGAGTGCCGGTGGTGAAAGAGCCATCGAGGGTGGTGAGGGAGATGAAGATGATGAAAGCGGGCTTTAGAAAAACAAAATGATTTAGGATATTTTTTTTAAAAAAGGGGTTAAAGATTTCTAAAAAAACCTACTCGGGAGAAATTATCACCACATCAGGTGACGAAGGAAGGAGAAGGTTCTCGTTCCAATGAGAATAACCCGGAACGGGGCTTGCAGGGGAATAACTAGGTAAAAAAAAATATATAAATTACAATAACGAAAATATATAAAATATCAAAAAACTCACGAAATAGAGGTAAGAGCCTCCAGCTCTTCCATAGAGGAGGAATCGGAGGATGATGATGAAGAGGGTTGACGGCTAGATAAAATTTAAAAAGTTAGAATTAAAATAACCAAGTGAAATAAAATTTGAAAAAACTTACCAGCGTTTTCGGGAATTCCCGGAGGCCATATTTTTTCCTGGACTTGTTCTGACTATCGGTAAATTTGCGAGGCTAGATATACCGGTCATTTTAAGAGGCGGGGTCGAAACCCGGATGACCTCTAGGGGGGTTAACCCTCTAAGGAGTTTCATTGGGCCCACACGTAATTTACCGCTAGAGATTGTCACGAAATCTAGACAGTTTTCCTCACCAAATAAAAGCACCCCTAAGTTATTGAATACAACCGGGGAGTTAACGACTTAAGGTTAACTTTCAATAAAAGGAGGAATTTTTATAGCGGACAGGGAAAAAATACAAAAGACAGGAATGTTACTTTTTTTACAATGCGCAAAAAATCCGACGATTATTATTTCTAAAGCGAGATTTTACGAATCAGAAAAGCTGTCGATGAATTTAGGGGGGATAATACGAGCGGTTCAAATTGTGAGTAATGGGGTTGTTTTTCAAAAAACCGTGGGAAATATTATACCTGAATAATATTACGCCTTGGATAGACACGATTCATTTTTCCACCCCCTACATGTCTGGAATACCATCCCCCGATGGGGTGGGGGTCTTAAAAAGCGAGACCATAAATAGACCCGGGACCCGATTAAAAAGTCCCATTCGAAATTTTTTACCCGAAAAATATGGAACTAAATTTTCTTAACGCACTACGTGATTTTAAATCGGATATACGCCCGGTAAGCCTTGATTTCTTATACCGGTTTTTTTTCTATTTGACTTCGATTGGTACGCGTTTTTATTGAACTTATTGACTACCTTAAACTTATACCTCTAGCCCCGCGAAATTGTAATAATTTAAGAGAATTGGAATCGCTAATCGATAATGCCCCATCTGAGATTAAAACCCCGACCTTCTTAGCTGAATGCGAGAAACAACGCGACGTATTAAACGAATTCGGGGAATATGACGACTTCGATTACAATTGGTCTAGCCAATCAAACGATCCAGCGGTCACTCAACCACGCGAATTAACGGTTAACCCCGCCCCCGTTGATGACATTTCGCTAGACGCCGATTTCCCGTTCTCAAATAATTTATGGATGTCCCCGGTTGAAAAGATATCAGATAACGACAGCTCTTCCAGTTCAAGTGACGAGATAAAATTCATAAAATGTTTTAACCCTTCGGAAAAATCACCCGAATTAAATAACCCCGAAAAAGAGATTACGAATTCCGAAATATTTACTGATGACTTTTCACTCCCCCCGGAATATTCCCAGTATGAAAAAACTTTACTAATCAGGTCTAGTCCCACGACGCCCCCTCTAGAAATTACTCAACTTTCCCCGGAAAAAAGCCCAGAATGGGGGCACTCCAGTCTATTCTCGCAATTTTCTCAGCTTGAAAAAGCATTACTAATTAACGGCAAAGCCGAAACCAGCGGACATTCGGTAGACCTCGAAAATATTATCCCTAGCGCGCCCGATAAATCTCCTTCAAGGCGGGACCTTAAGCCCTCAAAGACTTCCCTACTAGCGGATATTATTAGGGAAACAATAGGGGTTGAACTTGAAGGAACGAATATTTTTAAAAACAATGATGAAACGGGAGCCCCGGAAAACAATTTAGACTCGCTTAATGACGACTTATTTTTACCGCCCGAAGAAGAAAATTGGCTAGCGAAATTCCCTTTAAACGTAACGTCAAAACTCCCAGCTGACAGCCCCGCGACACGTGGCTTAGCTTCAGCTGTCGGTTCACCGGAAACCTCGGCGCGCGAGGAGGAGAGGAGAGGAGAGGAGAGGAGAGGAGAGGAGAGTCTCGCTCATAGCGAGGAGAGACTCGCTCCTTCCTCCCGAAACGTCGAAACTCCCAGCTGGCGCTTCCACGAATAGCGAGACACGTGGTTTAGCTATATCGAGCGGTTCTCCGAAATCCTCGGGCGCGCGAGGAGGAGAGGAGAGACTCGCTCATTGCCTCGCCAAATATAGGAGCGCTATCGCCATCTGGCGTCGAGGGCGCTAACTATTTTAATAAGGAGGAAAATAAAATTTTAAATCCGAAAGTAGATACTTTTCTCGGCTTGAATAATATTACGTCAGACTTTCACGAGGGTTCAAGCGTTAATAACCTATTTCCTTCTAGAAAAAGGAGATCTTTTTCACAACTTCTACCCCATAATAACTCGGTTCCTGAAGCGGATTTAGGGCTAGATTCGCCCCGACCCGAGACTTTTCCTCAAACTAACGCGGTATTTCTTAGAGAGACTGTTTCTCGCGGCGATTCGCATACCCATGTCTGAATCCGGAAGTAGAAACTTCTATTATCTCACCCCTCGATTTGAATATTACGCCAGAATTTCACGAGGGGCCAATCGTTAATAACCTAGTTCATTCTAGAAAAAGGAGATCTACATCGCGACTTCTACCACTTAATTTAGCGGTTCCCGGGGAAGTTTCACCGCGTAAGAACCCGGACACTTTTCTAGATCAACCAGGGCCATCGCGTAAAATTTTGAAGTGGGATAGTGAAAGTTCGATTTCATCATTTAACTGGTATTCGAGCGAAGATATTCCTCCTCTTTTATCGCCTCTCCCCGCGGACGATGATGATGTTCCACCGCCTCAACCATTTCCACTCGATGAATTAGAGATCGACCAACCACCCCCGATTCAAGCTGGAGGTAATCAACCGGAAATCGCTCAGCCTCTTCAAGCACCCCAGCCTGAAGACCTTCCTGCTCTTCAAGAAGAGGATCCTCTACAGCTCCCAGTCATCCCGCTCAAGTCATCGAGGCTCCGCCCGTTCAACAAGATGGCCAGGGTCTACAGCTGGAACTACCCGCGAATTTTGAAATTATCCAAGATGGGGTGAAAGAATATCCGCTATTCAATCTCGTTGGAAGATCGCGGATGTAGAGCTCGGGATTACGCAGTTCGTGACCTTTATTTTTGATCAACTTCTCGATGATGACCGAGTTCAAATTTCGTGTACCTCGGAAGTTTTCCCGTCGCGGGTGCTCGAGATTTCTTTCCGTCAGAAATCGCAACTTCAGCCCGGTGATGTTTTCGATTTACTCGAAGGGGAGATCTATCTGGATGAGCGAGATGATTTCTGGAACTCGCCAATTTTATTCACGTTAAACGTGGAAGATTACCTCACGGAGGATCCCTGAGGCGACGCGGACTTAAAAAGCATATTGATTACATACGCGATAAAAGACTCCTTGTGTCTCCCGCGAGCATTAATTATTGCTATCGCTCATTTAAAGAAAACACGAAACCCCAGAAATAAAGAATATTTCCAGGAGTATAAGGCTTTGTACAAGGCCTCTTCGCGAAAACAAAGGGAAAAAGCCGAAGAGTTACGCGTCGAGGCGGGCCTTTCGAAACGCGAATGCGGGGCTTTCACGAGTTTAGTGCATTTCCAATTTATTATCTCTGATTATCAAATAATCGTTTTTGAGGTTTATAACGACAGACCTAGAGTATTATTCCAAGGGGAAGGGGGGAACTCCGAAAATAAACTTTATTTAATTTATAATCAGAAACATTATGACGTAATCGCGAAATTGACGTCGTTCTTCGCCACTAATTATGCGATAAATTGGAACGCCACAAATGCGCAATTTTCTGCAAATCCTGTTTCAGACATCAGAAATGCTCCGGCGAGCTCGTCAAATGCGCCGATTGTTTTCGCTCCTTCCACGGACTGGAATGCTTCCAAAGCCATCGCGAATCGGTTCCCTCCCTCTGTAGTCAGGTTAAAGTGTGCAAAGACTGTTACAAATACGTGGACTATCGCTCTAGGGAAACTATCCATTCTTGTTCGGAAGTTTTCTGCCGTATTTGTAAAAAGCACGCGCCGCATCCTCACCTTTGCTTCGTCCAGCGAATTAAAGACCACCCCGAGCCTGACATGACCAAACGAAGATTAGCACTAGGGGGCGTGCCTTCCTATCTTTTTGTGTTTTATGACATCGAGTCGATTCAGAATAAACAACACGTAAATAAAAAGGGGGCGTTCGAGCATGAGCCGTTTCTTCTAATATCTCAAATTGTATGCCCCGCGTGTATCGACGAGCGAGACAAAAATTTTTTTACGGAGGAAATGTTGTGGGGAAGTTTGTGGATTATATCAGAACTCTAGCGGATATTAAAAAAAAATTACTTATTCGCCCACGCCGCGAAATCTTATGATCTCCAATTCGTTTTCAAAGCCGTTCTATCAATCGACGAGACCTTTGTGCCCTTCGTGATAGTAAACGGGACTAAAATCCTCTTCTTTAACTGTTTTAATTTCAATTTTCTCGATTCCTATTCGTTCATTCCCATGGGACTCGCCGTGTTTAGGAAGACGTTTCGACTAGGGCCTTCCATGGATAAGGGTAGATTCCCTCACCTTTTGTTTAATTTTGTCGAAAATAATTTCGATCCCGCTGACCCCGTAAACACTAATTATTCGACCGAGAAGGGGGATAAATTTCCGCCCCTCGAAGCGTACGGGGCTAACTATCTAGGGGTAAAGGAAAGAGTGGCCCTTCTTAAATGGCACGGGGAGCAAATAGCCGCGGGCGGTAACTTTGACTTTCTAAAAGACGCGATTTCGTATTGCACGGCGGATGTCAATATACTCCGACTGGGGTGCGCGACGTTTAGACGTGAATTCATGGAAATCTGCGACACTGACCCTTTCCGCGCCGCCATCACGCTTCCGGGCGCCTGCAATTACGTCTTTAGGAAACGCTTTCTCATTCCTGACACGATAGGGATACTCCCCCCCGGAGGGATGAGAAATAGGGACCGACAATCAACCGCGGCTTTTGAATGGCTCGCCTGGGAAGAAAAACGCAGGGGTATAAGAATAGTGTCAGCTATGCGGGGGCGGGAGGCTATGGTAGGTAAATTTAAAGTGGACGGTCTTGACGGAAATGACGTTTACATGTTCCAGGGCTGCTATTTTCATGGGTGCGTTCGCTGTCAAGTAGTGGGAAGAGACAGACCTCTATGGTCAGATCCCTCACAAACGTTCGACCTCAGGTACCAACAAACAGTCAGGGTTGTTGCTCAACTCCGGAAACTTAAGAAAAACGTTATAGAGATCTGGGAATGCGATTTTTACGAGCTTCGCCGTCAAGCGAAGGATAAGGCGTTTTTCGAAAAAGTACGCGCCATGATAATTTCACCCTTGAATCCTCGAGACGCGTTTTTCGGAGGGAGAGTTAACGCGACAGTCCTTTACTACAAGGCCAAAGGCGATGAACGCGCGTTTAACGTCGACATGCTTTCACTTTACCCGACTGTCAACCTCCTAGATAGAATATCCGTCGGTCACCCGAAAGTTTTACTAGACCCGGATGATTTACGAGATCTCGATTCGCTGGACGGGTTAATTCAGTGCCGCGTTCTCGCCCCTCCTAAACTTTTTCACCCTATCCTACCCATGCACTGTAATTCGCGACTTCTTTTCGTCTTATGTGGTACCTGTGCACGTCTAAGATTTCAAGGACGGTGTCCTCATTCAGACCCCGAGCGGGCATTCGTGGGGACATTCGTTTCCGACGAACTGAAACTAGCCGTTTCCAGAGGTTACAAAGTGATTGAAATGTACGAAGCCTGGCATTATCAAACAACGCAGTATAACAAGGAGACCCAGGAGGGGGGCTTGTTTTCGGACTACATCAAGACCATGTACAAAATGAAGGCCGAGGCTTCGGGGTTTCCAGCGGGGATCACTACCCCCGACGAAAAAAACAAATACGTCTCGGATTTCGAGGACCACGAAGGCGTTAAACTCGATCCCGCGAAGATCGCGTTTAACCCCGGTAAACGTGCCGTCGCGAAGTTAATGTTAAATAGTTTTTACGGTAAGTGGGGACAACGGAATAACCTCGTAAAAACTGAGATCATTAAGGACCGAGAACAATTCTTTAAACTATTTAACGACCCGAATATCGAAAGGAAAAGTGTCTTGGCGATAAACGATAAGACGTTGCTTGTCAAATGGGAACATCTCAAGGAAATCGATCCGGCTTTGGCTCATGTAAACGTAGTTTTAGCCTGTTATACCACCGCTTTTGCCCGAATGAGGCTCTATACTCACCTAGAGGCTCTAGGGGATAGTATATTATACCACGATACGGACAGTTTAATTTATAGATCACGTGAAGGCAATAAGCTAGTGCAGGAAGGAACCTTTCTTGGGGATATGACGGACCAATTATCAGAATTTGGTCCAAATTGTCATATTACTGAATTTTGCTCAGGCGGCCCGAAAAATTACGCCTTCCGCGTACTCAACCGCGATACTGGTGAAATTAAGGAGGTCGTCAAGGCTAAAGGTCTCAGACAGAACTATTCCACTAGAAATTCCATCTCTATGGACTCGTTGAAAGGGATGCTCGGAATCGACGTAGACGCGCCCACTCTCGAGAAAGAAATCGAAATTCCCCATCATATTTGTCGGTTAAATGATCATACAGTGGTAACTGTAAATCAAGTTAAAAAATATCGACCAGTTGTCAATAAATTACGCGTTATCGATAATTTCGAAACATTACCATTCGGCTATAAAGAATAATATTTAAAAAAAATGACTAGTTCAGAATGAAAAAACATATCCTAATATTCTGGTATAACCCGCTTATAGAATGTCTGTAAAAGGAATTATTGATTAATTACCCTTATACGCGAAGTTTCGGTATTAACTGTTTTTTTTATCCAACATATTCGAAAGATAAGTCGTTATGGCTTTAAAACTATTAACCTATAATGTAACCCATATTAGACGATAAGTCCCACTTAAAATGGCAGCATCAGTATTAAGTAAAGAACACCGCTAAAATAATATTTTATTTTACCCGAACGGTTTGTTTCTTAAATATTGATGTAGTTTAACTTAGAGACCTCATTTAATAAAAGTATGTTACCACTGTATGGTCCTTTCTCCGCTCTTGTGAGCGGGCCGAGCGGTAGCGGGAAGTCCGTTTTGATGGCGCGAATTATAAAAAATAAAGATGAAATGATTTCCCCTCCACCGACTAAAATATTTTGGCATTATAGCGAGCGGCAAACGCTTTATGACACTTTAAAAGACTCTGTAGTGTTCCGAGAAGGAGTCCCCAATCTCGATGATTACCCCGGTGAAGAAGGCGAACACATTCTCCTCATCGCCGATGATTTAATGAACGAGAACAATGGTCAAATCGGGGCTTTCTTCACGAAAGGCGTTCACCACCGTAATATAAGCTTCGTATTTATAACCCAGAACATTTTCCCAAAAACAAAGGATGCGCGCGATTGTTCGTTGAACGCGAATTACATTGTTTTGTTCAAGAACCCTCGTGACCAACTTCAACCCGCTATATTATTCCGTCAACTTAGAGGCGCCAATTACCGGTTCGCTATCGAGGCCTATCTCGACGCGACCAAACGCCCTCACGGCTATATTATTATCGACAACAGGCAGGAGTGCCCCAATGACTTCCGTTTAAGAACGGATATTTTCCCCGACGAAACCGAAATGGTTTATATCCCTAAGAAAAAATGCCGGCCCTGGTTGCCGGGCACAAAGATTTTCTCTCGGCCCTAGGTAGATCAAATTTTAAACAACGACGCGCTATTCTCCATCACGCTAAAAAACCCTTAATTGATGCTTTTGCTGAATGCTGCGATAATACTTTGAAAGGGAATTTAAAGTTAAACCCTTGTCAGAAACGAAAACTAGCTAAAAAAAGAAATTCATTAGACAGATAGCCTCTAAAAAAGTAGCCTGGCGTAAGAAGAAATTAATTTTAGTTCAAAAAGGTCACGGGATTTTAAGTATTCTCATCCCCACCGTTATTTCAGCCCTCAGTGGGATTTTAGGTCGTTCTTAAGGAAATAAAAAAATGTACGCTCAAAAGATAGCCTTAGTCCCCCTCGACTCGTTAGGAAAAAATAATAATAATAGTAATAATAAAAATGTTCTCATCCCCCCTCGAGATACCCCTCAATTTTCGTTTCCCCATCCGTTAGGGTCCTCCGTGGATGAATTAAATAATAGTATGACCGACGTACTCAATTCCAATCTTGACATTAGGGATAAAGTTAAATTATTCGAGCAGATGTTCCACCGATATCAAAACATTAAGGATATAGCGACGAAGCCTAAAAATAGAAAAGAAACCGGGCAGGACACGGCCTTCTTAAATGTCGTACCGATTCAGTTTAGGGTGAGTGCGAAGGACTTAATTAATCGACTGATTAGCTTAGGCGATAAAGTTTCGTGGTCGAGTGAAGGCGAGTTGTTTATAGATCAAACGCGCGTGCCCGGGTCAGACATCGCTACGCTCGTAAGTTACGCCGTTGGGGCTATAAATAGAAAACGAACGCCTCCCCCCACCGGTTGGAACGAGTTCGACGCCTTGTTCACGCCTACGGTATCATTCAAGAAAACCATCCCGCGAGTGAAGAAGAAAAAAAATACATTTTCGGCGAAACCTAGAAAAGCATCCGTCGTTCGGACGCCGCTCGAATTTAAACCCCGGGTCTTATCGAAAGGGGTTATCAATAGAGGCGCGAAAAAAAGGAAAACGGAACAACCAATATGGGAAGAGTTTCTAACCCCGAGGCAGTCTTGAAAAAAAATTATTACGATCCTAAACATCCCGCGAGTTTCGACGGATTGGAAAAACTTTATCAGGCCGTGAAAGACAGAGGTATTCCTCGGGAAACGGTAGAAAAATGGTTAACGAAGCAAGAATCGTACACGATACATAAGACTACCTATCGGAAATTTAAAAGGAGCAAGGTTTTCGTGACGAATATAGGCGATCAGTTTCAAATGGACCTAGCGGACATGAGAGACATTTCCGAACACAATTCCGGCTTTAAGTACCTACTAGTATGTATCGATACATTCTCGCGACGCGCGTGGGCAGTCCCTATAAAAAGGAAGAAAGCCGAAGACGTAATCGCCGCGACCGAGAAAATATTCGAGGATCTCACCCCTCTTAAAGTTCAAACCGACAAAGGGGGAGAGTTCATGGGGAAAAAATATCAGGATTTCCTTAAAAGTAAAAAAGTTAAATTCTTTACTAGCGAAAACGATACAATCAAAGCGTGTATGGTCGAGCGACTAAATCGTACGCTAAAGGCTAAAATGTATAAATATTTCACCGCTAATAACACCTATCGATACTTGGACGTCCTCCCTGATTTAATTCATAGCTACAATACCACAAAACATTCCACGATAAAAATGCCGCCCCTAGACGTGAAACCGGATAATATTCTGAAAGTATTTAAAACAATTTACAAGGAAATTCCCGTGAAAAGCCGGCGTCAACCTAAACTTAAAGTCGGCGAATTTTGCCGTATCAGCAAATACAGAGGGGTCTTTGATAAAGCCTATCCCGGTACTTGGTCAAAAGAAGTCTTTAAAATCACCCGTATCGCGAATTTAGACCCGCCCCTTTACACTATCGAAGATTTAACGGGGGAGGCAATAAAGGGACGTTACTATCAGGAAGAACTGCAATTAGTCGCTAAACCTCGACTATACAAGATCGATAAAATTCTCAAGTCTCGGAAACGCAAAAATCAGGTCGAATACTTTGTCAGTTTCGTAGGATATCCGCCGAACGCGAACTCGTGGGTCAAGAAAAAAGATGTATCTGACATTACCTTCAAACGCTAGCATGCGGGTTTACGTTGACAATACGATGGCCTCATATACCTCCGCGTTACCGAAACCCGTCGAATTGGCGGGATCTTGGGAGTGCGGGCTGGCTGAAATAAATTACACTAGCGCGTTCTTCAACGTTCTCGAGGGACAAAACACTATCGTTTTCATGGTTGTTGACGAAATCCCTCCGGTCGAATGTAACCCGTCTCCAATCGAAGTCAAACAAAATGAACCGGGGACTAGCATCGAAAAAAACCTAGAGCCGCCTCAAGCCGATCAACCTAGTTTGGGAATAACGCTTAAAATTACCACGCCGCTGAAAAAAAATCCGAAAGGGAAAAAAACGGAGCAGATTTTCGATGTCACCAAAAACGGTGAAACTCTTACGGGTGAAGCTCAGATCGCCGAATGCGCGGCTCAGCCTAGAAGACCCAGAGGGACCTCCCACGTTTATAAGGTACCCATAGGATACTATTCTTCTATCGAACATTTAATTAAGGTAATAAACGAAATTATTAAAGATATGAAGACGTCTCTTCAATATAACGAGATCACGCGGTGAGTTCGAATAACCCCCTTCCGCCATAACGTGCTAGTGCAATTTCATTACGGCCTAGCCATGACATTGGGCTTCGACCCCGGAATTCAATCTTTGGAAAGGGGTTACCGCAGCGTTAGGCCGGCCCTTATAGGCTTTCAAATCCCCCCTCAACTTTACGTTTACACTAATATCGTCGAAGATCAAATGGTGGGTGACACTCTCGTTCCTCTCGTTAGGATTGTCCCCGTAGAAGGCTCGTTTGGGGATAACGTCGGGAAAATGTATGACGTGCCTCATTACGTGCGAGTCTCCAAACGCTATTTCGACACGATCCAAGTACATATAATGAACCCTCAGGGGAAACCGGCGCCATTTGCCTTCGGGTCTCTGACGGTTAAACTACATCTACGGAAACAAGATGCCTAAGCCGGATGTCCTCGACGCGCGGGGGTTCTGTCCCTATAAAAATTATTATCTTAATCAAGCGCAAACTGGGGGGTCTAATTTCTATCAAGGAGCGGCTTATCAGAAAGGACACGGTCTCGGAAGTCTGTTCTCGGGGCTCTTCCGCTGGGCCTCCCCTCTTTTAGTCAGAGGGGCGAAGTATATAGGAAAACAAGCGTTGGGGGTCGGCAGTAAAATTCTCAATGACGCCGTTGCGGGGAAAATATAAAATCTTCGGCGAGGAAACGTTTCGGTGAAGCTCTAGAAGGGATAACCGGACAATGCGGTTCGGGGCGGAAAAAGCGTAGGAGAACTAAAACGAGAAGCAAGAAGAAGAAAACAACAAGCAGGAGGAAAACTAGAAAAAGGACCGTTAAACGCAGAATCGGGACAGTAGCTCGTCGGAAGTCCACGAAACACGTTCGTGACATTTTTTCCCTCAACTAAAAGAACCAAAATGTACAAAGTTGAAGCCTTGAAATCGGAATTGGACCTGTTTTCGGTCACCCCCGTGCCAACTAGCGTCGAAAGCGCGACTCCAACTTTCTATCGGCCGATCTCTACGCTTCGAGATGATTCCCAAATTGAATTTTGTATCCCTAAAAGCCCCGAGTATACGGATCTCGCGATGAGTCTCCTTCACGTTAAATATAAAGTACCGCGGGAGAATGGGGCTAATTTAGACCCCGACGTTAAATTATCAACTTGTAATAACCTAATGCATAGTCTCTTCGATCAAATTGAAATCTACTTGAATGACAATTTAATCACGCCCTCGGCAAGTCGATATTCATACCGAGCCTATTTAGAATCGCTCTTGAACTATTCCGGCGAGGCTAAAACTTCTCACCTGACTTCGTGTCTCTACGCCAAAGACGCTGCCGGAAAGTTTGACGATATAATTACCAACTCGGGGAGCAAGATTCGTCAAGCAGCTATTAAGGATTCAAAGGAAATTTCCTTAGTAGGGGCAATATACGCCGACCTTTTCAACATTCCGAAATACCTTCTAAGCGGGGTGGAAATTAAAGTTCGACTTTCAAGGAGTAAAACGGCCTTTGTCCTTATGGGAGACCCCTCGTTAAACGTGGGAAATTTTAAGATCGCTATAACGGACGCTACTTTGGAAATACGGAAATGCAAGATAAGTCCTCAAATCATTCTGGCTCACGAAAACGCTCTCTTAGGCGCCACAGCGAAGTACCCCTTTACCAGAACCGAAGTGAAAAGCCACGTACTGCTCACCGGCGTTTCAAATACGAGTCTCGACAATGTGTGGCTGGGACCACTTCCTCAACGCGTTATTATCGGCCTAGTCTCGCATACGGCTTGCGCGGGCGATTTTCATAAAAATCCTTATAACTTTCAACCATTCGGGTTAAATTTCTTATCTCTCTACGTTGATTCGGACGCGGTTCCGAGCAAACCTCTCCAGCCCAAGTTTTCCCAGAATCAATTTGCCCGTGAATATTACACCTTGTTTACGGGGACTAATATACACTTTAAAGATGATGGGAATAATATATCGCACTCAGAATATCCGAGGGGTTATACTTTATATGCCTTTGATATCACGCCTGATCTTTCCGCGAGTGACAACTCTCATTGGAACCCCGTAAGACGGGGACAGTTACGTATCGAGTTGGGATTCGAAACCCCGCTCACTGAATCGGTTTCGGTCGTTATTTACGGGGAATTCCATAGTTTAATGCAGATAGATAAAGATCGCAACGTTGTGATTGATTATTAAAATGAACACATTAGAAATAAACGAGATCCTCGGGCATTTACCCGGGTATCAAGGTGCCTTTGCTTCCGATAGACTCCCCGAATATATCACTTCCTTCCCCGCCTCCCTGGTCGTTAACCTCGATCCTCACGACGGGCCCGGGACTCATTGGGTAGCTATTTACCTAGACGCTTTCAGGAGGGCCGGGTACTTTGACTCGGCGGGTCGTCCGGTGACCCTCCCCACGATAAAAAAGTTCCTGAGAAAAAATTCCTCGAAAATACTCTACAATAGACGTCGTCTACAGGCCGTGGGAAGCAAAGTTTGCGGACAATACTGCGTGCTCTATCTGGAACATCGCTATAGGGGGCGGAGTTTGACCTCCTTCGCTGATAGGTTCACGAGGAACCAATGGAGTAATGACAATCGCGTGGAGACCCTATTTAAGAAGCGGATTTAACTTACCTTGAGTCAGAGGGGGTATCAGCCAACAGCGACATCATGGAAAGACCGCTGGTAGTTGTCGATTTTGAATTCTTACTCGGCGCGAAATACGAACCGGTCGTTAAAGAAGTTGCCGTCGCGTTCGTCGGGGAGTTTCCCCTAGTTAAAAGTTTATTCGTTAAACCTCCGTACCACGGTAGCGGTCTTTCTCACCACGTAGCCCGGCAAAATCAATGGGTCTTTACCCATATCAACGGTTACCTCTGGAACCACGGCGATACCCCTTACATCGAGCTAGAACATCGGCTCAAGGCCTTAACCGAGGACTCCGAATTCGTTTACTGCAAGGGAGAGGAGAAATGTCACGTCCTCGGGAAACTCATCCCCCAAGAGGTGATCGAACTCGGGGAAATCGGTTGCCCCAAGGCCAAGGACATCAGCATCGGCCAGAACTATCGGTGTCGGTTTCATCGGCGAGGGAGCCCGACGCTTCTCTGCGCGCGGGAGAAGGCCTGCCGCTTTGCCAAGTGGTTGGAGACCCATCACCAGACGGCTCCCTCGCCGCTCTTCGAGGAAGACGAAGGATTCTTTTAAAACTTTTCTTTATAAAAAACAATTAATTA
This sequence comes from Leiobunum rupestre, assembly GCF_980474605.1. NCBI lineage: Eukaryota > Metazoa > Arthropoda > Arachnida > Opiliones > Sclerosomatidae > Leiobunum > Leiobunum rupestre. The sequence continues at coordinate 56,708,047 of NC_143392.1, read as the reverse complement.
TTTTTCGAACTCTTATGTTTTTAAAAAACCATTACGTAATTTTCTCATTTCGCGCGCGTATTTTCATTTCGTATCATTTTTCTTATATTCAGTGTTATCATTTTTTGTAATATCTTCCTTTGCGTTAATAAATGTTTCGTTCGAATTTATGTTTTCTTATTCAACATACACGCCTAAACTCGTAAGGGGGGTGGGGGAAAGAGAAAGTCGAGGTTTTTTTAAACGTCTAGTACCGGATCTTTCCCTGGGTCATTCCCGAAGTCGGAGAAGTAAGAGGTAGACGTTTTTTTCTTAAGATGAATTTTGAGAAAAACAGAATCGCTAGTTTCAAGGGTTTTCCCTGTAAGTTTCTAAACGTGAGGGAGCTAACGAAAGCGGGTTTTTTCTACGTCGGTCACCGGGACAGCGTAATGTGTTTCTCCTGTCAGCGTGTCGTTAAGGACTTGACGGCCGACGACGTCCCGTTACTAATGCACGAAAAAGAGTGTAACTTTTGTCCGTTCATAAGAAATGATTTTTCGGGGGATGTCCCAGCCGTGTCGATGGAGCTTGAAGGGTCAAAGCCGATGCGATACGAGATCGCGCGAATTCGTTCCTTTACTAGAGGATTTAATAATAATTATATTAAGAATAATATTAATAATAAGGAAGGTTTGCCGATTGATCCTTTAAGGGAAGCTAGGCATTTATCCAGTGCTGGTTTTTTTTATAATTTCAAAGATTGCGTAAAATGCCTTTCCTGTTCTGGGGAACTAATGAACTGGGATAAAGAAGATAGTCCGTTCGAGAAACATTGGGAAAATTTTCCTCATTGTAAATTTCTTATTTCAAGGGCAAGAAGTGGAAATGTAAAGCATTTAATAGCCGCTGAGGATATCGTAGAAAAGGACAACCAATTGAATTATTCGACTTACCCCGAATCACGATTAATATACGATTCTTTAAACGAAATAGTCGAAGTCTTAGATGAAGGACAAGGTCTAGACATGCCCGGGGAATAATAGATTTATCCCGAGGAATTCAAGGGGGGCCGCGTGATAATAGACTATTTTTTAGGGGGGTCGTTCACCCCTCAGCGAGAGATGGAAAGAGGGATTTACCCCCGCCTCGGTTCTAAGGATCATTCGATCGGTCGCGGACGAAGGTGATAGACACCATTTTTACTCGGCTGCCGTTAAAAAAGATGCATTTTGAGAAAAATAGAATCGCTAGTTTCAGAGGGTTTCCATGTAAGTTTTTAAACGCGAGGGAGCTAGCGAAAGCTGGTTTTTTCTACACCGGGCACACTGATAACGTCATGTGCTTCTCTTGCGAGAGGGTCGTCAAGGGGTGGATGACTAATGACGTCCCGTTGCTGAAACATATCGAGCAGAATCGCTCATGTAAATTCGTAAATGACGAGAATACGGGGAATGTTCCCGTCCTAACACTGCCGAAAGACGATAAAGAGCAGACGGATGAGACGGAGCTAAATCCTATGCGCCATGAGCTTGAGAGAATTCGCTCGTTTAACAAGGGATTCCCTGTTAATATCGTAGATGGTAGAGCCTTAGCTCGGGCTGGGTTTTATTATTTAAATTATAAAGATTCTGTTAAATGCTTCGCGTGTGAGGGTGAACTTATGGCTTGGGCAAAAGGCGATAGTCCTTTCGGTGAGCATTGGAAATATTTCCCCCATTGTAAATTTCTATTAGGGGAAGAATGTGGAAACGTAGCTCATTTTAGAGCTGACGAGGATATTGTAGAAACTAACCAGCCACCTTATTCTTCGACTGCCGAGAAAGCCATAGTATACTGTTTTTTAAAAGAGGTGGTTGACATTTTAGAGGGTGATAAACGGAAACGACTGGAGAATAAACATTTTTGCACAATTGGATAATAGTTTTTGCAGGCCGTGAGAATCTCTCTCTTTTCCCCAACTTTCTCACGGTTTGAGAAATTCCTTCATTCTGGGGTTTCTCTCTCCCCCCTAGTTAGAGATTTCTCCCCGGGATTTTAGTTCGGTAGGAATCATTCGATCGCTAGTTTACGAAGGTGTCGGACTAAATTTTTAACTTCCTCTAAAAAAATGAATACCCTGGCGAAACGAGTCGCTAGTTTTAAAAAGTTCCCGGTGGAATATATGGACACTCTCGAACTGGCTCAGGCGGGCTTCTTCTTCATAGGACATAAGGATATCACTATCTGCTTCTGGTGCGACGGTCTGGTGCGGGATTGGGAGCTGGGATCTAACCCCTTACATTGCCACACCACCTTGTTTCCCGAGTGCGAGTACGCCAAGCTCGAGTTCGCGAAGCTTCAGGAGACCTACGATGCCCAACTAGGCCCTATGAGGTATGCGGACGAGCGGTTGAAGACTTTCACCAGTTTCCCGCTAGAGAAGCCGTTCCACATGGAACTCACCAACGCGGGTTTTTTCTACACCAACTTTACGGACCACGTGAAGTGTTTTTTCTGCGGTGGTGAGATCGGAGATTGGGGTGCGGAAGACGATGCCTTTCTGGAACACGGGAGACTATTTCCCGATTGCAAATTTGTAAAAAACTATTATTGCGGGAACGTCTTTTTAAAATCATTCATGCTCAACATCGCGTAAAATTTGACCTCGTTCCCGTAACTTTCTTTTTCCTCGATGTAGAAGATCGAACTAACTATTCCTTATTAAATAATTTCCATTTTAAAAGAAGAATCTCCCTAATTAATAATATTTTACAGCCTATTTTATTAAAACATGTACAGAAAAGTGTAATAAAAAATGATTTAGTATAATATTCGTCTCGTTATTTTTTTCCAATACATTTTAGGTAAAAAAAGATAGGTAAGTGGAGGTATCCATATAGATCTATAATTCTGCTTATCTATAAAATCGCTCTATAATCTTGCTTATCCTTGGCCAGGCCTATTTCTCTGATATTGTTATGCGCTATTTTGCATACAGCAGATTTCAAATTAATGTAAAATAATTTCGGCAGTTATCGCATTATGATATCTGTCATTTTGTAAAATGGCGTCATATTTCTATCACAGTGTAAGGGGCTTATTTATTCGATCAGATAATGTAATGTAGAAAATTTCACGTAAATCGACAAATAATTTCGGCAGTTATCGCATCATAACTTATATTTATATCCACCATTTTTCAAAACGGCGTCGGATTATTATTGGAAAACCCATAGGTCTAATTAACTCGGGCAGATAATAAAACGTAGAAAATTTCTGATTAATCGACGAATATATACGGAACTTATTGCACGATGAGTTTTATTGATATCCGCCATTTTCCAAAATGGTGTCGGATTTCTATAAAAATCTATGGTACGAATTAATTCGGGCAGATAATGTAACGTAGAAAATCTTAGGTTAATCGGATACAAATTACCTAACTTATTGCACCATGATTTATATTTGTATCCGCCATTTTATAAAATGGCGTCGTTTTTCTATCGAAATCTAAAAATCTGTTTACATCGTTCAGATAATGTAATGTAGAGATTTTAAGATTTATCGGCGAAAATATATGGCAGTTATCACGGCATAAGTTTTACAAACATTTTGTATTATACCTAAAATTTCGAGGTATTTATTCAAATTCGCTGAAGTTCACCCAAAATGGTTTTTATTCCCCCCCTATTTGTCCAAAGTAATCCAAAAATGATAAGTTAACTATTTTTTTAATTTTTTTTAAATAGTTTTTTTTTGATTTATTGTCATTTTCGCATGTTATTTTACTTAGACTTTTTCTTATTTTATGTTGTCAAAAACATTTTTGGTTTCATGTTACATCTAGGTCTAACAATCCCCAACTTTGAACCAAATCGGTGAGAACCACCTCGGATCGTCTCCTCGTTAGTATTTCATAGAGGGCCGACAAGAGTTAACTTTCAATTCACATTCATGGTCGTCGGAGCTGTCAGAGAAATCCGAGGACACCAACCATTGCACTGATTTGTCGTTTCGCACCTCGTTTACGATACCGTTCGCCAAATATACGCTTGGTGAGTGAACGATAGAAGAATCTGATCTCTCACGCTCACAGATCTAACAGGCAAAGCGACTCACTCCGTTTTCGTAAATAAAGGGTAAGTCGACATCACTAAAATTGCAACACCTGGCAGGGCGGGCAGGTGGTGTTCGGCTCGTGTAGGTAGTTGGCCGGTAGGGGGATGTTTATTACTAACACCCACAAGCGTATATGAACTTACTTTCGATTTCTAGCACCCACTACTCGCTACTCTCATATCCATAGCGATAGAACAGAAATTGAGGGAAGAATAACGCTTTAAGGCACCCCTGTTTCTGACCGGGAAAATTCATACCCCCGCGCATGCATGAAAGCGGAGATGGGCAGATATTGCAACGCCATCTATCCTTCTTTTGTTTACATTAAATGATAGTTGATTTTCAAAAAGGCATAATGTATTTCATTTCACCGCTCATCGATGGCGCCACGTAATCTGCCCATCTCATGGCTTCCTACATGGGCGAAAAGAATGTCGGCACTCGCGGTCAACTTCGCCAGATACAATAATGCCTCTTTCTTTTCTATCTCTATGCTCATATCCTCTAAATCGAGAAGTGAAGAGGGGCTTCCGTTTAAATTAGCGACAATCTGCGGTTATATTACTATAATAATCTATTAACAAGCGATAATTATGCAACATTGCGCTTTAAGGCTGCGTCCGTTATCTTCCAGGCAGGCCGTTATAGAATAGAACTAAAGCAACCCCCCACACCGCGTGACCGCGGGGGACCCTATTTACGGTGTCTATTTTAAAAATCGAAGTTGGACGTGCTAGCTTCTAAACAAACATTTGTAGTAACGCAGTACTCGCGACGCTAAAGGAAATAGAAAATAAACATATGTTTATTATTGGTCTGGTCGACCAATTCACTAAATCTTAAAATCGAAACTGTACATTTTTGGATATTTATTTTACGAGACGGTTCTTGTGGTTTAAAAGTTTTAGGAATAGCTTTAAATCGGCTAAACAACTATTTTCAGTCGGATCAGTCCATTAACCGAAAGTTCCGAAACCGTTCTTATACACAATAAAATTATAATAGTATGAAATATTATAACACAAATTTCTGAAGTTTTTAAATTTGTTAAACTAACTAACCGTTAAATTGTAAAACACGGTCCTCATTTACTCCCTCAGTAAATAGAATTTGAGATACAAACGATAGCATGACGCGAGACGTAGCATTGTTTTTAAACAGACATTACTTGTAAAAATATAACAATAAATCTAGCAGGTTGACGAAACAGTTCCTTAGAAACTTTGAAGATATGCGTAGTGCGATACTCGAGAAGTCGGTTTCTAAAGAAAATTTGACATCTAGAGTACTAGACGGAAGTGTTCAAGACTTCAAATGTAGAAAGATAAGAAACCATTTTCAATTTGAGCATTATTTTTCCAAATGCTGGAATAGAATATCAAAATTTTCATTTCGCCAAGTGGGCATTGCTTTGCCAAACTCTTTGAATTTTAGGGGGGGGGGGAGCTCTCCCATCGCCGAATTCAAAGTTGGTAAAATACCCACTTGAAATTTACCATGTGAGTAGTGCTACCCACTATACCCACACCTTCCGCCGGCCCTGTCACCTGGTGTGATAGTGCTTCTGACATAGCTTACAAGGGATATTCGTCTGCTTACCATATACTTCAAGATTACAAGTATTGCAAAGGCTGAGAGGACCGGGTTTACCAGGTGCTGGTGCCTTTGTCCTTGGGCTTTGCCTTTTTTCGTTCTGACTCATATCGCTGAAGATCGATCTCACGTAGCCCTAGGCCTCGAGCCAAGAGTGGTTAAAAATACTTTCTTACTTGAGCCACGGAGCTTAAAATTAAAAGGTTTTTTAAATCATTTTGGTATGCTAATATTTCTTACGTGTATTTCCACGTTTATTTTCGACATTTCCCCGTCTTATACCCGCGTTAAAGCTCTCGTCTCTCGGTCGCCACTCCGTTTGCCCGTTTTTTTTTCCTTTTTCCAGGTGTTTGCTAGTATATCCTACGGACTTCGTCCCTTTGGGCTATAAACCCACTTCTCTCAACTGACCTTATGTCACCGTTCTCACTCTTTTTTTGTACCTTGCCAGGTTCATATTAAGGAAAATGTTGGTAGATAAAGTCACAGGTAAAATTTTAATCACCTGGGTGAAAGTTCCTTTCTTGGAGATAAAGTAAGTTGAATTTGCCTCTTTTATTTTTACATTAAAAATTATGATAATTAATAGCACCAAGGAAGAGCTCCCTCGTCGGCGGTATGCGGGGCTATGGCGCGGAAGGCCGTTGCTGGACGTAAGATAAGTTTATCGTAACAATATCACGATTTTTTTAAATATCTTTATCATTAGTATAATGGGACCATCTAGAGGATGGGGTGCCGCGGTTTTGTCGAACTGTAAGTAGAATTTTAACTTATCCAAGTAATAAAGAATAATAATCTTTTTTTTAGATTTACCCTTTACCTAAGGAACCCCTGGCTGAAGCCCTAGTGGAACCCCTTATATAAGAAGTATGTTTTTTCTTCTTATCATGACTCCTCTCCCTCTCAAGTCAATTTTAAAACCATTAATTATTTTTCAAGTCAAATGTGTTTTAAATACTAACACTCATAAAACCCATAAATCCGATATGGAAAAATCAAAAATTAGTAGCTCTCTAAAAGATTTAATCGTTAGAAACCCCATGGAAACGTTATGTGTTAGAGTGGCCCTTTGTCTAGTCATCCTTTTTGAAATATCAGCTTTATATTTTCAAACTGGTAATAAGTCTTGTTTTAACGTGATTTTTTATAGTCATCGAAATTATGTTTAGATCGGGGAGAGCGATCTAGGTAGTGTCATTTCGAATTCGAAGCGTAAATATGTCTCATGATTTTGGGAAACGTAACGGTGGAGGGATTTCCAACGTAAAATATATTATAGATGGCGTTTAGGGAAAAATTCTGGTCTTTTAATCAGGATAAGAGGTGATGAATTGGAGGTGTTCTTCTCAAATGATATAACTTCCCAATCTTCAATCCGTCTCCCGCCGATCGCCTACAATAAAATGTATTAAAATTGGTACCTGATAGAATAACATAGGCGAGAAGTGGAAAAAAAATCCGTTTGGAACGGTCGGAAATTGAGGGGTGGACGTATGAAATTCTGGCTAGTTAGGGGAACTTCATGCTTCTCGCGTAAAAGGGCTTCGGACAAAAGGAAGAGTTTCAGCTATTAGAAGCAGCGATATAAGTATTGAAATTATGTATTCACGCCGTGGATAAGCAATTGACGAAATTTGATAAACAGAAAGCATATATCGAAGCTTTGTTCGAGGTGCTGGAACTACAGGTCAAGCGAGTAGCTGTTTATCCTGACAGCGAGAGTTTCGAGGATATAAATCTTTGCACTCAGAGTTATTGATATTTTCGAAGAAGTCGTTCGCAAGTTTGGAAATTATGGAAATCCTTTCACCGTGATTATCGTTCTTCTTTGTTTTACTCAATTAAGGAATCGGGTGTATTATTTAAATAAAATTAAATAAAAAATAAACTCAATATTTCACATAATGTACGCTCAGTTTAAGCAATTGAATGCGCGCGATGAAAGCGTCTTATTCTTGTTAAAAAAGAGGGGGCAGATTGTATTCTTCGGATAAATTATCGGCTTGCTGGTGTTGAAAAAAGACGGGGACTCCCTTAGCGTGGAATTCCGAAAAGTCGGTAAATCAGCATGTTGAGTGGTAAGCATTATTTAAGGTGTCCATAAAAGGAGAAAGGTAAGTGGCGAGCTGGTTCCGTAAACTGGGGTTCATGGAATCAAAGGATAGAAAATGGCACTATAAAATGGGGGGGGGGGGTATGGATCGGCTAGGTATCCATAATCTGCTTATTCATAATAGAGGACCATAATCTGTTGTTCTTTACCCAGGAAGTATTCTCTTATTTATAAAAAATTCCGTGGCAAAGCATTTACAGCAAATATTGGAATTTTGAATTAAAAAGTTAAATCCAATTAAGGTTAACATAATCATTAAATTAATCCCGTACGAATTTAAAGTTGAATATATTAATCTTAATTATAGGTCAGAGTTGGCATATTTTTGCTTAGCCCTCTCAAGAATTGATCTATTTATATTAAGAGATTATGTTTAGGTTCCATTAGTCGCGACACATCATGAACCAGGGGAAGCAACTAAATGGGGGAGGAAATGAAAAGGAGGCGTTTTTATGTAATGCGTCTCTCACGTGAATGTCAATAGCGTCAAGAGGACGTATTATTTAGGGAGCCAATATTGCTCCACCTGGGGTTGATTCAATTTTAAGGGGAAGGGCCAGGTTCAGATACTAGAGCTGCAACGGGAGCGAAGGTAAAAATGGACGGAATATAAACTTTATCTACATATAAATACAACAATTCTTGGCCTTATTTAGAAATTTGATTGTGGGTTTATTTTTAATATTCCATAGGTTTATAGTTGTGTTTTACTTAGAATAATCAATTATATATTTACTGGTTGTATTTAAATGGGAACTTTACAGCAATTATTCTTTTTAAATTTATAAAACCTAGTTTAAATTGTTATAGAAAAATAAACAGATTTCTATTTTAAATGCTTTGAGTATAATGAAAAACGTCGTTACAACTTAACCTGATATTTGTTGAATTTTTGTTATAATATATTCAGAAAAAATTCTTTATCAAAATTATTAGGATAACGAAAAGGGTGAAAGTCGCTTCATCTTTTAATTAACTAGACTTAAAGATATTTAAATGTAAATTCACCTTATAACCTACATTTCGTAATCTGTTCCTATGCTGCCTTGAGGAAAATTGTCCTTACTAAGAAACGACGTCTACGGGGGCTTATTAGTATAAGTGAGGGTAAAACCTTATATTAGAGGCATAAGGACTTATCATTATTTGGCTCTTATTTTAATATGGCCGCCTTGATAAAAATTGAAATTTTATATTAATCTTTTTGAGAATGTCAATAAAGCAAATGGCAAAAAATAATTATAAATTAAATAATGACAAATCTTTTTAAAGTTTTTTGTTCCTATAAAAAAGGTTATGATGTATTTAAAGAAGTGAATTTTCTTAACTAAGGTTGTCAAATTTTAAAAAATAGCTTTGCTGAAAATTTGTTTTATTATTTAAAATATTTAAAATCATTATCTAGCTAAACTCAAAGATATATCACTTGAATGTGCTTTGTTTTATGGTTAAGCCTCGTCCCGTAAGATAAAGATACGTAAAAACCAACGTCTCCTTACGGGCACTTCAGGAATCAGTTTGAGACACGCCATTTTTTAAGAATAGGCCACGTGATTACGTTTCGATTTTCTCCTGACGGATCATAAGGAAAGAATACCCATAAGGACAACAATAATAAAATAAGATCATGATTTGTACTCATGCAAGGATTCCTTATTTTAAGGAAGAGTTCTAAAAAAAATTTAAAAAAGGTTGTAAGCACACATATTTTATACCGATGTATATTTCAAACATGTGTGTTTTTATCTTTATTAATATAAATTCATGATTTAACTTTTAAAGAAATATCTTGGATGTGGTGGTTTAACTGTCCCAAAAATGCCAACTAAGTTTACAGTTTGTATATTTCAACCCATAGCTTGAAAAGTAAACTCAATTTAGATTTATTATTCGAGAAGGATATTACTGATCAGAAATTATAGATACATTTTTAAACAACAAATACCAAATGAACTATAAGATCCATTCAATGTTAAATGCACCAAGTTATCCTATTGTACGTCTCTAGATTATATTGTTATCAATTTAAAAAAATTGTGGAAAGAAAAGGGCGTATCTCTAGGGTGGAGAGAAAAGGGCGTATATTTAGGGTTGAACGTTAACGGCCCTTCTCTAGGGTGGTAAGAAAACGGTGCATCTCTAGGGTGAAAATAAAAGGGCGTATCTCTAGAGTGGAAAGATAAGGGCGCATCTCTAGAGTGAACAGAAATGAGCGTTTCTCTAGAGTGTAAGGAAAAGGGCGTATCTCTAGGGGGGGAAGAAAAGGGCGTATATTTTGGGTAGAACGTTAAGGGCCCATATCTAGGGTGGTAAGAAAAGGGCGCATCTCTAGGGTGAAAAGAAAAAGCGAATCTCTAGGGTGTAAAGAAAAGATCCCATCTCTAAGGTGGAAAGAAAAGGACATATCTCTAGGGCGGAAAGAAAAAGTCACATCTCTGGGATGGAAAAAAGGGGGTTACTCTGGAGTGAAAAGAGAAGGGCGTATCTCTAGGGGGGAGAGAAAAGGGCGTATATTTAGGTGGAAAGTTAAGGGCCCATCCTTAGCGTGGTAAGAAAACGGTGCATCTCTAGGGTTAAAAGAAAAGGGCGTATCTCTAGGGCGGAAAGAAAAAGTCACATCTCTGGGGTGAAAAGAGAAGGGCGTATCGCTGGGGCTGAAAGAAAAGGGCGTATCTCTAGGATGGAAAGTAAAGTGCCCATCTTTAAAGTGGAAGGAAAAGGGTGTATCTCAAGGGTAAAAAGGAAAGGGCCCATCTCTAGGATGGAAAGATAAGTGCGCATCTCTAGAGTGCAAAGAAAAGGGCGTTTCTCTAGGGTAAAAAGTAAAGGGCCCAACGCTAGGGTGAATAAATAAGAGCACATCTCTAAGGTGGATGGAAAAGGGCATATCTTAAAGGTGGAAAGTAAAGGGCCCATCACTAGGGTGGAAAGAAAAGGGTGTATCTCTAGGGTAAAAAGAAAGGGGCATATCTCTAGGGTGGAAAGAAAAGGGCGTATCTCTAAGATGAACGAAAAGTGCGCATCTCTAGGGTGGAAGTAAAAGGGCGTATCTCTAGGGTGAAAAGAAAAGGGCGCAACTCTAGGGTGGAAAGAAAAGGGTGTATATCAATGGTGGAAAGAAAAGGGCGCAACTCTAGGGTAAAAAGGGCGCATCTTAAGAGTGGAAAGAAAACGGTGTATCTCTAGGGTGGAAAGTAAGGGGCGCATCTCTAGGGTAAAGAAAAGGACCCATCTCTAAGGTGGAAAGAAGAGGGCGTATCTTTAGTGTGGAAAAAAGGGCGCATCTCTAGGGTGAAAAGAAAAGAGTGTATCTCTAGGGTGGAAAGAAAAAGTCAAATCTCTAGGTTAAGAAGAAAAGGGGGTTCTCTAGGGTAAAAATAAAAGGACCCATCTCTAATGTGGAAAGAAAAGGGCGCATCTGTAGAGTGTAACGAAAAGGGAGCATCTTTGGGGTTAAAAGAAAAGGGCGCATCTCTAGGGTGGAAATAAAAGGGGGTATCACTAGGGTGGAAAGGAAAAGGCGCATCTCTAGGGTGAAAAGAAAAGGGGGTATCACTAGGGTGGAAAGGAAAAGGCACATCTCAGGGGTGAAAAGAATAGAGCATATCTTTAGGGTGGAAAGAAAGGGACCCATCTCTAGGATGGTAAGAAAAGGGCGTATCTGTACGGTGTAACGAAAAGGGCGCATCTTTGGGGTGAAAAGAAAAATGCGCATCTGTAGGGTTAAAAGAAAATTACGTATCGCTAGGGTAAAAAAGGGCGTATCTCTAGGGTAGAAAGTAAAGGGTCCATCTCTAGGATGGAAAGATAAGTGCGCATCTCTAGAGTGCAAAGAAAAGGGCGTTTCTCTAGGGTAAAAAGTAAAGGGCCCATCTCTAAGGTGGAAAGAAAAAAGGGCATCTTTAGGGTGGAAATTAAAGGGCCCAACGCTAGGGTGGATAGATAAGAGCTAGGATGGAAAGTAAATGGCCCATCTCTAGGGTTGAAAGAAAACGGCGCATCTCTAGGGTGAAAATAAAGGGGCATATCTCTAGGGTGGAAAGAAAAGGGCATATCTTAAAGGTGGAAAGTAAAGGGCCCATCACTAGGGTGAAAAGAAAAGGGTGTATCTCTAGGGTAAAAAGAAAGAAGCATATCTCTAGGGTGGAAAGAAAAGGGCGTATCTCTAGGGTGGAAGTAAAAGGGCGTATCTCTAGGGTGAAAAGAAAAGGGCGCAACTCTAGGGTAAAAAATGGCGCACATTAAGGGTGGAAAGAAAACGGTGTATCTCTAGGGTGGAAAGTAAGGGGCGCATCTCTAGGGTAAAGAAGAAGGCGCATCTCTAGTTTGGAAAGAAAAGAACCCATCTCTAATGAGGAAAGAAAAGAGCGTATCTTTAGTGTGGAAAAGAAATTGCGTATCTCTAAGATGAACGAAAAGTGCGTGTCTCTAGGATGGAAAGAAAAGGGCGTGTCTCTAGGGTGGAAAATAAAGGGCCCAACAGAAGGGTGGAAAGAAAAAGGCGCATCTCTAGGGTGAAAAGAAAATGGCATATATCTAGGGTTGAAAGAAAAAGTCAAATCTCTAGGTTAAGAAGAAAAGGGGGATCTCTGGGGTTAAAATAAAAGGACCCATCTCTTATGTGGAAAGAAAAGGTCGCATCTGCAGAGTGTAACGAAAAGGGAATAACTTTGGGGTGAAAAGAAAAGGGGGTTACTCTGGAGTGAAAAGAGAAGGGCGTATCACTAGGGTGGAAAGGAAAAGGCACATCTGAGGGGTGAAAAGAATAGAGCATATCTTTAGGATGAAAAGTAAAGGGCCCATCTCTAGGGTGGAAAGAAAAGGGCGTATCTCTAGAATGGAAAGAAAAGGGCGTATCTCTAGGGTGGGAAGAAAATGGAGTATCTCTCAGATAAAAGAAAAGTACGTATCTCTAGGGTAATAAAAGGTCCTATCTCTAGGGTGTTATGGAAAGGGCGAATCTCTAGGGTGGAAAGAAAATAGCCCATCTCTAAGGTGGAAGGAAAAGGGCTTGTCTAAAGGGTGGAAAGAAAAGGGCGCATCTCTAGGGTGAACAGAAAATGGCATATATCTAGGGTGGAAAGAAAAAGTCAAATCTCTAGGTTAAGAAGAAAAGGGGGATCTCTGGGGTAAAAATAAAAGGACCCATCTCTAATGTGGAAAGAAAAGGTCGCATCTGCAGAGTGTAACGAAAAGGGAGTAACTTTGGGGTGAAAAGAAAAGGGGGTTACTCTGGAGTGAAACGAGAAGGGCGTATCACTAGGGGGGAAAGGAAAAGTGCGCATCTCTAGGGTGGAAGTAAAAGGGCGTATCTCTAGGGTGAAAAGAAAAGGGCGCAACTCTAGGGTAAAAAAGGGCGCACCTTAAGGGTGGAAAGAAAACGGTGTATCTCTAGGGTGGAAATTAAGGGGCGCATCTCTAGGGTAAAGAAGAAGGCGCATCTCTAGTTTGGAAAGAAAAGAACCCATCTCTAAGGTGGAAAGAAGAGGGCGTATCTTTAGTGTGGAAAAAAAATTGCGTATCTCTAAGATGAAAGAAAAGGGCGTGTCTCTAGGGTGGAAAATAAAGGGCCCAACACAAGGGTGGAAAGAAAATGGCATATATCTAGGGTGGAAAGAAAAAGTCAAATCTCTAGGTTAAGAAGAAAAGGGGGATCTCTGGGGTAAAAATAAAAGGACTCATCTCTAATGTGGAAAGAAAAGGTCGCATCTGCAGAGTGTAACGAAAAGGGAGTAACTTTGGGGTGAAAAGAAAAGGGGGTTACTCTGGAGTGAAAAGAGAAGGGCGTATCACTAGGGTGGAAAGGAAAAGGCGCAACTCAAGGGTGGAAAGAAAAAGGCACATCTGAGGGGTGAAAAGAATAGAGCATATCTTTAGGGTGTAAAGAAAAGGGCCCATGTCTAGGGTGAAAAGAAAAGGGTGTATCTTTAGGATGAAAAGTAAAGGGCCCATCTCTAGGGTGGAAAGAAAAGGTCGTATCTGTACGGTGTAACGAAAAGGGCGCATCTTTGGGGTGAAAAGAAAAATGCGCATCTGTAGGGTTAAAAGAAAATGGCGTATGTCTAGAATGGAAAGAAAAGGGCGTATCTCAAGGGTGAAAAGAAAATGGCGTATCTCGAGGGAGAAAAGAAAAGGGTGTATCTCGAGGGAGGAAAGAAAAGGGCGTATCTCTATGGTGGGAAGAAAATGGAGTATCTCTAGGGTGGGAAGAAAATGGAGTATCTCTCAGATAAAAGAAAAGTACGTATATCTAGGGTAATAAAAGGGCCTATCTCTAGGGTGTTAAGGAAAGGGCGAATCTCTAAGGTGGAAGGAAAAGGGCTTGTCTAAAGGGTGGAAAGAAAAGGGCGCATCTCTAGGGTGAAAAGAAAATGGCATATATCTAGGGTGGAAAGAAAAAGTCAAATCTCTAGGTAAAGAAGAAAAGGGGGATCTCTGGGGTAAAAATAAAAGGACCCATCTCTAATGTGGAAAGAAAAGGTCGCATCTGCAGAGTGTAACGAAAAGGGAATAACTTTGGGGTGAAAAGAAACAAGGGTTACTCTGGAGTGAAAAGAGAAGGGCGTATCACTAGGGTGGAAAGGAAAAGGCGCATCTTTAGGGTGGAAAGAAAAGGGCCCCTTTCTTTACACCCCTCAGATGTGCCTTTTTCTTTCCACCCTAAAGATGCGCCTTTTCCTTTCCACCCTAGTGATACGCCCTTCTCTTTTCACTCCAGAGTAACCCCCTTTTCTTTTCACCCCAAAGTTATTCCCTTTTCGTTACACTCTGCAGATGCGACCTTTTCTTTCCACATTAGAGATGGGTCCTTTTATTTTTACCCCAGAGATCCACCTTTTCTTCTTTACCTAGAGATTTGACTTTTTCTTTCCAACCTTTAGACAAGCCCTTTTCCTTCCACCTTAGAGATGGGCTATTTTCTTTCCACCGTAGAGATTCGCCCTTTCCTTAACATCCTAGAGATAGGCCCTTTTATTACCCTAGAGATACGTATTTTTCTTTTATCTGAGAGATACTCCATTTTCTTCCCACCCTAGAGATACACCCTTTTCTTTCCACCGTAGTGATGGTTCCTTTACTTTCCACCCTTTAGACACGCCCTTTTCCTTCCACCTTAGAGATGGGCTATTTTCTTTCCACCCTAGAGATTCGCCCTTTCCTTAACACCCTAGAGATAGGCCCTTTTATTACCCTAGAGATACGTACTTTTCTTTTATCTGAGAGATACGCCATTTTCTTCCCACCCTAGAGATACGCCCTTTTCTTTTCACCCTAGAGATACGCCTTTTGCTTTCCACCCTAGAGATGGACCCTTTACTTTCTACCCTAGAGATACGCCCTTTTTTACCCTAGCGATACGTACTTTTCTTTTATCTGAGAGATACTCCATTTTCTTTCCACCATAGAGATAAGCCCTTTTCTTTCCTCCCTCGAGATACACCCTTTTCTTTTCTCCCTCGAGATACGCCCTTTTCTTTTCTTACTCGAGATACGCCCTTTTCTTTTTATTCTAGACATACGCCTTTTTCTTTTCACCCCAAAGATGCGCCCTTTTCGTTACACCGTACAGATACGCCCTTTTCTTTCCACCCTAGAGATGGGCCCTTTACTTTTCATCCTAAAGATACACTATTTTCTTTTCACCCTAGACATGGGCCCTTTTCTTACCATCCTAGAGATGGGCCCCTTTCTTTACACCCCTCAGATGTGCCTATCTCTTGGATGGTAAGAAAAGGGCCCATGTCTAGGGTGAAAAGAAAATAGTGTTTCTTTAGGATGAAAAGTAAAGGGGCCATCTCTAGGGTGGAAAGAAAAGGGCGTATCTGTACGGTGTAACGAAAAGGGCGCATCTTTGGGATGAAAAGAAAAAGGCGTATGTCTAGAATAAAAAGAAAAGGGCGTATCTCGAGGGAGAAAAGAAAACGGTGTATCTCGAGGGAGGAAAGAAAAGGGCGTATCTCTATGGTGGGAAGAAAAGTACGTATCGCTAGGGTAAAAAAGGGCGTATCTCTAGAGTGGAAAGAAAAGGGCGTATCTCTAGGGTGGGAAGAAAATGGCGTATCTCTCAGATAAAAGAAAAGTACGTATCTCTAGGGTGGAAGGAAAAGGGCGTGTCTAAAGGGTGGAAAGTAAAGGAACCATCACTACGGTGGAAAGAAAAGGGTGTATCTCTAGGGTGGAAAGAAAAAGGCACATCTCTGGGTTGAAAAGAATAGAGCGTATCTTTAGGGTGGAAGGAAAAGAACCCATCTCTAAAGGTGAAGGTAAAGGGCCTATCTCTTGGGTGGAAGGAAAAGGGCGTATCTTTAGGCTCAAAAGCAAAGGGCGCATCTGTAGGGTGAAAAGAGAAGGCGTATCTCTATGGTGGAAAGAAAAGGGCCCATCTCTAGGATGTTAAGAAAGGGCCCATGTCTATTGTGAAAATAAATGGGCGTATCTCTAGGGTGGAAAGAAAAAGGCGCATCTCTAGGGTGGAAAGAAAAACGCGTATCTCTAGGGTGGAAAGAAAAGGGGTTACTCTGGAGTGAAAAGAGAAGGGCGTATCTCTTGGGTGGAAATAAACCGCCGTGTCTTTAGGGTGGAAAGTAAAGGGTCCATCTCTAGGGTGAAAAGAAAAAGGCGTATCTCTAGGATGGAAAGAAAAGGGCGTATCTCAAGGGTGGAAAGAAAAGGGCGTATCTCTAGGGTGGGAAGAAAATGGAGTATCTCTCAGATAAAAGAAAAGTACGTATCTCTAGGGTAATAAAAGGGCTTATCTCTAGGGTGTTAAGGAAAGGGCGAATCTCTACGGTGGAAAGAAAATAGCCCATCTCTAAGGTGGAAGGAAAAGGGCTTGTCTAAAGGGTGGAAAGAAAAGGGCGCATCTCTAGGGTGGAAAGAAAAGGGGTTACTCTGGAGTGAAAAGAGAAGGGCGTATCTCTTGGGTGGAAATAAACCGCCGTGTCTTTAGGGTGGAAAGTAAAGGGTCCTTATCTAGGGTGAAAAGAAAAGGGCGTATCTCTAGAATGGAAAGAAGAGGGCGTTTCTCTAGGGTGGAAAGGAAAGGGCGCATCTCTAGGGTAAAAAAAGGGCGCATCTTAAGGGTGGAAAGTAAAGGGCCATCACTAGGGTGGAAATAAAAGGGTATATCTCTAGGATGTTAAGAAAGGGCCCATGTCTATTGTGAAAATAAATGGGCGTATCTCTAGGGTGGAAAGAAAAAGGCACATCTCTGGGGTGTAAAGAGAAGAGCGTATCTTTAGGGTGGAAAGAAAAGAACACATCTCTAAAGGTGAAGGTAAATTGCGTATCTTTTGGGTGGAAGGAAAAGGGCGTATTTTTAGGCTCAAAAGCAAAGGGCCCATCTCTTGGGTGAAAGAAAAGGGCACCTCTGTAGGGTGTTACGAAAAGGGCGCATCTTTGGGGTGAAAAGAAAAAGGCGCATCTCTCGGGTGGAAAGAAAAGGGCGCATCTCTAGGAGGGAAAGAAAAGGGGGTTACTCTGGAGTGAAAAGAGAAGGGCGTAACTCTAGGGTGGAAAGAAAGGGGCCTATCTCTATGGTGGAAAGAAAAGGGCCTATCTCTAGGATAGTAAGAAAAGGGCCCATGTTTAGGGTGAAAAGAAAAGGGCGTATCTCTAAGGTGGAAAGAAACCGTCGTGTCTTTAGGGTGGAAAGTAAAGGGTCCTTCTCTAGGGTGAAAAGAAAAGGGCGTTTCTCTAGGGTGAAAAGAAAAGGGCGTTTCTCTAGTGTGGAAAGAAAAGGGCGTATCTCTAGGGTTTAAAGAATAAGGTCTCATCTCTAGGGTGAAAAGAAAAAGCGTATCTCTAGAGTGAAAAGATAAGGGCGCATCTCTAGAGTGAACAGAAAAGAGCCCCTCTCTAAGGTGGAAAGAAAATGGCGCATCTCTAGGGTGAAAAGAAAAGGACATATCTTTAGGGTGAAAAGAAAAAGGTGTATCCCTAGGGTTGAAAGAAAAAGTCACATCTCTAAGTTGGAAAAAAAGGGGGTTACTTTGGAGTGAAAAGAGAATGGCGTATCGCTAGGGTTGAAAGAAAAGGGCGTATCTCTAGGGTGGAAAGAAAAGGGCGTATCTCTAAGGTGGAGAGGAAAGGGCGTAAATTTAGGTGGAACGATAAGGGCCCATCTCTAGGGTTAAAAGAAAAGGGCGTATCTCTATGGTGAAAATAAAAGGGCGTTTCTCTAGAGTGGAAAGAAAAGGGTGTATCTCTAGGGCGGAAAGAAAAAGTCACATCTCTGGGGTGGAAAAAAGGGGGTACCTCTGGAGTGAAAAGAGAAGGGCGTATCGCTAGGGTTGAAAGAAAAGGGCCCATCTTTAAAAAGGAAGGAAAAGGGCGTATCTCAAGGGTAAAAAGGAAAGGGCCCATCTCTAGGATGGAAAGATAAGTGCGCATCTCTAGAGTGCAAAGAAAAGTGCGTTTCTCTAGGGTAAAAAGTAAAGGGCCCATCTCTAAGGTGGAAAGAAAAAGGGTATCTTTAGGGTGGAAAATAAAGGGCCCAACGCTAGGGTGGATAGATAAGAGCCCATCTCTAAGGTGGATGGAAAAGGGCTTATCTCTAGGGTGGAAAGAAAAAGGCGTATCTTTAGGGTGGATAGTAAATGGCCCATCTCTAGGGTTGAAAGAAAACGGCGCATCTCTAGGGTGAAAAGAACGGGGCATATCTCTAGGGTGGAAAGTAAATGGCCCATCACTAGGGTGGAAAGAAAAGGGCCCATCAATAGGGTGGAAAGAAAAGGGCGTATCTCTAGGGTGAAAAGAAAGGGGCATATCTCTAGGGTGGAAAGAAAAGGGCGTATCTCTAAGATGAACGAAAAGGGCGCAACTCTAGGGTAAAAAAGGGCGCATCTTAAGGGTGGAAAGTAAAGGGCCCATCACTAGGGTGGAAAGAAAAGGGTGTATCTCTAGGGTGGAAAGTAAGGGGCACATCTCTAGAGTAAAGAAGAAGGCGTATCTCTAGTTTGGAAAGAAAAGGACCCATCTCTAAGGTGGA
Organism: Leiobunum rupestre; assembly: GCF_980474605.1. NCBI lineage: Eukaryota > Metazoa > Arthropoda > Arachnida > Opiliones > Sclerosomatidae > Leiobunum > Leiobunum rupestre. The sequence goes on along the minus strand of NC_143392.1, from coordinate 56,689,289 downwards.
AAGAAGAGGGCGTATCTTTAGTGTGTAACGAAAAGGGAGCATCTTTCGGGTTAAAAGAAAAGGGCGCATCTCTAGGGTGGAAAGAAAAGGGGTTACTCTGGAGTGAAAAGAGAAGGGCGTATCTCTAGGGTGGAAATAAAAAGCACATCTAAGGGGTGAAAAGAATAGAGCATATCTTTAGGGTGGAAAGAATGGGGCCTATCTCTAGGATGGTAAGAAAAGGGCCCATGTCTAGGGTGAAAGAAAAGGGCGCATCTCTAGGGTGGAAAGAAAAGGGGGTTACTATGGAGTGAAAAGAGAAGGGTGTATCTCTAGGGTGGGAAGAAAAAAAGGCACATCTCTGGGGTGAAAAGAATAGAGCATATCTTTAGGGTGGAAGGAAAAAGGCGCATCTCTGTAGTGGAAAGAAAAACGCGTATCTCTAGGGTGGAAAGAAACCGTCGTATCTTTAGGGTGGAAAGTAAAGGGTCCTTCTCTTGGTAGAAAGCAAAAGGGCGTATCTCTAGAATGGAAAGAAAAGGGCGTTTCTCGAGGATGGAAAGAAAAGGGCGTATCTCTAGGGTTGAAAGAAAATGGAGTATCTCTCAGATAAAGGAAAAGTACGTATCTCTAGGGCGGATAGAAAAGGGCGTGTTTCTAGGGTGTTAAGAAAAGGGCGTATCTCTAGGGTGGAAAGAAAAGAGCCCATCTCTAAGGTGGAAGGAAAAGGGTCTATCTATTGGGTGGAAAGAAAAGGGCGTACCTTTAGGCTGATTAGTAAAGGGCCCATCTGTAGGGTGAAAATAAAGGGCGTATCTCTATGGTGGAAAGAAAAGGGCGCATCTCTAGGGTGGAAAGAAAATGGCTTCAATGGCGCATTTTTTAAAAATTTCGATTTCGATCTTGTAAATAGTGATCTGCAAAATGACGATCTGGGTACTGTGGGAAATATCGTAAAATATAAGAAAAAATTTACGTTACTCTTTTTGAAAATGATTTTCTTAAATACTTAGATCTTATAATTTAAAAATTAATCCTATAAACAGTTAGTTGGAAATTTGGATCTAGTTGATATTTTAATCAGAAAAAAAATATCTTTCTTTTCTCCTGACAGATATTAATGTTTAAAAAAAATGGTTTCAATCTTATTTTCGTTATTTTCATTTAGCCCTAGCATTAATAGAAGTAGCTCCAGTCGTAAAATTTTAATGTTGGTTTAAGAACTGATAAATATTTCATGAAATAAAAGTATGTTAGTGAAAATTATGAATTTAAACATTAATTTCCCTTAGAAAAGATAAATTTAAAGACTAATATATAATAAGATTTTATTAAAAAAGTACTGTTATAATCTTGATGATATCATCATTATGGATTCAGTATTCCAGTGCTTTAATTAAAGTACGTTTAGTACAATAAATAAATAATATTTTTTCTATGCTATTTCCTTAATGCATTTTAAAGTCATTCTTTAAATATTATTAACTTTGTCCAAAAAGGCATATTAAGAACAACTCCATCAAAATAGCTAGCCATAATTTAATTAATATAATTATTTCTAAGTTAAACTTGAGCAAATTAAAAATTATTTAAATTAATTTTTCAACATTTCATTATTTGTTTATTTTTTTCTTAAAATTTTAGTTTTAAAAATTTTAATGACTGGATGGTTATTACATTAATTCATCCTTAACGAAAGGGAGTTTTAAACATTTATTGATTCTTTTCATAAATTTAAGACAGTTATAAAAATAATTACCTGTAAAGAATAAAGTAAGAAAATTTCATCAATTTAAATTTATTAAAAATTTTAACATTAACACAAACTCAATAAATTAAAATTTGCATTTATTGGAACAAATTTACCACTGAGTTCAATCTTTACAACATAAAATTAGAAAATAAATTGTTATTTAAGAACCTAAATTGACAACTAATTAACGTTAGATATTAAAACCAAATTAACTATACATTTATAACGTAATTTCCCAAATTAACCACAAATTCATGACATTTAATACACAACAACATTTATTTTCAATCATTAAAAACTTAAATAAACGTATATTCACGAAATTTATTCAGCCCAAAAAAATGTCACAAAATTTATAAAATTTAAAAATTAAAAATGCCGTTAATTGTTTGAGAATAAATATCTCAAACTAATTCTACTTAATCCAGTTAACAAAAAAGTAAGAAAATCGTATTAAGTTTACCTTAATATCTTACGAAAGCGAATAAAATGGTACTCACAGTATTCTCTTGCACAAACGCACAACGCTGAGTTTTATAACAAAAATTATTTAATTCAAGTCACTTTTAAAGAAAATTGATTGATCATCATCAAAAATAAGTCCACAAATCGCAAACAATCACCGTTATCACGAACAAACGATACTTGACTCAAAACACTACGGAACTGCAAGCTGATTTGAAAATAGAGAAGTTTCGGCTTGCGTGGTGTACTAATGGGTAAACGTTGTTTGACAAGCATCCTTATATGAGTATATATGGGGCATAAATTTTGAGGCAGAATGTGATTAGTGGAAAGCGCTTTATTTACTATAGCAGTCTTGGGAGCACATTAGTCTACGGTTGTTAAATGAGGCTAAGTAGTTTTATTTGTACCTACTAGTTGACAGCTTTAATACATTATTCTCATGGTACATTCATAATTTATGATATAAAAATTCCGATGTAGCAAAACTCATAATCAAATAGGAAATTTAACTTGGTATAATCTCGGCTAAAATACGTTACGTCTGGTTTTTTCGTCATTTGCGACAATCATCCCTTGCTTACTTTAATCTTAACATTTTTTGCAATATTTTTGTAACTTTTTAACCACATTTGTGATATTTGAAAAAAAACTTTTACGATATTTTCAGAGTATTTTTTATTACTCATTTATATGCGAGTTTTTATTTTTTGCTTAAAATAAAAGATTGCAGTATGATAAATGTTTTTTTTAATTTGGTCTACTAATAATGGGTAATTATAGTGCTTCGCTTTAATAACTGTTTATAAATATTGGTTTCCTTTTCTTATGCTCTACTTATATTAAGATACTATAGCCGAAAAACAAGATGTTTTTATGTAGGTGTTTGATTTAAAGCGGCTTTTTCAAAGGCGAAATTTGTTTATAAACGATTTAAAAGTAGTTTGTTACGTGTAACAAAGAATAAATGGCAAGCATAAAATGAAGTCTAGCCATATTTCATTTCAAACAACGTATTGCGTCTTCGTCTACTGGTTTGACTCTTGAACGTAAATAACCAATTTATCTGATGACGAGCTCTGATAAACACTATGCTCAAATCTTAAATTTTAGTGGTTGGTTTGAACGTGGGTCCTTAATTATATTGATTTATATAGACGTTGGGGATACATTTCGGAATCTCAAGTAAGATTGTTTCTAAATCTTAATAATAAAAACCTAATTCAAGCACTTATTTGCTAGAGACTTTACATAAATATTTAATTGTTATTATTTATAACTATAATGATTACTCTTTAGCCATTGCGGGCCTATAACTCGCATACTGATTTCGCCCTAAGTAATATATCAAAAACATGTACTCTAAATATGATCAATAAAATTGAATATGAATTTGTGGCTTTTTGAGCAGTTTGTTTTGTTTAATTAATAAATAATAAATAACTTCTCGTCGAGTGTACTATTACAAACACTTTGAGCAAAAAATCGAAACACCCCGCTAAGCCGGTTAAAAAGTTTTTGAAGAATTTCTTCAAATTTCGTCGAGGTTTAATTTTTTTTTTGGAAAACGCGGCTTATGACGTCGTTCATGACGCGTCGGGAACCTGCTTTCCATCGGTCTAGGTCCGATGGCCCGAAGACCAACCGATCGAATGGGGGTCCAACGGACCGAAGTCCATCCAACCGAAAATTAAATAATTCCTTTTTTATGAGTTAATTGCAGAAGGTTTCAACGGACCGAAATATATATTTTTAAAAAGCTGAAAAAAAATCACTTTCGTGGACTAAGTACACTTTAATAAAAACTACTTTTAAAAAGTATATATTAAGGAACTCATAATTAAGTTGGCATTATCTGTTAAAAATAAATATCAAAACCAGAACATGCAAAGCAGACCACCTTGAAAAGGCAAAAAATATACACCCCACAAGAATTTGAACGCGAGCGGGTTTTTGTTTTTCACTCGAAGGCCTTTCCTTTCGAATAAAAATTAAGAATAGTAATTTAATGCAATAATTTTGCTTTGGGCCCATTCGACCGAAATCCAATTCGTTGGAAAACGATTTAACATTGAGTTCCAAACGATCGATAATACCCCAATTGTGCGGTTTACAGCCCAATTTTGCACCTTTATATTTTTTTTAGTACATCGAATTAAGGTTCTTTTTATAGATATATATAAGTCACGGACGTATCCAACGGTGCCTACGCGCCTTCGGCGCGCGTATATAACCTAACCTAATCCGAACTAATCTAATCTAAAACGTTTTTCGCGTACCCTGCTATATCTCGGGGCAGAAGTAAAAACCAAAACAGTAAGCTTGAACAGTAAAAACGTTATTTTTATTTTTATTTAACGATATACAACGTTTCGGTCCGTTGAAACCTTTTCCCTTTTGTTGCTATAAAAAACGTATGTTAAATTTCGGTCGGTTAGTCCTTTTTTTTCGGGCCGAGAGTTTCCGATCTGTTGGACCCCTTCGATCGGTTGGTCTTCGGCCCATCGGACCTACCCCCTTTCCATCACCCCATTTCCTTGCCCCCCCCCCCGATTTTATAGAAAGAACTATTGAAAATTTAAAAATAATATATTGATTAATTTGTTATTTCAATTTAGAAAGGCTCGCGTAAATCTTTTTCCGCTTTTTGAGAAAAACTAAAGACACTGCATGATGTTAAATAATCTTTAAAAGCAGAATTTCTTTTAAAAATCCGTATTTTCGGGATATTACGTCAACTCCAGCATTGTGTTTCGATTTTTATAGAATGGAAAAGGATCTTGAAGTGGATGTTTAAAACAAACAAAATTTCTTGGGGCTTATTAAATTTGATTAATCGATTGTCTTCTTTGACCAATCGAAAACAAGATCCACTTGGCGATACCCCCGGTTTATAGTACTTTTTAATTGTTTGTCCTGTGTGAAACAAAACAACAAAAACTTTTATCTAAGGAAATGCTGCATATGATATTTAAAAAAATTTAATCTTCTATCCTTTTCGCATTGGTGGTGACACCTGCCATAAACTGAACAGATCTTTCGCTTCGAAAATACTTGCGAAAACGACCCATATAAGGAAAACCGAGAAATGAGATTCTTAAACGGTGTGTCTCGGAGAGTCAAGATAAATCAGTTATCAACTATAAGTACAGCACAAATAAGCAACTAAATGATTAATGTTAATGATTGTCATACAAATAGCGATTGCGTTTTTTTTAATGTTTGGGTAGCACCTAATTACTGATAATATAAGTTGCTAGCTGACTTAGTTTGGTTAGTGCTAACGGATTTTTAGATTAAGAAATAATTCGAACAGGAAATGCCCCACACCATCCATCAAATGTATGCAAGGTTGTTGTGATTGCCATAAATACTTGGAATAGCGCATTGAACTCTGAAAGCCCAAATAATTACAAAATTTCACCGGAATAATTTTAAAATAATGATTTTATGTTGAAATAAATCATTATAGAAGGGAAATTCTTTTTTTCTATTGGAACGGTTTAAATTTTCATCAAAGGCGATTTCTGGTCGCAGCAAAGACTTTTCTAAGAAAATGGACGCGATAAATTGCACTTGGGAATTATGGGTATAGCTATTTCTATTTATAAAAAATGGTTTCATAAAAACAAAAACGTTTTTTTTGGGCCTAGGAGCGCACAAAATTTCAAATTCGAGGTAAAATTGTAATTCATAAGGAAAACGCCTCCAATATGGGGAGTATAGAAATCTGAAAACTTCGGTTCATTTTATTATGCCACTACACATAGAAGCGAAGCTTGTTACTTTCTTTATATTATATTCAAAATTGTTTTCCATAATTATTCATTTAATCAATTAACGAAAATCCATACTGATTTTTATGAAAATTAATATACTATAATAAATTCATTTAAACTCAATTAACATTTCGTACGATTAATATAAGAAAAAATATATACTTAAACATTTAAAATATGAGTTAATAGCTTAAATTAAATGAAAAAGTTTTATTCATATTATGATAAAATAAGTGAATAAGTAGATTAGTCTATTATGAAAAGGGATAAAAAAGCTAAACTCAAAAAATTATTTAAGAAATTTAAAAACTTTGTTTGCTCGAAGATCCATCGGTACGAGCTGGACATGCATCAGATTTATAGCCTGGTGTACCGGTAAGATTGAATCCACACCACCGGAGGTCCATCATCAAATGCCCTACACCAGCGTCCACACGCCCGGACAGGTGACAAAACCAGCATGGGTAGCAGAACCCTACTACTGAAGGTCGCACCCTCGACGCAAGCCGCTCAACCCAGCAGAAGGCGCAGCAATGGGCCGACCAACGCGCCTCTTCGCACACAGCAGTGGAAATAAGAGCGGATGCTCTGGCAACGCCAGCCGACACCCTACCTAGAAAGGTAGAGAGCCAAGCCCTTTGGAAAGAGCGCCTAAAGGGGAACGGCGGGTACACGGCAGACCGCATAACCCGGCACAGCTGGCACCGGAAATCCCGGTGGCACCCCAAAAGGCCGGGAGATGGGCGCCGTGCCCTCATACGGAGGCCCGCAGCCCCACAGCAGGCAACGCAATCCGCCGAAACGGCCAGTTTGCCCGGCCCCTCTCCGTTAGCCTGGGCCGAAGCCCAGTTACCAGCCCACACCGGACCGAAGTCGGAGGTGGAGATAGGACCATTTGGACGGAGCTAACATCTCCCAGTGCGCCACCACCCGTGCTGGGTTACAAGAGTAGCACCCCGACTCCCCGGTAAGGCCACCAGTTATTGTACACTCCGACCCCTCGTGGGCCATCGGTACGAGCTATTAGGAATTTTTTAAATTTCTTCAAATTTGTTTAGAGTTTAGCGTTTTTATCCCTTTTCATAATGGACTAATCTACTTATTCGCCAATTTAACCATGCTTTACAACGCAGTCCATAGGTGGTTCCTTTTAAATTAATTCATATTATCATTAATTTTTAATTAATTTATTTCTTTATTTATATAATAATTATTTAATTCATTTATTTAATAATTGCTTATTTTAAATAAAAATTCAATTTAAATCATTATCTTAGTTCAAAATTAAATTTATTTCATTGTGTAATTTAAAATTTAATTTAATAATTTAGGTTTAAAATTCAATAACCTTCATTAGTTTTATAAAATTTTTAAGTGTCACACTAAACAGAGTATTTTAAATAGATCGGTGCAGGGATTTGGTTCCCAAACTATAAAACCTAGAAATGTGAAATTCTTAGGATGAACACTATCGGTGAAGGCAGGTGGTATAAGTAAAATTTTAACAGTATTATAAAAAAAACTTTTACAAAAATTGTCAAGTAAAATCCAAGTGAAGAGAAGCACATTGTGAAAAACTAAATGAAAAGAGACTTAAAACGGTTTTAAGTCTCTTTTCATTAAGTAAAATCCAAATACACTAATAATTTCCGATAACCTATTTGATATAACAATATTCAATAGATTTTGTCGGGCTAAGTACTTGATTTGTTACTGTCTGGTGTCGTTATTGGTTCTGATCGGATTCCTTGATAACCTTTTTGTCTTAATTCTTAATCGATAAGTGTTGAACAAGTTATGTTTGGTTAGCTTCGTTTAAAATTTTGCTCTAGTTTATACTGATCAGTTCAATAATGATCTACTAAGAACTTTTAATTTGAGCAGTGATTTATGTGATAAAGTTATTTCATGTTGCCTAGCAACATCGGCTATTATAAATATTGGTTACTCTAAAGGCAAGAGATGCTAATATTCTGAAAAAATATTTTTCATTTCTTGAGCTAGTAAATATAAGTAAGAAATAATGTTGACAAGCTCAAGCGCACCAGTTAATATGAGAAAACGTTGTTTTGTGAAGTAAAACATGACATAGTTTAAGCATTTCAGGGTTCGAACGTATCTTTCGTGTTTCTGCACTGACGCTCTCTTGATTTTCCTTGCCATGATGTTTGAAGTATTCGGTAGTTACTGTTGATTTTACTTAAGGAATTTGCTTAATCCATTAAAAAACCCTAAATAGTTTCAATATTAGCGTCGAATAGTGCGTTTTACGTCACGCGCCTAAAATCGTTGGATTTGCCAAAGTTGCGTATTCTTCCGGGCGCCGTTTCTTGAGTAAATATAAACGAAGTTTAATGGTTTGCGTATAAACTTTCGTCACATTTAGCAATTGGAAAATATAAAACCTTTCTAAACTAATGCATTGAAAATCTCTTATCGCGTATTGGTTTATTAACTCAGGTTTATTTTAACTGAACCCAGGCCAAGAAATTAGCTTTCATTAGAAACAGAATTGATGTGCTAATGTATTTGCAATGAATGAGTGCTTAGAAACATTTTGAGTAGTCACGATACGCGGCACATGCTATTCCAGGACATTTTCCAAAAACTACGAGTGCAATTTTTATAAATTTATAACATTTCTTAATTTTTAAATTTTTTGTTTTTTTTTGCAAATTCAACGTAATGATAATGTTATATTTGCTATTTTTAGCAATGTGCCAAAGGTTTTTAGATTAAACTGGTTCAACTTTTTGACTAATAATGCAGATATGTATATAACAAAAGATGCCAAAGAGAAAAATATGGCTGAATGCTTAAGTCGCCACTTTTTTGTGGAAGAGAAAATTTGACAAAAACAACAGAGTTAGCGAAAAAAATACATAAAAATTGTCTTCCTTTTAGATTTTCCGCTGAAAATTTATAATACTTAAATAATTATAATAAAAAATAATACTATAATTAATTTTAAAAAAAAATTAAAAAGGAAATGAACGAAAGATTTATATAATTCAATCGTAGGGAATCTTCGAAATACCTGTTCTCTATGACTAAACACACTCGCGAAATGGGTACTAAAATAACGTTTTTCTGAGTGATTTGAAAGAAAGCACTTAATTATTTGTCTTTTTGAATAAAAAAGTAAAGTTAATTTTAATTATAATTCAGTTCTGTACAAGAATTAATAACTTAGGGTGAAATAATATTACAATCTCCGTTTTTGAAATGGCTAACACTTGAAATTGAGTAAAATTCGCATTGACATTCAGACGGATGAGTCACACGATTTTGTATTATGCTTACAAGTTTATCCTTGGAATTCTCTAGATATTTACTGGTCAAAACATTTCAATTCATATATTAATTAGATTATTAATTTTTATTAAAAACTAAAATTATTCATTTGTTTTAAATTATTATTTAAATAAATTCATAAATTTACATTGCTATTAAATTTATTTTATTACTCTTAATTAATATTCAATTAATTTCATTATTTTTTATTATTTTTCAGTTAATTACTTTATTTTAATTTATTATTTAATTTATTTTCTTATTTAACAATATCTAATTAACTTCTTTAATTTAAATTATTATTCAATTTAATTCAAAATTTTAAAATGTTATTCAATTCATATCATAATTTTAAATTAGTATTCAATTAATTTCATTATTTTATATTATTATTAAATTTATCTCATTATATCATATTCTCCAATTTATTTTATTATTTCGTATTATTCAATTAATTTCATTATTGAAAAATATTATTCAAATAACTTCGTTATATTAAATAATTATTGAATATATTTCATTATTTTAAAATTACCTTCAGCCGTATGTATTTAACGACCAGAAAACGACGAAGCAGTGGCGTAGCTGACGGTCCGCAGGGCCCGAGCCCCGGGGGGGTTCCTCGCTCACTATAAAAATTTTAAAAGGGGGGCCCCATTGAGATTTTTGTGGGTGGGTCTCTTAGTTCTCAGCTACGCCACTGCGACGAAGTCGTGTGAAACGCCATCTATACAACATCTATTCAGTTTAAAGACATCCAAGGCTCACACTATAAATGACAGCAGTGTAAGTTTATGATATGCATCCTTTATTAGAGTACAATTGCTGCCCCAGAATCAAAATATATCAACTAAGTATAACCAACCCGTACTCAATCACACGTCCTAAAAATGAAACTTCTGACACCCTTTAAGACTTCACTATTCTGCCATATTAGAAAAAGACAAAGCTACGGCCGTTCGACCAAAGGGTGCTTAAAAGAGAAAGGCGGGAATCTCCAAAACGCTCGAGAAACGACGAGCCTTCTCTCTGCGCACTGCTACCACCAGAAGGAACATAATTATGTGTTACAAAACAATTGTTTTTTGTTTCTGGAATAATCAAAAGATCATTTGATATAAATAGCTTTTTAACAACAAAACTTATGACGAAGTACACACTCGTGTTTCTTTACTATAAAACAACCTCTAGTAAACATATATGAATTTATTAATGCGGATTAATCTTGGTTTGATGGCCAATTACAGCGCATTACCCCAATGAAAGGGTCTTCCTCGAAAATAAACTGAAAAAAGCAAGCGTGCGTGTAACCTGCCCATAAAGCACCCCTCATAAAAGGATATATTTATTTCATGTATTTCTTTTCTTTAGACAGTGTATGTTATGGTTTTCTTTTATATTTATAATGATCCATTTCCACCCATTAAAAAGAATACATTTAAATATTATATTAATGTCCGACAATTACGATTTCAAAATGGACAACCAAAAAATAATGTGAAGCTCAAAGATTTAAACATCTTTATCGAACAGATTCAACCATTGGCTCGTTTTAACAATAAAGCATTTGACTAAACGAAATGAGTGAACACCAATTCAATCCAAATTGATAACAAAATCTATAAAAATCAAAAGAAATGGCTAAGGTTAGAAAATGTTAGATGCCTTAGTCAAAATTATAAACGTTGATTTCTAAACTTTTTCATACATTTAAAACATTAGTCCTACCGAAATTTTCTATTTACTTCAACCCAAATTAACGACAACTTTGCGAAATTTAATACACAATTTATGAACCTTAAGTTTTCAAAATATGCTGAATTCTAATATTCTTAAATTAACGAAATTAAACCAGCTTAAAATAAAAATGACTTCACAACATTCAAAAAGCATAAAAATGGAAAATTTACCATAATTTCCTGAGAATTACAAGTAATTCTACCTAATGCCATTAACAATGGGTAAATATAACGTATCACACCTTTACGTCGAACCAAATCGAATAAAACGCTACTTACATATTTTCTGAAAACGATCCACTACAATGAGTGTTACAACGAAATTCCTCAATACAAGTGAGTTGTTAAGTTCATTGATTTAAAATCATCATCAAAAATAAGTTCACAAATCACTTAAAGTCAGTGTTATCATGAACAAACGTCACTTGACCTAAACAACTACGGTATTACAAGTTGCTTTAAAAAATGCAGAAGTAACGTCTTGCGTGGTGTACTAATGGGTTAATATTGTTCGACACGGATTCCATAAATTAATATATACATGTATGTTATATTAATTTAAAGGCCAAGTCATTAGTGAAAATCGCTTTTCTGTTTACTAAAGACGTCTAGGGAGTACATTCGTCTACCGCTATACAATAAGACTAAGTAGTTTTATTTGTACCTACTATTTTATATCCTGTTGACAGCTTATATCCATTATTCTAGTAAGTAAATGAATAATTCTTGAGAAAAATCGATTTAGCGAAACTAATGTTAGAAATTTTTATACAGTAGGAAAAATAAAATTGCTAAAAAGGATATTTAAAACAACCATAATTCCTTTCGACTTAATTAATTCGATTATCGAGTACTTTCATTTTCCAATCAATAATGAGGTCATGTTTTGAAGGTAAGCCTATCAATAGCACCAGGGTTATTGTATGTGGTAAATGTATGTTCCGTCCTATTAAATTTTTACCAACGGAAATGCTATACTCATTAACTAATTTTTCAAATGATAATGCTTTATGCGATATCTACTGTTAATTTTTAATCTGTTTCAAACCCATAGCTAACGCACAAATTCAATTAAAGCATAAAAAATGCGTTTTCTTTACGATCAGAAAAAGTTTTAAATTTCCAAATTTGCAATTTAAAATTTTCTCAGTTCACTGTTACAGTTTCAAGGCTCAAAATTAAGGGAAGGGTTTTAAAATATATTAAAGGTGAGGAACATTTATGGAAATTATTTTAGAAATATATTTTGCTTTTGAAAATTCCAAAAACCAAACTCTTTAAACCTAAATCATTTTCAATATCTGCGCCTTCATAGATCTCAACTACTCCCTCTTAATTCAAGCTTTAAACCGCTTTGATAAAAGCATTTTTTATTTAATAATTTATTGCCACCAAAGGAAAAATAATATTATTTCGTGCCATCTAGGGTAAATATGTTTATTAAATTAGTTTCTCAGTTGATATTTCGGGTTGGATAAATGGACTGAACGTTATAAAAATTTTCTTTGATTCTAGTATTTGACTTCTATAGCAAACATCTAATCTTGCATAGTAAAATAAAACAGTTTTACGTCCATGTTTTTACTGGGGTACATAATTTTTATACCTTAATCACCAATTCGATTTGTTTCTTATAAATAATGGCCGAAATTTGGCCTATTCTTTGACCCAATTCTGAAGCATAATCCCTGTAGCAAATCAGAGTCGGGCCGACGTCGGCGGGAGACGCAATTCGCGGAGTCGGGTGGACGTTGGCCCACTGCACTATTTAGGGTCGAAATGTCCTACTTGATTAAGGGTCGGCCCGACGTCGTATGTTCGACTTCTGCAGACTTTAAATGTTCGTCGTATGTACTCCGAAACATCGGTGGGCCGGTATGGCAAAGTAGGGTCGGGCCGACGTCGACGATCAAGATAAATACCCAAAATTACCGACGTCATCCCGACTAAGAATGTTCTGTATAATTACGTCGAAACGACGTCGGCCCGACACTGTCAGATAGTCGGGCCGACTTCCTTTTTGATATTTTATATGACTGAAAATGACCACGTAAAGTCATATATATAGCTATATAAATAGCTATATACATGTATGTAATTGGTGATGCCCCATGAACGGGAGTGAAGCAATGAATTTCTTTCCGTCGGAAAGCTCTTGAATCTAGGGTACAGAGTTTTATAGTTTCTTGGGGCTTAGTAAAACTAACTAGTAAATCTTCATTGAAAATATCTTACCCTAACATATTTAGCTATATGAATATAACCTACTTGAGTTGAGAGATTTTTTAATAAGGAAACATTCTCAGATTGAATATACGATCTTTTTCGAAAAAATATAATACAGAATAGGTGTTTTTTTAAAAATATTTCAATTTGTTTTATTAAATCACCAAAGTTTCACAGTTTTGAGGGATTAATTGGCAAATAAAATGTCGGTAATAAGTCGACCGTTGGTTGGGCTATAAATGTGTAATGTCTTTTTCAAGTCACGACAGCTATAACAATTCAAGGTCGGCGTTCGGATTCTAAATAGTTCCAATGCTTAGACTTTTAGAGTCGGCAAGTGGTCCAAAATGTCGAATCGCCATACCGACTTTAAAACGACCAAAAACGTTTTTACAAGGTACCTATTATCTCACAAACGTTTAGGACTTTTAGAGTCGGTATTTGGACCAGAACCGAAAAGCTACTTTTCGACCAAAGATCGACTTTAAATTGACTCTTCGTGCTACAGGGTAAGTATTATTTTCGACCCAAAAAGTACTTAATGGTGTTAGAACCAAACGAGTGGTGTTTAAGAATTAAAGAAAAATAAGTCAGTTAAAAAGTATGAAGATGAAGATTTTTGGTCATTTTGTCGATCACGGTGTTCACCAGCTCGTTTTATCTTTAATCTTGTACACGATTAAAAAAAAGAAATTTGAAAATGCATATCACTTTTTCAATAAATTTTATTTAAAAATAAACAAAAGATTAAAAGCTAGTACTGTATATTATATTGATTTAATCGTTTATCTAAATACGTATTCAAAAAGTTAGCACAGTATTTTTGGTAATATGTTGGGTTCATGAAACCGATAAGATGCCCAAAATCTCAATTATCAGAAAACAGTGTACTTAAGTTCTTTTTTAAGTCGGAAATTGCACTATAAATTTCGGTCGGCACCCTGACTAAGAAAAGTCTGAAATACGTACATATATATTTTTTAAAGATTAAGACTTTTTTTGTCGGTTTTTGGTCATGGACCTAAAACCGACTTTTCGACCAAAGACCGACCCGTAACCGACTCCCGTGTGCTACAGGGGAACATTGAGTTTGTGTAAGAAAATATTTGTAAATGAAAGAAAGCAATTTTAGTTTTATGCTTTAATATTCTTGCGTTAACGTTTTTTATATAGATCGTTTTCCTTAAAATTTAAGTTTTTATATTTTGGATTTTAAAAACTTATTTAATCAAAGTAACAAATTATATCCTGAAATTTCTATCAAGTTTACTTTCTTTTATAGAAGTGAAGAGAAGCACATTGTAAAAAACTAAATGAAAAGAGACTTAAAATGGTTTTAAAATTAACAATTTATTTATTTAAAAAGCCTACGTTCCTCCGTAACGTAGGATTTTTAAATAAATAAATTGTGAATTTTAAAACCGTTTTAAGTCTCTTTTCATTTAACTTCTTTTATAATTTCAAAAAAATATTACTTTAAAATAATTGATTAAAAATAAAATATCCGTAATTTTTCATAGCACTGCAATTGTATTAAATTTGATTTTAATCTTTCCATTTTAAATCGAGGCGAAATCGTAGGCAATTTTGCCACAGAATGATTTCTGTATTAATTTGAAGATTATATTTTCCTGGTAATTTAATAAATTAATTGTTTTCGAAATAAATGACCTAACAAAAACATATAAAAATTTTGTCATACGAAAGTTTAACGATTATTTTAATTGGCTTTCAAAAAATTATGAAGTCAGCATTAAAAGATTTGTTGTTATTTATGAAATATTACCATCCGAAAAAATTTAGCCAAAGACTTTTGGCCTCTTTTCATTAACTTTTCATTTCTTCGGGCAAAACTAAGAGAATTGTAGATATCCTAATTATTTTTTTTAAATTAAAAATGATAACTCTACTAACGGACGATTCCGACCTTAATTAACTTTTATATCAACGTTTGAAAATGCGATCTATCAAAATGTAAAGTGGAACACCACTGATCTTACGTTGCTAACGGTTAAAATTTCTTGGAATTAACTAGTTCTGAAGTCTATAATGAAACGTTTTACTTTGAGTCATTTTATTAAATTTATTTGCTGAAGCAATTAAGTGTTTTTATTCTCATGATATCGTTGGGTTTATTTAAAATTTCCTATATTTACCTCAGATAGATAAACTTTAGTTATCTTTTGGAACATTACTTTTTTGCTTTATTTATTCCAAGTTTAAGTGTAGCCCTCATTTAAAATAAAAACACTATTGCACTACTTTCGGCATTTGCTTAAATCATTGTTATATCGATTCAAATGGTATAAACTCGCGCTGTTAATTTCCTGTTTATTTGTTTTTAAACGGCTTTACACCTTGACCTAATTTTTTTTAAACCAATAAGATCATTAAATGTATTCCTAGACCCTCATTGCAGAAAACGGTAGACTTCGTTTTGATTCAATCAATTATATCATATGGAATAATCGGCAGGGGTGGCACTTATGAAACCATTATTGCACCGTAAGATATATAAAGATACTACTTAGTTGTCTGAGACGAAAGTATTATAACTCATATAAATGGTTTTATAAACAGTTTAAAGTTATTCTTTTCAACTCTTCTATACTAAAAAAAACATAACACTTTCAAACTTTAATATTTACTAATCAAAAACTAAAAACTCTAGATATTTCTAAATGGGATACTTATTAACGCTGAGGTCTTACAAAACAATCGGGCAAAAACATACTTGTTGTCTGGGTCCTAAGATATATAATGGATTAGAGCAAGGTTCAAAAAAGTGTACCAATTTCATTATAAAAAATATATCTTACATAGTTAACACAAATTTATCATATAAAACGTATTAACATGTTTTAAATCCACAAATTTTATTAAATACAATGTAACGCGAAATTTAGTTTAGTTCTGATTATTGATTTAAATAACACAATGTACAGGAATGGGTACGAATAAGAGAGCGAATGAAAGGGGTGCAGATCTAGAGGTTAAAGAAATGGATATTGATCGGAAGGGGTGAAAATATGGGTATGATTCTGGTGGTGGAAGAAGTGGACGCAGTTCTGGGGGTTGAAGAAATAAGCGATGGACGGGGCGCAAAAAAAGGGCGCTGATCTGTGGGTTAAAAAAATGGGCGCCGATCTGAGGGCGGAGGAAGTTGGCGCATATCTAGGGTTAACTAAATTAGCGCCTTACGGGGGGGCAAGAGTATGGGTGGAGTTCTGGGGGCAGATCGGAGTGTGGAAGAAGTGAGCGCAGATTTGTGGGTAAAAGAAATGGGCAAGGCTCGGAGACGAAGAAATGGGCGGAGTTATTAGGCTGAAGAAATGGGTGCATATATGGAGTTAAATGAAATAGGCGCAGATTGTAGACGAAGGAATGGGCGGAGTTCTGGGGCTACAGAAATGGGCACAGATCAGGTGCGAAGGAATGGGCGAAGTTCTAGAGGCTGAAAAGATGGGCGCAGATCAGGAGGGGAAAAAATGGGTAAAGGTCTGGGGCGAAAGAAATTGGCGCACATAGTGATGCGTATAAATAATTGAAGTTATGTGGCAGAAAATATGGGCGCAGATAGGGCGCGAAGGAATGGTCGGAATTCTGGGGGCTTGAAAATTGGCCGCAGGTCAGAGGCGAAGGAATGGGCTAAGTTCTGGGATCTGAAGATATGAGCGCAGATTGGGGGCGAAGGAATGGTCCAAGTTATAAGGCTGAAGAAATCGGTGCAAATATGGAGTTTAATGAAAAAGGCACAGATTGGAGACGAAGGAATGGCCGGAGTTCTGGGGCTGAAGAAATGGGTGAAGATCTGCGGGCGGAAGAGGTGAGGTCAGATCTGGAGGTAGAAAATGTATGCAGATCCAGGGTGAAGAAATGGTTGCCAATATGGAGTAAAATGAAAAAGGCGCAGATTGCAGACGAAGGAAAGGGGGGAGTTCTGAAGGCTGAAGAAATGGGCGCCGATCAGTGGCGAAGGAATTGGTTTAGGCCGAAAAAATGGGCGCAAATTGGGGGCGAAGGAATGGGTGAGCAAAGATCTGGAGGAAGAAGGAATGGGCTGAGTTATAAGACTGAAGAAATAGGTGCAAATATGTAAAAGATGCAATCAATGTTCTGGCAGCTTTGTTTGTCTAAAGGAAGAGTTCTGAAATGATTTAATATAAAAAGTATTACCGAAAAACTTAATCTATAGATCTACTTTATATCACAAACCCGGTTTCCATTAAACTTTTCGTTTCTGATTTCGCAAATGCCCCAGTTTTGCTGAGGCCGGCTCGCAAATATCTCCTCAGACACATTTTTGACTCAGCCATAACGTTAAGAAAAATTCGAAAATGATTTAAGAGTGCGCCTTAAAAGCTTTGAGAGATAATTTCTTTTTATTTGGATGTGTTGTAAATAAGTCTTCTCAATTTGATGAAATATTTTTGAAATAGAGTTTTTCGAGAAATTAACTTCAAGTTTCTGATAAATTAAAATCTATGACCATTCTCTGATAAAACTGTACCTGTGTCCTAATGAAATAAGTCTTCTCAATTTGATAACTTATTTTTGATTGTTCAAAATAAAAGTAAAGTTTGTATCACTTTGACACTATACCTAAATGTACTTGAAATAAAATAGGTGAAATGGTTAATTATAATATAAAATCTCCATTTTAAAGGAGGCTAAGGTTAATCATTGTGTGGTATTCGCATTTATCCTCAGGCGTATGAGGCACACTATTTTCTACTACGCATACAAGCTAGGCTGGTTACTTTTTACATATTATTTGGAAAAATATTTATTCACTTTATCAATAAACGTAAATAAATTATATTTAAAATTATTAAAATTAATATTCTCTAAATTATTTATATCAACTTTATTAACATAAAATAAGATAAATATTCGATTTAAAAATATATTATTACTTTAACATTTAAATAAATTCATGAAATATTAGTTTACACCTTAATTTAAATTAAAATGAATGGTATATAATTTTTTTATTAATTGCTAAATTTTAATTTAATATGCATTTATTTTCATTATTTAAAATTGATTTAAATTAAAAAAATCATTTTTACTTAATAATAAATTTATTTTACTATTTTTATTTAAAATTATTTAAATTCAATTTTTATCTTTTAAGATAAACCTTCAGCTGTATAAACATAAATCTCAAACAGACAAGGTCGAAGCAAAGCAAAAGCTCTAAAAAACTTCCTTGAGTTTAACGATATCCAAGGTTCACAATGTACATGGTGTTTTAGTTTGATCGGCTGAGTGATTTTGCTCAAACCAAATATTATCTAGAATTGGGATATTTTCCGGATGTTCACTTTCGGGAAGGTCGATTTTATTAGTAAATTTCAGAAAAATAGAGATTTTTTTACGGTTTTGGAATTTGTTTAGCGCTAGGGTGAAAACTAAATCTGTCAATGATTAAGTTGTAGAGTTTACTCGATAACGTTAAGTAAAATAGGTTTGGTCACAAAGTTTTGAGTTTATTTTATCGGTAGGCAATAAAATATCAGTTTAACTAGATATTTGTATAGCTTCTTCTAAAACATACAATCAACAACAAAGGCATAATTCTATTCTAAAGATAAAATGCCATGAATTTCGTTCTATATAAAATAACATTTATCCGTAGGTAAGAGTAGAGATTGACTTGAAAAATCCTACTTCTGTTTTCTCTCAACTGTCGTATTGAACTGAGACCTCGAAAATCAAGTTTGTATTAAATTATGATATCGTATTTTAAATTAAATCTCGAAAACAAGTGTTATGTTAGATCCATTGAGTATAAATAGTTTGAATAATCAGCTAGGCTTTAATCCAATATTAATCTAACGTGTTTGAAAAATCCAATTTGTATTTTAAAATTGGCATTAATGCATTTACTGAACTCTTTAAATTATATATCTTTTGTAAAAGTCCATTTTTTAGAATTTAATTTACCTGCTTAAAGGTAAAAGTTAATAATTGATATTGTGAGTCTCAATTGTTGATGGGGCTATGTTCGTACTTCGTAACTTATGACGACCCCGGTCCATATTTATTTTAAACTCTTTTCTACCTCTTTTCGTAACAGGGAATCATATGTACACTTGTAATTTTTCTAAAATATATTTTGAATGTATTGGTGTTATCTGAAATTTAATAAATCCAAAAAATGTTAAATTTTCTTTATTTAATTAGGTAAAAATAAATCGGCTTCGCAATGGAACGATAATTTATGGTTAAAAGCTTCCCATGTTGTATTCTATAGGAAAATTTCCATTTTGTATTGTCAAAAACATTTTTGGTTGCCATGGCAAAACGGTTGCCTATGGAGACATTTCCCTTTAGGTTGTTTCCAGTTACATGAAGGTCTACCAAATCCACGAGTTTGAACCAAATCGGTGCGTTACACCTCGGGTCGTCTCCTTGTCAGTGTTCCAAACATGAATAAGGCCAGTTTTTAAAGATATCTAAAACTAATGTCAAAACATAACTTAAATAAATTGTATAAAGTTAAATAAAATACAAACTAAAAACACAATTAAAGTGTAGAACAGAAAATAAACACAAATCAATACTAACCAATTTAATATAAAGCTTTTAAAAAAATCATTTAACTAATTATCTATCAAATAATTTTTGCAATCAGCTATGGAATAGTAAAACAAATGCTAATCAGCTAAGCTAATAAATTGCAATTAGTCTGCAAAATCTTTGATAAAAAAGATGAATTTTGAACCAAAAGCTTCTTTTAAAGGTTAATTTGATGAAATTTAATAAATTTTATCTTAGCGAAATCGGAATACAGTAAATGTGATACCTAACGTTTTTGGTGTAAGACCTTTAAAATATTTTGCTTTTAAATGTCATTATTATCTGACATTAAATTTGACGAAATCATTTAGAAACACTTTAAAATTTACTGGGCACATCTGTCGTCAAAGACCTCATTCGGCAATTGGTATTTAATAATTATTTCTTTCTACAAACCAGCCAGTGATTTCGGGGGCAGGGAAACAATTGTGGTTTAAAATTTTAAATTAAAGACCCTTCAATCTTCAATGTATTAATTTTTGGTGTCCCTTTAACTTTTCATGATGGACCTTTTTATATTAAATCATTTATTAAATTAATCTCATTATATTTGTCTATTTTTCAAATTACTTTTAGCTTTATGTTTTTAAAAAACGTTATAAAAAATAAGGCATATTTTAAATGCTTTTTAAGTATCGTATTTTTAAGACCCCATCATATAATATAGACACAGCGCTGGTTAATCAAAATTACTTTCCAATTAACCGAGTGGAAATGGATGCTTAATAATTATATTAATGTTGAAACACCTTACGCTTATTGATAAATATTGTAGAATAAAAACACGTTCATATGCGCTAATAAAACCTTATTTATATACATATAACTTATAAACAGCCAACTAGTTTCGACACAACATTGTATCCTGGTCAAGAACACGATGTTGGGTCGAAATAAGTCAGGGGCTCTGTGTAATCCTTATTTTGTAAATAATTTATTGCCACCAAAGGAAAAATAATATTATTTCGTGCCATCTAGGGTATATATTTTTATATAGTTAGTTTCTTAGTTGATATTTCGTGTTGGATAAAGGCAATGAAAGTAATAAAAGTTTTCTTTGATTCTAGTAATTGACTTCTCGAGTTCTGAGTGTGGAAGAAATGGACGCAGATCGGGAGATAAGGAATAGGCGGAGTTGTGGAGGCTGAAGAAATGGTCGCAGATTGGGGGGATAAGGAATGGGCGGAGTTGTGGGGGCTGAAGAAATGGACGCAGATCGGGAGATAAGGAATAGGCGGAGTTGTGGAGGCTGAAGAAATGGACGCAGATTGGGGGGATAAGGAATGGGCGGAGTTGTGGGGGCTGAAGAAATGGACGCCGATCGGGAGATAAGGAATAGGCGGAGTTGTGGAGGCTGAAGAAATGGACGCAGATCGGGAGATAAGGAATAGGCGGAGTTGTGGAGGCTGAAGAAATGGACGCAGATTGGGGGGATAAGGAATGGGCGGAGATGTGGAGGCTGAAGAAATGGACGCAGATTGGGGGGATAAGGAATGGGCGGAGTTGTGGGGGCTGAAGAAATGGTCGCAGATTGGGGGGATAAGGAATGGGCGGAGTTGTGGGGGCTGAAGAAATGGACGCAGATCGGGAGATAAGGAATAGGCGGAGTTGTGGAGGCTGAAGAAATGGACGCAGATTGGGGGGATAAGGAATGGGCGGAGTTGTGGGGGCTGAAGAAATGGTCGCAGATTGGGGGGATAAGGAATGGGCGGAGTTGTGGGGGCTGAAGAAATGGACGCAGATCGGGAGATAAGGAATAGGCGGAGTTGTGGAGGCTGAAGAAATGGACGCAGATTGGGGGGATAAGGAATGGGCGGAGTTGTGGGGGCTGAAGAAATGGTCGCAGATTGGGGGGATAAGGAATGGGCGGAGTTGTGGGGGCTGAAGAAATGGACGCAGATCGGGAGATAAGGAATAGGCGGAGTTGTGGAGGCTGAAGAAATGGACGCAGATTGGGAAGAT
The DNA here is from genome assembly GCF_980474605.1 of Leiobunum rupestre. Classification (NCBI taxonomy): domain Eukaryota; kingdom Metazoa; phylum Arthropoda; class Arachnida; order Opiliones; family Sclerosomatidae; genus Leiobunum; species Leiobunum rupestre. The sequence goes on along the minus strand of NC_143392.1, from coordinate 56,667,507 downwards.
AAGGAATGGGCGGAGTTGTGGGGGCTGAAGAAATGGACGCAGATCGGGAGATAAGGAATAGGCGGAGTTGTGGAGGCTGAAGAAATGGACGCAGATTGGGGGGATAAGGAATGGGCGGAGTTGTGGGGGCTGAAGAAATGGTCGCAGATTGGGGGGATAAGGAATGGGCGGAGTTGTGGGGGCTGAAGAAATGGACGCAGATTGGGGGGATAAGGAATGGGCGGAGTTGTGGGGGCTGAAGAAATGGACGCAGATTGGGGGGATAAGGAATGGGCGGAGTTGTGGGGCTGAAGAAATGGACGCAGATCGGGAGATAAGGAATAGGCAGAGTTGTGGGGGCTGAAGAAATGGACGCAGATTGGGGGGATAAGGAATGGGCGGAGTTGTGGGGCTGAAGAAATGGTCGCATATCGGGGGGATAAGGAATGGGCGGAGTTGTGGGGCTGAAGAAATGGTCGCAGATCGGGGGGATAAGGAATGGGCGGAGTTGTGGGGGCTGAAGAAATGGACGCAGATCGGGGGGATAAGGAATGGGCGGAGTTGTGGGGGCTGAAGAAATGGACGCAGATCGGGGGGATAAGGAATGGGCGGAGTTGTGGGGGCTGAAGAAATGGACGCAGATCGGGAGATAAGGAATGGGCGGAGTTGTGGAGGCTGAAGAAATGGACGCAGATCGGGAGATAAGGAATGGGCGGAGTTGTTGGGGCTGAAGAAATGGACGCAGATCGGGAGATAAGGAATGGGCGGAGTTGTGGGGGCTGAAGAAATGGACGCAGATCGGGGGGATAAGGAATGGGCGGAGTTGTGGGGGCTGAAGAAATGGACGCAGAACGGGGGGATAAGGAATGGGCGGAGTTGTGGGGCTGAAGAAATGGTCGCAGATTGGGGGGAAAAGGAATGGGCGGAGTTGTGGGGGCTGAAGAAATGGACGCAGATCGGGAGATAAGGAATAGGCGGAGTTGTGGAGGCTGAAGAAATGGACGCAGATTGGGGGGATAAGGAATGGGCGGAGTTGTGGGGGCTGAAGAAATGGTCGCAGATTGGGGGGATAAGGAATGGGCGGAGTTGTGGGGGCTGAAGAAATGGACGCAGATCGGGGGGATAAGGAATGGGCGGAGTTGTGGAGGCTGAAGAAATGGACGCAGATTGGGGGGATAAGGAATGGGCGGAGTTGTGGGGGCTGAAGAAATGGACGCAGATCGGGAGATAAGGAATAGGCGGAGTTGTGGAGGCTGAAGAAATGGACGCAGATTGGGGGGATAAGGAATGGGCGGAGTTGTGGGGGCTGAAGAAATGGTCGCAGATCGGGGGGATAAGGAATGGGCGTTGTTGTGGGGGCTGAAGAAATGGACGCAGAACGGGGGGATAAAGAATGGGCGGAGTTGTGGGGCTGAAGAAATGGTCGCAGATCGGGGGGATAAGTATGGGCGGAGTTGTGGGGGCTGAAGAAATGGACGCAGATCGGGGGGATCTGGAATGGGCGGAGTTGTGGGGGCTGAAGAAATGGACGCAGATCGGGGGGATAAGGAATGGGCGGAGTTGTGGGGGCTGAAGAAATGGACGCAGATCGGGAGATAAGGAATGGGCGGAGTTGTGGAGGCTGAAGATATGGACGCAGATTGGGGTGATAAGGAATGGGCGGAGTTGTGGGGGCTGAAGAAATGGAGGCAGATCGGAGGGATAAGGAATGGGCGGAGTTGTGGGGGCTGTAGAAATGGTCGCAGATTGGGGGGATAAGGAATGGGCGGATTTGTGGGGGCTGAAGAAATGGATGCAGATCGGGAGATAAGGAATAGGCGGAGTTGTGGAGGCTGAAGAAATGGACGCAGATTGGGGGGATAAGGAATGGGCGGAGTTGTGGGGGCTGAAGAAATGGTCGCAGATTGGGGGGATAAGGAATGGGCGGAGTTGTGGGGGCTGAAGAAATAGACGCAGATCGGGAGATAAGGAATAGGCGGAGTTGTGGAGGCTGAAGAAATGGTCGCAGATTGGGGGGATAAGGAATGGGCGGAGTTGTGGGGGCTGAAGAAATGGTCGCAGATTGGGGGGATAAGGAATGGGCGGAGTTGTGGGGGCTGAAGAAATGGACGCAGATCGGGAGATAAGGAATAGGCGGAGTTGTGGAGGCTGAAGAAATGGTCGCAGATTGGGGGGATAAGGAATGGGCGGAGTTGTGGGGGCTGAAGAAATGGACGCAGATCGGGAGATAAGGAATAGGCGGAGTTGTGGAGGCTGAAGAAATGGACGCAGATTGGGGGGATAAGGAATGGGTGGAGTTGTGGGAGCTGAAGAAATGGTCGCAGATTGGGGGGATAAGGAATGGGCGGAGTTGTGGGGGCTGAAGAAATGGACGCAGATTGGGGGGATAAGGAATGGGCGGAGTTGTGGGGGCTGAAGAAATGGTCGCAGATTGGGGGGATAAGGAATGGGCGGAGTTGTGGGGGCTGAAGAAATGGATGCAGATTGGGGGGATAAGGAATGGGCGGAGTTGTGGGGGCTGAAGAAATGGACGCAGATTGGGGGGATAAGGAATGGGCGGAGTTGTGGGGGCTGAAGAAATGGACGCAGATCGGGAGATAAGGAATAGGCGGAGTTGTGGAGGCTGAAGAAATGGACGCAGATTGGGGGGATAAGGAATGGGCGGAGTTGTGGGGGCTGAAGAAATGGTCGCAGATTGGGGGGATAAGGAATGGGCGGAGTTGTGGGGGCTGAAGAAATGGTCGCAGATCGGGGGGATAAGGAATGGGCGTTGTTGTGGGGGCTGAAGAAATGGACGCAGATCGGGAGATAAGGAATAGGCGGAGTTGTGGAGGCTGAAGAAATGGACGCAGATTGGGGGGATAAGGAATGGGCGGAGTTGTGGGGGCTGAAGAAATGGTCGCAGATTGGGGGGATAAGGAATGGGCGGAGTTGTGGGGGCTGAAGAAATGGACGCAGATTGGGGGGATAAGGAATGGGCGGAGTTGTGGGGGCTGAAGAAATGGACGCAGATTGGGGGGATAAGGAATGGGCGGAGTTGTGGGGGCTGAAGAAATGGACGCAGATCGGAAGATAAGGAATAGGCGGAGTTGTGGAGGCTGAAGAAATGGACGCAGATTGGGGGGATAAGGAATGGGCGGAGTTGTGGGGGCTGAAGAAATGGTCGCAGATTGGGGGGATAAGGAATGGGCGGAGTTGTGGGGGCTGAAGAAATGGACGCAGATCGGGAGATAAGGAATAGGCGGAGTTGTGGAGGCTGAAGAAATGGTCGCAGATTGGGGGGATAAGGAATGGGCGGAGTTGTGGGGGCTGAAGAAATGGACGCAGATCGGGAGATAAGGAATAGGCGGAGTTGTGGAGGCTGAAGAAATGGACGCAGATTGGGGGGATAAGGAATGGGTGGAGTTGTGGGGGCTGAAGAAATGGTCGCAGATTGGGGGGATAAGGAATGGGCGGAGTTGTGGGGGCTGAAGAAATGGACGCAGATTGGGGGGATAAGGAATGGGCGGAGTTGTGGGGGCTGAAGAAATGGTCGCAGATTGGGGGGATAAGGAATGGGCGGAGTTGTGGGGGCTGAAGAAATGGACGCAGATCGGGGGGATAAGGAATGGGCGGAGTTGTGGAGGCTGAAGAAATGGACGCAGATTGGGGGGATAAGGAATGGGCGGAGTTGTGGGGGCTGAAGAAATGGACGCAGATCGGGAGATAAGGAATAGGCGGAGTTGTGGAGGCTGAAGAAATGGACGCAGATTGGGGGGATAAGGAATGGGCGGAGTTGTGGGGGCTGAAGAAATGGTCGCAGATCGGGGGGATAAGGAATGGGCGTTGTTGTGGGGGCTGAAGAAATGGACGCAGAACGGGGGGATAAAGAATGGGCGGAGTTGTGGGGCTGAAGAAATGGTCGCAGATCGGGGGGATAAGTATGGGCGGAGTTGTGGGGGCTGAAGAAATGGACGCAGATCGGGGGGATCTGGAATGGGCGGAGTTGTGGGGGCTGAAGAAATGGACGCAGATCGGGGGGATAAGGAATGGGCGGAGTTGTGGGGCTGAAGAAATGGACGCAGATCGGGAGATAAGGAATGGGCGGAGTTGTGGAGGCTGAAGATATGGACGCAGATTGGGGTGATAAGGAATGGGCGGAGTTGTGGGGGCTGAAGAAATGGAGGCAGATCGGAGGGATAAGGAATGGGCGGAGTTGTGGGGGCTGTAGAAATGGTCGCAGATTGGGGGGATACGGAATGGGCGGATTTGTGGGGGCTGAAGAAATGGATGCAGATCGGGAGATAAGGAATAGGCGGAGTTGTGGAGGCTGAAGAAATGGACGCAGATTGGGGGGATAAGGAATGGGCGGAGTTGTGGGGGCTGAAGAAATGGTCGCAGATTGGGGGGATAAGGAATGGGCGGAGTTGTGGGGGCTGAAGAAATAGACGCAGATCGGGAGATAAGGAATAGGCGGAGTTGTGGAGGCTGAAGAAATGGTCGCAGATTGGGGGGATAAGGAATGGGCGGAGTTGTGGGGGCTGAAGAAATGGACGCAGATCGGGAGATAAGGAATAGGCGGAGTTGTGGAGGCTGAAGAAATGGACGCAGATTGGGGGGATAAGGAATGGGCGGAGTTGTGGGGGCTGAAGAAATGGTCGCAGATTGGGGGGATAAGGAATGGGCGGAGTTGTGGGGGCTGAAGAAATGGACGCAGATTGGGGGGATAAGGAATGGGCGGAGTTGTGGGGGCTGAAGAAATGGACGCAGATTGGGGGGATAAGGAATGGGCGGAGTTGTGGGGGCTGAAGAAATGGACGCAGATCGGAAGATAAGGAATAGGCGGAGTTGTGGAGGCTGAAGAAATGGACGCAGATTGGGGGGATAAGGAATGGGCGGAGTTGTGGGGGCTGAAGAAATGGTCGCAGATTGGGGGGATAAGGAATGGGCGGAGTTGTGGGGGCTGAAGAAATGGACGCAGATCGGGAGATAAGGAATAGGCGGAGTTGTGGAGGCTGAAGAAATGGTCGCAGATTGGGGGGATAAGGAATGGGCGGAGTTGTGGGGGCTGAAGAAATGGACGCAGATCGGGAGATAAGGAATAGGCGGAGTTGTGGAGGCTGAAGAAATGGACGCAGATTGGGGGGATAAGGAATGGGTGGAGTTGTGGGGGCTGAAGAAATGGTCGCAGATTGGGGGGATAAGGAATGGGCGGAGTTGTGGGGGCTGAAGAAATGGACGCAGATTGGGGGGATAAGGAATGGGCGGAGTTGTGGGGGCTGAAGAAATGGTCGCAGATTGGGGGGATAAGGAATGGGCGGAGTTGTGGGGGCTGAAGAAATGGATGCAGATTGGGGGGATAAGGAATGGGCGGAGTTGTGGGGGCTGAAGAAATGGACGCAGATTGGGGGGATAAGGAATGGGCGGAGTTGTGGGGGCTGAAGAAATGGTCGCAGATTGGGGGGATAAGGAATGGGCGGAGTTGTGGGGGCTGAAGAAATGGTCGCAGATTGGGGGGATAAGGAATGGGCGGAGTTGTGGGGGCTGAAGAAATGGACGCAGATTGGGGGGATAAGGAATGGGCGGAGTTGTGGGGGCTGAAGAAATGGACGCAGATTGGGGGGATAAGGAATGGGCGGAGTTGTGGGGGCTGAAGAAATGGACGCAGATCGGAAGATAAGGAATAGGCGGAGTTGTGGAGGCTGAAGAAATGGACGCAGATTGGGGGGATAAGGAATGGGCGGAGTTGTGGGGGCTGAAGAAATGGTCGCAGATTGGGGGGATAAGGAATGGGCGGAGTTGTGGGGGCTGAAGAAATGGACGCAGATCGGGAGATAAGGAATAGGCGGAGTTGTGGAGGCTGAAGAAATGGTCGCAGATTGGGGGGATAAGGAATGGGCGGAGTTGTGGGGGCTGAAGAAATGGACGCAGATCGGGAGATAAGGAATAGGCGGAGTTGTGGAGGCTGAAGAAATGGACGCAGATTGGGGGGATAAGGAATGGGTGGAGTTGTGGGGGCTGAAGAAATGGTCGCAGATTGGGGGGATAAGGAATGGGCGGAGTTGTGGGGGCTGAAGAAATGGACGCAGATTGGGGGGATAAGGAATGGGCGGAGTTGTGGGGGCTGAAGAAATGGTCGCAGATTGGGGGGATAAGGAATGGGCGGAGTTGTGGGGGCTGAAGAAATGGATGCAGATTGGGGGGATAAGGAATGGGCGGAGTTGTGGGGGCTGAAGAAATGGACGCAGATTGGGGGGATAAGGAATGGGCGGAGTTGTGGGGGCTGAAGAAATGGACGCAGATCGGGAGATAAGGAATAGGCGGAGTTGTGGAGGCTGAAGAAATGGACGCAGATTGGGGGGATAAGGAATGGGCGGAGTTGTGGGGGCTGAAGAAATGGTCGCAGATTGGGGGGATAAGGAATGGGCGGAGTTGTGGGGGCTGAAGAAATGGTCGCAGATCGGGGGGATAAGGAATGGGCGTTGTTGTGGGGGCTGAAGAAATGGACGCAGATCGGGAGATAAGGAATAGGCGGAGTTGTGGAGGCTGAAGAAATGGACGCAGATTGGGGGGATAAGGAATGGGCGGAGTTGTGGGGGCTGAAGAAATGGTCGCAGATTGGGGGGATAAGGAATGGGCGGAGTTGTGGGGGCTGAAGAAATGGACGCAGATCGGGAGATAAGGAATAGGCGGAGTTGTGGAGTCTGAAGAAATGGACGCAGATTGGTTGGATAAGGAATGGGCGGAGTTGTGGGGGCTGAAGAAATGGTCGCAGATTGGGGGGATAAGGAATGGGCGGAGTTGTGGGGGCTGAAGAAATGGACGCAGATTGGGGGGATAAGGAATGGGCGGAGTTGTGGGGGCTGAAGAAATGGACGCAGATTGGGGGGATAAGGAATGGGCGGAGTTGTGGGGGCTGAAGAAATGGACGCAGATCGGGAGATAAGGAATAGGCGGAGTTGTGGAGGCTGAAGAAATGGACGCAGATTGGGGGGATAAGGAATGGGCGGAGTTGTGGGGGCTGAAGAAATGGACGCCGATCGGGAGATAAGGAATAGGCGGAGTTGTGGAGGCTGAAGAAATGGACGCAGATCGGGAGATAAGGAATAGGCGGAGTTGTGGAGGCTGAAGAAATGGACGCAGATTGGGGGGATAAGGAATGGGCGGAGATGTGGAGGCTGAAGAAATGGACGCAGATTGGGGGGATAAGGAATGGGCGGAGTTGTGGGGGCTGAAGAAATGGTCGCAGATTGGGGGGATAAGGAATGGGCGGAGTTGTGGGGGCTGAAGAAATGGACGCAGATCGGGAGATAAGGAATAGGCGGAGTTGTGGAGGCTGAAGAAATGGACGCAGATTGGGGGGATAAGGAATGGGCGGAGTTGTGGGGGCTGAAGAAATGGTCGCAGATTGGGGGGATAAGGAATGGGCGGAGTTGTGGGGGCTGAAGAAATGGACGCAGATCGGGAGATAAGGAATAGGCGGAGTTGTGGAGGCTGAAGAAATGGACGCAGATTGGGGGGATAAGGAATGGGCGGAGTTGTGGGGGCTGAAGAAATGGTCGCAGATTGGGGGGATAAGGAATGGGCGGAGTTGTGGGGGCTGAAGAAATGGACGCAGATCGGGAGATAAGGAATAGGCGGAGTTGTGGAGGCTGAAGAAATGGACGCAGATTGGGGGGATAAGGAATGGGCGGAGTTGTGGGGGCTGAAGAAATGGTCGCAGATTGGGGGGATAAGGAATGGGCGGAGTTGTGGGGGCTGAAGAAATGGACGCAGATTGGGGGGATAAGGAATGGGCGGAGTTGTGGGGGCTGAAGAAATGGACGCAGATTGGGGGGATAAGGAATGGGCGGAGTTGTGGGGCTGAAGAAATGGACGCAGATCGGGAGATAAGGAATAGGCAGAGTTGTGGGGGCTGAAGAAATGGACGCAGATTGGGGGGATAAGGAATGGGCGGAGTTGTGGGGCTGAAGAAATGGTCGCATATCGGGGGGATAAGGAATGGGCGGAGTTGTGGGGCTGAAGAAATGGTCGCAGATCGGGGGGATAAGGAATGGGCGGAGTTGTGGGGGCTGAAGAAATGGACGCAGATCGGGGGGATAAGGAATGGGCGGAGTTGTGGGGGCTGAAGAAATGGACGCAGATCGGGGGGATAAGGAATGGGCGGAGTTGTGGGGGCTGAAGAAATGGACGCAGATCGGGAGATAAGGAATGGGCGGAGTTGTGGAGGCTGAAGAAATGGACGCAGATCGGGAGATAAGGAATGGGCGGAGTTGTTGGGGCTGAAGAAATGGACGCAGATCGGGAGATAAGGAATGGGCGGAGTTGTGGGGGCTGAAGAAATGGACGCAGATCGGGGGGATAAGGAATGGGCGGAGTTGTGGGGGCTGAAGAAATGGACGCAGAACGGGGGGATAAGGAATGGGCGGAGTTGTGGGGCTGAAGAAATGGTCGCAGATTGGGGGGAAAAGGAATGGGCGGAGTTGTGGGGGCTGAAGAAATGGACGCAGATCGGGAGATAAGGAATAGGCGGAGTTGTGGAGGCTGAAGAAATGGACGCAGATTGGGGGGATAAGGAATGGGCGGAGTTGTGGGGGCTGAAGAAATGGTCGCAGATTGGGGGGATAAGGAATGGGCGGAGTTGTGGGGGCTGAAGAAATGGACGCAGATCGGGGGGATAAGGAATGGGCGGAGTTGTGGAGGCTGAAGAAATGGACGCAGATTGGGGGGATAAGGAATGGGCGGAGTTGTGGGGGCTGAAGAAATGGACGCAGATCGGGAGATAAGGAATAGGCGGAGTTGTGGAGGCTGAAGAAATGGACGCAGATTGGGGGGATAAGGAATGGGCGGAGTTGTGGGGGCTGAAGAAATGGTCGCAGATCGGGGGGATAAGGAATGGGCGTTGTTGTGGGGGCTGAAGAAATGGACGCAGAACGGGGGGATAAAGAATGGGCGGAGTTGTGGGGCTGAAGAAATGGTCGCAGATCGGGGGGATAAGTATGGGCGGAGTTGTGGGGGCTGAAGAAATGGACGCAGATCGGGGGGATCTGGAATGGGCGGAGTTGTGGGGGCTGAAGAAATGGACGCAGATCGGGGGGATAAGGAATGGGCGGAGTTGTGGGGGCTGAAGAAATGGACGCAGATCGGGAGATAAGGAATGGGCGGAGTTGTGGAGGCTGAAGATATGGACGCAGATTGGGGTGATAAGGAATGGGCGGAGTTGTGGGGGCTGAAGAAATGGAGGCAGATCGGAGGGATAAGGAATGGGCGGAGTTGTGGGGGCTGTAGAAATGGTCGCAGTTCGGGGGGAGAAGGTATGGGCGGAGTTGTGGGGGCTGAAGAAATGGACGCAGATCGGGGGGATAAGGAATGGGCGGAGTTGTGGGGGCTGAAGAAATGGTCGCAGATCGGGGGAGAAGGTATGGGCGGGGTTGTGGGGGCTAAAGAAATGGACGCAGATCGGGGGACTAAGGAATGGGCGGAAATGTGGGGGCTGAAGAAATGGGCGCAGATTGGGGGAAAAGAAAGGCGGAGTCCTGGTGGCTGAAGTAATGGGCGCAGTTCAGGGAATGGGCGGAGTTCTGGTTCTGAAGAAATAAGCATAGATTGGGGGCAAAGGAATGGGTTGAGTTCTGAGATTGAAATAAATGAACGTAGATTGGGGGAAAAGGAAAATGCGGAGTCCTGGGGGCTGAAGTAATGGGCGCAGATCAAGGGCGACGGAATGGGTGGTATTATGTTTCTGAATAAATAAGCGCAGATTTAGGGCAGGGGAATGGGTCGAGTTCTGAAGATGGAAGAAATGGACGAGGGAATGGGCGTAGTTCGGGTTTTGAAGAAATGGACGAGGGAATGGGCGTAGTTCGGGTTTTGAAGAAATAAGCACAGATTGGGGCAGAGGAATGGGTCGTGTTCTAAAGGTGGAAGAAATGGACGCAGATCGGGGGAAAAAGGATGGGTGGAGTTCTGGGATTGATGAAATGGGCGCAGATCAGGGGCGAGGGAATGGGTTGAGTTCTGATTCTGAATAAATAAGCACAGATTAGGGGCAAAGGCACAGGTCGAGTTCTGAGGGTGGAAGAAATGGATGCAGATTGGGGGAAAACGAATAAGCGAAGTCCTGGGGGCTGAAATAATGGGCGCAGATCAGGAGCGAGGGAATGTTCGGAGTTCTGGTTCTGAAGAAATAAGCACAGATTGGGGGCAAAGGAATGGGTCGAGTTCTGAGATTGAAAGAATTGAACGTAGATTGGGGGAAACGAAAATGCAAAGTCTTGGGGGCTGAAGTAATGGGCGCAGATCAAGGGCGACGGAATGGGTGGAGTTCTGAGGATGGAAGAAATGGACGAGGGAATGGGCGTAGTTCGGGTTCTGAAGAAATAAGCACTGATTGGGGCAGAGGAATGGGTCGTGTTCTAAAGGTGGAAGAAATGGACGCAGATCGGGGGGAAAACGAATAGGCGGGGTTCTGGGGCTGATGAAAAGGGCGCAGATCAGGGGCGAGGGAATGGGTGGAGTTCTGACGGTGGAAGAAATTTTCGCAAATTGGGGGAAAACGAATAGGCGGAGTCCTGAGGGCTGAAGTAATGGGCGCAGATCAGGGGCTAGGGAATGGGCGGAGTTCTGGTTCTGAAGAAATAAGCACAGATTGGGGGCAAAGGAGTGGGTCGAGTTCTGAGATTGAAAGAAATGGACGCAGATTGGGGGAAATGGAAAATGCGGAGTCCTGGGGGCTGAATAATGGGCTGAGATCAAGGGCGACGGAACGGGTGGAGTTATGGTTCTGAAAAAATAAGCACAGATTGGGGCAAAGGAGTAAGTCGAGTTCTGAGATTGAAGGAAATGGACCCAGATCAGGGGCGAGGGAATGGGTGGAGTTCTGGTTCTGAAGAAATAAGCACAGATTGGGGGCAAAGGAGTAAGTCGAGTTCTGAGATTGAAGGAAATGGACGCAGATTGGGGAAATGGAAAATGCGGAGTCCTGGGGGTCGAATAATGGGCGGAGATCAAGGGCGACGGAATGGGTGGAGTTATGGTTCGGAAGAAATAAGCGCAGATTTAGGACTGAGGAATGGGTATAGTTCTGAGGGTGGAAGAAATTGACGGAGATCGGCGTCGAGTGAATGGGTGGAGTTCTGGGGCTGATGAAATGGGCGCCGATCAGGGGCGAGTTAATGCGTGGAGTTCTGATTCTGAAGAAATAAGCACAGATTAGGGGCAAAGGAACGGGTCGAGTTCTGAGGGTGGAAGAAATGGATGCAGATTGGGGGAAAAGAATAGGCGGAGTCCTGGTGGCTGACGTAATGGGCGCAGATCAGGGGCGAGGGAATGGGCGGAGTTCTGGTTCTGAAGAAATAAGCACAGATTGGGGGCAAAGGAATGGGTGGAGTTCTGAGATTTAAAGAAATGAACGTAGATTGGGGGAAAAGGAAAATGCGAAGTCCTAAGGGCTGAAGTAATGGGCGCAGATCTAGGGCGACGAAATGGGTGGTATTATGTTTCTGAATAAATAAGCGCAGATTTAGGGCAGAGGAATGGGTCGATTTCTGAGGGTGGAAGAAATGGACGAGGGAATGGGCGAAGTACGGGTTTTGAAGAAATAAGCACAGATTGGGGCAGAGGAATGGGTCGTGTTCTAAAGGTGGAAGAAATGGACACAGATCGGGGGAAAAAGAATGGGTGGAGTTCTGGGACTAATGAAATGGGCGCAGATAAGGGGCGAGGGAATGGGAAGAGTTCTGAAGAAATAAGCACAGATTAGGGGCAAAGGAACAGGTTGAGTTCTGAGGGTGGAAGAAATGGATGCAGATTTGGGGAAAACGAATAAGCGGAGTCCTAAGGGGTTGAAGTAATGGGCGCATATAAGTGGCTGGGGAATGGGCGTAGTTCGGGTTTTGAAGAAATAAGCACAGATTGGGCCAAAGGAACGGGTCAAGTTCTGAGGGTGGAAGAAATGGACGCAGATTGGGGTAAAATGAAATTGCGGAGTTCTGGGGGCTGGAGTAATGGGCGCAGATCAAGGGCGACGAAATGGGTGGAGTTCTGGTTCGGAAGAAATAAGCGCAGATTTAGGGCTGAGGAATGGGTATAGTTCTGAGGATGGAATAAATTGACGGAGATCGGCGTCGAGTGAATGGGTGGAGTTCTGGGGCTGATGAAATGGGCGCAGATCAGGGGCAAAGGAGTGGGTCGAGTTCTGAGATTGAAAGAAATGCACGCAGATTGGGGGAAATGGAAAATGCGGAGTCCTAGGGGCTGAATAATGGGAGGAGATCAAGGGTGACGGAATGGGTGGAGTTATGGTTCTGAATAAATAAGCGCAGATTTAGGGTAGAGGAATGGTTCAAGTTCTGAGGGTGGAAGAAATGGGCGCAGATTGGGGGCGAGGGAATGGGCGTAGTTCGGGTTTTGAAGAAATAAGCACAGATTGGGCCAAAGGAACGGGTCCAGTTCTGAGGGTGGAAGAAATGGACGCAGATTGGGGGAAAATGAAATTGCGGAGTTCTGGGGGCTGGAGTAATGGGCGCAGATCAAGGGCGACGAAATGGGTGGAGTTCTGGTTCGGAAGAAATAAGCGCTGATTTAGGGCTGAGGAATGGGTATAGTTCTGAGGATGGAAGAAATTGACGGAGATCGGCGTCGAGTGAATGGGTGGAGTTCTGGGGCTGATGAAATGGGCGCAGATCAGGGGCAAAGGAGTGGGTCGAGTTCTGAGATTGAAAGAAATGCACGCAGATTGGGGGAAATGGAAAATGCGGAGTCCTGGGGGCTGAATAATGGGAGGAGATCAAGGGTGACGGAATGGGTGGAGTTATGGTTCTGAATAAATAAGCGCAGATTTAGGGTAGAGGAATGGGTCAAGTTCTGAGGGTGGAAGAAATGGGCGCAGATTGGGGGTGAGTGAATGGGCGTAGTTCGGGTTTTGAAGAAATAAGCACAGATTGGGCCAAAGGAACGGGCCCAGTTCTGAGGGTAAAAGAAATGGACGCAGATTGGGGGAAAATGAAATTGCGGAGTTCTGGGGGCTGGAGTAATGGGCGCAGATCAAGGGCGACGAAATGGGTGGAGTTCTGGTTCGGAAGAAATAAGCGCAGATTAAGGGCTGAGGAATGGGTCAAGTTCTGAGGGTGGAAGAAATAAACGAATATTGAGGGAAAATGGAATTGCGGAGTTCTGGGGGCTGGAGTAATGGGCGCAGATCAAGGGCGACGAAATGGGTGGAGTTCTGGTTCGGAAGAAATAAGCGCAGATTTAGGGCTGATGAATGGGTATAGTTCTGAGGGTGGAAGAAATTGACGGAGATCGGCGTCGAGTGAATGGGTGGAGTTCTGGGGCTGATGAAATGGGCGCAGATCAGGGGCGAGTTAATGCGTGGAGTTCTGATTCTGAAGAAATAAGCACAGATTAGGTGCAAAGGAGTGGGTCGAGTTCTGAGATTGAAAGAAATGCACACAGATTGGGGGAAATGGAAAATGCGGAGTCCTGGGGGCTGAATAATGGGCGGAGATCAAGGGTGACGGAATGGGTGGAGTTATGGTTCTGAATTAATAAGCGCAAATTAAGGGTAGAGGAATGGGTCGAGTTCTGAGGGTGGAAGAAATGGGCGCAGATTGGGGGCGAGGGAATGGGCGTAGTTCGGGTTTTGAAGAAATAAGCACAGATTGGGCCAAAGGAACGGGTCAAGTTCTGAGGGTGGAAGAAATGGACGCAGATTGGGGGAAAATGAAATTGCGGAGTTCTGGGGGCTGGAGTAATGGGCGCATATCAAGGGCGACGAAATGGGTGGAGTTCTGGTTCGGAAGAAATAAGCGCAGATTTAGGGCTGATGAATGGGTATAGTTCTGAGGGTGGAAGAAATTGACGAAGATCGGCGTCGAGTGAATGGGTGGAGTTCTGGGGCTGATGAAATGGGTGCAGATCAGGGGCGAGGGAATGCGTGGAGTTCTGATTCTGAAGAAATAAGCACAGATTAGGGGCAAAGGAACGTGTCGAGTTCTGAGGGTGGAAGAAATGGATGCAGATTAAGGGGAAAAAATAGGCGGAGTCCTGGTGGCTGAAGTAATGGGCGCAGATCAGGGGCGAGGGAATGGGCGGATTTCTGGTTCTGAAGAAATAAGCACAGATTGGGGGCAAAGGAATGGGTCGAGTTCTGAGATTGAAAGAAATGAACGTAGATTGGGGGAAAAGGAAAATACGGAATCCTGGGGGCTGAAGTAATGGGCGCAGATCAAGGGCGACGAAATGGGTGGAGTTATGTTTCTGAATAAATAAGCGCAGATTTAGGGCAGAGGAATGGGTCGAGTTCTGAGGGTGGAAGAAATGGACGAGGGAATGGGCGTAGTTTGGGTTTTGAAGAAATAAACACAGATTGGGACAGAGGAATGGGTCGTGTTCTAAAGGTGGAAGAAATGGACGCAGATCGGGGGAAAAAGGATGGGTGGAGTTCTGGGACTGATGAAATGTGCGCAGATCAGGGGCGAGGGAATGGGTTGAGTTTTGATTCTGAAGAAATAAGCACAGATTAGGGGCAAAGGAACGGGTCGAGTTCTGAGGGTGGAAGAAATGGATGCAGATTGGGGGAAAAGAACAGGCGGAGTTCTGGTGGCTGACGTAATGGGCGCAGATCAGGGCCGAGGGAATGGGCGGAGTTCTGATTCTGAAGAAATAAGCACAGATTAGGGGCAAAGGAATGGGTGGAGTTCTGAGGGTGGAAGAAATGGATGCAGATTAAGGGGAAAAAAAAAGGCGGAGTCCTGGTGGCTGAAGTAATGGGCGCAGATCAGGGGCGAGGGAATGGGCGGATTTCTGGTTCTGAAGAAATAAGCACAGATTGGGGGCAAAGGAATGGGTCGAGTTCTGAGATTGAAAGAAATGAACGTAGATTGGGGGAAAAGGAAAATGCGAAGTCCTAAGGGCTGAAGTAATGGGCGCAGATCTAGGGCGACGAAATGGGTGGTATTATGTTTCTGAATAAATAAGCGCAGATTTAGGGCAGAGGAATGGGTCGATTTCTGAGGATGGAAGAAATGGACGAGGGAATGGGCGAAGTACGGGTTTTGAAGAAATAAGCACAGATTGGGGCAGAGGAATGGGTCGTGTTCTAAAGGTGGAAGAAATGGACACAGATCGGAGGAAAAAGAATGGGTGGAGTTCTGGGACTAATGAAATGGGCGCAGATAAGGGGCGAGGGAATGGGTAGAGTTCTGAAGAAATAAGCACAGATTAGGGGCAAAGGAACAGGTTGAGTTCTGAGGGTGGAAGAAATGGATGCAGATTTGGGGAAAACGAATAAGCGGAGTCCTAAGGGGTTGAAGTAATGGGCGCATATAAGTGGCTAGGGAATGGGCGTAGTTCGGGTTTTGAAGAAATAAGCACAGATTGGGCCAAAGGAACGGGTCAAGTACTGAGGGTGGAAGAAATGGACGCAGATTGGGGTAAAATGAAATTGCGGAGTTCTGGGGGCTGGAGTAATGGGCGCAGATCAAGGGCGACGAAATGGGTGGAGTTCTGGTTCGGAAGAAATAAGCGCAGATTTAGGGCTGAGGAATGGGTATAGTTCTGAGGATGGAATAAATTGACGGAGATCGGCGTCGAGTGAATGGGTGGAGTTCTGGGGCTGATGAAATGGGCGCAGATCAGGGGCAAAGGAGTGGGTCGAGTTCTGAGATTGAAAGAAATGCACGCAGATTGGGGGAAATGGAAAATGCGGAGTCCTGGGGGCTGAATAATGGGAGGAGATCAAGGGTGACGGAATGGGTGGAGTTATGGTTCTGAATAAATAAGCGCAGATTTAGGGTAGAGGAATGGTTCAAGTTCTGAGGGTGGAAGAAATGGGCGCAGATTGGGGGCGAGGGAATGGGCGTAGTTCGGGTTTTGAAGAAATAAGCACAGATTGGGCCAAAGGAACGGATCCAGTTCTGAGGGTGGAAGAAATGGACGCAGATTGGGGGAAAATGAAATTGCGGAGTTCTGGGGGCTGGAGTAATGGGCGCAGATCAAGGGCGACGAAATGGGTGGAGTTCTGATTCGGAAGAAATAAGCGCTGATTTAGGGCTGAGGAATGGGTATAGTTCTGAGGATGGAAGAAATTGACGGAGATCGGCGTCGAGTGAATGGGTGGAGTTCTGGGGCTGATGAAATGGGCGCAGATCAGGGGCAAAGGAGTGGGTCGAGTTCTGAGATTGAAAGAAATGCACGCAGATTGGGGGAAATGGAAAATGCGGAGTCCTGGGGGCTGAATAATGGGAGGAGATCAAGGGTGACGGAATGGGTGGAGTTATGGTTCTGAATAAATAAGCGCAGATTTAGGGTAGAGGAATGGGTCAAGTTCTGAGGGTGGAAGAAATGGGCGCAGATTGGGGGTGAGTGAATGGGCGTAGTTCGGGTTTTGAAGAAATAAGCACAGATTGGGCCAAAGGAACGGGCCCAGTTCTGAGGGTGGAAGAAATAAACGCATATTGGGGGAAACAGGAATTGCGGAGTTCTGGGGGCTGGAGTAATGGGCGCAGATCAAGGGCGACGAAATGGGTGGAGTTCTGGTTCGGAAGAAATAAGCGCAGATTTAGGGCTGATGAATGGGTATAGTTCTGAGGGTGGAAGAAATTGACGGAGATAGGCGTCGAGTGAATGGGTGGAGTTCTGGGGCTGATGAAATGGGCGCAGATCAGGGGCGAGTTAATGCGTGGAGTTCTGATTCTGAAGAAATAAGCTTAGATTAGGTGCAAAGGAGTGGGTCGAGTTCTGAGATTGAAAGAAATGCACACAGATTGGGGGAAATGGAAAATGCGGAGTCCTGGGGGCTGAATAATGGGCGGAGATCAAGGGTGACGGAATGGGTGGAGTTATGGTTCTGAATTAATAAGCGCAAATTAAGGGTAGAGGAATGGGTCGAGTTCTGAGGGTGGAAGAAATGGGCGCAGATTGGGGGCGAGGGAATGGGCGTAGTTCGGGTTTTGAAGAAATAAGCACAGATTGGGCCAAAGGAACGGGTCAAGTTCTGAGGGTGGAAGAAATGGACGCAGATTGGGGGAAAATGAAATTGCGGAGTTCTGGGGGCTGGAGTAATGGGCGCATATCAAGGGCGACGAAATGGGTGGAGTTCTGGTTCGGAAGAAATAAGCGCAGATTTAGGGCTGATGAATGGGTATAGTTCTGAGGGTGGAAGAAATTGACGAAGATCGGCGTCGAGTGAATGGGTGGAGTTCTGGGGCTGATGAAATGGGTGCAGATCAGGGGCGAGGGAATGCGTGGAGTTCTGATTCTGAAGAAATAAGCACAGATTAGGGGCAAAGGAACGTGTCGAGTTCTGAGGGTGGAAGAAATGGATGCAGATTAAGGGGAAAAAATAGGCGGAGTCCTGGAGGCTAAAGTAATGGGCGCAGATCAGGGGCGAGGGAATGGGCGGAGTTCTGGTTCTGAAGAAATAAGCACAGATTGGGGGCAAAGGAATGGGTCGAGTTCTGAGATTGAAAGAAATGAACGTAGATTGGGGGAAAAGGAAAATATGGAATCCTGGGGGCTGAAGTAATGGGCGCAGATCAAGGGCGACGGAATGGGTGGAGTTATGTTTCTGAATAAATAAGCGCAGATTTAGGGCAGAGGAATGGGTCGAGTTCTGAGGGTGGAAGAAATGGAC
This sequence comes from Leiobunum rupestre, assembly GCF_980474605.1. Taxonomy (NCBI): domain Eukaryota; kingdom Metazoa; phylum Arthropoda; class Arachnida; order Opiliones; family Sclerosomatidae; genus Leiobunum; species Leiobunum rupestre. The sequence goes on along the minus strand of NC_143392.1, from coordinate 56,649,914 downwards.
GAGGGAATGGGCGTAGTTTGTGTTTTGAAGAAATAAGCACAGATTGGGACAGAGGAATGGGTCGTGTTCTAAAGGTGGAAGAAATGGACGCAGATCGGGGGAAAAAGGATGGGTGGAGTTCTGGGACTGATGAAATGTGCGCAGATCAGGGGCGAGGGAATGGGTTGAGTTTTGATTCTGAAGAAATAAGCACAGTTTAGGGGCAAAGGAACAGGTCGAGTTCTGAGGGTGGAAGAAATGGATGCAGATAGGGGGAAAACGAATAAGCGAAGTCCTGGGGGCTGAATTAATGGGCGCAGATCAGGGGCGAGGGAATGGGCGGAGTTCTGGTTCTGAAGAAATAAGCACAGATTGGGGGCAAAGGAATGGGTCGAGTTCTGAGATTGAAAGAAATGAACGTAGATTGGGGGAAACGAAAATGCGGAGTCCTGGGGGCTGAAGTAATGGGCGCAGATCAAGGGCGACGGAATGGGTGGAGTTATGTTTCTGAATAAATAAGCGCAGATTTAGGGCAGAGGAATGGGTCGAGTTCTGAGGATGGAAGAAATGGACGAGGGAATGGGCGTAGTTCGGGTTCTGAAGAAATAAGCACTGATTGGGAAAGAGGAATGGGTCGTGTTCTAAAGGTGGAAGAAATGGACGGAGATCGGGGGGAAAAGAATGAGCGGGGTTCTGGGGCTGATGAAATGGGCGCAGATCAGGGGCGAGGGATTGATTGGAGTTCTGACGGTGGAAGAAATGTTCGCAAATTGGGGGAAAACGAATAGGCGGAGTCCTGAGGGCTGAAGTAATGGGCGCAGATCAGGGGCTAGGGAATGGGCGGAGTTCTGTTTCTGAAGAAATAAGCACAGATTGGGGGCAAAGGAGTGGGTCGAGTTCTGAGATTGAAAGAAATGCACGCAGATTGGGGGAAATGGAAAATGCGGAGTCCTGGGGGCGGAACATTGGGCTGAGATCAATGGCGACGGAGTGGGTGGAGTTATCGTTCTGAATAAATAAGCGCAGATTTAGGGTAGAGGAATGGGTCGAGTTCTGAGGGGGGAAGAAATGGGCTTAGAGCAGGGGCGAGGGAATGGGCGGAGTTCTGGTTCTGAAGAAATAAGCACAGATTGGGGGCAAAGGAATGGGTCGAGTTCTGAGATTGAAAGAAATGAACGTAGATTGGGGGAAACGAAAATGCGGAGTCCTGGGGGCTGAAGTAATGGGCGCAGATCAAGGGCGACGGAATGGGTGGAGTTATGTTTCTGAAAAAATAAGCGCAGATTTAGGGCAGAGGAATGGGTCGAGTTCTGAGGTTGGAAGAAATGGACGAGGGAATGGGCGTAGTTCGGGTTCTGAAGAAATAAGCACTGATTGGGGCAGAGGAATGGGTCGTGTTCTAAAGGTGGAAGAAATGGACGGAGATCGGGTGGAAAAGAATGAGCGGGGTTCTGGGGCTGATGAAATGGGCGCAGATCAGGGGCGAGGGATTGGGTGGAGTTCTGACGGTGGAAGAAATGTTCGCAATTTGGGGGAAAACGAATAGGCGGAGTCCTGAGGGCTGAAGTAATGGGCGCAGATCAGGGGCTAGGGAATGGGCGGAGTTCTGTTTCTGAAGAAATAAGCACAGATTGGGGGCAAAGGATTGGGTCGAGTTCTGAGATTGAAAGAAATGCACGCAGATTGGGGGAAATGGAAAATGCGGAGTCCTGGGGGCGGAATAATGGGCTGAGATCAATGGCGACGGAATGGGTGGAGTTATCGTTCTGAATAAATAAGCGCAGATTTAGGGTAGAGGAATGGGTCGAGTTCTGAGGGGGGAAGAAATGGGCGCAGAACAGGGGCGAGGGAATGGGCGAAGTTCTGGTTCTGAAGAAATAAGTACAGATTGGGGGCAAAGGAGTGGGTCGAGTTCTGAGATTGAAGGAATTTGACGCAGATTGGGGGAAATGGAAAATGCGGAGTCCTGGGGGCTGAGTAATGGGCGGAGATCAAGGACGACGGAATGGGTGGAGTTATGGTTCTGAATAAATAAGCGCAGATTTACGGCAGAGGAATGGGTCGAGTTCTGAGGGTGGAAGAAATGGACGCAGATCGGGGGAAAAAAAATGGGTGGAGTTCTGGGACTGATGAAATGTGCGCAGATCAGGGGCGAGGGAATGGGTTGAGTTTTGATTCTGAAGAAATAAGCACAGATTAGGGGCAAAGGAACAGGTCGAGTTCTGAGGGTGGAAGAAATGGATGCAGATAGGGGGAAAACGAATAAGCGAAGTCCTGGGGGCTGAATTAATGGGCGCGGATCAGGGGCGAGGGAATGGGCGTAGTTCGGGTTCTGAAGAAATAAGCACTGATTGGGAAAGAGGAATGGGTCGTGTTCTAAAGGTGGAAGAAATGGACGGAGATCGGGGGGAAAAGAATGAGCGGGGTTCTAGGGCTGATGAAATGGGCGCAGATCAGGGGCGAGGGATTGATTGGAGTTCTGACGGTGGAAGAAATGTTCGCAAATTGGGGGAAAACGAATAGGCGGAGTCCTGAGAGCTGAAGTAATGGGCGCAGATCAGGGGCTAGGGAATGGGCGGAGTTCTGTTTCTGAAGAAATAAGCACAGATTGGGGGCAAAGGAGTGGGTCGAGTTCTGAGATTGAAAGAAATGCACGCAGATTGGGGTAAATGGAAAATGCGGAGTCCTGGGGGCGGAATAATGGGCTGAGATCAATGGCGACGGAATGGGTGGAGTTGTCGTTCTGAATAAATAAGTGCAGATTTAGGGTAGAGGAATGGGTCGAGTTCTGAGGGGGGAAGAAATGGGCTTAGAGCAGGGGCGAGGGAATGGGCGGAGTTCTGGTTCTGAAGAAATAAGCACAGATTGGGGGCAAAGGAATGGGTCGAGTTCTGAGATTGAAAGAAATGAACGTAGATTGGGGGAAACGAAAATGCGGAGTCCTGGGGGCTGAAGTAATGGGCGCAGATCAAGGGCGACGGAATGGGTGGAGTTATGTTTCTGAATAAATAAGCGCAGATTTAGGGCAGAGGAATGGGTCGAGTTCTGAGGATGGAAGAAATGGACAAGGGAATGGGCGTAGTTCGGGTTCTGAAGAAATAAGCACTGATTGGGAAAGAGGAATGGGTCGTGTTCTAAAGGTGGAAGAAATGGACGGAGATCGGGGGGAAAAGAATGAGCGGGGTTCTGGGGCTGATGAAATGGGCGCAGATCAGGGGCGAGGGATTGATTGGAGTTCTGACGGTGGAAGAAATGTTCGCAAATTGGGGGAAAACGAATAGGCGGAGTCCTGAGGGCTGAAGTAATGGGCGCAGATCAGGGGCTAGGGAATGGGCGGAGTTCTGTTTCTGAAGAAATAAGCACAGATTGGGGGCAAAGGAGTGGGTCGAGTTCTGAGATTGAAAGAAATGCACGCAGATTGGGGGAAATGGAAAATGCGGAGTCCTGGGGGCGGAATAATGGGCTGAGATCAATGGCGACGGAGTGGGTGGAGTTATCGTTCTGAATAAATAAGCGCAGATTTAGGGTAGAGGAATGGGTCGAGTTCTGAGGGGGGAAGAAATGGGCTTAGAGCAGGGGCGAGGGAATGGGCGGAGTTCTGGTTCTGAAGAAATAAGCACAGATTGGGGGCAAAGGAATGGGTCGAGTTCTGAGATTGAAAGAAATGAACGTAGATTGGGGGAAACGAAAATGCGGAGTCCTGGGGGCTGAAGTAATGGGCGCAGATCAAGGGCGACGGAATGGGTGGAGTTATGTTTCTGAAAAAATAAGCGCAGATTTAGGGCAGAGGAATGGGTCGAGTTCTGAGGTTGGAAGAAATGGACGAGGGAATGGGCGTAGTTCGGGTTCTGAAGAAATAAGCACTGATTGGGGCAGAGGAATGGGTCGTGTTCTAAAGGTGGAAGAAATGGACGGAGATCGGGTGGAAAAGAATGAGCGGGGTTCTGGGGCTGATGAAATGGGCGCAGATCAGGGGCGAGGGATTGGGTGGAGTTCTGACGGTGGAAGAAATGTTCGCAATTTGGGGGAAAACGAATAGGCGGAGTCCTGAGGGCTGAAGTAATGGGCGCAGATCAGGGGCTAGGGAATGGGCGGAGTTCTGTTTCTGAAGAAATAAGCACAGATTGGGGGCAAAGGATTGGGTCGAGTTCTGAGATTGAAAGAAATGCACGCAGATTGGGGGAAATGGAAAATGCGGAGTCCTGGGGGCGGAATAATGGGCTGAGATCAATGGCGACGGAATGGGTGGAGTTATCGTTCTGAATAAATAAGCGCAGATTTAGGGTAGAGGAATGGGTCGAGTTCTGAGGGGGGAAGAAATGGGCGCAGAACAGGGGCGAGGGAATGGGCGAAGTTCTGGTTCTGAAGAAATAAGCACAGATTGGGGGCAAAGGAGTGGGTCGAGTTCTGAGATTGAAGGAATTTGACGCAGATTGGGGGAAATGGAAAATGCGGAGTCCTGGGGGCTGAGTAATGGGCGGAGATCAAGGACGACGGAATGGGTGGAGTTATGGTTCTGAATAAATAAGCGCAGATTTACGGCAGAGGAATGGGTCGAGTTCTGAGGGTGGAAGAAATGGACGCAGATCGGGGGAAAAAAAATGGGTGGAGTTCTGGGACTGATGAAATGTGCGCAGATCAGGGGCGAGGGAATGGGTTGAGTTTTGATTCTGAAGAAATAAGCACAGATTAGGGGCAAAGGAACAGGTCGAGTTCTGAGGGTGGAAGAAATGGATGCAGATAGGGGGAAAACGAATAAGCGAAGTCCTGGGGGCTGAATTAATGGGCGCGGATCAGGGGCGAGGGAATGGGCGGAGTTCTGGTTCTGAAGAAATAAGCACAGATTGGGGGCAAAGGAATGGGTCGAGTTCTGAGATTGAAAGAAATGAACGTAGATTGGGGGAAACGAAAATGCGGAGTCCTGGGGGCTGAAGTAATGGGCGCAGATCAAAGGCGACGGAATGGGTGGAGTTATGTTTCTGAATAAATAAGCGCAGATTTAGGGCAGAGGAATGGGTCGAGTTCTGAGGATGGAAGAAATGGACGAGGGAATGGGCGTAGTTCGGGTTCTGAAGAAATAAGCACTGATTTTGAAAGAGGAATGGGTCGTGTTCTAAAGGTGGAAGAAATGGACGGAGATCGGGGGGAAAAGAATGAGCGGGGTTCTAGGGCTGATGAAATGGGCGCAGATCAGGGGCGAGGGATTGATTGGAGTTCTGACGGTGGAAGAAATGTTCGCAAATTGGGGGAAAACGAATAGGCGGAGTCCTGAGAGCTGAAGTAATGGGCGCAGATCAGGGGCTAGGGAATGGGCGGAGTTCTGTTTCTGAAGAAATAAGCACAGATTGGGGGCAAAGGAGTGGGTCGAGTTCTGAGATTGAAAGAAATGCACGCAGATTGGGGTAAATGGAAAATGCGGAGTCCTGGGGGCGGAATAATGGGCTGAGATCAATGGCGACGGAATGGGTGGAGTTGTCGTTCTGAATAAATAAGCGCAGATTTAGGGTAGAGGAATGGGTCGAGTTCTGAGGGGGGAAGAAATGGGCTTAGAGCAGGGGCGAGGGAATGGGCGGAGTTCTGGTTCTGAAGAAATAAGCACAGATTGGGGGCAAAGGAATGGGTCGAGTTCTGAGATTGAAAGAAATGAACGTAGATTGGGGGAAACGAAAATGCGGAGTCCTGGGGGCTGAAGTAATGGGCGCAGATCAAGGGCGACGGAATGGGTGGAGTTATGTTTCTGAAAAAATAAGCGCAGATTTAGGGCAGAGGAATGGGTCGAGTTCTGAGGTTGGAAGAAATGGACGAGGGAATGGGCGTAGTTCGGGTTCTGAAGAAATAAGCACTGATTGGGGCAGAGGAATGGGTCGTGTTCTAAAGGTGGAAGAAATGGACGGAGATCGGGTGGAAAAGAATGAGCGGGGTTCTGGGGCTGATGAAATGGGCGCAGATCAGGGGCGAGGGATTGGGTGGAGTTCTGACGGTGGAAGAAATGTTCGCAATTTGGGGGAAAACGAATAGGCGGAGTCCTGAGGGCTGAAGTAATGGGCGCAGATCAGGGGCTAGGGAATGGGCGGAGTTCTGTTTCTGAAGAAATAAGCACAGATTGGGGGCAAAGGATTGGGTCGAGTTCTGAGATTGAAAGAAATGCACGCAGATTGGGGGAAATGGAAAATGCGGAGTCCTGGGGGCGGAATAATGGGCTGAGATCAATGGCGACGGAATGGGTGGAGTTATCGTTCTGAATAAATAAGCGCAGATTTAGGGTAGAGGAATGGGTCGAGTTCTGAGGGGGGAAGAAATGGGCGCAGAACAGGGGCGAGGGAATGGGCGAAGTTCTGGTTCTGAAGAAATAAGCACAGATTGGGGGCAAAGGAGTGGGTCGAGTTCTGAGATTGAAGGAAATGGACGCAGATTGGGGGAAATGGAAAATGCGGAGTCCTGGGGGCTGAGTAATGGGCGGAGATCAAGGACGACTTAATGGGTGGAGTTATGGTTCTGAATAAATAAGCGCAGATTTACGGCAGAGGAATGGGTCGAGTTCTGGGGGTGGAAGAAATGGACGAGGGAATGGGCGTAGTTCGGGTTTTGAAGAAATAAGCACAGATTGGGGCAGAGGAATGGGTCGTTTTCTAAAGGGGGGTGGCGGAGTGGTTAGCACTTTCGCCTCGCAGCAAGAGGAGCCGGGTTCGATCCCAGCTTGTGGCACTGGGTGAAAACTCGGAACAACTCCTTCTGCGTTGAGTTTGCAAGTTCTCTCCCCACTGTTTTAAGGGGTTTTCCCCCGAGTTCTTCGGTTTCCCCTTCCATAAAAACTTGTCTAGGTTAACGGTAATAGTTAGTGTAGGGAGCTGTTGGCTCGATCTCGTGGCATGCAGGGCTTTCCACCACCCTCCTACGCATTGTAACCCGGCCACCTGAATTAAGGGCTTCAAAAGTCGCATGATGACTTAGGCCTAAGGTGGTGCCTTGGGTATTAGCCTAGCTGATTTTAATATAGCTGATAATAGGTGGAAGAAATGGTCGCAGATTGGGGGAAAACATATAGGCGGAACCCTGGGGGCTGAAGTAATGGGCGCAGATCAGGGGCTAGGGAATGGGCGGAGTTCTGGTTCTGAAGAAATAAGCACATATTAAGGGTAAAAGAATGGGTCGAGTTCTGAGGGTTGAAGAAATAAGCACAGATTAAGGGCAAAGGAATGGGTCGAGTTCTGAGATTGAAAGAAATGGACGCAGATTGGGAGAGAAGGAATTGGCGGAGTTCTGGGGGCGAAAGAAATGTCGCGCAGATCGGGGGTGAGGGGTAGGGAAATGATATGGTTCTGAAGAAATAAACACCGATTGGGGGCAAAGAAATGGGTCGTGTTCTGAGATTGAAACAAATGGACGTAGATTGGGAGAGAAGGAATGGGCGGAGTTCTGGGGGCTGAAGAAATGGGCGCAGATCAGGGGCGACGGAATGGGTGGAGTTCTGATTTTGAAGAAATAAGTACAGATCAGGGGCAAAGGAACGGGTCGAGTTCTGAGGGTGGAAGAAATGGATGCAGATTAAGGGGAAAAAATAGGCGGAGTCCTGGAGGCTGAAGTAATGGGCGCAGATCAGGGGAAATGGAAAATGCGGAGTCCTGGGGGCTGAATAATGGGCGGAGATCAGGGCGACGGAATGGGTGGAGTTATGGTTCTGAATAAATAAGCGCAGATTTAGGGTAGAGGTACGGGTCGAGTTCGGACGGTGGAAGAAATGGACGCAGATTGGGGGAAAACGATTAGTCGGAGTCCTGGGGGCTGAGTAATGGTCGCAGATCAGGGGCGATTGAATGGGTGAAGTTCTGGTTCTGAAGAAATAAGCACATATTAGGAGCAAAGGAACGGGTCGAGTTCTGAGGGTGGAAGAAATGGACGAGGGAAGGGGCGTAGTTCGGGTTTTGAAGAAATAAGCACAGATTGGGGCAGAGGAATGGGTCGTGTTCTAAAGGTGGAAGAAATGGACGCAGATCAGGTTGAAAAGAATGGGCGGAGTTCTGATTCTAAAGAAATAAGCACATATTAGGGGCAAAGGAACGGGTCGAGTTCTGAGTGTGGAAGAAATGAATGCAGATTGGGGGAAAAAGAATAGGCGGAGTCCTGGTGGCTGAAGTAATGGGCGCAGATCAGGGGCGAGGGGTAGGGAAATGATATGGTTCTGAAGAAATAAACACCGATTGGGGGCAAAGAAATGGGTCGTGTTCTGAGATTGAAACAAATGGACGTAGATTGGGAGAGAAGGAATGGGCGGAGTTCTGGGGGCTGAAGAAATGGGCGCAGATCAGGGGCGACGGAATGGGTGGAGTTCTGATTTTGAAGAAATAAGTACAGATCAGGGGCAAAGGAACGGGTCGAATTATGAGGGTGGAAGAATAGCACGCAGATTGGGGGAAATGGAAAATGCGGAGTCCTGGGGGCTGAATAATGGGCGGAGATCAGGGCGACGGAATGGGTGGAGTTATGGTTCTGAATAAATAAGCGCAGATTTAGGGTAGAGGTACGGGTCGAGTTCGGACGGTGGAAGAAATGGACGCAGATTGGGGAAAACGATTAGTCGGAGTCCTGGGGGCTGAGTAATGGTCGCAGATCAGGGGAGATTGAATGGGTGAAGTTCTGGTTCTGAAGAAATAAGCACATATTAGGAGCAAAGGAACGGGTCGAGTTCTGAGGGTGGAAGAAATGGACGAGGGAAGGGGCGTAGTTCGGGTTTTGAAGAAATAAGCACAGATTGGGGCAGAGGAATGGGTCGTGTTCTAAAGGTGGAAGAAATGGACGCAGATCAGGTTGAAAAGAATGGGCGGAGTTCTGATTCTAAAGAAATAAGCACATATTAGGGGCAAAGGAACGGGTCGAGTTCTGAGTGTGGAAGAAATGAATGCAGATTGGGGGAAAAAGAATAGGCGGAGTCCTGGTGGCTGAAGTAATGGGCGCAGATCAGGGGCGAGGGAATGGGCGGAGTTCTGGTTCTGAAGAAATAAGCACAGATTGGGGGCAAAGGAATGGGTCGTGTTCTAAAGGTGGAAGAAATGGACGCATATTAGGGGAAAACGAATAGGCGGAGTCCAGGGTGCTGAAGTAATGGTCGCTGATCAGGGGCGAGGGAATGGGTGGAGTTCTGGTTCTGAAAAAATAAGCACAGATTGGGGGCAAAGGAATGGGTCGTGTTCTAAAGGTGGAAGAAATGGACGCAGATTTGGGGAAAACGAATAGGCGGAGTCCAGGGTGCTGAAGTAATGGTCGCAGATCAGGGGCGAGGGAATGGGTGAAGTTCTGGTTCTGGAGAAATAAGCACATATTAGGGGCCAAGGAACGGGTCGAGTTCTGAGGGTGGAAGAAATGGATGCAGATTGGGGGAAAAAGAATAGGCGGAGTCCTGGGGGCTAAAGTAATGGGCGCAAATCAATGGCGACGGAATGGGTGGAGTTATGGTTCTGAATAAATAAGCGCAGATTCAGAACAGAGGAATGGGTCGAGTTCTGAGGGTGGAAGAAATGGACGAGGGAATGGGCGTAGTTCGGGTTTTGAAGAAATAAGCACAGATTGGGGTAGAGGAATGGGTCGTGTTCTAAAGGTGGAAGAAATGGACGCAGATCGGGGGGAAAATAATGGGCGGAGTTCTGGGGCTGATGAAATGGGCGCAGATCAGGGGCGAGGGAATGGGTGGAGTTCTTATTCTGAAGAAATAAGCACAGATTAGGGGCAAAGTAACGGGTTGAGTTCTGAGGGTGGAAGAAATGGATGCAGATTGGGGGAAAAAGAATAGGCGGAGTCCTGGTGGCTGAAGTAATGGGCGGAGATCAAGGGCGACGGAATGGGTGGAGTTATGGTTCTGAATAAATAAGCGCAGATTTAGGGTAGAGGAATGGGTCGAGTTATGAGGGCGGAAGAAATGGGCGCAGATTGGGGGCGAGGGAATGGGCGTAGTTCGGGTTTTGAAGAAATAAGCACAGATTGGGCCAAAGGAACGGGTCGAGTTCGGACGGTGGAAGAAATGGACGCAGATTGGGGGAAAACGATTAGTCGGAGTCCTGGGGGCTGAGTAATGGTCGCAGATCAGGGGCGATTGAATGGGTGAAGTTCTGGTTCGGAAGAAATAAGCACATATTAGGGGCAAAGGAACGGGTGGAGTTCTGAGGGTGGAAGAAATGGACGAGGGAAGGGGCGTAGTTCGGGTTTTGAAGAAATAAGCACAGATTGGGGCAGAGGAATGGGTCGTGTTCTAAAGGTGGTAGAAATGGACGCAGATCAGGTTGAAAAGAATGGGCGGAGTTCTGATTCTAAAGAAATAAGCACAGATTACGGGCAAAATAACGGGTCGAGTTCTGACGGTGAAAGAAATGGTCGCAGATTGGGGGAAAACGAATAGGCGGAGTCCTGGGGGTTGAAGTAATGGTCGCAGATCAGGGGCGAGGGAATGGGTGAAGTTCTGGTTCTGGAGAAATAAGCACATATTAGGGGCAAAGGAACGGGTCGAGTTCTGAGTGTGGAAGAAATGAATGCAGATTGGGGGAAAAAGAATAGGCGGAGTCCTGGTGGCTGAAATAATGGGCGCAGATCAGGGGCGAGGGAATGGGTGGAGTTCTGGTTCTGAAGAAATAAGCACAGATTGGGGGCAAAGGAATGGGTCGTGTTCTAAAGGTGGAAGAAATGGACGCAGATTTGGGGAAAACGAATAGGCGGAGTCCAGGGTGCTGAAGTAATGGTCGCAGATCAGGGGCGAGGGAATGGGCGGAGTTCTGGTTCTGAAGAAATAAGCACAGATTGGGGGCAAAGGAATGGGTCGTGTTCTAAAGGTGGAAGAAATGGACGCAGATTTGGGGAAAACGAATAGGCGGAGTCCAGGGTGCTGAAGTAATGGTCGCAGATCAGGGGCGAGGGAATGGGTGAAGTTCTGGTTCTGGAGAAATAAGCACATATTAGGGGCCAAGGAACGGGTCGAGTTCTGAGGGTGGAAGAAATGGATGCAGATTGGGGGAAAAAGAATAGGCGGAGTCCTGGTGGCTGAAGTAATGGGCGGAGATCAAGGGCGACGGAATGGGTGGAGTTATGGTTCTGAATAAATAAGCGCAGATTTAGGGTAGAGGAATGGGTCGAGTTCTGAGGGCGGAAGAAATGGGCGCAGATCAGGGGCGAGGGAATGGGTGAAGTTCTGGTTCTGGAGAAATAAGCACATATTAGGGGCCAAGGAACGGGTCGAGTTCTGAGGGTGGAAGAAATGGATGCAGATTGGGGGAAAAAGAATAGGCGGAGTCCTGGGGGCTGAAGTAATGGTCGCAGATCAGGGGCGAGGGAATGGGTAAAGTTCTGGTTCTGGAGAAATAAGCACATATTAAGGGTAAAAGAATGGGTCGAGTTCTGAGGGTTGAAGAAATAAGCACAGATTGGGGGCGATTAATATATATTCTATATTAAATTTGAGACCAAGTCATTAGTGAAAATCGCATTTCTGTTTATTTTAGACGTCTAGGGAGAACATTCGTCTACCGCTGTTCAATAGGACTAAGTAGTTTTATTTGTACCTACTATTTTATATCCTGTTGACAGCTTAAATCCATTATTCTAGAAAGTAAATAAATAATTCTTGAGCAAATTCGATGTAGCGCAACTTATGTTAGAAAATTAAAGGTGGTAGGACCTTAATCTGAAAATATCGGCTAAAATACAGTGCGTCTTGTTTTTAACGCCACTGGCTGCTTCTAGTTTCTATTTAACATCGCGGAAAAAATGCGAGAATCGTTAAGGAAAAAAAATCCAATTAGAAAACCCCGTACATCATTTTGGTCACATATGTTTAATTTGAAACAAATTACTTGAATTTTTTAAATTTATCCGTAAATAATCGATTGTTTCAAACTTTTTTAGGACTTTTAATTTTTGTTCATAGTATTTTAATTTGTAAAGGTAGGGTTCACATAATGAAATCTGACTCCTTATATCATAGCCTTTTTTCGGGATATTACGTATATAACGTCACCTTCAGCTTCATGCTGCTATTTTAATAAAGTAGGAAAAATAAAATTGCTAAAAAGGATATTTAAAACAACCATAATTCTTTTCGGCGTAATAAATTCGATAAACGAGTATTTTCATTTGCCAATCGCTAACGAGGTCCTGATTTCAAGGCTAGCTTATCAATAGCACAAGGTTTATTGTATTTGGTAAATGTATGTTCCGTGTGAAAAAGAAATCTGTTAAATTTTTATCATCGGAAATGCGATACTAATAAACGAATTTTTGAATTGTCAAGGCTTTATGCGACATCTAGATAGACAATAATCTCGTCTATCCATTTCACAGTGGCTGTGACAAACAAAGCCTTACACCTGCCATAAACTGTATCTTCAGCGTCGAAAAACTTTCTAAAATGACCAATTTAATGACAAATAGGAAATTATTATCAAGAAAAATCTGTAGTCCACCATCGAGATAAATAACGAGTTTTTAAATTGTTTACAAAACTATAAGATAATGAACATGAGGTGATAACCAATTAATTACAGCGACTGAAACTAATGTAGCTTATATGAAAAGAAAAAATCACTAAATGTAATCTACGTATTTACGATGAGTGTTTGGTTAATTCGTTTGATTTAGACTATTGGTTGGTTCCTTCATCACACATTTTCAAACCCCCATTCCGTCAACACTAACATTTAAATAATAATCTAGCGAGACAAAATAATTAACAGGGTACAAACGGGACCTTCCATGCTTTCACGTTTCTGCACTCACTCTGCCTTAATTTTTCTTGCAAGTGTTTTCAATCACTCCAAAACTACTGTTAATTTTTAATCTGTTTAAAACCAATAACACAAATTCAATTAAAGCGTAAAAAAGTCGTTTTTCGTTAGGATCAGAATTTTTTTAAATTTCTAAAGTTGCAATTTAAAAATTGCTCAATTTACTGTTACAGTTTCAAGGCTCAAACTTTAGTAATTTTTTTAATATATTAAAGGTGAGGAAAATTCTTGGAAATTATTTTAGAAATATATTTCGCTTTTGAAAATTCCAAAACAAAACTCTTCAAACCTGAAACATTTTCAATATCTGCGACTTTATACATCTAAACTACTCTCCCTTGAATCAACCTTTCAACTGCTTTGATAAAATAATTTTTTATTTATTAATTTATTTTCACCAAAGGAAAAATAATATATTTTCATGCTATCTAGGGTAAATATGTTTATAAAATAAGTTTCTCAGTTGATATTTCGTGTTGGATAAATGGAATGAACGTAATAAAAGTTTCTTTGATTCTAGTAATTGACTTCCAAAGCAAACATCGAATCTTGCAAAAGTAAAATAAATCAGATTAACGTCCATGTTTTTATTGGTGTACATAATTTTTATACCTTTATCAATAATTCGATTTGTTTCCTGGTAAATAATGGCCTAATTTTGGCCTATTCTTTGACCCAATTCTGTTAGTATTAGCATAACATGGAGTTTGTGTAAGAAAATATTTGTAAATGAAAGAAAGCAATTTTAGTTTTATGCTTTAATATTCTTGCGTTAACTTTTTTTTATATAGATCGTTTTCCTTTAAATTTAAATTTTAATATTTTGGATTTTAAAAACTTACTTAATCAAAGTAACAATTTATATCCTGAAATTTCTATCAAGTTTACTTTCTTTTAAAATTTCCGAATAATATTACTATAAAATATTTGATTAAAAATAAATTATCCGTAATTTTCATAGCACTGCAATTGCATTAAATTGATTTGATTATTTCCATTTTAAATCGAGGCGAAATCGTAGGCAATTTTGGCACAGAATGATTTTTTCATTAATTTGAAGATTAAAATTTCGTGCAAATTTAATAAATGAATTCTTTTGGAAACAAAGAGCCAAACAAAAACAGATAAAAATTTTGTCAAATGAAAGTTTAACGATTATTTTAATTGGCTATCAAAAAATATGAAGTCAGCCTTAAAAGACTTATGTTGTTATTAATGAAATATTACCATCGGAAAAAAATGAGCCAAAAAATTTTTTTCCTCTTTTCATTAACTTAAATTTCTTCGGGCTAAACTTAGGGAATTGGAGATATGCTAATTTTATTTTCAAATTAAAATTATATCTATAATAACGGACGATTCCGACCTTAATTAACTTTTATCTCGACGTTTGAAAATGCGATCTATCAAAATATATAGTGGAACACCACTGATATTTACGTTGATAACGGTTTAAATTTCTTGGAATTAACTAGTTCTTCAGTCTATAAGTGAAACGGTTTCACTTAGAGGCATTTTTTTAAATTTATTTGTTTAAGCATTGAAAGATTTTTCTTATAATGATATCATTGGGTTTATTTAAAATGTCCTATATTTACCTCAGATAGGTAAACTTTAGTTATCTTTTGGAACATAAACTTCGAATAAATAAAGCAAAAGTGTTAAGTTAAGACCTCATTTAAAATAAAACACTTTATTGCACTTTTCTCTACACTTGCTTAACTCATTGTTGCATAAATTTAAGTGGTATAAACTCGCGCTGTTAATTTCTTGTTTATTTGTTTTTAACGGTAGACTTTGTTTTGAATCAATCAATTATATCATATGGAATAATCGGCTGGGCTGGCACTTATGGAATCATTATTGCACCAAAAGATATATCACAAATAAAGATTTTACTAATTTGTCTGAGACGAAATTATTATTACTCAAATTGATGGTTTTAAAACCCATTTAAAAATATTCTTTTTAACACTTCTATACTAAAAAAATTATAATACACACTTTCAAACCTTAATATTTACTAATCAAAAACTAAAAACCCTAGATATTTCGAACAGGAAACTTATTTACGCTGAGGTCTTACAAAACAATCTGGCAAGATTCAAAAAGTGTACCAATTTCATTATAAAAAATATATCTTACATAGTTAACACAAATTTATCATATAAAACTTATTAACATGTTTTAAACTAATCCACAAAATTTATTTAATATAATGTAACGCGAAATTGAGTTTAGTTCTGATTATTTATTTAAATAACACAATGTACAGGAATGGGTATGCAGGGCTTGCCACCACCCTCCTACGCATTGTAACCCGGCCACCTGAATTAATGGCTTCAAAAGTCGCTTGATGACTTAGGCCTAAGGTGGTGCCTTGGGTATTAGCCTAGCTGATTATTATTATTTAAGAGAGCGAATGAAAGGAGCGCAGATCTGGAGGTTAAAGAAATGGATATTGATCGGAAGGGGCGAAAATATGGGTATGATTCTGGGGGTGGAAGAAGTGGGCGCAGTTCTGGGGGTGAAAGAAATGGGAAAGGCTCGGAGACGAAGAAATGGGTGCAAATATGGAGTTAAATGAAATAGGCGCAGATTGTAGACGAAGGAATTGGCGGAGTTCTGGAGCTGCAGAAATGGGCACAGATCGGGAGGGAAAAGAATGGGTAAAGCTCTTGGGTTGGAAGTAATTGCCTTAGATTGGGATAAAAAGATTAGGTTGGTTTTTCGAGGGCGAAAGAAATGGGCGCAGATAATGGAGCAAAAGAATAACTGAAGTTCTTGGCTAGAAAAAATGGGCGCAGATCAAGCGCGAAGAAATGGTCGGAATTCTGGGGCTTAAAAAATGGGTGCAGATCGGGAGCAAAGAATTGGGCGGAAATCAGGGGGCGGAAGAAATGGGCGCAAATCGGGGGTAAAATAATGGGTGGAGTTAAGGGGGCTGAAGAAATGGGCGCAGAACGGGGGTAAAATAATGGGTGGAGTTTTGGGGGCGGAAGAAATGGGCACAGATCGGGGGGTAAATTAATGGGTGGAGTTGAGGGGGCGGAAGGAATGGGCGCAGATCGGGGGAAAAATATTGGGTGGAGTTTTGGGGGCGGAAGAAATGGGCACAGATCGGGGGGTAAAATAATGTGTGGATTTTAGGGGGCGGAAGAAATGGGCACAGATCGGGGGGTAAAGTAATGTGTGGATTTTAGGGGGCGGAAGAATTGGGCGCAGATCGGGGGGTAAAATAATGGGTGGAGTTTAGGGGGCGGAAGAAATGGGCATAGATCGGGGGGTAAAATAATGTGTGGATTTTAGGGGGCGGAAGAAATGGGCACAAATCGGGGGGTAAAATAATGTGTGGATTTTAGGGGGCGGAAGAAATGGGCACAGATCGGGGGGTAAAATAATGTGTGGATTTTAGGGGGCGGAAGAAATGGGCGCAGATCGGGGTAAAATAATGGGTGGAGTTTAGTGAGTGGAAGAAATGGGCGCAGATCGGGGGGTAAATTAATGGGTGGAGTTTAGGGGGCGGAAGAAATGGGCTCAGATCGGGGGGTAAAATAATGGGTGGAGTTTAGGGGGTGGAAGAAATGGGCGCAGATTGGGGGGTAAAATAAAGGGTGGAGTTTCGGGGGCGGAAGAAATGGGCGCAGATTGGGGGAAAAGGAATGGGCGGAGTTCTGGGTCTGAGAAAATGGGGAGATCGGGGGCGAAGGAATGGCCGGAGCTCTGGGGCTGAAGAAATGGGCGAAGATCTGGGGGTGGAAGTAATTGACTTAGATCGGGAAAAAAGATTAGGTTGGGTTTTGGAGGGCGAAAGCAATGGGCGCAGATAATGGAGCAAAAGAATAACTGAAGTTCTTGGGCAGAAAAAAATGGGCGCAGATCAAGCGCGAAGAAATGGTCGGAATTCTGGGGCTTAAAAAATTGGTGCAGATCGGGAGCAAAGAATTGGGCGGAAATCAGGGGGCGTAAGAAATGGGCGCACACCGGGGGGGTAAAATAATGGTTGGAGTTTAGGGGGTAGACGAAATGGGCGCAGATCGGGGGTAAAATAATGTGTGGAGTTCCGATGGCGGAAGAAATGGGCGCAGATCGGGGGGTAAAATAATGGGTTCAGTTTAGTGGGCGGAAGAAATGGGCGCAGATCGGGGGGTAAAATAATGGGTGGAGTTTTGGGGGCGGAAGGAATGGGCGCAGATCGGGGGCGAGGGATTGGGGGGAGTTCTGGGGCTGAAGAAATGGGCGAAGATCTGGGGGTGGAAGAAGTGAGCGCAGATCTTTATGTAAAAGAAATGGGCACAGATCAGGGGGTAAAATAATGGGTGGAGTTTAGGGGGTTGAAGAAATGGGTGCAGATTGGGGGGTAAAATAATGGGTGGAGTTTCGGAGGCGAAAGAAATGGGCGCCGATTGGGGGAAAAGGAATGGGCGGAGTTCTGGGGCTGAGAAAAGGGGGAGATCGGGGGCGAAGGAATGGCCGGAGCTCTGGGGCTGAAGAAATGGGCGAAGATCTGGGGGTGGAAGTAATTGACTTAGATCGGGAAAAAAAGATTAGGTTGGGTTTTGGAGGGCGAAAGCAATGGCCGCAGATAATGGAGCAAAAGAATAACTGAAGTTCTTGGGCAGAAAAAAATGGGCGCAGATCAAGCGCGAAGAAATGGTCGGAATTCTGGGGCTTAAAAAATTGGTGCAGATCGGGAGCAACGAATTGGGCGGAAATCAGGGGGCGTAAGAAATGGGCGCACACCGGGGGGGTAAAATAATGGTTGGAGTTTAGGGGGTAGACGAAATGGGCGCAGATCGGGGGTAAAATAATGTGTGGAGTTCCGATGGCGGAAGAAATGGGCGCAGATCGGGGGGTAAAATAATGGGTTCAGTTTAGTGGGCGGAAGAAATGGGCGCAGATCGGGGGGTAAAATAATGGGTGGAGTTTTGGGGGCGGAAGGAATGGGCGCAGATCGGGGGCGAGGGATTGGGGGGAGTTCTGGGGCTGAAGAAATGGGCGAAGATCTGGGGGTGGAAGAAGTGAGCGCAGATCTTTATGTAAAAGAAATGGGCACAGATCAGGGGGTAAAATAATGGGTGGAGTTTAGGGGGTTGAAGAAATGGGTGCAGATTGGGGGGTAAAATAATGGGTGGAGTTTCGGAGGCGAAAGAAATGGGCGCCGATTGGGGGAAAAGGAATGGGCGGAGTTCTGGGGCTGAGAAAAGGGGGAGATCGGGGGCGAAGGAATGGCCGGAGCTCTGGGGCTGAAGAAATGGGCGAAGATCTGGGGGTGGAAGTAATTGACTTAGATCGGGAAAAAAGATTAGGTTGGGTTTTGGAGGGCGAAAGCAATGGGCGCAGATAATGGAGCAAAAGAATAACTGAAGTTCTTGGGCAGAAAAAAATGGGCGCAGACCAAGTGCGAAGAAATGGTCGGAATTCTGGGGCTTAAAAAATGGGTGCAGATCGGGAGCAAAGAATTGGGCGGAAATCAGGGGGCGTAAGAAATAGGCGCACATCGGGGGGGGGGTAAAATAATGGGTGGAGTTTAGGGGGTTGACGAAATGGGCGCAGATCGGGGGCGAGGGATTGGAGGGAGTTCTGGGGCTGAAGAAATGGGCGAAGATTGGGGAAAAGGAATGGGCGGAGTTCTGGGGCTGAGAAAAGGGGACAGATCGGGGGCGAAGGAATGGCCGGAGTTCTGGGGCTGAAGAAATGGGCGAAGATCTGGGGGAGGAAGAAGTGAGCGCAGATCTTTATGTAAAAGAAAGGGGCAAAGATCGGGGGTTAAGGAATGGGCGGAGTCATAAGACTGAAGAAATAGTTGCAATAATGGAGTTTAATGAAAAAGGCGAAGATCGGAGACGAAGGAATGGGTTTAGTTCTGGGGGCTGACGAAATGGGCGAGGATCAGGGGCGAAGAATTGGGCAGATTTCTGGGGGCTGAAGAAATGGACGCAGATCAGGGGGCTGAAGAAATGGACGCAGATCAGGGGGCTGAAGAAATGGACGCAGATCAGGGGGCAGAGAATGGATGGAGTTCTGTAGCTGAAGAAATGGGTGCAAATGGTTGGTGAAGGAATGGCCGGAGTTCTGGGGCTTAAGAAATGGGTGCAGATCACGGGAAGGAAGAAGTGAGCGTAGATCTGGAGGTTAAAGAAATGGGCAGAATTATAAGACTGAAGAATAGGGTGCAAATATGGAGTTAAATGAAAAGGGCGCAGATCGGAGACGAAGTAATGGGCGCAGTTTTGGGTCTGAAGAAACGGGTGCAAATATGTAGGAAGAAGAAATGGGCGTAGTTGAGGGGGCGTGAGAAATGGGTGCAGATTGGTGAAGAAGGAATAGTTGGTTTTTAGGCGGAAGAAATTCGCGCATATCGGGGGGGAAAGCATGGGTGGAGTTCTTGGGGCTTAAAATATGGGCGCATATTGGGGGCAAAAGAATGGGTGGAGTTCTGGGGGTGAAGAGGTGGGCCCCGTTTGGGGACCTAGGATTGGGTGGAATTCTGTGGACTCAAGTAATGTACGCAGATCAGGGGCGAAGGAATAGACACAGATTGTGGGCCAAGGAATGGGTGGAATGCTAGGGTTAAAGAAATGGGCGCAGATCAGTAGCGAAGGAATGAACCGAGTTCTAGGCTGAAGAAAGGGGTGCAAATATGTAGGAAGAAGAAATGGACGGATTGGGGGGCGGAATTAATTGGTGCAGATTGGTGAAGAAGGAATAGTCGGTTTCTGGGGGTGGAAAAAATTGGCGCATATCGGGGGGCAAAAGCATGGGTGGAGATCTGGGGGCCGAAAACATAAGCGCAGAACGGGGCGAAGGAATAGGCAGAGGTTTTTGGCTGAAGAAATGGGGTCGAATGAATGGATGGAGTCTTTGGGCTGCAGATAATAGCGAAGATCGGTGGACCAAATTATGTGTGGAGTTCTGGGAGCGGAAGAAATAGTGCATATCAGGGGCGAAGGAATGGGCAGAGTTCTAGGCTGAAGAAAGGGGTGCAAATATATAGGAAGAAGAAATGGACGGAGTTGTGGGGGCGTAAGAAATGGGTGCAGATTGGGGAAGAAGGGATGGTCGGTTTCTGGGAGCGGGAGTTATTGGTGAATATCGGGGGGCAAAAGCATGAGTGGAGTTCTGGAGCCGAAAAAAAGGGTGAAGATCGGGGGCAAAAGAATGAGTGGAGTTCTGGGGGTGAAGAAGTTTGGGTGAAGGAATGGGCGGAAATCTGGGGCTGAAGAAATGGGCGTAGATCGGGGACGAAGGAATGGGCGGAGTTCTGAGGCTAAAGAAATGGGTGCAATTATGGAGGTTGAAGGAAAGAAAACTGGGCTTTCGCATCTCATTCAATGTTGTACTTCTGGTTAAACCTCCAACCAGTAGTTTTGTAAATTTAAAAAATTTCAACCAGTGAATTGAAATTACAGATATAGAATAAGCAAATTACGGACTAAGTCCACCAAAATCATACCCTTTGGAAAGTTCTAGGCTACATCTTAAATATTTGATATCAACTTGAACCCTATCGCGTTATTTCTCATGTTTTTCCCTTAAATCGTTTCTACGATCTGTAAGACTAAACGTACATGTAAGCATTTAGGAAAAAAGAGGTTATATCAATATTAAGGTTTGTCGAACAAATCAATTAGCTGAGAATGGTTCTGATAAAAAGATAAAAAGTAATAAAATAATTCTTTTTAAATATGTTTTAAGCCCTACAATTGTTTTTTGTATCAGGCGTTACATTTAACCTTCTCTAGCTAATTATATGTCAAAATCTTAATTACCTGGAACCAAGAACTAAGGCATGGGCTATTTAGTTTCCGTTGAATATGTGTCACACGGATAAGCGAATAGCTCTGCCATGTACTATATCCAAAACGATTGGCTTAAAAAAAATTAATATTTGCGAACACGTTTGCGTTGCGTTCTATTCTAAAAGCTTATTGCTTTTTATCGTTTCTTACTTTCATATCGTGACGGTAAGTTTTTATATAATTATTAGTTGACACCACTTAGTATTCGAGAGCTTATTAGATGTATAAAAAAATTTTGTCAAAGGCAAAATAGTGAAATCGTTACAGATAATAAAATGATTATTTAAGTGCTTTGCTCCAGAGATATGAGCTCCCAAAAACCTTAACACGTCCTTTAATCTTAATTTAAGGCGATTGAGAAAAACAATAAAATTTGCGTGCCATCCAGGTGAAACACGTTTTGTTTCTATGTCTTCAAAAAGTGCTAAATAAAACGAGCGATTGTAATAAAAGCTTTTTTCAGTTCGTATAATAGACGACTTTAGTAAACATCTTAGATTGTAATACTCTTTGCAAGTTAGTTAAAATTGCGCGCGATTAACGTTTCATATTTATTGGATTACATAAATCAACTACGTTAACTATTATTATTATGGCGAGTCACACCTTAAAACACTATTTTGACCTAAATTGTGAAAACAATTCTTTAATTTGGGTTAGAATATCAATTCATTTCTTACACTTTCAAAAGGTTGTCCTTAGTCTATAATAAACGTGCCTGATATTTTTAGAATCAAACCATATAATTTAGGGAAAAGTTCCATAATTCTTCAAAGGAGCCTTTCAATAAAATAAAATTCCAGGGCCAAACATATTTGGCCTGAATGACCAAAAATCCTAGTTATCCCAAAGCAATTAATGTGCTTATATTCTAAAGACTGAAATATAAAGTTTAAACACCGCCGTTGTTCGCTGAACGCGAAAACGTTTATAAGATGCTAAAATGTAATGGATGAAAGCAGAATTCTTCTACGTGTTATAGCGGTAAACCATCCAAAATATTATCCTTCCAAGTAAATGTTTTGTGAGATTTTCACAATTTAATACCGTCAAGCATTTCTACAATTTTTATGCAATAATTTAGAGAGTTTTTGTCGAAAAAAGCATGTTTTATATCAAAGATGCTTGTATGGATATTTTTTTTTAATGTGATTTCGATCTTTTAAATGGTAATCTGAAAAATGACTATCTGGTTACTGAAGGAAATATGGTAAAGTAAAAGAAAAAAATTTAAATTCCTTCTTTGAAAATGGTGATCTAAGATACTTAGATCATATAATTTAAAAAAAAATCCTTTAAACAGTGAGTTGGAAATTTTGAGACAGTTGATATTTTAATCATAAACAAATATCTGACAGATTTTTATGTATTGTAGATAATGGTTACAATCTTAGTACCTATTTTTTATTTAGGCTTAGCACTTAAAGTAGCAGCTCCTGGGTAAATTTTCATAATGTTGGGTTTAGCGCACATTATTATCAGTAAATTTTCCATTTTACTTAGAGCAAGAACCTATATATGTATAAGAACGTTGAACCAAAGGCGTCGCTTGGGCCATGACTTAATCGGTTTCAGAATAACTCCGCCCTAAAATCCGCGTGCAGCGCGCGCTTGAACTAAAACGGTTTTAACCTTTAGCGCGCGCCACGTGGGTTTTTTGGGCGGAGTTATTCTGTAACCGATTAAATCAAGGCACCGGGCACCAATTTGATCGTTCAACGTTCTTATACATATATACGTTCTTGCTTAGAGTGTTATTTTAAATTAAGAATTTACTGATTTTGCTAGGTATACGCTTTAATTTAAAATAATTAAAATAATTTTCGTTTAAAAACGTTAGTGTCGTTTTGTCTCAGTAAGAAGAAGCAAAAATCAATTTCAATGAAAAAGTTGTCAAGCCTACTCGAAAAAGAAACCAATTACCCACTTTTTTGGAATAAATGGCTTTATTGATATTGTGAACGTAAGTGGTGCCCAATTTTGAAGTTTCTTATATTGAAAGTTCAAATCACCCTGTTTATAGCAGTTTTCATTATTTTACGATCTCAGTAAAGTTTCGAGAAAAAGATTTTGGGGTTGAGATCGTTAAACGTCGCTTGATAACTTAGGCTGATGGTAGTGCCTTGGGTATTAGCCTAGCTGATTTTTATTATTATTATTATTTATTTATTTAATTATGATCGTCATTTGAGGTACTAGTTATGTACGGGGTCCTAAGAAACCCAAGCTGGTCCTATAAGATGTGTTTTCTTTTTTTTAACCGTAATATAGGATTTAAACTAGGTTAATAATAGGCAAGAGTATACAATCTGTGGAAATCTTCTTATCCGATAAAAAAGAGAAATATGTTGTAGGAGAAGAAGAAAACGGTTTAAAATAGAATCAACTTAGCATTTCTACCATTGAATAAATTAATAAAATAGTAAGATGCTTTAGTTACTGAAACATGTTTCCCTATGATTAAGAAAAGGGTTTGGGAAGAATAATTGTACTGGGCCTAATTTTTAAATTTCCTCTCTTAAATTTAGAGCCAAGATACTTAATGAACGAAATCCGCGTGGTTCCCAACACATCACTGGTTTCAAGATATGGGCCTCAATGTATACTTTTCTCGTTGTGTACATATAATTAAGCTTTTGTTTTTTGATATGTGAAAAAATACAAAGACACCGTTCTCGTCGCCACTTTTTCGGATAACAAGACACTGCTCGTTCAAGCACTAAGTACGAATGATTCTTTCGGGACGCGCTTACATTATAACTTCTAAAACAGGGATTGACACTATTGAAGCAATGGCAGTGTGTCCCCTAAAAATATTTTTTTGACTCTATTAAAGCAAATGTATAAATAAAATGACAATAAAATAAGTATAAAATTCAGTTCAAAGGCGAAATCCCTTAAAAATTCGTTAGCCATGGCACACTTGGCACATGCTCGTGGATATGTATTAAGAGAACCTCCATAAATATTTCATGAAATAAAAGTATGTTAGTAAAGATTATGAATGTAAACATTAATTAACCTTAAACATTTAAAGCTACAGACTAAATTATACTAACATTTTATAAAAAAAGTACGGTTGTAATCTTGACAGTGATTACCCTCTGGGATTTAGTATTCCAATGGTTTAATTTAAGTTCGGTTAGTTCAAAAAAAATTATTTTTCAAATGCAGATTAAATTATTTCATTAAATATTATCAACTTTCTTTAAAAAGGCATATTAAAAACAACAAAAACCAAATATTTAGCCAATGTTTCATCAATATAATTATTCCTATCTTTTATCTAAGTTAAACTTGAGTAAATAAAATATTATTTAAATTAATTTTTCAATATTTAATTGATGATTTTTTCTTTAAGTTTTAGTTTAAAAAAATTTAAATGACTCGATGGTTATTAAATATAGTGCTTCTAACCGAACTCGTTTACTCTTAGATACAACAGATAAACTGCAAATTATTGAATCCGATCAGTTAGCAGATTTTCGAATTTTCATATCAATCTACAGATAACAGTGCCTATCTGAACATATTTTACGTCACTCTTTTGGTATCTGTTTTTTAATTTGTGTCTGTTATCCACGATAGCCACAGTTGATCAGTTCGTTAAGCTTTGCTTATTTAATTTTTAAAAATATCCAATTGACAAAAATAAACAAATAAAAAACATAATTATAACTCTTATCTTAATTGGTAGACAGATATTGGCACGCGTATCTGTTTTATTATCTAAATTTAAAAATCTGCAACTGTTCAGATAGATATTACAAATAAAGAAATAAGATCATACCTGATCAGATAAACTAAGGGGAAGATAAGCGGATATATCTGTTGCGAGAAATAAATAACAAATTGCCATTTTCAGATAGAAATTAGAAGCACTAATTATATAAATACATCCTAAACCAAAGAAAATTTTAGAACATTTACTCAAATTTATCATAAATTTAGGACAATTATAAAAATAATTACATGTAAAGAATAAAGTAAGAACTTTTAATTTATTTATATTTACGAAAAACTATAACACTAACACAAACTCAATAAAGTAAAATTTACATTTATTGGAACGAATTTACCAAAGAGTAAAATCTATATACAACACATAAATATGAGAAATTAATGGAATATCATTAATTGATGGCGCTTGTACATTTATAATATAAAATTTAAAATTTAAGAGACTACTGTCTGTACAATAAAAGTTTTTATTTAAAGACTGTATGACTAGTTTCGTTGAAGCTCCCGAACGGGAACAAAACTAGTCGTCCAGTTTTTAAATAAAATCTTTTATTTTACAGACAGTGGTCTCTTTCATTTTAAATTGTATATCAACATATATTATACTTACTATACGATTCAGCCATTTTAGATCTTTAACTGACAACTAATTTACATCAGATATTAAAACCAAATGAACCATAAATTTACACATACGTACCCAAATTAACCACACATTCATGACATTTAATACCCAATAACATAAATTTTCAACATATACACAACTTAAATAAACGTATAGTAACGAACTTGATTCAGCTCAAAATAAAAATGACACAAAATTTGTAAAGTTTAAAAAAAAATACCGTGAACTGTTTGAAAATTAACATCTACTTAATCCAGTTAACAAAAATGTATGAAGATCGTATCACACCTTAATGTCTAACGAAAGCGAATAAAACGGTACTTACAGTATTCTCTTCCAAAGACGCACTACACTGAGTATTATAACAACGATAATTTAATTCAAGTCACATTTTAAGTTAATTGATTGTTCATCATCAAAAATAAGTCCGAAAATCGCCGTTATCACGAACAAACGATACTTGACTCAAAACACTACGGTTTTACACGTTCCATTAAAAATTCAGAAGTTTCAGCTTGCGTGGTGTACTAATGGGTTAATGTTGTTTGACAAGGATCATAAGTTTATATGCTGCATAAATTTTGAGACAGAATGTGAGTAGTGGAAATCGCTTTATTTACTATAGCCTTCTTGAGAGCACATAAGTCTACCTTTGTACATTAGGGCTAAGTAGTTTTATTTGTACCTACTAATTTATATCATGTTGGCAGCTTTAATCCATTATTCCCAGAGGTAAATAATTTAAGATAGAAAAATTCCGATAAAGCAAAACCATAAGTTAATGATACCTCTAAGTACACAAATGGCTATGCTGCCTATGGCGGAAATGCTTGTCCAAATCGACCTATGTATCTCCGTACTGCGTATCAAAGTAGCCTTAACATACACTTGGAACTGCCGAAGCTTACGTTTCTTTAATCCTGTTTGGTGCAAGGCTAGCTTGAACTTCCCCAAAAGAGGTAAATTTCGATATTCCCTTAGAAAATTCGTTCCCCCCGCAGAGGCAGAAAAACGTTTTTTTTTGCTATTGGTTTATTTCTCTCATGTGACTGAAATTATAACGAATGAACTCTATCCCTCTCCCTCTCCCCCTCCACCCCGCTAAGGCACCCCCACTAAGGTACGACTAGTAAAAGTAGCCCCTCCCAATATAGTTTCATTCTCGACCGCACAGCGGCGCTGGGTCAGAGATATTTTTCAAATCTTTCATTTTCGCGGAAATCGGAGGGACAAGATTTGACATCACATTTTCTGGACAAAGATTCCTCCTTGAAAGGGCTTATTTGTGTACTTAGAGGTATCATTAACTTATGGCAAAACGTATAATAATAGTAAATCTATGATCTCGGCTAAAATACGTTACGTCTGGTTTTTAACGTCAATAGCGGCAATCATCGCTTGCTTACGTTAAACCTGGTGGCCTCATTTTGTACTTTCTACCCACATCTTTTATTTTTTAAACAAATCACTTGCATTTTATAAAAAATAATCCATTAATTATAAATTTTTTCGATTACTTTATTTTCGGTGGATATTATATTTTTGATTTTTGCCCGAGTTTTATTATTTGCTTAAAATAAAAGATTTTCATAAAAAAGCTTCGCATTATTATAAATGTGTTTTTTTATTTTGCTCTTGTAAAAATGGGTAATTATAGGGCCTCGATTTTAAAACTGTCGATAACTATTGGTTTATTTTTCTTATACTCTAGTATGATTTTTATGTAGGGGTTAGATTTAAAGCAGATTTTAAAAGGCAGTTTTTTTATAATAATAATAATCAGCTAGGTTAATCACCAATGCACATCCTTAGGCCCCAGTCATCTAGCGTATAATATTGCCTTTAAACAGGTGCCCGGGTTTCAAAGCGTAAGAGGGTGGTGGCAAGCCCTACATGCCACCCGAGCCGATAGCTACTTCACTACTTATTGACGTTAACCTCTACAAGTTTTTTTAAAGGGAAAACCCCTTAAACAAGTGAGGGGATAACTTGAAAAATCAGCGCAGACAGGTATTTCCGAGTTTTCATCCAGTGCCACAAGCTGGAATCAAACCCGGCTCCTCTTTCTGCGAGGCGAAAGCGCTAACCACTTCGGCACCCCACTATAAACAATAGAACAATAGTTTATTATGTGTTACACCTTATGCCTCGAGCTGCGATAGAACCCAGTACCTCTTGCTGCGAAAGCGCTAACCACTCCGCCACCTCACATTAAACAAAAGAATAGTAGTTCGTTATGTGTAACAAAGAAAAAATGGCAAGCATAAATGGAATCCTAGCCATATTTCATTTCAAACAACGCATTGCGTCTTCGTCTACTGGTATGACTCAAGCACTTAAATAACCAATTAATCTGATGCCCAGCGCTCTGCTGCAAGCTGACGGTAAGAAAACGTTTAAAAATTGTCCTTTCATCTAAACACTTTGCTCAAATCTAAGATTCCGGTGTTTTTTTGCGTATGGGTCCTTATTTATTGTCATTTATTTGAATGTTGGTGGTCACATTTCTGAAACTCAAGTAAGCTGGTTTCTGGCAACGTCACTTCGTTTATCTTGTCACACTTTTTCGACAAGCCTTATCTGAAATTGTAAAATGATCTGTTTCGAAATCTCAATAATTTAATCCTAATTGAATCATTTATTTTCCACGTACATTATATCAATATAATATCGATTTATTTTTAAATATCTTAAGTCTTTCTCCGATTTTTGAGAAAGATTCAACATACTGCATGATGTAAAATAATCTTCAAAATCTGAATTTATTTTAAAAATCCTTGTTTTCGGGATATTACATCTACCCCATATTTGTTTTAAAAGAATGTAAGAGGATATTTAAAACAAACATAGTTTTTGATGGAAAAGAACGCCTCCGCTTGCTTCAATCGCGTCCGAACATGTCCGTTTTCAAATGATATTAAAAGAAAGTTTCGTTTCAGCAAAATTAATTTCTCCATTGAAACCCATTCTAGACAAAGTTCATTAAAATATCGTATTTAACAAATTCAGTCCAACAACTTATTTGACCAGGACAGAGTAAGACTAATTTTAATTTTTTTTAATTCCGATTTTAAATTTTAAATTATTTTATAAACATTATAAAAACATTAAACAGAAAAGAAAAATAAATGATTTATGATGAGAGTATCATGAACTCTGATGATAACAGCTTTGTCTAATACTCATTTGACACCATTAGGGTAAAAGCTATAAAACCGAAGGGGCTAATTAAATCACAAATTAAGTCCGATAAAGAGACAAATTTAAAACCTTTGAAGGTTTTTCCTGAACCTTAACAAGTATTTTGGGCTGTCGCTAAGTTTGCTTAAAATGGGATAATAGGTAATTTTTGGGACTTTGAAAGGCTTACTATAATACCTTAATGGGCTCTTAGCCGAGCTTCTTCGGGTATATTACATATATAGGGTGGAAGCTTCAGCCGTGGTCCAGCCTTGGTACTTCTCCTCCTACACCAAAGTGCTGCGGGTAGCACACTTCTACAGGCGCTGGTAAGTCAAAAATAGACCAATGGGAGAATAATTTTTTAAAACAAAGATGTATCTTTTATTTTATTTAAGAAAATTTATAAATAATTCAATGGTTTGGAAATTTTTAATCGGTAGGCTGTAGTTAAAACCTTATAACTAGATATGTATATAGCATACTCTTAATGTTATTATCTATAACGACTAGAGTCATTATATTTTGTTATTGTTTTATAACATGAAACTCGTTTTAGATAAAATAACCTATATTCATAGACAAGAGTAGAGTTTGCTTAAAAAATCGTCCTTTTTTGCCGTTCTCTCTTTACTGTCAAGATTGTTTAAACGTGAAACCTTCAAAAATACTAATTAAAACTATTTTTAAATTCAAATACGTATTTAAATCTGCAATTTTTTTCTACAAAATAATTATAGAATAATAGATCCATTTCATAAAATTCTTTAGAGATCTAACGGGTTGAAAAATTAATTAATTTTAAGCCTTTGTGTTTTGAAATTTTTCTTTTACACATTTTTAAAACTGCATTAAATGAATATCTAATGAAAAGCCAATGTTTTAGAATTAAATTTATCTGCAAAAAGATAATTATTGATTTGGTGAGTTGCGTTTGTTGATGGCGCTATATCGTAGCTGACGGTCACACCGATCAAATTTCTTTCTAAAATCGGTTCTAGTTCAACTTCTAACATGCCTTTTTATTTAGACATATTTTCATAAATATCTTTTGAATTTAAATGTGTTGTCTAAAATTTTATAATTTCAATTAAATATATAACATTCATTATATAATCGAGTAGAACAATAATTCATGGTGAATAGCTTGAGTTTTTTTAAGTTACAGCCAACCTAATTAATTCTTAGATTTTTGTAAGAAGATACATGTTGTTTGAGAATTTGTCTCAATAGATACTTTATGCCATTTTCCTTGAATAAAATAAAATGCCTAGACAAAGATACTGAAATTAAATTTAATTTATTTCACCCAATAGACAATTATGTTAAAAACTTATAAAACATATTGTCGAAACATAACTTAAGTATCAAAACATTGCATTTATAAAAAATAAAAAAATCTAAAAACTTTAATCAGGATCAAATTATAGTTAAAAAAGATAATAAAATAATTTTTATAATATTCGTTTTAACGCAATTATATGTTAACCAATTTAATCAAGCTTTTATGTTAACAAAATGTCGCCCTATTTTACTTTGACGGTAGCGTAGCAACAGTGATGTGCTGCACCAGGGCCCAGGGCGCGAAGGACTGGACTCGAGTCGATCAAATGTTTTTATTTGTAGATTATTTGAATTTCATTTTGCTAATCGTATATCTGGTATTCGTAATGGTATATTTTGTAGTATCAGTGTTATTAATATAGCTGTCGAGCTTTTTTAGAAGGTAGTGATGTGACAGGGTGTCACATCACTACCTTCTAAAAAAAGCTCGACAGCTATGGTCTTCATGGAAATTTGTTAGAATAGGTTCGTGATTATTTGAACCAGCGCAAAAACGTCATCATATGTAATGGAGTCGTCACTGACGCAACATATCCGGTCACTTGTGGAGTCCCGCAGGGGTCCTCACTCGGGCCGCTACTATTCAATATGTACATCTACGACCTTCAATTTAGTTTAAATTATTCGGAGCTCTATCAGTTTGCTGATTATAATAAAGTTTGTCGAGTTATAAGGGATGTAGGTGATTGTGACTCTCTACAAAGTGACTTAAATATAATTAATTCCTGGTGTAAACAAAATAATTTACCAATTAATCCCACAAAATCAGTAGTCGTTTCTTTTTCTAGAAAAACCAATGTCATTCGGTATAATTATAGAATTAATAATGATGAAATCGCTCGAAAAAGTAGCACTAGAGATTTAGGGGTCATTTTTGACAAAAACCTAAATTTCCGGGAACAAATACAGAACATGGTTAGCTCCTGTAAACGTTTATTAGGAGTTATTCTTAATCTTAGCAAAAACATTAAATCTAGTAAACATTTTATTTTATTATATATAAGCTTAATTCGTTCCAAAGCTATGTACGGGTCATTAACCTGGGGAGGTTGCAGTAATTATCTGTTACTAAACATAGAAAAAATTCAACGTAAATTTGTAGATCAACTATATTATTTCTTTCTTCGAAAACACTGCAGATATAATTACAAAAATATACTTAAAGACATTGGATTAAATACCCTTTCCAAAGTTCGTGAGCAAACTGAGATAATATTTATGTTTAAACTAACAAATAACATTTCACTATGCTCAAATCTTTTACCCTATATCAATCTATGTGTGCCTAATTATAAAATAAGAAATTTTAATTTGTATAAAACCGAAAAAGCCAATTAAATCCAATTAATAGAGTACTAAACTCTGTAAATAAATTTAGGGGCAAAATTGATATTTATAATTGCAGAATTGCCCATTTAAAACAAATAGAATATTAAACCTCTCATTTATATGCTCAAAATTGTTTTAATTGTTTTGAAATTTTTATTTTTTTCTTTTCTTCCACAAGTAACATGTATAATATTTTAAACTACATATTTTTGGAAATCGTTAAACTTTTCTAATTTCATGTACTTAGTTCAAACTGTGTGTTAACTTGCTGATACAACCCTGTATTGTTTTAATGCACATTAAACCACTTTTTCATTTCATTTCATTTCATAAAGTATTAGAAATTCTATGGCTAGTATTCTATAAAAAATGCCGACATCTAACTTTTCTGGAATATAGTAATGCTCAAACAACATTTTCCAAATAGTAGTGCCGTGTTGCTTTCCCTACAAAAAGCGAGGAATATCTAGACAGTAAGGTTGTTTGATAATATTTTGGGATTAAGCTACTCATGAACAAAAGACTGAGTAAGTGAGTTTTCAAGCTGTTGTTTAAATTAAATTTATATTTGATAAAAATGTTTGATTTTATTGGGCCCAAACGGAACAATTACACCACAGCCCAAAATTTCACGCTACAGCCCTGAATTCAGATAAAACTAGCTCATTCATAAATTTTAATGACAATTGTACCTTGTTTAAACATGGAAATGTTTCCATCAATCTATTGTAATATAAAGACAATCCCCAAAATGGCCAATTAATTACTTTTAAACCACTTCCATAATTGAATTATTTCCAAATATTACAAACGGAGAGTTGTAACTTGTCAATTTGGTCAATATTTATATTTCGAAAAATAAGGAAGTTAAGATGATTTTTAGTGTTGCTTCCAATCCCCATCATGATGAAAAATTATTCACCTTAAATATCTTACCTTCCTGGTATTTCATTCATTTCATCAAAATTATGTCTTCCGACGTGATTTAAGCATATGCTGTCTTTTAACCTCACTCGTTTCGAGGGAAAATTCGACCTTTATCGCCGTGGATCGACTCAACATAGTCATTATTAAAGCGTTACTTGCACGATATTTAGAAACTCCAAGTTGACACTTTCTAAACTAGCATTAAGGTATAAGAAAGTAAATTTGGACCTAGTTTGATTAAACAAAATGCGATATAATTAAAAATAATTAATGAAAAAGCTGGCTTTTGGAAATAGGTCGTAAGGAGTGGTTAAAAATGACGTAACGATTATCCGTTGCTGTGATTCAATTACTAAGACTACTTCTGAGCCCAATAAAAATCCTGGATTGTAATCAAGTGATTTACTCTAACTGTCTAACATCCAGTTAAGCCTAGGATACAATTTTCGGTAGATTTACTTGATAAGTATGAGTGATTCGAGCGAGGAATCAATTTATTACTCGGATTTTGATTCTGAAAGCGCGTCATCAGTCACTGATGAATCTGGTTCAGAAAATTCAATAGATTTTGAAGGTGAAATAGGCTTAGGTACAGAAAATGTTGGTCAAATTCATGGTATTTTGCCCTACCAATTTGAGCTTTGGCCCTTACTGATGAGGAATCAGAAAATGAAAATCAAGAGGTAGAGGATCCCTTAAATGAACGTTTACAAAATAATGATTGGTACGTAGAAATCTGACTATAAATATTATTAGTTGACATAAGTTTAATACTGTTGTCATTCCAATCATAGGTGTGTTTGTGTGAATTGCACCCCTATGCCTCTTGCTGTAGAATGTTGCTGCTGCCAAGAGCCAGAAGAGATAAGTTCAAAAATAGAAGATCTATGCATAACCCAACATTGTGAATTTCATCATGTTTGCACAAGCATTCCGATGCTGAATTTAGCATACCAAGAGTTTCACAACCCCGAACCTGGAGTTATGATAAGGCAACCAGCTGAAGGCTTGATTCATAAGTAAGTTTTAAACCCACCCGATTCAGAGTCCCCGAAAAGATATTATTTTAGTTATAACAGGGTGATACGTTATTAGTTTTGTGATATTATTTGTAAACTTACTTCTTTTTTTTAACCATGGAGGTGGTGCTAAAAATATTTTACCTAAGTATATAAAATGATTTTTTTTCCAGGACTTACAGATACTTGGCTTATCGGAGGTTTATTAGATGGTGTTTTTGGGTGATACCGCATCAGCGTTTCCCAATTCCCAGTTGCGTGGTGAGAAAAATTAGACAGGCATTTCCTTCCGATGACATTTGTGGTTTCCGGCCTTACATACTGAGGCCCAGAAATTAATTAGTACCCAGTGCGTATTTCTTTCCTCACAGCGAAAGATTTTTTTTGCCATCCTCACTTAACTAATCACAAAATATTATAACTTTTTTCCTCCCCTCTCACTTATTTTCACCCTTTATATGCATTTCACATAATAATAATTTGACAAACTAGTTTTTTCATGCCATCCCTTTAAGAGGGTGTTTATATTTTCCATGTTTAGAGCGTTTCAAATAGTGTAAAATAAAGAAATATTTTGCCAAAATTTTAAGTTTTTTATTGATGTCCTAGCTTTATGATTTAAATATTATTCAAATGAAAACCTTCGGCTTAAGGCATATGAAGTTAGTGCCTCTTCCTTGGTGGGGTGAGGATACTCAGAGCACATTGATTTTGGGGCTACACCCAGAACAGGTTCTGTCTTTTTTAAACCAGTTTCATATGTCTCTTCACTCTATTCTACCGAATTTGACATAATTTTACTGACATAATCTACCACAACAAATAGATAATTTTTAGAAATTTTAGATGATGATACATTAGGAAAATTATTCTTACCATAAGTAGACGCTTCCATTATTGGCCGTAGAGAGTATTCACCTTTCTTGAATTTTGGGAAAAATATATTCCACCGCCTTGTTCCATTGACAGTTGTAGCTTGCATTTTAGATGAGTTCTCATTAAAATGCAAAGCAGCCAATAGTAATCTGAAGATAAATGTTTTAATTAGTACACGCAGAAGCCTATAATAAGCCCCTGGAAGGTTTGAGAAAATGATATCACTGCATAAATCCAGTGGCGTAACGACAGATCTTGGACCCCCTGCTGGCAGGTTAGTAATGTCCCTAGTAATCTTTAGCTCTGGAAACATTTACACAAATTATTCCCTCCCACAGTAAATTGAAATGAAAAGGGCCCCCTAAGCTGTCGCGGGGTCGAATCCCCTTATTTTTATCGAATACCGAAACAAATAATAGTTTTCAAACCAAATACCGAATAGTTAGGCTTTAAGCCAATATTACCTTATATTTTACATATTTTATTGTTATAATTCATCACAAACTCTTCCACCAAAATAGACTTTATGGATATGCAATGGTACATACCTGCTCATCATTCCAAAATACGAGTAGTGCGTATATTTTGGTGCAAACTGAATGACAACTGCATGAAACGCTTCTACTGAGGAAGTCTGGCAGGCTGATGAAACTTGTGCCACATCTTTAGATAGCTTCAGAACTAGTTTTTCCAAAGCCATGTAAGGGTTAGAATCTGAAAAAATATATATAAATTACCCAAAAAATAATAAAATATGAAAAAGAAAACCAACTTGGAATAAGCCATCTTTTGCGACGTTCATTATCTAAAGAACCGTGCTCACAAGCTTTGTAGGGACCACTGTGACCCTCATGTTTATTTATAACATGGTTCAGTAAGGATTCCCACTTCGCTGCCATCAACTGACCATTAGCATCAGAAGTTGCAGCGAGTCAATACAAATGATTTTGTACACTTTTGCTTCAAGCCAACAATACTTCCATGTACTTTTTCTTCCCACATACTGATGCAATTTTAGATTTAACAGCTGTAATAATAGTTTATTTCCTTTATAAAAATATAATAATATACCAACATTAAAAATAATTACATTTTACTAGGTGCCAACAATCAAACAGGTGTTTTATTTTGGGATAGGTTTTTTTCAGAAACGCTCTGATTGAAATATGTCTATCAGTTACCATAGACCCTATTGCAAATCCTTTATCCAGTAGATATTTTATGCCTTGCTTTAATCCCTCTAACTCCATAGCCACACTACTCTTTACTTGGTTACTCTAAATAAAAAATGGTCTCTCAGAAATAATATATTACATACTTCTGATATTACACAAGGGCATATCCAGGATTTGATTTCAGGGGGGAGGTGAAAAAACCTCAGCTAGGCTAATACCCTGGGCACCACTACAATCCTAACTCATCTTGAGACTTATACGACCGTTTAACTAGTGCCCGGGTTGTACTGCGTAGGAGAGCTCCCTACACTTACTATTACCGTTAACCTCTGCAGGTTTTTATGAGAAGGGGAAACCGAAGATCTCGGGGAAAACCCCTTAAGCCCTTGGGGAGAGAACTTGCAAACTCTACGCAGAAGGAGTAGTTCCGGATTTTCACCCAGTGCCACAAGCTGGGATCGAACCCGGCTCCTCTTGCTGCGAGACGAAAGTGATAACCACTCAGCCACCTCAGGACAAAGGTTTTAGTTTTTTGTTTAACATCCCCCCCCCCTGTTACCAACATTGGGGAGGTGAGTCAAATCCCCAAATCCCCCTTAAATACGCCCTTGATATTACATACCTGAATCAAAACAAGGTGAACAATTTTTTATACTGCTTTCTAAGAAGCAGTAGCTTAAATACTTAGCACTATGACCAGGACTTTAAATAATAATATATAAATTTAATTTGGTTTTAAAAAAAGAAAAAAGGAAGCAGTTCCCAGTTTTATTACCTGTCAATTCTTCAATCACCTCCAAGTTTTAAAGTTGTTCCTTGTAGAGAGATCAATAAGGCCTGTTGCTCCGAGTCCCAAGCCTTCAATGTACACAATTTGTTAAATCAAGTTAGGTTAATTAAATAGAGTTAAAATTACATTTTTCACGGCACGCCAGAGGAAAGCTCTTTGCATACGATAATAAGTACTAAGATCAAACATCTGAACTCCAGAAAATTTAAGCATACGTAACGCTTTAGCAGGACTTAAGCCAGAAAAAAGAATTCCAGCTGCAATTAGAACATTCAAAGCTGGCTTTCGACCTATTTCAGGCTGACTGTTCCATGTCAATTTATGATTATTTGGGCACTCGGTATGGACAGTTATCATTGACTCTTTAATAGTGGTGCTGATATTCGTGCATTTCAACAAACATTGAGAGCAGAATATGAAAAGTTGGAGGAGCGCAGCCTCGAAAACAATAAATTTTGAGTCTTTTATTATATCAAAATCTGTATGAAATTTCCTGGAACTAAATTAAAAATAGAATGCCAATAAAAGTATATTGCAACTAAAATCATTCAATAAATAATCACCTCTTATTATCGTCAGATTAAATTTCCGATGGAGTGTAGCTTATATCTAGTGGGTCTACTTTTGTACCATCATCATCAGTTTCTATTTCATAATCATATTGATCATCCTCGGACCTCGACTTCATAAAATCTTGGACATTTTCTTCAAAAAATACAGTTTGGGTTGATTTATCAACCATTTGAGGAGTAGCTTGATAAAATATTAAGACCTTGTCATTAATACTGTATATACAAAATATCATATGCACATATCTTACAATTATGTTTTAGTTTCCAAAGAGTTTGAGTTTTTTAGATGACCTTCGAGGAGATATTGCAACCTGACAACTTTTAGAGTGGGTTGAGAGCCGAATGAGAGTCTGCAACCCAACAGATTTGTCAGGTTTCTTAATCCATGTGGGTAAATCCAGAATTGAAGATTCCTAATGTTTATAAGAAATAAAATCGTTATACGAAGCAATTTTCTTACCCTTAAGCCTAAATACTTACCAAAGATTTTCCTCGTTTTGAAGGGCGGAGGTACTTTCTAAATCAGAAACTAAACGATCCTTATCATCACTAACAGACATCAAAGCCGAATCACTGGGAATTTCCATTTCAACCTCTTGTTGTGTAGGGGCTGGGATGATTTCAATTGAGTGTTCTCCAAAAAGAGTTGGAGCCGCATCACGATTTAGTCGCCTTGGGTTAGGTATGTCTGATATGTTTAAACCAACAAATGCATGTGGATTCTTTTCAAATTTAAGAGGAGTGAAGTGGCATGAGCAGACACGACTTGTTGATACAACTTTATATTCCAGCTTGCCCAAATTAACAAGCCACTCATTGCGAAGGGTTTCATTTTTAGGAAATAGATGAAACACGAGACCAGATTTTTGCGATTCAATTTTACCTGGATTTCTACTATTGTAATTACAACCAGGCGCGACACACGAATAATATATTTTAGTGGCCATACTGTCATAAAACGTTGCCTTAAGCCTTAGCTTATTACCCAGCTTCTGTTCGCAGACTTAAGTTAGTGGAGGAGTTGTACTATATTTATTATATATAAATTTAACACTAAAACTAGGAAATAATCACTTGTGGTTAAAAATGAAGACAAAAAAGAAACTCTTCCGATAATAAAACCAACTAATGTAAAGACTACCGAAACGAAAATATAAGCAGATGATGTATAACCGCATGACTCGTGACGTAAGACATACGAATTAAGCGCCTGATCGAAAGTACCAGGTGCGGCCGCTAGCTGGCGCAAAAAGCATTTCTGCCCGCCAAAATTTAAATGTTTCAAATTTAATTTAAAAATTACCGTCTAATATTTTTGGCATAAACCAACATTTTTGGAATCTGTAGACCTTCATTTACTTAGAAAGTACGAACTTTATACTAAATTCAATCGATGACATATCGTGCAAGTAACGCTTTAATAATTATAATAATATAAATAAGATAGGCTATTTAAGGTCAACGACTTCTGGGAAAATTTAGGACATGGGGCTAAATTTCTTAGAAAACATCTAGTTTAAAAGGTAAATTTAAATAATTATTAAATTGTTTTGTAATTTATTCTGATACCGTTTAAACTTTTGCTATGAAAGGTCTTTACTAAAACGTGATTATTAGAAGTTAGAAATAGACCTAGTAATAGTAGTAGACGTAGATGTAGTAAGGTCACAACTAAGGGGAAGAAATATTCCCTCATCAGCATTATAATTTTAGGTTCATCAAAATTAAGCGTTAAAACCCCACAGATAATGATTAGAGTCTGAATTTTCCATCGCAAGGTACGGAAATGGGAGGAGCTATTCAATTTAAAGTGAGATTTGTAAAGCCTGATTTTTTCTGTCAATTTGACAAACGCCTAATTGTAGAGATTTACTTGTTGATTTTTATTATTAAGTAGGTTCAATGGAGGTAAGTGTGATCAAAATATGTTTTGGGCGTTTACTTGAAATTACTCTTAAACGAAAAATAGCACCCTCTTAAGAATCAGCACAATT
Organism: Leiobunum rupestre; assembly: GCF_980474605.1. NCBI lineage: Eukaryota > Metazoa > Arthropoda > Arachnida > Opiliones > Sclerosomatidae > Leiobunum > Leiobunum rupestre. Next base: position 56,611,800 of record NC_143392.1, on the reverse strand, counting down.
AATACGTCCACTTTATCCTACACAACCACGCAATCAAATATAATATCAATTAAATAGTGATATAAATATTAATTATTTAATTTAACTCTGTTACTGATCACACTTTTCTTTTTTTTAAATAGAGCTAATACCCAAGGCACCACCTTCGACCACATAAGCAATGCTGCTTGTGCGTGATCAAGTAACAGGTGGCCGGGTTACAATGCGTAGGAGGGTGGTGGCAATCCCTCCATGCCACGCGAGCCAACAGCTCCCTACACTAACTATTACCGTTAACCTCAGCAAGTTTTATTGGGAAGGGGAAACCGAAGATCTCGGTGGAAAACCCCTTTATCCAGTGGGGAGATAACTTACAAACTCAACGCAGAAGGAGTGGTTCCGGATTTTCACCCAGTGCCACAAACTGGGATCGAACCCGGCTCCTCTTGCTGCGAGGCTAAATGCCAAAATGCGTGGCAAGTATGATAGGGGTGGGGTAAATGTGATTACTTGAAATCCTTGACCAATCGCAAAGAAATGGCATACAGCGGATAAATATGACGTCCCAAAAAGCTTATTTTTTTGATAGGTGTAAAATAATATATTCGTGTGGTCACACTTACCCCGCACTGCAAATTTTGAAAGACTTTTTTCAGATTAAATTTTGAAAACCTCAAAATATTAGCAAAAACACGAAATTATCCTAGCAGGTAAAAGGTTAAGCAAACTATAAAATACTAAAATGTAAAACCGGTTTATCAGTTAGAAAAAAAAATTACAGAACTTTTCTATTGGGCATAAAATCTCTTAACACGAGTAGAAGAGTATAACATTTTTTCAACTAAAATTTTTAAAAACGAAATTTAATTTATATTAATATTGAAATATGCAAAATGTGTACAATTAAATATATTTCAATATCCATTCATCAAATATTTTGATTTAATAATTTTTGGGGAAATAATAAGGGGTGATCACACTTACCCCCTGATCACACTTACCTCCATTGACCCTAGGTTATTTGTTTCGGCTGCAATTAGCGGTTCAAATTTATAAATGAAAAAGACTCATCTATTTTAAATGTATTTTTAAAGCACTTGGATAACATTTCAATCGAGTGTCGCAATTTTTCTTGTGAAAGCGATTAGTTTCGAATGTGTTTAATTGGAAATTCTTCCTTTTAAATAGTTTCATTTTAATTTACGGGGTTTCAAACTAATTATTTTTAAAATCTTATTTTCATATAATTTTAAAACAACTTAGCTATACAACTTTTATCTAAATATTTTTAAATAAAATTATTACTGAATTACTTGTTTTTAAAAGTTGAATTTTTTTATCACTGGTCATTTTTGAATGAGGTTACTTTACAACTTTTTAACTTTCATTTAAAATTTTCATTAAATTTAACGTAATTACCAAATTGTTATATATTAAACTTATTTATTAACTAACGTTAATAAAAATTGTAAAATTACCAAATTTCCTTATTTTAATTTTTTTAAATAACGTAATTCTATCACGTGTATTTCTAAAACTACTGATTTTTATAGTTATTGTAAAATTTATTGTTTTTTAAATATTTTTTAATTATTAATTGTTTTAATTATTCAGAGGAGAATATGGGTAATGTCTTTTGGGGGTTATTCGGTAATACTGCTTAAATGATGCAACAGTACTACCAGTGACACTAAACATATGTTTTTTAACTGTAATATAACACAAGCGTTTTTAAATAGTGTAAACAATTTTATCTGTAATTATAGCAAAGATTTTAAAATGAAAAAAAACAAATTATTGGTTGTACGATGTAAAGTCAGACCCCTCCGCAAACGTATCCAAAAATATAATTGCCATTAGTAAGCTGTCTATATATTTCACCTATAATAAAAAAATGAATAATTGTAATGATGATAGCTTGAAATTGCTTAAAGAATATTTTAATAATCGTTTGTTAAACATCGTGGTTATGGAGAGGGAGTGCCACAAAAAATATCAAATTTCGTGGTATCCCAATTTTTTGGCAACCGGTTTATTCATTGAAAAAAATGGAAAAATGTTTTTTAAGTAAACCATGTAAAAACTTTTTGAAATTTTTTTTAAATAAATAAAAAATAAATAAAAAAATAAATAAATGATAATTAATAAATGTCAGGAAAAGTAGTCTTCAACGCAACTGACCTTATTGAAGAAACACGAAGTATAGTGACGCTATTAAAATTTTTGGGGTCCACTCATTTCGGGGACCTTTTAAGTAGCACACACGTAGGACCATGAGTTCGTGATAACATTTAGAGTTCCTTATATTTCGGACAAGGGCCAATTTTTCGCGAAAGTCCAGTTATCATTTTTCTGAATTTTTGTCCGAGTGCCCGGCGGAAATGTTTTTACACTACTGCAGGTGACGGTCAAGAATGATCTATTGCTGTCATTGTGAAGTAAATTTTTTACTTACTGTTTAAAGTGTTTTCTTAGCAACAGCGGATCAAATAAGACCGTCGAAGAAGCTTGTTCAAGTGTCTTTGAGGGGTTGCTTGTCCAACCATTTAAAATATCTTCTACGTGGATGAGGTGTTTAACGAAAGTTTGAAACCAAATTTGTCAAAAACGATTTTAGTCGTTGCAGAGAGCGTTCGCTACTTGGTTACATTTAACGTGAAAGGTTTTGCTCGAAATCTCTGTCTGGAATACTAAAGCTTTGAGTGCTGTATTCTCTTCTAAAGGGTCGCACTACTTTTGTGACACAATGGCACAGTCACGCAATTTGCAAAAGATTTTCCGCTCCTATCACCCTCCCACACTTTCTATTAAGCACTCAAAAATATCCTCACAAATAAGTGTAGGTTATAGATATGTTGACAACAGAGATATTTAAAACACTCTTTGCCAAAATGAAGAAAGGTTATATTCGATAAACCGCCCACCGACGTAGCGTGAAAGATTCAATTTTGCCCTTCTTGAAACTTACTATTATAACCGAGTCTTAAAATCTATTACTGTGCCACGCCTTCAATTTGATAATAGATTTGATAATAGATACAATCAATTCAATGGCTTTCATTAAACTAAATTCGAATCGGCCTTCAATGAAAAATAAAGAAACACAGTAATTATTGGCAAATTAAATAACCAAATAAATTATATATTTAAAATGGTTATGATATTTAATTTAAAGATAATTAAAACTTTTTTATATTATGGAGAGCGTTTCAATTTAGAACGGAAGATAATTATACAGGGCGTCTTCGGTTGATAGGCCCAGGCATTTTTCTCAAAAGCTATACCTTCTAGAAAGGTAAATTTTTCAGTATGCACTCTCTCGGTGGAGATCGTTGTTATTTGTGAATTTCAGAAAGATCGTGAAATTTTTCACGGTTTTAGCAATTGTTGTTTTTGAACGCTAGGTGGTAGACCGAAGGTTTTCATGAGTAAGTTGTAGAGCATACTCGAAAACCTTTAATGGAGTAGGTAAAGTCAAAATCCTACATTTTGTCCCTGAAACAATAGGTCATGAAAAATAACAAGTTGGTACTACCCAAATGGTTTTACGCCTCATGTTATTGTAATGATTGTCTGTGAAAAATGAACATGTTTTAAGCCAAATTATTGTTTTACTTTTACACATTAAGTGTTAGAACAAGTGCAATTATTATAAAAGGAATTACAGAAAGTTTTTTACAAATACGGTTCAATAATTCCAACGTCCGCTGCTATACAAATCCGTACGCGATGAATCACATTCTGGGACTAACAAAGGACCATATCTGGAGTAACGAGTTGGAACGCTGCAATGATTCTCTGGCGCAAGTCGTCTTCACTAGTGACTGCCGTCTTGTGTACTTCCTCCTTGCAGTGGCGTAGCTAGCATTGGTGACACTCGGGGTGGATATCATGGTGGGCTACTTACTAGTCTCTATAGTTTGTGTTTTCACAGTCGGGTGTAACCCCCAAATAGCTCCAAACCAGGTGGCACCCAGGGCGGACCGCCCCCGATCTCCTAGTAGACCTGCCTAGACGTTTGAGCGGAATTGTTCTTGATTGTGAAGTGGAAATCACCAGGGTTGATTTACATTCCTCCACATATGGTTATTCTGGTGGTTAAATGGGCCGTCCCTTCCAAAGGAACACTCGTCAGACGCCAGGATAAAACGGGGGAAATCTTCGTTGGCATCCGCCATGGTACTGACCGAGTTACCAAAATCCAACCTCAGGCGCTGATCACCATCGTGAAGTGCTTGCTAGAGCGTCGCACGAAATGGTTGAGATTTTTGGTTGTTAAGGACATTCCAGACATAATATTTTGACAAATCCAAATCGAAGCATGCCATTTTAAAACTTGCTCGAGGGTAAGCGACAAAGTAGGCGATGACTGTGTCTTCCATATTAGTGTGATGACGTCCATGTACACGGAATCTGGGATTCACATTGCCGTCTACTTCCAAGTAAGCAACAGCTCGGAGATTCATACTTTTTTCCCGGATTATTTTGAGATAATGTTTTTCAAACCAAGCTGGGGCACTTTAAATACTAAAACGGACCACATTTTAAAAGAATCAGAAAAGCCAAAAAAGCTTTCGGAAATTAAGTTGCCATAAATTAGACATTTTGTAGACCCTAAAAACTAATTTTTCTTGTTTAATAAAAAAACACCAACTTTTTGTCCCTAGAAAACGTGTATTGGGTCCTACTGTAATTCCTTATAAAATTGCACTTGTTCTAACACATTACAAATTAAGTATTAGGCCTAGAACCAGTGAAATTTTACTAAAACGGCCCCACATTTTAAACGAATCAGAAGTCCAAAAAAAAAGGCTTTCAAAAATTCAGTTCGCATAAATTAGACATTTTGTAGACCCTAAAAACTAATTTTTCCTGTTTAGTAACAAACAGCAACTTCTTGTCACTAGAAAACGTGTGCGGGGTCCTACTGTATTTTTTTTTAAATTGCACTTGTTCTAACATTTAATTTGTAAAGGTAAAACAATGATTTGGATCAAAACATGTTCATTTTTCACAGATAATAATTACAATTACATGAGGCGTAAAAACATTTGGGTAGTACCAACTTGTTATTTTTCCTTTCAATTTACTCATTGAAACTTTTCGTCTACCACCTAGTGTTCAACAACAACAAATACTAAAACCGTGAACAATTTCACGATTTTTCTGATATTCACAAATACATGTAACCACGATCTCCCAAAGAGAGTACGTACTGCAAATTTCACATTTCTAGAAGGTATAGATTTCGAGAAAAATACCTGGGCCTATAAAATGAAAACACCCTTTAAAGAGAATAAAAGATATCAGCAAGAGGAGCTGGGTTGGATGCCAGCTTGTGGAACTGGGTGAAAACTCGGAGCAACTCCTTCTTCGTTGAGTTTGCAAGTTTTCTCCCCACTGGTTTAAGGAGTTTTCCCCAGAGCTATTCAGGTTACTCTTCCATAACAACTCGTTGGGGTTAACGGTATTTGTAAGTAATAGAGGTCACTCTGCTAAATTACTTAAACATCTAGTTAAAGGGATCAAATGAGATTCCTGAAAATGTATCATTTAGAACGAGCTTCTTTTGGATCATGGCGGAGATTAGGAGCAACGCTTAAAATTGTCTAAACACAGCCATTCTAGCTTAGTAAGAATAAAACGAAGATTGCTAATTTTGCTAACACAAATCCTTTAATGAATTTTTGAGATTAATTTTAAATTAATTCTGTCTAAGTTTCCTAACCCAAAAATGTATTTGGAGTTCCTGTTATCAATTTTGAAATGTTGTTAAACTCTGTGGCGAAATCTCAATTAAATTAAAAGGGTGGACTAGATGCTTTAAAGAAAGCTCCGAGCCAAGACTATTCAAAACTATAATTTAATGTAATACAATCGCTATGGCAGGGGTTCCTCTTTCAGTAAAAATGTTTTACATCTTTATCCGCTTTATATTTTTTTTAATAAAAACCATCATTTTATTTTTAAAGGAAATATTCTATCATCGGCAATGAAAAAAAATCCCATTAGGGATTTGTTCGTTCGATCTCAGCTGCTGCTGCGGAAAGGCTTTGACGGCGAGGCGGAGGTCGGCGGTGTCAGGGACTACATGGAAGCTCAGCCGGAGTTAAGTTTCTACTAGCGCCACCCAGCGGCGCTGTAGTGAAGGCGAGTTGTTTACTCCTCGCGCGCTCTCTCTCTCGCTTCGGCTGAAGAAGCGATACCTGTGTCTGGCAGTGCGTGACTATAGGTAGAGCTCCACGTAATAATAACATCTCGGGCGAAAATCGCTTCAAGCACATGAAGCGAAACAATTATATGCCTTTAAAAATGTACTTTAAATTTATTCGGATTTTGATAAATAAAATAAAAAGGATCAAAATTAATATATTTCCACAAATAACGTTTAATTTTATTGCCGCATTGTCCATAAAGCTGACTTGGCCAAAAGCTATGGGTGCAAAGACTAGTTGCACGGAAAATGCGTTATACGACAATGCTTAGTTTCCTACAAAATCGTTGGTCTCACTTTTTTACATAAAAAACCCTGTTCTCTCACCTTTAATAGACATGATATCCATTCCTTAGAAACGTATTTATGAAACTTATAAAAGTGTAGACGTAACTTCATTGCAATCAAGCTGTACACTCACATAAGTTTCACCCGCGCGTTGACGAGGGTAGCTTTATTGGTTATATAGTAAAATGACCTGTTAAATAGGGTCCTGTAGACTATATATAAAAATTATTGTAAAGACAAAGCCTTGAATGGAATACCACCAATTTCTATAGAAACAATATATATAGGAAGCTTTAGAAAAAATTTATACATTTTTTAATAGAATTGGTAATGCATATTTTTGATATAGTGCAACACAAAAAAATTGCATTTCAAGACATTGTTAAGTTTCAAATAAAAATTGAAGTGAGATGTTTAAGGGTAGAAGATTTTAGATATCAGAGAAATAGGAAAACCGAATTCTTGTTTCTTCTTAACATTTTAACGGTATATTTTTTAAGTTCTGTGCGTTGCTAGCGTGGCACGTTGGTGGAGGTATTTTCATCACAAAGGTGCCAAGCTAGCTTCTCGATCATGGACTAGTCCAGGGATGAGTTGCAGACCAGGCTGTCGCAGTCTCTCCTCGGTAGCACACTGGTTTCATTGTCTCGCCATGCTGTTCATTTGCAAAGGAATTGCAATTGAAGCGATCTTCGCGGTTTGCCTGGAAGATCGAGTCGCGATTTTCCGATAATTTGCGGGTGATTTTCAGGCGTAGGGGACCTTTTAAAAATATAATTGTATCTTCGCTTATAAAAAAACCAATTCGATTTAAATAAAATACTAGCTGAATAATTTAAATATGCAAATTAAATAATTTTTTAATAGTAAATAGGAATTTTTAAATTGCAAACGTTTAATAGTGCAAAATATCATAATAGTAAAATATATTTGTTTTCTTTGATTAGTTTTAGATGTAATTATTTTTGTACACTATATTTTTAGTTTCTCCGTTCGGAGTAAGCAGATTGGCGAGTAGCGAACGCAGCCGAAAGAACTCTGTGGCCCGGGCAAAGGTGTCTGCATAAGAAAAGAGAACGAACGTAAGCGAAAAGGGACGAAGGTCGTGCCACGCAGCAGCTAAGTGAGGCAAACAGCGCCAGAATGCCAGCGTCGTTTGACAGCGCGAGGCTGGCGAGGACAGGTGTTTCGGTCCTGCGGTCACCAGTTAATGGTCCCGGGGGGCCGTGGTCAAAAACTAGGAAGGTTAGCAATCTCAAGACGCCCCTAAAACCTGACGGTAGGGACCACAATGCCACAGGCCAAATTACGGGCGAATCGGACAATTATCTTGGGGGTGCATAAAAGGTAACAAATATATATACAAACATCCGTTTATCTATATATAGATGTATTTTCTAGGTCTTCACAAAGAATTCTAAGCTATTTGGACCAAACCGTAATTTCCGTTCATATTTTCTACAAATGGTTGACCTTTTCATTGGGGATCGCGTGTTTTAGTCATATGAAAGAAATTGCGATGAAATATGTTTTGTCCGTCTATGTATACAAACTTATCATATTTTATTAGTGGGTGATCCAATATTAACGTTTCTGTTTCACTACACCCCATAGGATAGAAGAGTTACAACTTATTTTAACAAAAAATACCTTCTAAATAACATTTAATTATTCGACGATCAATTTCTTTAACACAATAAGATAGCAACAATCAAGTTAGCCCCTGAACAGTCGTATAGTGAGATAAGGGAAGTTAATTCGCCTTTCAACCCGTTTATTCCCATTTGACCGAAATCCCATTCGACCGAAATCCCATTCGACCGAAAGAATTTTAAAATGTAGCCCAATTGGCGGGGTGATTTGCTATTTTATTTATAAGGTGTGTACTATCGAAGATCCATGTTTAGGTTAGGTTAGGTTAGGTTAGGTAAGGTTAGGTTAGGTTAGAGTTGGTTAAGTTTACTATTTCAGTTTTGGTTCAGTTACTTTTCTTGACTAGGTGAAGATAAAAATATAATTCATGCTCATTCCATTTTATTTTCAAATAAATGCATAGTACAAAGATATTAAAATGGCATAGCTAAATTCATAGCTACTGCATCTAGTAGGGAGAGTGCTACTTCATTTTGAGATTTCAAAGGATTCTAAATTGAAAACATAGCAAAAGCCAATTTATATAGCAGCGTTTGGTCAAATGGGACACATAAAAGCGTTCGGTCGAATGGGACTTATAAAAACCGCACGTTTCGGCGGAATTCGGTCAAATGGGACACCTCAAAAACCGCCTTCGGTCGAATGGGATTTCGGTCGAATGGGACTAAAGCTTTTAACCAGCTGTAATGAGGGGTTGGCCCTTGGAATTTTAATATTTTTTTATTTGAAATTACTTTAAGCCTTCTTAAGCTTGATAAATCTGATTAACAAAATTGAAATTGTCCGAAACGAGCATTTTTAAAGAATATTTAAATTTTCAATAAAAACGAAATCAACTATTGATATTTTTATTTGGCTCTCGTTTCCTCGTTGACACGATTTTTCTAAATTTGTTCAAAATAACCTTACTTTTATTGCTTTCAATTTACTTTAATATATTTCCGTCATCGTGGATATAATTTTTATGATAATTTTTGGAAGCGTTATTTAGTGGTTACAAATGCAAACATAATCCTTAACTTAAATCTGAGGGCGTGTCCACTGTTTCTCTGAACTCCGTATTCCTCCATCAATGCACCAAACCCTATACCCATATTCTTATTTAAATTGTTGCACGTAAGAACGGGGAATAGGCTATTATAGAGCTAAGATTTAAAAAGCGCCACTGTGTGGGGGCTGGCGCTGCAGTCAAGGCGAGTTTTTGGCTTTTTACTCCGCGCAAGAACGCTCTCGCGATCTCTTTTTGAAGCTCGGAAGGTAAATGCGCTAACTATGTTTCAGCTTGCATGGCTGAAGATATAATTTTCGCAATAATTACATTGCAAACGATATCCGTTTTAATTGCTAAAACCAACTACTAATATGATGTGACAAACCTTCTTAGGAGCCATTTTTTTATCTTTTTGTTCATATACACATGGTTTCGAACAACTTGGCACGTTCGTGTTAGTAATAACGCCGGGTGGATGACCTGAGTGTTAGGGTATCGCGTGATTCCATCAAAGTATAGAATATAAAAAGCAAAAATTTAAACTACTTAGAATGGGGTGTATACTTCATTTATGTTTAAACTAATAATAATTAGGATTTAACAAAAAAATATCATATTAATAAATAAATAAGATTTTATATTAATTTTATATTGTAATAAATAACATAGTTTGAAATTTATTATCTAATAAAATCAATTCAACATAGTGTTAATTATAAATTATAATACATTATAAATATAATTTAAAATATTTACTTTTAATTATTGGTGTTTTTTAATTTATTTTGTAGTTTCATATTTCTTGGACTAATTTGTACTTTGTGCTTTTTGCAGTCCTTGGTAAACTTCAATAATAAGTGTATTAGGTTAAACCAATATAAATTTATAAAAGTACCCATTGATATCTGAAGTTTTATTTAATTTGAAACATTGAAATATGATAGCAACGAATAAAAAGGTTTTCAAAGAATATAAATCTTAGGTACCGGTGTTAAAATTTCACGCGTGAAGCTTGTTTTCCACTGGCGCGCGCAACGACGCGTTTCTCAGCTTTGAAAAGTTCCAACGTTTTTACGCGAGTAAAGAAAATAACATTATGACGCGCGCTAGTGGAAAACAAGCTTGAGAAACCTAGATGAGATTTAATTCTACCTCGTCACATGGATAGATAGCATTGCCGTGAGCTGGAGCCCGGGAAAGCGATGCACGATAGACCGTTCAAGATAATTATCCCAGGTGATTTGGATTTCAAATAAATTTTGGGCGGAGAAAAATAGGAATTGAAATATGTGTATTTTTGCTCTTATAGTTTGTGAATCATTTATTAATGTTAATTCTTTAACGATCATATTTTTAAAGAATCAGCTAGGCTAATACCCGAGTCAATACCTTGGGCCTAAGTCATCCAGCGACGTTAAATGCCATTAATTAAGGTGGCCGGGTTACAATGCGTAGGAGGGTGGTGACAAGCCCTTCAAGCCAACAGTTCCCAACACCATCTATTTCTGTAAACATCGACGATTTTTTATGGCAGGGAACCAAAGAGCTCGAGGGCAAACCTATAAAACCAGTGGGGAGAGAGCTTGCAAACTCAACGCAGAAGGAGTTGTTCCGAGTTTTCCCCTACGCCTGAAAATCACCCACAAAGTACCGAAAAATTGTATCTCTTCAAACCGCGAAGTTGGCGTCGGAACCTTGAGATGCGTTAAAATGCTCGACGAATGAGTCTTCGGCGAAGGGGCCGTATAGAATAAAAAAACGATAAGAGCTCTTTCACAGTTATTGCAGAAAATTTTCTAGATTTATTTTTCAAGATATTTTTATTAGCGAAAAGATTTTCTCTACCTGAGCCGTCCCTTTAAGATGTTTAAAAAATACAAATGATGGAAATAGACTAATAATAGTGCAATTACTTTGCAATTGAAGTACATGGCGAGACAATGAAACTAATGTGGAACCGAGGAGAGAGCGCAATTCATATCCGGACTAGCCGGTCCCCGAGAAGCTAGCGTGGAACTTTTGTGATGAAAACCTCGCCACCAATGAGCCACGCTAGCAACGCACAGAACTTATACAAACGTTGAAATATTCAGAATTAACTAGAATTCGGTTTTCCATTTTCTCTTCTGCCTGTAAATGTTATATATTGCTTAAAATTTAAAACTGATATTTATCTTGAAATACATTTTTGTGTAACTTAAATGTTTTTAGGTTTTAATATATCTAATAAATGCTATGCAAATTCTATAAAAAAGATGCATAGAACTGGTGAATAGTTTTCACCTAATAGCTCTTTAGGTAAAATATGAGAGGTCACGTGATTACGTTAGATTCATCGTGCAATTAAAGTTAGAGAGCACGCGCATACTTTGGATTTGTTGAGCTCGCGCGAAAAGGCACGAGACCCTCTACACGGAAATATTAGGATGCGCGAGCTCCAAAAAATAACACCTTTGATACAAGCGTATATATTATTTTATTGAAAAAATATGGTGCCTTAGGGAGCTGTTGGCTCGCGTGGCATGAAGGGCTAGACTTCACTCTCCTACGCATTGTTATCCGGCCACCTGATTTAATGGCTTTATAACTATAAGTCGCTTGATGACTTAGGCCTTGGGTTGTGCCTTGGGTATAAGACTAGCTGATTATTATTATTAATCAGCGAAAATAACTCAGCTCGTAGTATGTGTCTTTTTCTTTCGATTTGTTTTTATCCCTCAGCCCTATTTTATATCCATGACGGCCGATTTTAAAGTTCATTTTAAATATATCCATTAGAATATACATAATTCTGAACTAAACACCCGTACTCCTTTACAATTTAAAGGCTCAGATTTAAGGGAAGGGTTTTAAAATATATTAAAGGTGCGGAAAATCGATGAAAATTATTTTAAAACTATATATTGCTTTTTAAAATAATTCCAAAAAATAACTCTTTACTATTCCCCCTTAAATCCACCTTACAACTGCTTTGATAAAAGCATTTTTTAAATATATATTGATTATCTTGAAATTTAGGGTGTTCTATTAAAGGCTTTGTCTTTACAATAAATTTGTTATCTATTCTACAGAACCCCATTTAACCTAATGGTTTCTATAGGCTTGTATAGAAATTTAAAAGATTTTTTGTACGGGGTACACATTTAATTATAACGATTGAATAACGCGAATCTCTCAAATGTAGATAAACCAGGTCATGTTGCTATAAAACTACCCTCATCAACGCGCGGGTGAAACTTATTAGGGTGCACAGATTGTTTTCAATAAAGTGACGTCTACACTTTTATAAGTTTCATAAATACGTTTCTACATGGAGGAAGAGAGAGGAGGCTTTATGAATAACCTTTTTACCCCGGAAGCTTGATGCCAACTCCCACAGGGTAGGAAAGTGGGGGCTGACAAAAAAGGGGATCAGCACCCGTCGGTTTACGTGTCGTCTCACGCTTTCCCTATTTGGCGCCCTCTTTTAGAGTTTAGGCGTACTCGGTATAATTTCACAACGGCCAACAATTTCAACTAAAATAGAGGGAGCCAACTAGAGAATGCGCAGCTAGGTCGTGAAAGTTGACGGGTGCTGATCCTCTTTTTTGTCAGCCCCCACTCTCCTACCCTGTGGGAGTTGGCATCAAGCTCCCGGGGTAAAAAGGTTATTCATAAAGCCTCCTCTCTCTTCCTCCATGGTTTCTAAGGCATGCACAACTTGTCTTATAAAGGTGAGAGAACAGGGTTTTTTATGTAAAAAAGTGAGACCAACGATTTTGTAGGAAACTAAGCATTGTCGTATAACCCATTTTCCGTGCAACTAGTCTTTGCACCCATAGCTTTTGGCCAAGTCAGCTTTATGGACAATGCGGCAATAAAATGAAATGTTATTTGTGGAAATATATTAATTTTGATCCTTTTTATTTTATTTATCAAAATCCGAATAAATTTGAAGTACATTTTTAAAGGCAAATAATTGTTTCACTTCATCTGCTTGAAGTGATTTTCGGCCGCAATGTTAGTATAACGTGGAGCTCTACCTATAGTCACGCACCGCCAGACACAGGTATCGCTTCTCCAGCCGAAGCGAGTGAGAGCGCGCGTGGAGGAAATAACTTGCCTGCACTGCAGCGCCGCCGGGTGACGCTATTAGGAACAAAACTTCGGCTGAGCTTCCAAGTAGTCCCCTAAACCGCCGACCTTCGCCTCGCCGTCAAAGCCACAACGGAAATGTTTCCACTCCGCCGCAGCAGCTGAGATCGAGCGAACAAAGGCTAAAGGGAATTTACTTTTTTATCTCCTTCAAATATAAAATGATGGTTTTATGATATTCTGGATCCAAAATCAAAAAGGAAATAAAGATTTCAAACATTCTCACTGAAAGAGGGTTTGTATTTACATTAAATTATTGTTTTGAATAGTCTAGGCCTAGAGCTTTCTTTAAACTACTTTAGTCTGCCCTTTTAATTTAATTGAGGTTTCGCTACAGAGTTTAAGAAAATTTCAAAATTTATAAATGGAACTCCAAAAACCTTTTTGGGTTAAGAAACTTAGACAGTATTAAATTAAAATTAAACTCAAAAATTTAAAAAAGGAATTTTGTACTTGAAGAATAACTGGTACTAATTTTTCTAATATCTCTAATTGGGAGAGCTAATTTTTCCTAAACAAACCGACTGAAAAATTTGTAGGGTTGGTATCTTCCAAAACAAACTAAAATGAAGATAACGGTTTTTACTAATTTCCAAAAATATTTTATTGTTAATAAATTTCGTCGGACTCTCTCTTCGGAGTCCTAGGTCCAAGTGCCCTTATTCTGCCTTCCACCTTACCAGTACGGTTCGGTTTTTGCAGGTGGGCATTACAACAAATTGGGAAATACCCTTTTAACGGATTGAGGTTTTTCCAAGATTCTACAGAGGAAACGAGCCAACCTGTCAATCTAACTTTATTTCCGTTCACTAAATTTGTCTTTTTTATTTCGTTCCAAGAAGTAAATGAATTTCCATAAGTAATTTTACATATATACACTTTGTTTTCTTTAAATATTTTTCAACATTCCCGCCAAAGACGTTCGTCTTTAAAACACAATTAAATTTACATTGTACATTTTGAGGTCTAACTTATTTTTCTATACAATTAAATACATTTGTTATACGCGACATTTTAATACATTTCTTATTTTTCCAAGGAACCAATTTGTCATTATTATTTTTTTTATTATTATTTACAGAAATTGTTTTTTATTCATTAACCTCGAGAGGATACAGTAATTTCACAGGTCTACATATCTCTGTTCCTTTGGTAGTTTTTACCACGCATGATCGGGTTTTTTCGTCTCTACCTATTTTTACTCTTTTTACTAAACCTAAATTCCACATATGCTTTTTAACATGATCTTCGTGAATTAGAACTACTTCCCCCTCTTTTATTTCCTTTTGTCTTTTGTCTATCTGACTATGGTGCGCCGAACGCAGTTCTAAAAGATATTCTAATCTCCATCTTTTCCAAAGTCTTTGTTCTAAATCTAATTTATATTTCTGTCTTCTTGTAAATTCCTCCCGTGAGGCTGGAATCTTTTTAGTTAAATCTAACTTTTGAGGAGGTAAAGAAGTCACTCTTTTTCCTATTAATAGGTGCGCGGGTGTTAAGGGACTGGGTTCTCCTACTTCGTTGAAAACGTAAGTGATAGGCCTAGAATTTATCACTGCCTCAGTTTCTATGAGCATTGTTTCTAATTCTCTAAATGTCAGAGCTGCTTTACCAAGAATTTTCTTTATTAGAGGTCGGGGATGGTTAACTTTTATTCAATAGACAAAGCTCTCAAAATTATTCGTAAAATGTTTTGATCAAGTAATTTATATTTCTGTATTATCCGATTATTTGTTTGATAAATTTGTAAAATTAATCGGAAAAACGACGTTTTTTTCGATAAAAAGCTCAAATTTTACGAATAATACATATTTTTTAATAGTTTTCCGAAATATTAACCGGTAAATTTCTTTGTTTACATTTTTTCCCCCAAAAAAATCCATTTAATCATGGATAATGATTAACCGTTACCGACCTCTATTCTTTATCGTGGTCTTAACCGACCTTACTAATCTTTCCCAATAACCCCCTTGCCAAGCTGCTCGTTCCGTAATGTATCGCCATTCGATGCCTTTTTTTCCAAAAAAACTCACACTTCCGGCTTTTTTAAAGGTTTTTCCATTGTCGCTGTAAACTAAATGTGGGATTCCCCTCCTACTAATCATTCTTGAAAATGCTAAAAGGAATTTTCGCGTTGACAGCCACTAACTCTAAGTGTACCGCTCGCGATACTGCGCATGTAAACAAGCACACGTAAGCCTTCTCCATTCCCCCGCCTATTTTGACATAAACCGGCCCCGCAAAATCAACGCCTAGAGTTTCAAAACAAGGGGTTTCTTCGATTCGTTCTTTAGGCAAATTTGCCATCAAAGCCCCCCCAGGAGTGGCTAAATGTTTTTTGCGCAAATAGCAACGCGCAACTATGCTTTTGGCCAATTGTCTGCCAGATATTACCCAGTAGCGTTCACGAGTTTGGGTAATTGTGTCTTGCACTCCCGAGTGGCACACTTCTTCTTGGCTCCGTCCCATCACTAATTTTCCTAGTTGTTGATTTTTGCCTAATATTATAGGGTGTTTGATCGCGTAACTCATGCCTGATTCTTTTAATCGTCCCCCCACTCTCAAAACACCTTGTTCGTCTAAAAGTGGCCTTAGTATTGCAATTTTTGAAGCTTTTTCTATTTCACTCCTTGACGTTAATTTTTCTATTTCTTTCGGGTATTCTAATTCCCGCGAAGCCCTAATCCAACTCCTTTCCGCTCTGGCAAGTTCACTGTCTTGAATAGGTCCTTTAATTGTCTCAATTTTTCTACATTTCATGTCTATAAATCTCATAAGGTAGGCTGTTATTCTCAAGGGTTTGTATATTGAGCTATACTTATTTAGGTCTATTATTTTATGAATATTTGGTTTTTCTTCGGTTCTAATTGTTAAAACAGCGGTTTTTCTTTCCCTATGTATCTCCTCTAAATTTGGTGTCATTTCTACCTTGTTCGAGTTCGGCCAATACTGTTTATCTTGTAAAAGCCACGAAGGTCCTTGAAACCATTGTTTACTTTTCACTAACTCGTCTATTTTTGCCCCCCTAGTTGGAATGTCCGCTGGGTTTTGCTCCCCAGGGCAATGGGCCCAATTGTCAGAATTTGAAATTTCCTTAATTTCCTTTATCCTATTGGAGACGAATGGTTTCCATACGTCACTTTTACCCTTAATCCAATGAAGAGCTATCATTGAATACGTCCACATATATTGCTCTAAATTGCCCCCTTTAAAAACACCTTTCGCAAAGTTTACCAATCTCGATCCTATTACGCAACCCATCAGTTCGAGTCTAGGGAGCGTTAATTCCTTCAAAGGAGCCACCCTAGCTTTAGCCGTCACTAAAGATACCTTAACCTCTTTCGAATTCATTACGTACCTAACATAAATCACCGCGCTATATGCCTTCATACTCGCGTCGCAAAAACAATGGAGTGAGATATCAGTTACGCTTTCCGAGTTGCCTTCAAAATAACAACGACTTAACGAAATGTTTCTAATTTGTGGTAATTCTCTGTACCAATTTCTAAATATTTTTCCAAACTCATCTTCTATTGCTTCGTCCCAATTTAAATTTTTAACCCACAAAATCTGTAGTAGCATTTTTGCCCTAATGGTATATGGTGATAATATACCCATAGGGTCGAATATTTGAGCGACTAGGCTCAAAACACTACGCTTTGTTTCTTTCACATTCTGTAGAGTTTCTACCAATTTTGTGACGTCAAAACCAAATTAGTCGGATTTTGGGTTCAAAATTAACCCCAAGAGTTTTTGTTTTTCCGGTTCTGAATTACCCTCGAATAACAAATTTGCATTTGCTGTCTCTAGGTTATCTTTTTTCCAAAGCTCCCTAAGTGGTTCCGAATTGGTTTGCCATTTTCTAAGTCTCATATTTGCCTGATTTAGTATTTGGGCTATGTCTTTTGATAGTTCGAAAGCTTTAGGTATGTCGCTAGCCCCACCCGTTAAATCGTCCACGTAGAGAGACTGGTCTAACATCTTTACCGCTTCCGTTTTTATTTCGTTGAATTTGTCGATGTGAACTTTAATTGTTGCGGCTAATAAATAAGGACTACACGTTAACCCGAAAGCTACTCTGGTCATTCTAAGTACATCAAAATTAGTTTCGTCTATTTTTCCGTGTAATTCTCTAACCCAGAGGAACCTAACCGAATACCGCTCCTCCTCCGCTAGCGCCACCTGTAAAAAGGCCTTCTCAATGTCGGCTGTTATGGCTACAGGGTTTTTTCTAAATCGCAGGAGTAACAGTAATAGATCAGGGTTCAAACTAGGCCCACTGCTCAGACAATCATTTCACGAGCGACGACGCGTCTAAAACTATTCTTAATTTTGTCGTGGGTTGATCTTTTCTTACAACTGGTTGGGGAGGGGCGTAGTACGTCCCAGGTTTGTTTTCGGCTTCTTCTGGATTTTTAACTCTTTCCACTACCCCTTTGCTTAATTGGTCCTCAATTACCGCTTTATATTCCACGTATAACTCTGGATCTGCTTTGAATTTTTTCACTAAAGGCTTAATTGTTTACTTGCCACGGTAACTTCACGTGATATCTGTCATTTTTTAATTCGGTGGTTTCTCTAAATTTATCCATAATTTCCGAATCTAAAGGTTTGTTTTCTGGGTCCCCGTCGATCCCTATGGTTTCTAGCTCCCAGAATGATTTTAAAACGTCTGAATTTTTTACTACATTTGTTAATCCTACTCTAATTACGCTAGCGTTTAATTTTGCAGATACTGGGTTTGTCGGTCCTTGGATAACCCAACCGAAAATGGTTTCTAAACAAACTAATTTCTTTGCAAATCTTTCTAATTGACCATCAACTATTAAATCCCAATAATAGTCTGCGCCTATTAAAATCTCAATATTTGTATCCCCAATTTTAGCCTAACTAGGTGGGTCACACAATTTTAACCCTTTTTGATCCCTTAGTTTCTCGACCTTTTGAGCTGGTAAATCTAATTTCTTAGCTACTTCTTCTTTAATAAAGCTGGCTTGGGACCCGTTGTCTAGTAAAATTCTGACCCCTATTTGTTTTTCTGACTCTTGGGGGTTTTGAGCTGTGATTTTTGCGGTCTGTAATAACACCGAGCCCGTTTGTAGCTGAGATGACGTCACTGTCATTGTGTTGATCCCTTTTCCCTCTTTTGATTTTTCAGTACCAGCCGGATTTTGTTTATTTGCTTTGTTTTTCACGCAAATAGTCGCATTATGCCTACCATTACAGATTTTACACCTGGTATAATAAGACCCGCAATTGCTAGCCATGTGGCCCTTTTTTATACAAATAAAACATCTTTCTTGTTCTTGAATTAAACTTCTCTTATCATCTAACCCAAATTTTTCGCAATCAACTGAAGAATGGTTTTCATTCTCGCAAAATATACAATAACAACAAGTTAAGTTAGAAGAAACCACCTATGGACTGTGAGAAGGATGATAAAATACGCGAAAAAGTAGATAAGTCCATAATTAAAAGGGATAATATAGCTAAATCCTAAACAAATTTGAAGAAATTTAGAAACTTACTAATAACTCGTACCGATAGGTCTTCGAGTAATAAACTCGAAGATCTATTTGATCCGAGTTTCGCGTTGCTCGAAGACCTATCGGTACGAGTTATTAGTAAGTTTCTAAATTTCTTCAAATTTGTTTAGGATTTAGCTATATTATCCCTTTTAATTATGGACTTATCTACTTTTTCGCGTATTTTATCATCCTTCTCACAGTCCATAGGTGGTTTCTTCTAACTTAACTTATCGTATATACTATTCTCCACCACACTCCCCCCTTTTCGGCTTTCCGTTGCTATACGCAACGCGTTTTGAAATTTTTAATGTTTAGGCTTAGTTTCTCTTTTCGATTTGATAGTCGCCAGCCAGATTTCCCGCACGGTACTGATGAGTTCCAAATAGAACGAAACCGGTCTACCGTTGGAATTTCTGGCTATTTGATTTTTTTAGTTTATTACTCGAAGATCTATTTGATACAATAACAACCCTTGTTTTGAAACTGACTAGAACTTTGATTTTGGCTTCTAAATTTTCCTTGGTTGTAATTTCTAAAATTCCCTTGATTTTGATAATTCCCCTGATGATGAAAATTCCCTTGATTACTTCTATTGATTACGTTAGTTTGTAGAGAAGTAGCTAAAGCCATTTTGGATCCATCGTCCGAAGATTTGATTTTCTTTTGTTTTAGAACCTAATCTAGCCGAGGTTTCCCTAGCTTCTAATTGACTTTCTATAAATGTCATTAATTTATCTAAATTCCATTCAGCGTCGTAAGAAGCTGACAAACTATACAATATCCTTAATTCTTGGGGTAAACATTCTAAAATTGCGGGACAAACGGAATAACCGCTGAGTGACGTATCTACCTTCAAACTTTTAAACTTCTCAAACTTGACACTCATTGTAAAGACGGCGTAAGCCCTCAACGTTATGTTGATCAACAACTGGTTCTAAATGTAATAATTTTTGCATATGGGTATGTTTAACTAAACCTGGTTTATTGTATCTACTTTTCAAAATATTTAAAGCTTCTTCGTAACTATCGTCAGACGCGTGCAAACCCTAATAATATGTATTTAGCTTCGCCGCTCAAATTCGATTCTAATTGTGTTAATTTCTCCATAGGAGATAAATTTGATCGGCTTACCGCCATTTGAAAACGACTAAAAAATCCTTCCCATTTGGTGATGTCTCCGGAGAACTTGTTTATTTCCAACGTTAGAGTTAAGAGTTCGGTCTGATGACGTAACCTTGCGCCGTATTTCCGAAGTTATTTCCACCGCTCTGGGTAGACGTTCCTCCCGTAGGGTCAGTGGTGTTCCCCGCCGTGTTGTTGTTGAGGTTTCAGGGTTAATTGCTGTTTAGAGTCGTCTGGTTAGGTGCTGGCAGCAATAATGGTGGTGTGATTATTGTTGTCGAACTCCCTCCGCTGGCTTGACTGGCTGCTCTTAAGGACGCCGCTTGAAGCTGATTTATTCTCCTATTTACTTTCGATTTGAGAATTGTTATTTCGTCTTGAATTGTATCCGCTTTTTCCTTATCTATCGCCGCTTCATCCGCCGTTGGAATGAGGGTCAAAACTTTCTCGTTTAACTCTTGCAGAGCTACTTCTTTTTGTTTCAATATGGCTATTTGATCTTCTAATTCCTCCGATAACGTGTTTTGATCATCGAGAAGAGTTTTAATCGCATTTGGACGCGCGTCGTCGCGCTCCTCGCGTTTTTTCTAATTTCATTTATTTTTACTAAATCCGTTGGACCACTGGCACTTTTTGCGGCCACGTTGTTCCCGTCCGTTTCGGCATTTTCACTTTTACGTTTTTCTAATTGGTCATAAGTTTTTCCCGTCGTTTCGGCACCATGAAGAATACTGGAACTAATTTTTCTAATATCTCTAATTGGGAGAGCTAATTTTTCCTAAACAAACCGACTGAAAAATTTGTTTAGGGTTGGTATCTTCCAAAACAAACTAAAATGAAGATAACGGTTTTTACTAATTTCCAAAAATATTTTATTGTTAATAAATTTCGTCGGACTCTCTCTTCGGAGTCCTAGGTCCAAGTGCCCTTATTCTGCCTTCCACCTTACCAGTACGGTTCGGTTTTTGCAGGTGGGCATTACAACAAATTGGGAAATACCCTTTTAACGGATTGGGGTTTTTCCAAGATTCTACAGAGGAAACGAGCCAACCTGTCAATCTAACTTTATTGTAGTAGCCAGCCCGGCTCCTCTATTTCCGTTCTCTAAATTTGTCTTTTTTATTTCGTTCCCAGAAGTAAATGAATTCCCATAAGTAATTTTACATATATACACTTTGTTTTCTTGAAATATTTTTCAACAGTACTCGAAATTAGCAAGATTTGTTTTTGTATTACTATTTCATTACTCCTTATATCCGTCATGATCCAAAAGAGTCTCGTTCTACCTGAAATAGGAATCTCATTTGTTCCCTGAATCTGATGTCCTAAAGAGCTGACGTGTTTTCCATCGAACTCGGATCTCTTTGAAGTTGAAATAATTTTATTATAATTTAAACCATTCGTTTAAGCAAAGTTTACTTTAAATATGTTAAATGTATAGTAACTACGGCTTCTTTTACCTAAAACCTTTATTAAAGGATTGGAGGAGCAATTTATACCTAATAGAGCCTTAAAATATTTCAACAACATCAGGTGACCTACATTATTACCAACGACTATGGACAGCTACTAAAGTAATTTCCGGTAAAGAAAACAAGAAGTAATAAGAATTCCACTCTATTTCGATTCGTTATTAACAAAGAGATGACAACCTTAGGTGGTTTACATTAGAAAGCGAAATCAATGAACTCGCATACAGTTGATTTCCTAAATTGGCTATTTCAGAATTTCGTCTAGCTGATATACTTTTTATATTGGAAATTCATCAGGATGTTTTTAAATTCTTATTTAGCATTATTAAAGCAAATAAGTCTAATCTGAGTTATTTCATGTTCAAAACAAATTATCTTCCTTCTCTCGTTTTCTTCATTCCAGCTGATAACCGTTGTCACATATATCAAGTCTCATTTCTCAGAGTGACTTAACAAACATTTATATTTAAGTAATTCTTCGCTTTCTCGCGGAAACTTGTCACGCTATAATATTGATTTAGTACATATTTATCTGAACCAAGCTAATATTTTCAATTATTCTGATAAATTCTTACACTCTCGACTTATAAAAAAACTAAATAAAAATTTTTAAAACAACTTTATTTACACAATACAGTTTAAATCGTAAACTTATACAATTGGACTACTAGTTTCGCGTTGATGCAACGATACGAAACTTGTCGTCCAATTGTATAAGTTTACGATTTAAACTGTATTGTGTAAATTAAGTTGTGTTTTAAAAAAAAATTTTTTATCTGAGTTAATACACAAGTCGCTTTACATAGATTTCTATTATAAAAAAACTTTCAATTATGTTTTTTTTAAAGAAAATTCGAGGGAAGAGAAAATTGAAACACTTAAAGATGTAGTTTTCATTAAGCAACAACATTTTTGGTCAAGCTTAAACAAAGGAGAGTTAAATATAAACTCTCTCTACACTATACGATTTCTTAGTAGAATATTTATTTTGGAACAAAATATTATTTTTTTGTTCAAAAACCCCCTCTCTGCGTATTGAGATGTTTTAGCTTAATAGGTTTTTCAAACAGACAGAGAGATCGATTCAGTTTTAACACTTAGCCACAAGCGGCTTTTATGTGGTTCGACAAAGGAGTTGAGGGGAAACAAGAATGGGTAAGTATATATATATAAATGTGCATAAAAACATAATATAGAACAAACAGTCAAGTAGAGAATAAGGACGAGGAACAGAATTATTGTGATCAATTTTTCAAAAGCAATTGGTTATAGCTTTTCTAAAGACCGTTTTTGACGGCGATTGTAGAATCTCCAGCCGCATAGCATTCCAATAGTTTATCACTCTACATGCTAAATGACGTTGACGAACAGATCTTTTAAGTAGAGGTTTAACTAATTTAGCAGATTGACCTCTAGTATGGGTATTGTGTGACAATACGAAAAGTTCACGAAACGGATCGTAATTTGGCAATATCAGTGAACGCGAATACAAATCAAACACGTAGACCAGATCATTAATATGGTGTCGAGTTATCGGATCAACAATTCTGAGGGCATTGTTTCGGTCTACCTGGGATGATTTGTCAAGTTTGTGAGTTAACTTAGTTAATCGAATAGTGCTTTAGTGAGTACTAATTTGTCACCCTCAAGGGCAGGAGACCACACAACAGATTATTTTTATTATAATTATTAATATATAGGTCTCGTTAATGTTTTCGAACGAAAAAAAATTTCGGCGAGTAAGACCAGTGATTCAACTAATACGCTTGCTGATGGTTAACGTCTGCGAAGAGTATATCAAACGACCATCGTTATAAATTCCAAGATCACGAACCATTGAAGAGTCTATTTAATAGGTGAACCGTTAAGTGTGTAGGACTGTTGCGGATTAGTTCTTCCAAGCCGAAAAGGCAAAGTTTTTGATGGGTTGAAATAAAACCCGAGAATTTGAGAAATGGTTTTTAAATCGGTAGTGAGATCTCCATCATCAGTCTTCATTTCAGAAATCATGAATTTGGATTTACGTAATTTTTGACATGACTCTAAAAGGCCTTTTGGTTAGTAGACATTTGCTTCGCAAGTTCATTCTCTCTTTTTCTTTTCAATTTCTTCGACGCAGTAGTAAGCGCATTCCGAGCTTATTTGTATTTTTCAAACGCGTCAATAACGGCAATAGGGCTGGCGCCGCCTCTTGTCCAACGTTTCAATTTATAAGCGCTAGCTTTGGAAAGATGAGAGTCGACGCTCTGAGTAAAGGAATCAGACAATTGACGAAATGGAACGAATATTGAAATTCCTGTATTTTAAAAATCCATAAAGTTGTTCCAGAAAGTATATATGTCAGTTGACTCGAGAACTTGGCACCATTGAATATCATTCAAGTAAATATTAAAGTTTTCATAATCTCTTTTATAAAAATTCTACAGATCCTCTGTACAGGGGGAACTGGGTTTGAATGAAATGACAGTCTTGAATAGAATTATATTATGATCACTACTTCCAATTGGAGGAAATTGAAACGGATCGTACGCTAGGTCGGGATCATTCGATATAACTAAGTCGAGGATATTGCCAGTACCATAATTTCAAATCCGAGTTGGTGTCGATATTTTCTGATATAAATTCAAAAAGGCGAGTGTATCAACGAAGTTGCGAGCTGCCTGTGAGGCTCTAGTAAGGGGACTTAACATCAACCAGTCAATAGTCGGGTTATTTAAATCACCAAAAATAAGGAGTTTCATACCCTTACAGTCACTATAATTGGTCACGGTGGTATTAACTTACAGAGTTTCAAAGTGATTGTTGAAAGTTGGTGATCGATAAATAACACAGATAAGTACGGATTGCGTTAAATTAGATCAAAGCATTATAAAGAACTACAATCCGAGAGTTGATGGCCACAAATTAGAGGTACTGATAGGAATTAGAGATATAACACTCGACTGGAGAAGGTTTTAACCTCGGTTAAAAGGGGGGCAACGATCACGTCTATAAATGGTTAAATGATTTAAATATGGTTCACTACCCAAAACATCGCTTTGAAGCCATATTTCGGTTAGATTAACAACGGTGATGGTAAATTCGGTGCAAATTTTTTGTAGTTCAGAACGAAGTAAAAGGTTTGTTGGAGAGAAGTAAATCTTGGAGCAAATGAATTGAAGAGATGACGAGGAGTAGCAATCGGAGCACATGGGTTTAATAAATGACTGTTGATATGGAAAGGAACACTTGGGCTTGATAGTAGTTCAGAGAGGGTGTGATTGGAAGTAAAAGTTGATTGACAGAAAGGTAGAATACGATTAGATGAATTTAAATTTTTTTGACGCAACCACCGAGTTAAGAGCTGAAAGTTCGTCTAAAAAGTCACGTGGAACACTGTTCTAATTGGAACCAACTTTCTAACACTTACGGTTCTCGAGTTAGTTTTTGGGTGACCTTGAAGACATGGTTCAAGGTCATCGACATTTTCACAGTAGGTTTCCCCCTACATCTGGTATACGACTTGAAAATTTCAAAATGGTATCTAAAACAGATTTTGAGATATTCGTCCTGGTTCATTTTTTAGTGGACACCCTGTATATAACATCTAACAGAATGCACATTTGATAAAAGTATATTAAAAGAGTAGAATTGTTTGCACGTATTTGAATTTTAAATAAATTAAAAATTTTATTATAAAAACGAAAGGGCCCCTAGAAAATGTCATGGACCTCCCGCGGTCGCGGGGTCTGCGAGTCCTTAGTTACTCCACTCATTGCACGTGCCTAGGGCCGGTACTGATTACTGAGTTGTAATTCCGGTGACCACTCTTTCGAGAGTATTTTAATTGTTCAGTTAGATAATTTATAAATGTATATCGAATATTTTTATTTTCATATTTGAATTAAAATTGGGAAAACTTAACTTTTTTAGATGTTTTATAAAAAAATGAAGCGGAGTCAAGAAAAAATTACAAATTTCTTCTCTTCAAAAATAAGGAAATTAGAGAACAATATCAATGAAAATAATGAGACTATATTAAATTTGACAACTAGTTTAAAAGTTTCACCAGAAAAGAAAATTGACATTAGCGAGTACCCTAGTTCTAAAATCGGTGTACCTAACGAATCTCCAAACAGTGCAATTAATTACTCAAATATTTGGACTGAAGAACAGTGGCTGGATCGGAAAGAGAAACATAAATGGTTAACATGTAAAAACAGTTTATTGGGCTGTAGCAATTGCGCATCAGTTAAGTCATTAGATTCGTTTAAAACTCAAGGCTTGCATTTAAGTACGGAATGGATTAAGTGTACTGTTAACTTTAATGGATTAGATAAAGCTCAGAAATTAAAATCTTTGCGAACAAAAATCTCGGCTCATAATAGCTCGTCAGCTCATATTAAATCGGGGCAAATTTTAGAAGAAGCTTAAAAAGCACAACCAAAAACATTTTCTACAATTCACCAAATGAAACATACGAATGCGAATGAAATTTATTTTAATACGGCATATTATATAGCAAAGAACGAAAAACTGATTTCTCAATTGCATATTGAAAAACTAAAAGTATCATTTGTTATAGACGAACCGACAGCTTTATGGAAAATGTCTGTGTTCATAATTTATTTTATACAGGAAAACGAAGGGTGGATATTTATAGATTTGGTGACTCTAGTCAATCAAAAAGCAGAAACAATTACTAAGTCTCTTTTAAGAAGTTTTTCATCTCCTACGGGTTAACAGAGGATTATTTGCGCTCTAATCTTATTTGATTTGCGTCCGATGGTGCGAGCGTCATGTTAGGAAAGAAATCAGGTGTCGGTAATCTATCGCAAGAAAAATTGCAAAATCCTAACATTTTACTTTGGCACTGTTTAAATCACCGCTTAGAACTAGCGGTTCACGAATCTCTTTCTGAAATTAACGCAATCAACCATTTTAAAATCTTCATGGGCTCGATTTATTCCTTGTATAGTCAATCACCGAAAAATTTAACTGAGTTGAAAAATGTTGCGAGTGGTCTCAGTGTTGAACTACACAAAATTGACAGAATCTTGGACATTCGCTGGATTTCCGGTAGCTTCCGAACTGTTAAATCTGTATATTTAGCGTACCTTGCCTTACATCAACTTTTAAAGAAGCTTCCAATGACGCATCAAGAACCAGTACAGAAAAGAGCAAATATCCTGGTTTATTAAAATGCATGGAATCAATACAGTTCTTAAGAGATTTAGCAGTTACGTTCGATGTTTTAGAAGAGCCCTCAAATTTATCGTTGCAACTACAAGAACGATTTTGTACAATCCCAAGAGCCGATAGATTAATAAAGAGAACTATTCTTTTAATCGAAACTCTTAACGAAAAACCGGGAGAAAGAGAGCGATTAATTGCGTCTCTAACAGATACGAAAGATAATGAACGATTAGTTTCTATAAATATACTAAAATTTCCAACAAGTATTGTTGTTAACTTAGAATCACGGTGCTTCGCTACGTCGGCATCGCAACGTAAAACCAAAGATAGCGATAAAGACAAATCAGAATACATTTTGAAAGATATGGACATACTGAATAAAGATTCGTGGCCCTAAGATAGCACTTTAAGATTTGGATAAAATTAAATTAAAGGTCTTTGTTCACGATTTCAATTGGAGAATCAGCGTTCAATTTTCAATGGGTTTCAAGATTTTTTTTGATAATGACGGTCGAAGAGTCCCTGAAAACCTAAAGCCACTTGAGAAAGCTCTTAAAATATTACCTTGAGTGTGAAAGGGGATTTAGCGCAATGAACC
Source organism: Leiobunum rupestre (assembly GCF_980474605.1). Taxonomy (NCBI): domain Eukaryota; kingdom Metazoa; phylum Arthropoda; class Arachnida; order Opiliones; family Sclerosomatidae; genus Leiobunum; species Leiobunum rupestre. The sequence continues at coordinate 56,584,646 of NC_143392.1, read as the reverse complement.
TTATCATAACAAAACTCAGAACGAAACTTCTAGTAGAAAATGTATCGTCGATCATGTTTATTAAATTTAAATGGCCCCCCTTTGAAGCTCTGGAACTCGTCTGAGTACGTGAAATCTTGGTTATTAAAACATCTCTCTGCAGATGATACGAAGTCACGTAAAGTGAAGGATAACACAAACTACACAGAAAAACCTGAATTGTGCAATCTGTTCCGACAACACTTTAGGGAAAATAAATAATTTTATCTCAAATAAAAGGTGTATGAAATTATTATGAGTTTTCCCCGCTGGAAGGTACTATCCAAATCGTTACTTAGGTAAGGCAAACTTCAATTACCCTGAACATCGAAGTTGGATGTACATTTATAGCGCCCGGTACAGCCAACTTCGATCATGCTGCGAAACCGAAGTTGGACGTACCCTGGTAGCACCCTGGCTCTTCTTTTTTCAGGACTACACCACTGGGAATGCCTCAGCTACTGCAATGGCAGTCTTCGCTGTTGTATTATAAGACTGATCGTTGCAACAATAAACAATATTGTCGTCAACAATTACGTCATTTTAAAACTCATTAATTATTGAAAATAATATTTTTCACTTTTTCTGATTTTAATGCCCCGTAACATTTATAGCCGCCATCTTTCAAACAGCACTGACTAGAAATAACACATTTCATTAATTTTCTACTTCGTTATGACGACAAGCGCTCCTCAAGCAAAATAGTTTTTTCCAGATTTGCGTTTGATACTACTCCTTTATACCCTTTATACGTCTTAAGAAGGACAGTGTCGTTGCGAAGAAGGGTTTTTTGTGGACCCCAATTATGAGCGTATTTTGTCTGTTTTTGTGAATGTTTTTATAATATAAGGTAATCTGTTTCTGTTTAATTTTATAAATAATTTGCTAAATTTCTTCATCAATAATTGGTTTCTCATCAATTTATGACATAATCTGTTCAATCTTTGGTGATTTTCCGATCATTGAAAATTGGCTGATAATTATTTTATTTAAAATATCGCCGCATAGGTCATGTTTTTGAAGACAATACATGCTAAATTTTTAACCACCGTTTTACATAGTTTCTCAGATATTTTGATGTTTTTCGTTATGGTTGATATTAATATTAAAATGTATACCTAGTATAAAAATAAAATAAGTTTTACAGTTCGGAAATTTTGTAAGAAACATTGAATTCTTAACGGTGCCTTTAATGCTTCTGATAAATTAAGATATTTAAATTGAAATTCCATTTTATGGAAATTACAGTATTATATAAAGAGATTTAGAAGACACACAATTCTAAAATTTTTTACCGTAAATAAAAACAACATACTTAGTTTATTTTTTGATGACATAAAAATGGCATAGGTTCCATAATTTTATGGAAAACCAGATATTGTCAATGATTCACTTAACTTTATCAATTATTGAAACATTAAGCCAACACGGAAATGAAATTTATCATTTTTAATTTAAAATAAATTTTCTTAAATTTTCCCAAATGTTTAAATAAATTGATTTTCTAAAAAAAAACATTCGGCGAAATCTAATTTTTCCTTTTTATAAATCCAGTCTCTGGGTCTCTACTCAGGCTTCATTGAATAATAAATACTCTTTCTTGAGGCTAGAAAATCAATTAATGTAATTTTTTAAGACTTTGGCGATCTTAACACCCGGAGTTTAGTTCAAATAACACCAAAAGATCTATTTGGTCCGAGTTTCGCGTTTTTTGTTTGCTCGAAGACCTATCGGTACGAGCTATGTAAGTTTTTAAATTTTATTCAAATTCGTTTAGGGTTTGGCTTTTTTTATCCCTTTTTATAATGGACTTATCTACTAATTCGCTATTAACTCATCCGCTGTAATAATAGCTAACGCCAGAGACGTTTTTTATTTTCCTAGACCTAAAACACATTCTTTAAATTATTTTTATAAATAAAGTTGAAAACTATTCGTTATTTAATGCTAAAGAAAACGTCTTATGACATTAATATATTTTTTCCCTCATTCTTATACTTGAAGTTTGGGATATAAATAAAAAATAACTCTCTTTAATAGTCACATTCCTTGATGAAAATAAGTCAACGTTTCGAAACCTAAAAACTAGGACGCTTCATCTCAAACCTATTCGAAACTTAAAGTTTTTTTAAATTATAGCTATACCTTAAAAACCATTAAAACGAGTTTTATTGGGCGGTTATTAAGACTTTCGAACCCAGATGTACCATTGACAAATGGAATGCTTCTTACTTTTACTTTTCGGGGGTAGTAAGGGAAGTTTTATTTTTGTCTTTTAGAGTAATTGATACAGGTAATATAAAATTGTTCACTGTCCCTTTAAGACGGTATGAGGTCAGAATCCCTTTAAGAATCTTAGAAATGAAATCGAATTTTTGTGATCACTGTTCTTTTAGAAATATGTATCTTTATAATACTTGTAAGATAATTGCAATTCACTATCGTCTTAACAGCTTTCTAGTCCGTGACACCTTTAGAACCGTTTCAATTCAATATGGTTCGAAATGTTTCGTAAACAAATCTCTTCAAGGAGTTTACTTTTATTTTTTAAACATTATACTACTCAATCCCTTCAAGATAAGTTTATTTAATTGAATCTTTAAGGTAATATAGGTTCTATTGTAATTATAAATACGTTAAATAATTTAATTTTTTCTTGTTTAATTAAGAGTTACAGTTTCTTATTCATTTTCATTTTTAAATCAGTATTAAATTAAATTAGTGCACCCTCATTTTTTAATTTGAACGAATTTATATTCAAAACTTTCTTGAAAAATATAAATATTGAGCTTTGAATAAATTCTAACTGTGGCGCAAAAATGAAAACACACCGAAACTTATTGATTTAGGGGAACTACATGGCAAGTTGAGCAGGGTATTAATTTCGAATAACGCCACTCCGCGCATTGTGGCGCTGTAGTCCGGGCGAGGCGCTCGCTCTCCCTCCACGCTCTCCCTCTTCGAAGCTACGCGCGTAAACAGGTAATACCTGTGTTTTGCCGTGCGTCACTCTTAGATAGGTTCCACATTATAAATATTATTTATTTTCAAAAACAGCTTTAGGATTTTTTATTTATACTTGCAATGGTCATTAACTTTAAATGTTTTTGAAGTCATGGTTAAGAATAATATTTTATAAATAATATGATTTTTAAAGGTATTTTTAATACAAATATTGCGAAAAAACGCAAATATTAAAAATAGTGCAGAGCATGAAAAACCTAAACGGATATTTCCCTATCTGAAATGAATAACTGAAAACAAAACCTACCGTTAAATAATAAAATATGATGTTATATAAATCGATAACAAATTCGGAAATTTAGCATTTTTGTACGTGCAAGTGCATCAGGGAGGCTATTCTGTAACCAATTCTTAATTGTTTAGATAATTTCCAATCTATATGATTTGGATCGGCTTTATTTGAATAGGGTGCAAAAAACGGTATTCTCTAAGGGTGCGTCCATTAATTACGTAAGGCGATTTTGGTGATTTTTCGACCCCCCATCCCCAATTGGTGAGATGTCGTGAGATTTGGTTCCACCCCCTCCCTCCGCCCCCTAATATCACGTGAGATTTTTCAAAATGCGTATTTTTAGTGTAAATACGTTAATCTGTTTGATTGCGTTAGATTTCTTTAAAAAAAAACATAATTTTCTCCACGTGAGATTAGGTGAGATTCAGCTAGAACCCCTCCCTCCCCTAAACGCCTCACGTAATTTAAGGACGCTCCCTAACCCAATTCCAAATCGTCATTTGGATAGCTCGAATTCTCTTTCCAAATCTAAACGAACGTCATCTCCTGTCACACTACGTTAAGTTATTTTTTATGGGTTATTTCATTTGGCGGGTTTTCAAACGGGTTTTCGCAATCGAAATGCGTTTTTCCACACTGTCAAAGAATTTCTTTCCAAGAATGTCGTATTATTTTTCAACGTTATTCATCATTAAAGAAAATTTTCTTCTTTGGCTTTTGCTCTTAAAAGCTAGTGGTATTTTTAGAGGTCTTGAGAAAATATTGGTTTAAAAAACTTTTATTTTCTTTATTTAACTGAATAGTCGAAACGGTGTTTAAGTACATTCAAAGCAACAGTTTATTAACATTGCGTTTTTAGAAGCAAAAGCCATTTTTCCGCACATGAATTTCACGACGGCAAAATATGATGCAATATGCATTCATTTGAACGAACAGCTAAAAATTTGCGTAATGGGACCTTCCAAAACCATTGAAAAATCGAAGAAGGTTTGTTTCAATTTACAAAAAATTAACCATTAGCTTCGCTAGTCATTTTTAGCGTTGCGCTTGAATATTCGAGATAAGGCATCGTAGTTCTTAGAGAGAAAAACTAGGGGTGGACCACAACCTGACTGGACTTTGTTCAGTGGTTGAAGCGGGATTTGGGATGCCCGCTGCACCAACATCAACTTTTAGTATCCCACCGCAGGAGGAGCCAGCAGCATTTTATATCCAATTGAATGAATGTTTTGAGTTTGAGGTGGAACAATCCAGGGTTGTTGTAGAGCCGAAGGGGTCCCGCGAAAATGAAGAACCTTTTGGGAACATTTTGGACACAGTCGTTGAATCTACAAAAAGTAATTTTTGAATAATTATTTTGGCAAAACCATTTAAAGTAACTTGTCGCAAATTCATAGAATTCAGTGAAGCGAGAAAAGAAAATTCAGCTGCAAACAGGTGGACCCCCTACGAAAGAGCAGCAGCTGCATTGGATGCTCCGAAATAGGCGCAAAATGGTGAGATTTCGGTCATCAAAATAGCACTTGACAAATTTGCTACTACCTTTGAAGATTTAGCCTGATCACAAGCAATGATGGCTGTGGCTTTTGAAAAAATAGCCGAAAGTTTATCAAATAAATAGGTTGAGTGAAGACAAACGGCCCTTTTAAGGGCCATAAGACAGTTAGATATCATCAAAATAAAGAGTTTCCCTTTTTTGAATAATTGAATCGTCACGCATGAAGACTTAATTGTCGGATACCCTGTGATGACTAGCTTATTTAAAATTGGGAAACTCCCTATTTTGAAGGCTTTTATTGTCTAATGGCACTTGTATTTGCGATTCATTCTTAAAAAAATATCGTTGAACATGTGCGGGTTTTGTTAACTTCTCGTGGCTAGTTTTGAATCATACGCTTTCCTTTAATACATAAATTACTAGTCATATTATTTATTACCAAAATTAAAAATGTGAATCTTATTTATTTAATGGATATAATTTGCTATATTAATAATAATAATCAGCTAGGATAATATCCAAGGCACCACTTTAGGCCTAATTCACCAATCTACTTTTAAAGCCATTTTTTCAGGTTGCTGGTTGTCTGACTAGTGATCATTTTAGGAGGGTGGTGACAAGCTCTACACGCCATGCGAGCCAACAGCTCCCTACACTAACTATTACCGTTAACATCCACAAGTTTTTATTGAAGAGGAAAACTAAGAACTCTGGGAAAACCCTATAAACCAATGGGGAGAGAACTAACAAACTCAACGCAGAAAGAGTTCTAGCATATAGAAATAAATTGTCTATTTCAAACTTCCCGCCAAACTAACTGATGGTTGTACAGCTCCATCTACCATGTCGTCGCTTTCTACGATGCCTACAAACAACCCTTAACGACTTTCCGTCCATAGAAATAGTGTCCGTTCGAATATATATTCGATGTGAAACTAAAAACGCAAAAATAGTGGTTGCAATGAATTTGATGGGGGAAAAGATGATAAATATTTATTTGGAACTGAGTTTGTTTGTTATATCCCCACTGGGGTTTTCCCTCGAGTTCTTTGGTTTAACCTTTTCACGCTTGGCTTGAAGGGGATGCCACCACCTTCCAACACATGATAACCCGGACGCCTACGATAATGGCGCTAAAAGTCGCTTAATTACAGAGGTCTAAGATGTTGCCTTGGGTATTAGCCTAGCTGGTTATTATTATTTAAACAAACATGTTATTATTGAAATTTTAGAAAAATGGTTTATTTTAAACCCTAGTTAATTATGAATGGGTTTAATCTAAAAAATAGAAAGGAATTCCATATGTACTATACAGGGTGTTTTGAATTGCTCTCACTGAGAATTTTTTTCTTCAGAAACTGCAAGTGATAGAGTTGCGAAATTTTAAGGGTATTATTTCTAGTGTGGGATCGCTTTTAATCCTTAATTTCGAAAAATCGGAAATAATTTCGGGTTTTTGAAAAATAAATTTATCACCGGTAGGTGCTAGGAAAACGTTTCAATGAGAAAGTTGTAGAGTACTGTTGAAAATGTACAAAGAAATTGGTTTCATTAGAAAATAACACTTTTTCACGAAGATATGACCTGATGAAAAAAACAAGCATTTTTGTACGTAAATGAAAAGATTGTCTGAAAGATTCAATTGAACATTTTATTCGAATATACATAAGAATGTTACAAGTGAGGTTCTATGATACCTCCGTTTACCGCGATACATGTTTGGGCACGATGAAGCATGTTTTGAAACGAGCGTCTGATGATATCAGGAGTGACAAGTTCGAAGGTAGCAAAGATTCGGTGACGCAACTCTTCGATGTTCTCAACAGGCTTCACGAAAACTTGTGCTTTGATGAACCCCCACAGGAAAAAGCCCATCGTTTGTTAAAGCAAATAGAATAAAACTGAAGACAAAAACACGAACTTACACAGTTTAAAGGGTATTTCGCAAGTTGTTAAAATGCACACCTGCAAAAACCAAACCGTACTGGTAAGGTGGAAATCAGAAGAAGGCAACTTGGACCTAGGACTCCGAAGTGAGAGTCTGGCGAAATTTGTTAAAAATAAAATATTTTTTGGAAATTTATTAAAACCTTTATCTTCATTTTAGTTTGTTTTGGAAGATAACAACCCTAAACAGATTTTTCAGTCGGTTTGTTTAGGAAAAATTAGCTCTCCCAATTTGAGATTTTAGCAACTTTAGTACCTGTTAAACTTCATGGTGCCGAATCGACGGGAAAAACTTAGGAACAATTAGAAAAACGTACGAGTGAAAAGTGAAAATGCCGGAAACGGACGCGAACAACGAAAGTAAATAGGATAATAAATCAACTTCAAGTGGCGTCATTAAGAGCGGCCAGTCAAGCCAGCGGAGGGAGTTCGACCACAAAAATCACACAAGCATTATTGCTGCCAGCACCTAACCAGACGACTATTAACAGCTACTAACCCTGAAACCTCACCAAAAACACGGCGGGGAACACCACTGCTCCTACGGGAGGAACGTCTACCCAGAGCGGTGGAAATAACTTCGGAAATACGGCGCAAGGTTACGTCATCAGACCGAACTCTTTACAGCCAACGTTGGAAATAATCAAGTTCTCCGGAGACATCACTAGATGGGAAGGATTTTTTAGTCGTTTTCAAATGGCGGTAAGCCGATCAAATTTATCTCCAATGGAGAAATTAACGCAATTAGAATCGCATTTAAGCGGCGAAGCTAAAGATATGTTATTAGGGTTGCACGCGTCTGACGATAGTTACAAAGAAGCTTGAAAAATTTTGAAAAGTAGATACAATAAACCAGGTTTAGTTAAGCATACCCATTTTCAAAAATTATTACATTTAGAACGAGTTGTTGATCAACATAACGTTGAGGGCTTACGCCGTCTTTACAATGAGTGTCAAGTAAGTTTGAGAAGTTTAAAAAGTCTGAAGGTAGATACGTCAATCAGCGGTTATTCCGTTTGTATCTCAATTTTATAATGTTTAGCCCAAGAATTAAGGATATTGTATAGTTTGTCAGCTTCTTACGACGCTGAATGGAATTTTGATAAATAAATGACATTTATAGAAAGTCAATTAGAAGCTAGGGAAAACTCGGCTAGATTAGGTTCTAAAACAAAAGAAAATCAAATCTTCGGACGATGGATCCAAAATGGCTTTAGCTACTTCTCTACAAACTAACGTAATCAATAGAAATAATCAAATGAATTTTCATAATCAGGGGAATTATCAAAATCAAGGGAATTTTAGAAATTACAAACAATTAAAATTAAGAAGTCAAAATCCAAGTTCTAGTCAGTTTCAAAACAAGGGTTGTTATTAAAATTTTGCGAAAATGAAAACCATTCTTCAGTGATTGCGAAAAATTTGGGTTTGATGATACGATAAGGTTAATTCAAGAGCAAGAAAGGTGTTTTATTTCTATAAAAAAGGGACACATGGCTAGCAATACCAGGTGTAAAATCTGTAATGCGACTATTTGGATGAAAAACAAAGCAAATAAACAAAATCCGGCTGGTACGGAAAAATAAAAAAAGGGAAAGGTAATAAACACAATGATGGTGACGTCGTCATCTCAGGTACAAACGGACTCGGTGTTATTACAGACCGCAAAAATCACAGCTCAAAACCCCCAAGAGTCAGATAAAGCAATAGAGTCAGAATTTTATCTATCTAATTTGGAAAATTATTTTTCCAAATTAGATAGATAAAATTCTGACTCTATTGCTTTATCTATCTAATTTGGAAAAATATTTTTAATTTCATAGAAATATATAACTTAATTAGTATATTAACTAAATTGATTTTATTTAGAATCCTTATTTGACTTGCGCTAAGTTTAATGTCTTCAATAGAAAGGCTGGCATCAATACTTGTGTCGTCGTCGTATGTGCAGACTTTGAAATTTTCTTCGGGGATTCCTCCAGAACCAGTTGTGGCTAGGTTTCACCCAAGCCAACCCCGACGACAATATGTGCCTTGTTAGGAACGTCTCTTTTAATAAAAGTTATTTTGTAACGAACGTCCTCTGTTATGAAAGTTCCTTTGTTAGGAACGTCAGTTGTTAAGAAAGTTCCTATGTTAGGAACGTCCCTTGTTAGGAACGTCCCTTGTTAAGAACGTCCCTTGTTAGGAACGTCCCTTGTTAGGAACGTCCCTTGTCCCTTGTTAGGAACGTCCCTTGTTAGGAACGTCCCTTGTTAGGAACGTCCCTTGTTAGGAACGTCCCTTGTTAGGAACGTCCCTTGTTAGGAACGTCCCTTGTTAGGAACGTCCCTTGTTAGGAACGTCCCTTGTTAGGAACGTCCCTTGTTAGGAACGTCCCTTGTTAGGAACGTCCCTTGTTAGGAACGTCCCTTGTAGAAAACGTATCTTGTTAGGAAAGTCCCTTGTTAGGAAAGTCCCTTGTTATGAAAGTTCCATTGTTAGAAACGCAATTGTAAGAAACGACCCTTGTATAGAACGTCTCTTTTTTGGAGCTCCCTTTTTAAGAACTCCCTTATTGTGAACGTTCATTTTATAGAAATTCGCTTGTAAGGAACGTCCCGTGTATAGAAATTCGCTTGTAAGGAACGTCCCTTGTATGGAAGGAGATATACGATTTCATTTTAACATTTTCACCTCTTGTTTACAAAATGATACTACATACTGCAGTTATGAAGAAGTTCCATTTATTATAGGAAAAAGCTCAGCTACGCTAAGTTAATAAGGTGATATAAAGGTTACCGTGTGTCATTCGTTGTAGCCAAGAAGGAACAGGTATAAGATAAAATACTATCAATTGATAATGCCGTAACTCGCATCGTTCCAAGAGACATCGTCCTATGTAGAATCGTGCTTAGGGGCATCGCCCTTATTTTTATCGTACCGAGTGGCATTGCCCTTCGTAGAATCGTACCTGAGTTGTTACTCATCAATTTTTTCATACTCGGGGATTTAGTAAACATTCAATTAACTTGAAATATTTGACAACAAAGTGCTGTTAACCAATCGTTAGGTTTTTGTGGATTGGGCATAAATGATAATACATACTTTACCCATAAATTTCGTGACTGTATTGTAATAAATGGCTTTAAAGGACGCTGGATGACTTAGATCAATGTAAGTCCATTTATTATTATTATTATTATAACTAATTATATTTAATAACACTCCTAAGAAACCTTATATTTCATTTCTTTTTACTTTTACTTTGTAGATCGAAAAGAGGGAGGATAGAAACGACAGAAGAGGAGGATGCTTAAGTAGAAGCAATTCTTGTTCTATTCTCTGGTAGTTCTTCATCACAACATGAGTCTATCAACATCTTAGCGTCTACTTCTACTACTGAAAAAAGTTGAAGAACAGAGGAAAAAGAACCAACGCAGTCGAAATAAAATAAATAAATCAAGCTACTATAATTAACCTTTAAATTTGTTTTGCGTTCTTTATTGGATACCACTACCCTATTTTAGTTTAGTAACTTTAGTTAGTCATAGGCTTACTGTATTGATTGCTACGGCGTCATCTAGAATTCGAAATAATCCGTAAATTAATATTGATAAATAATGCTCAAGTGATGAAAGCATCCCCGGATTTCTGTTGACGTACAGATTCTCACGGGACTCTTTCTTTTTTCCGTGCGTAAGTTTGATAAGATAACTGAACTTTGACTTACATCGTTAGCGAGAACTTTGTTTATTTGTTCGTTTACGCTACATTCGGAAAGGTTCGACTAGAAGTTCTTTCTTGGTCCATGTTCTTCTGAACATTTTCCGTCTTCCGGAGCCGTCGTCGTATACACGGTGTTTTTATTGCTCGAAAGATATTTTTTCAAAAACTATGTTTTCTAGAGAAATGAAATTTGTACTGTACATTATACGTGCCGGGGGACACTTTCTACCAAAATTGCATTTTGAAAATTTAAATTTTAACCGCTAGGTGCTATAATAAAATTGTCATTTAGGAGAAATTGTAGAGCGTCACCGAAAACGTACAAGTAGCGTTGGCGGGGAAAAATTGACGTATTTTTCACTGACAAAATACTACTTGAAAAAGTGACAAGTTGGGCAAGCTAAAATACCTTTTTTGAATTCCATTGGGAGAGTAGTATAACTTTATGGAAGTCAGAAATTTGTTAATGCATTAAACACCGCTGAAAAATCGAGGAGACAATGGCGAAGAAATTAAATTATTAATGGCGATTTATATTACGTAAGATCTGGTGACCTTGCTGGCCAATGTGCCGAACCGATTCACCCTATTCATCGTTTTGAAATTAAGTATTTCACATTTCAAGGGTCATGAGGCGTGGCACTCTTTTTGAAACCACAATCTGGCTCATTTAGCTATTGACTTTTCCTATTAGTTTCTAAATCTAATTGGACTGTGTTTGCATCTAGTCTTATTCGAAACCTATTTTAACCCTGATAGGCGAGAAGATAAATAGACCTCAGGTTTAAGGTCAGTAAAAACCTTAAATTTATTTAATATTTAAATAACTGTAATACAAACTGTGTAACATTATTGTCGTAATCAATCTTAACAATAATGCCTCTATATTCCAGAGCTGATCGTACAGAACTAGTGGCAATTTACTACGCGGAAGGTGGAAGAAATTTACACGAGTGAGTGAGATCTTTGAGCAACGACCTCCAGATAGAAGACCATCCATTACTACTGTAAGGCGAGCCGTATATAACTTTCACCAGTATGGTAACGTAGAACCTCGATTTCGTAAGCCTGGTGAGCGGGATTTGGACTTTGAAAACACCGTTTTAGCCTATTTTGCCGCATACCCACGTAGTAGTTGGGCTGCGGCGAGTAAGGATTTGGCTTGCAGTAAAACTCGCATTTGGGAAAATGTTACATAGGCATAAGTACCATCCTTACAGAGCAACGCTTCAACACGATTTACGAGAGGGAGACGCTCAACAACGGCTGGATTTTTACAACTGGCTGCTAAATTCCGTGCACGACGACCCACAATTATTAAGCAACATGCTATTCTCGGATGAATCCTCGTTTGCAAGAGACGGCCCTTACAATCACCAAAATTATCATGTTTGGGACGACACAAATCCACACTGGGGATATGAACACCGTCACTAATTTCAATTTGCGCACTTGAATGTTTGGATTGGTCTTGTTGGAAACTAGATAATTGGTCCAGTATTTTTACCGCAAAATTTAAATAACCAGAGTTATTTAGATTTCTTGAGAAATGAACTAGAACAACAACTTGACGAACTGCCGTTGGCGCAACGAGCAAGACTGTGGTTTCAGTCAGACGGTGCGCCGCCTCATTACCACAGAGCCATGTGAGATTACCTAAACAATGAATTTCCACAAAGATGGATAGGGAGAAACGGTCCCGTACAATGGCCAGCAAGGTAGCCTGATCTGACTCCGTTGGATTTCTTTCTTTGGGGCTTCGTCAAGGACAACGTGGGCGCCACTCCGGTTGAGACCCTCGAAGACCTGCGTCAACGTATTGTATGCGCTTGCTGGGAAGTAGCCCCGGAAATGATTCAAGCCGCCTTCGACAATATGATTGTTCGTTCCCAAGCCTGCATCGCAGCCGAAGGTGGTGTTTTCGAAACGTACTTATAAATTTTGTTTGTAAGCAGAAATATAAAATGTCTCTCTGTTTTTTCAAAAATTCTTTTTTTTCATCCTATGAAATTAAATCGTGTAATACCTTCTTCGAAATTGTGTTTATTGCATTAAACACCAGATTTACAAATTTCTAACTTTCATAAAGCTACACTACTCTCCCAATGGAATTCAAAAAAAGGTATTTTAGCTTGCCCAACTTGTCACTTTATCAAGTCATACTTTTTCAGTGAAAAATTTGTCTATTTTTTCGCGCCAACGCTATTTGTACGTTTTCGGTGACGGTCTACAATTTTCTGATTAACAATTTTCTTATTGCACCTAGCGGTTAAAATTTAAAGTTTCAAAATAATGTTAAAATATTTATCGATTTAGCTGAAATTTTGGTAGAAAGTGTCCCCCGGCACGTTTAATGTACAGTATAAATTTCAACCTTATAGAAAACATAGTTTTTGAAAAAAATCATATTTTAGAGCAAATAAAAACACCCTGTATAGCAAAGTTTTTTCGTGAACTTTTTTATTGTATTAGACAGTGTATGAACTTCAAGACATATTATACTAAGCGTGCTAAATGTAGGCCTACCTGGTAGGAAGCAGAATTGGGGTAAAAAAATGAATTTTAGTATTTTGTTTTTAGGCAAAAAAATTAAAATAATTATCATATAGAAGAAGTGAGTAAGATAAACCAGGCATAGCGGATTGCACATTAGGTAAAATTAGACCTAGTGCGAAACATACGAGAAAAATGAATAAATAAACTACAATAATTAATGCAGACCACTACCATATATTAGTTTAGTAACATTAGTTAGTCTTAGGCTTACTGTATTGAGATTGCTTGGTTTTCTAGAGAAATGACGCCAAACAATGGTTTTTACATTTTAGATATTCAAGTGGGTTAATTATATGACGTTAAACAATCGGTTTTTCACTATTCGACTTGTAGTCGCTAACCAATGGGAAACAACCTTTACTTGCAGTTTTGATCACGAGACGGTTTAATGTTAAGTGCACAGAACTGTTATTTCAGAGAGACAGCCAATAGAATTTGAGGGTTAGTTGTTCGTTTTGATCACGTGATAATTATAAATAGTGTCAATTTTTTTTAAACTTGTGAAATAACCTTCAGTTGCTGTTTCAGACTAGTTAAATATATTCGACACATGATATTTATTAGGTCAGAAAATATCGTTAGGGCGACTATGATATAGCTCAATGGTTTTTTACACAATATTATTAGTTCGGAAAAATTACGTTAGGGGTCATCCTGATAATGCGTCAATGGGTTTTTTCCACACGGTACTAAAGAAATGACGTAAATGTAGTTATCAACCAATGGGAAGCGATCTACATTTACAGATACGATTTTAATTTCGCTTTAACAATCTCATTACGTCAGCATAGACGTCAATCAATAAGAAGCAAGTTTTAGTTATTGTTTCGTTATCTCAAGAGCCTTATCTACACATCATAAAGCGTTCTTTCAGTCCAAGGGAATTGTCGTGAAAGGTCACGCAGCTTTTTGGTCCGCTTTTAGCCTTTTGTCGACTATATTTTACACCATAGGCTTAAAGATTTCTGACCGTAGAAGAGAAAAAGTAAGTTTTTATTTTCATACATTATTTTACTATATTTAAAATGAAATTTTAAGGCGTTCTTTTATATATTGGAAATGTATTTTAACGTATTAAATTTAGAAAATTAGGCCTAAATTAGGGCTAAGGTTAGCGTAGAAAGTAATATACTATCTTTTTGTACTAGACTATATATTTAAACATTTTTTAAACAATTTGCATATTGAAAAAGCGTTTATATTGATAAATTTTAGCGTAAAAATTTAGATTTAACCCCTTTAAAACCATATTGAGAAAATAAGGCTTAGCATGTTGGGGTATAGAATGTATCATTTGAAACAATAGAAACTATTTTTGGCTACAGCAGCTATAGATATCGAAGCGTATTGACTTGAAACGTTTCGTCACTGGAAAAACCCAGATGACACCAAAGTAAAACTATCTGCTGCCGGTTTCGACTACATTCAACGTGGAGATGATGTACGACGTAACAATTGCCATGGAATCTTAGAACACTGTGAATCAGGAGACGTACCAGAAATTGAACACGCCAGATGCTTTCCAAACTGTCCGCCGAGTGGAAATTCACACTCAGAAAAATACCTGTCAGAAGAATGGGACATTCCACCAACGCCATGGGAAACTACTGTCACAACAAATGCATCTCACATGTACCTAAAGATGACGTTTGTGACTGTCCCTCATCTGAACGATGGAACTGCTGTTGGACGCAACCGCTGTTGGACGCAACCAATACGCAAGGTAAAACTTTTTTTTGAATTATTAATACAAGTCGCGCTTGTACAAGGTAGTTTCGTCCTTTTAAATTAAATTGTTTATATCCCGAACGAAGATCGAATAAATTACTTTTATATTGATAAATTACGATTTAAACGGGTTAAATGTTGGACTAGTCGAAGAACCAATTTTACGTAATAATGTAAACAAAGTTGTAAAATAAAATACAAATTTAAGTAATTTTTCCTTATTAATCATATTATAAAGATAAAATTTTGGGTAACGAGGGGGAGAGGGGCGTGCAGAGAGATAATCTAATGATGACGATCTGGGGATTGAGAGATAACAATTTAGGAGTTTAGGGAGGGGGAAATTCTAGAGAATGAAAATTATGATTCTGTTATTGGGGTGGGGGCTAAAAGAGGGAAACAGAGAGATAAACTTGTGATTTACATCTGGGGATTGAGGAAGGAGGAAGTCTGGGGAGTGAAGGGAGAGCAGAGAGAAAATCTTGCGATTGTGATCAGGGGATTGAGATTAGATATCAGACAGATTATTTCAATCCCCCGATCAAAATCCCTTTATCTGAAATATCATTTTTCTTGCCCAGCTGCCATTGTTGAGTTTGAAGAAGAAGATAGGTTCAATGTGAAATAACTTTATTAAACGGTTGACGTCGCAAACCAAACAAAGTATATTAGTTTTTGGATTAAGATTTCCAGTGTGATCTTTTTCTAACATAAAAAATAACCGAAACAAATGTCCAACAAGGCTATAAAGACTGAGAGAGCAATTCCACATAACCAGATTTTGAAAACGGGGAGAAGAAACCAGAAATCCATCGGAGAAAAATCGCTGATTTCTTCTTTGGACGAAAACACTAAGTTCCGCGCTCTCCAATTATTGAGAATTCTTTTGGGTTGATAGTAAGCTTTTTCAAAGAGACGAGAGGTTCTGCAAAAAGATTTGAAACATAAAGTTATATTCTTTTATAAAAGGAAAAGCTAGTTAAAACATAAATTCATCAATAAAATAGTGCTCAAATGCATTTTTAATCATGCATATTTCCTTTGTCATTATACAGGGTGTCTTAATTTGATCGGCCCAGGCGTTTTTCTCAAAAACTATAGTTGCTAGAAAAATGAAATTATCAGGATATACCCTACCGGGAGGAACCTTTTCTTTTGGAATTTTCAGAAAAATCGTGAAATCTTTCTCCGGTTGGAATTTTTTTTAACAAAAGGTGGTATATGACAATTTTCAATCAACAAGTTGTAGAGCGTACTCGAAAAGCTTAAATGAAATTGGTTTGGAAAAAACGGACAATTTTTCATTGAAATAATACGTCGTGAAAAAAACCAATTGGTACTACCCAAAATGGCTTACGTCTCATGAAAAAGAAAGTTTGAGAAACCTATCTAATTTGAAATGATCGTATGTTTGTAAAACAAATGACTGATTTTTTAAACTTAATCATTTTAAATAATTTATTAGAGGAAATACAATTTACATAGTAGAATTCCAGAATTCATGCGTCTTATTTTAAATGACGTTCAATAATTCCACCGTCTGCTGCAATGCAAATCCGTGCGCGATGAAGCATATTTTGAAACGAAGCACGGACCATCTCGGGTGTTACGAGTTGGAACGCTGCGATGATTCTCTGCCGTAGATCTTCTTCGTTAGTGACAGGCGTTTTATACACTTCCTCCTTAACGAATCCCCACAGGAAAAAGTCCGACGATGCGAAATCTGGGGACCTCGGAGGCCATCGTTCTTGCCTATCCATTAACTCGTTGTTAAGGTTCTGCACTACGTGTCTTTCTTGGTGGGCAGGTGCACCGTCAAGCTGGAACCTAAGGCGTGGGACGTTTATAATGGCACATCTTCCAACTCGTCTGCGACTTCATTTTGTATAAAGGCCAGGTAGTTCTGCCCATTGAATCGACGCGGGTAAAAAAATGGCCCAAAAACACGATCTCCCAGAAGACCAGCCCAGACGTTTAAACGTACTTGTACCTGATAGTGATGTTGAAATCCCCAGTGCGAATTTTCATCACTTCATATGTAGTTATTTTGGCTGATAAACGGGCCGTCTCTCCCAAAGAAGCAGTCGTCGGACACAAGAATCAAACGGAGGAATTCTTCGTTTCCATTGGCCATAGTACAAAACCAGTTACAGAAATCCAGCCGAAGTCGCTGATCACCATCGTAAAGTGTTTGGTGCAGTCTGGCACATAATGGGTGATAGATATGACGGTCAAAGACACTCCCAACGTAGTACTCTGACAAGACCAAATTAGAGCAGACCATTCTTATGCTTGCTCAAGGGTAGGCGACAAAAAAGGCGATGAGTCTGTCTTCCATGTTGATGTTGTAATGGCGAGGTCCGCGGAATCTGTGATTCACGTTGCCTTCGTTTTTAAAGTCACGGACAGCACGGAGAACAGTGTGGGGATATGGACCACTGTCAGGATACAACGGCCCTCAAGGGGTCGGAGTGTGCAATAACTGGTGGCTTTACCGGGGAGTCGGGGTCTGGCTCTTGTAACCCGTAAGGGCGGTGGCGCGCTGGGAGATGTTAGCTCCGTCCAAAGGGTCCTATGTCCAACCTCCGACTTCGGTCAGGTGTGGGCTGGATACTGGGCTTCGGCCCAGGCTAATGGAGAGGGGCCGGGCAAACTGGCCGCCTCGGCGGATTGGGTTGCCTGCTGTGGGGCTGCGGGCCTCCGTATGAGGGCGCGGCGGACCCATCTCCCGGCCTTTTGGATCACACCGGGATCTCCGGTGCCAGCTGTGCCGGGTTATGCGGGCTGCTGCGTGCCTGCCGTTCCCCTTTAGGCGCTCTCTCCAAAGGGCTTGGCTCCCTGCCTTTGTAGGTGGGGTGTCGGCCGGAGTTGCTAGAGCATCCGTTCTCTATTCCACTGCTGTGTGCGAAGTGGCGGGCTGGTCGTCCCATTGTTGCACCTTCTGCTGGGTTGAGCGGCTTGCGTCGAGGGTGCGACCATCAGTGGTGGGGTTCTGCTACCCATGCTGGTTTTGTCACCTGTCCGGGCTTGTGGACGCTGGCGTAGGGCATTCTGATGATAGGCCTCCGCTGGTGTGGTTTCTTGATTTTACCGGTACAGCGGGCTATAAATTCTGACAACATGTCAGGATACAACATGTGAAATAATCGATTCACTGCACGTACATTTCGTAGACCATCTCCGTAGTATAATTCGACCATCCTGGACCGCTGTTCACAGGTATAACGAGGAATCTTTTATTTTACGTACAGAGAATGACTTTAAAACGAATCTGTGTCTCTTTAAATACTAAAATAGAGCCACACTTTAAGCGACAGACTAGTGCAAAATTAAAAACACGTGGGAAATTCAGTTGGCATAAATTAGTGGTTTCGTGGACTTCTGGCAACATTCTTGCCCCAAATAAGAAGCGTGAATTCTGGAATTCTACTATGTAAATTGTATTTTCTCTTAAAAATTATTTCAAAGGATTTGGCTTTAAAAACAGTTCCTTTTTTTGTCTTTACAAACATACGATCATTTCAGATTAGATAGGTTCCTCTTACTTTCTTTTTCAGAGACGTAACCTTTTTTGGGTAGTACCAACTTGTTTTTTGTTTCATGATGTATTATTTAAATGAAAAATTGTCCGTTTTTTACCAAACCAATTTCATTTAAGGTTTTCGAGTACGCTTTACAAATTGTCGGTTGAAAATTTTCGTCTACCAGCTATCGTTCAAACAATAAAAATTTCAAAGCTGTGAAACATTTCAAGATTTTTCTGAAAATCCCAAAAGAAAGGGGTCCTCCCCGAAAGAGTATATCCTGATAATTTCACATTTCTAGCAACAATAGTTTTTGAGAAAAACGCCTGGGCCGATCAAATTAAGACAACCTGTATATGAAACGAGTCCCGTTAAAGGGAATATAACCTCAGGTTTGAGGTGTGGAACACCAAACTTCGACCATTTCCCGCTCCCTCCAATGACAAGGTATTTTTGGCGCTGTTTAGTGACTTCGCGCCAAAATTGCTTACATTATAAAGGATAAAAAACAAAAAAAACGACTTGAGGTTATATTCCAATTTCGAAATTTCACAGAAAAATATTTAAAATAATCAAATCAATGGGATTCATATTCTCTTAACATTTAAACAGTGATATTTAGTTTGTGTCCACGCTTGATTCTGAGATATTGAGTGTTATCAACGGACATTGTGAAGAAAGAAAATAAAACCTTTAAAACCATAAGCTTGTTGAGAGGTTGATAAAAATTATTTGAAATTTGACCATTATTTTTAATTTCAAATATTTTATTTACTTAATATATTTAATAATTTTACAGAAACCAGATCAACAGAAGATAATCAAAATAATTTTCTTTACAAGGTCTTATATTGATTTTAACGTAAGTTACGTAATAATATAAATTAAATTCGTTGAATTCTGATAAAAATAATCAGCTAGGCTAATCAGCCAAGGCACAACCACAGGCCTTAGTCTTCAAGCGAATTACAATGCGTAGGAGGGTGGTGGCAAGCCCTTCATGTCACGTGAGCCAACAGCTACCAACACTTATTTAAACCGTTAACCTCAACAAGTTTTTATGGAAGAGAAAACCAGAGAGCTCGGGAGAAAACTCATTATCCAGCCGGGAGAGAACGTGCAAACTCAACGCAGAAGGAGTTGTTCCGAGTTTTCACCCAGTGTTACAAACCCGGCTCCTCTTCCTGCGAGGCGAAAGTGCTAAGAACTTTAAGATAGGGGTCTTATTAAGTTAAATAAACTTAAAATTGGTCACAGCGTTCGCAGTATTGTTAGTCTGTCAGTCCCAATTTACTCAAAGAACTCTAAAAACCAATCAGACACACACACGTATATTTAAAAAATTTCGCTAATCCGTTTTTGAAGTTAATTTTTAAATTAAAAGTGTTTTTCGATTAACTAAGCTACATGGACTTAGGAAAAAATAATCATTGTATTCTTAATTTAATAAATTTAAATAAATAAAAACATTAATTCAGGTGGCCGTGTAAAAAAAATCTGTAAAAAAAGGTTACTTACAAGTAATTAACTCGTTCCAAGAGTGTTTCTCCTATTCGTTTGTTGAAGAACAAAAAACTGTAATCCGACGCATACTCCGTGTTTCCAATGAAGAGCAAAGTGCCGTGATGTTTCAAATACTTTTTAAGAGTTAAGGCAAATCTATTCTTGTACGGTTCATACAAAAAGGTGGCTCCTTTACCACTCGTGATGGAGTTATACATTGCTTCTTCACGTTCATGAAAGTGACTGACCATTCTATTTTTACCAATACTCCTAACAACTCGATATGAATATCCTTCGCTAGTCTAAATTAATAAAAACATGAATGAATTAAAGATATTAATAGAACATCAGAAATCAAAACCAAACAAATGAAACATGTTCTTTCGTAAGCAAGAGGATGTTTTCAATAAAATGAATCGTTTCACAGTTAAAATTTATATTAATGATTAATTTGCTTAAGCTTACTATGTAGAGTTAGATGAAATACTGCTTGAATTTTTAAAGCAGTGAAATAATTTCAGTGATAACCTATTTAACTTACTTTAATTGCCGAGAGTGTGGGTGAATATATCCTTAAGGTTCACTATTGGCAATATTATGAATTCAGCAAATTTTAATTATTTAAAAGGCAGTAACCCCGTAAAGTCACAAATTGACAACTCTGCTTAACGTCACTGGCTCAAAATGTAAGCCCGAACTTCATTTGAGACTGAGCCATAATGAGCTTTATCGAAAAACATAACTTAACCCTGGTTTTTAGCAGACGAGTTTGAAACCAAACTAAAAAAGGTCTAAATCAACTAGCGACTTGTGAGGTCAATTAATAATGGCCTGGTTTAAATGAGTTTTGTGGCGTATCCTTCATTGTTTATTTTCCCTGAATAATTGACTTGTACTTGTGTCTCCCAATATTTTTTTTCTAGAGTTGTCTAATACTTGTCGAGTAGACAAAATTGAAATAACAGCGACATTGACCAAATCTTATTTTCCCCAAATTAGTGGCACTTCGTTAGGCCACAGTATATGGGTTCGATTTAATCTTTGCAAGTGGAATTTGAATTATGTTTTAAGTCTATTGTTTAATTAAATTTCACACTGTTTGGCTTAAGTAATAGAAAATAATTAATTTTATCTGATACTAATTATCCGAGGAAAGTAACGTTCCTGTGTTGCTTAATATTACCATTAAAAAGGAATAAATGTTTTTATAACAATGTTCAAAATGACACAAGTGTTGTTTGTACCTTGTTTCAATACAAAACTACATTTTATTAAGAACCATAATGTGTTAACCGTCCCACTTATCAGACACAAAGTTGCATGTGCTTTAACTTAATGTAAGCTCAAACCAACAAATTCTATAACCTTAACTTTTACAACCGAAAAAAATTGTTGTAAAAACGCCTTGAAAATAATAAAATAAAAGCATTTTGTATTAAACGACCATAATACTCACCATTTTGCAATAAATGCGAAATATAAAACCAGAGGTATTTTAAAGAATTGAGCGCATATTTCCTCAAAGGACCCTTTAACCGTTTACATGAAAAAGGCAACATTGATAAGATTATTACGATCAAAGAAGTCGCCATCCACACTTCCCAGGACAGTCCTTGGATCGAGTACTGACTCTGGCCTCGAGCATTTGCGGCTTTAACCGCGGTAACGAGAACGTAGCTTCCGCCTTGACATGGCGTACTTCGGTGCACACAATGATGAGTAGAGGTCCTACCACATAAGTACATTCCGGTATCAACCAACTACAAAATTTAAGAAATAAATAAGTTCTTCTAGAAGGTGATATAAGGTTAAGACTCTAGGAGGTCTGTAAGTTTTAATCATTTTAGGGTGAAAAGAAAAACGTCTTAACAATATTATGGCAACCTAATGAGATATATCTATTATTATTAAGCACTGCTGGTCCCATTTTTTCCATCGGCATTAAGATGATTGAGAAAAAGCCCTACTTTATTTTTAAATTTTTCTTTAAAAAACGCAATTAAGCTACATCGTGCATTCACAAGACATATTACACCCTCAATAAAAAACGAGTTTGTCTGTTCACAATATTACTTATGTTTGATTTTGATGAACGAAGAACTTGAAATATTAACAGGTATGAGTATTGCTTAAATAAAAACCTTTTAAGGCAAGTCATTATTTCTTTACTCTAAAGATTTAAACTTGTGTTTGAAAGAAGTTTACATGGAAGCCGTCTGAAGTTAAGAACTTTCTGTCTGTTGTGTGATATTGGTTTACTAAGCCAAGCTGTTCAATCATCAAACAAAATAATTGAAACGTTTATTCATAAATTTGTAACGTCTGTTCTTAATAAGTCTACGGTTTTGAAATCAAACACGTTCTCACTTTGTTTTCTATCGAGGACTGAAAAACTTTTATTAGGTGAAATTTTAGAAGTCTACAAATTATCTTAAATTTAATTTTATGAATTGTTCCAAAATGCTATAATTTTTTCTATACTTTAGCTTTGCCCTCAAATATTTCTCGCTGATATACTGAAGTCTAAAAAATAGAAAAACATATTATATCTAGTAGCATAAGTAACATAAGAACTTAATTTTTTACATTTCTTATTTTCTTAATAGTCATATTTTAAGGACAGTCGGCTTGACCAACGACCATATCAATGATTACGCTGATGAGTTACCACTCTCAGAGAGTTAAAAGGAAACATTTGAACTGTCATGTAAAAATGCCGGATACATTTCAGACGTCAGCCTTGTCATTGTAACAACCTAGGCATATTGATTGGCTGACGAAATAATTAGAACAGCTTACTTTGTTACATTAATGATCAAACTTTGAATCGGAACTTTAAAGCTACTATTACAAAAACTACTTTCCTATCAAACGTTAGTTTTTTCTAATTTAAGGTCAAAATCTGGTTATTGCTAGTATTTATACCCACCAAATTAGCCTGGTAGTATGTTTTCCAACAATGGAAGACTATCATTATCGAAAATCGTTGTGTCATAGTTAGGTATATTTTGTTTATTTGGCTATTATATAGAAATCCTAACAAAAACAACACAATTAAGGGTTTTTAAACATGGATATATACTTCATTGATGATTACTCCGCTTACACATATGTTAATTTATTAATTTATGAAATAGCGCTACCGGTTGGTGCCTTTTTTAATAACGGGGATCACAACGTTATTTTCAATGGTTATTTTAAAATAGGGACAAGGAAAATCTTGTTCAATTAATGAGCCTCAACAGTAAATCTTTCACTTTAAGAGCCCAGAATTTGACATTTTTGACTACAAATTTATCTGTTACATTGGAGTAAGGCGTACATACACCCTTTTCCTAGTTGTAGCTCTCATTTTCTTTGAGACACAGAAAGAAGCAAAACACGTTGAAGCCATTCAACGGAGCGCTTTCCTGAAGATAAAGAACAATTTATGTTTTCAGAGTTTGCTTTTGGAAGTAGATCTTTCTTTTACAAAAAATCACGTAAAAATAAAAGTTATGGTTGAGAACCCGGTTGAGTTGAGTCTTCTAGTAGCAGCTTCGGAAGGCATCGAGAGAAAAGATCTAAGCGCTGAATTTTACTACTTATAGCGTAACTTCTGTATCACAGAAATAAAACCAATAAGTTTTAGTTGACGCAATAGGCAGCAAAAAAACTAAACCCTTTAGATGCTTTCCAGCATTGCTTCAAAACACCCCTTGCAGTATCGCCTCTATTAACCATCGAAAATCAATAAGATTCATGGCGTTGTGGTTCTCAAAAAGGGTTTGTAAGTGAAGTGCCCAAATATTTTCCACTAACCTGATGTTCGGCAAATTATATAAAATGAGCTGAAGCAGAAGGAACAAGGATTCGTAATATGGATAATTCCTTTTCATGTAGAATGCAAGTACATAGGATGCCCAAGACTTCAATAACAAATTTTGTTAATACATTTTGAGGCTTTTCTTCGACAGAGTTGTTAAAGTACAATATTTTAGAATATTCTCAAAATGTGAAAAGATTAGTCTTATTATATTTGTATACCAAAATGTTTTTTCCATTTACAGAAATGAAGATTTCTTAGCGAAAGATCAAGAAACATACCTTATAATACGATAATACTTATTTTTGAACACCTGAAAATTTCCTCCTGAATTCTTTTAAATTTAAAGTGTAATAACAAATCGAGGAAACGCATGTTTCCGATAGATAAAAAAAATGTTTCTCTATCATTGATCACAATAAAAGAATATCAATAAATTGATTAAAAAAATATAAAACTTCTTATTAAAGGTACACGAAAAACATGAACTTTTGCCCTGGGTCTAATGACTACATTGAAGCTTAGGAAACATTTATAGGCATTTAAGAAATGGGTCCGAGTGAATTTTTTTTTAAATAATAACTGGCTGATCGCTATTTATTCTATATTAACCCTTTTCGATCAGGTCTTTGAATCATTGACAAGCGCCTAAGATTTTGAAAAATAGAGCCAGATCGCGAACTGCAAGAAAAAAAAAGGATCGTGAATCTATTCGGTGGAACGCGTTTAGACAGATTATTTTGTCGAGTGAGAAAATGGATAGATCGACAATCAAACAGCCAAAGAAGAAAGCAGAAGATAAAACAAGCCTGACAACTTAGGACGCGCAAGGTCTTTCATTTATGATGACAAGTGATGTGGTATGATGTTTATGGGAATATACCTATAGAACTTGTCCGTTATTTGATTTCACGACGTTTATGGGCTGTAAAGACCTGGCCCATATTTTGATTGAACAAAGTTTATGGGCTAGAGTATTAAGAGCTGCAATAATAGGGCGTGTAAATTTTGTTTAAAGGACCTTGCTCTTTTTAACTGTGTGGTTTTTGGTTAGATTTCACCCCTTTTGTTGATACCAATATAAATGTATCTCTAATCTTGCCTTTCGCAGCTCTGGGGGTGAAATAAGTGAGAGCAAATCTGGAGGAGGTAGAAATGGGCCCAGATCATCGGGGGGGGGGGGGTGGAGTTCCGGGGACAGATGAAAGAGGCGCAGATCTAAAGGCGGAAGTAGTGGACGCAGAACTGGGGTTGGAAGAAATGGGCGCAAATCAGGGGGGGACGAAAGAATGGGTGGAGCTCTGGGAGCAGACGAAAGAGGCGCGGATCTGAGGGTGGAAGAAGTGGATGCAGATCTGGGGTAAAATAAATGGGCGCAAATCTGGAGGTAGAAGAAATGGGCACAGATCGCGGGGGTGGGCGAAAGAATGAACAAAGTTCTGGGGGCAGCCGAAAGAGGCGCATATCTGAGAGTGGAAGAAGTGGAATGCAGGTCTGCGGTGAAATAAATGGGCGCAGATCGGAGGGGGCGAAAGAATGGGTGGAGTTCTAGGGACTGAAGATAAAGGCGTAGATCTAAAGTAGGAAGAAATAGGTGCAAATCTAGAGGTAGGAGAAAAGGGTGCAGATCAGGAGGGGCGAAAGAATGGGCAGAGTTCTGGGGGCAGAAAACAGAGGCGCTGATCGGAGGGTGGAAGAAGTGGACGCATATCTAAAGGTGAAATAAATGGACGCAAAGCTGGAGGTAGAAGAAATGGGTGCAGATCCTAGGGTGCGAAATAATTGGCAGAGTTCAGGGGCAAACGAAGGAGGCGCAGATCTGACGGCGAAATAATGGGTGGTGTTCTTGTAACAAATGAAAGAGGTGCAGATCTGAGGGTGATAAAAGTGGACGCAGATCTGGAGTTGGAAGAAAGAGCTGCAAATCTAGAGGTAGAATAAATAAGTGAAAGAATGGGGGAGTTCTGGGGGCAGACGAAATGCCGCAGATCTGAGGGCGGAAGAAGTGGACGCAGATCGGTGGTAACGGAATATGCGGAATTCTGGGGGCTGAAGATATCGAGGTAGAAGTTATAGACGCAGATCGGGGGTGAAAGAAGTGGACGCTAATCTGGGAGCAGAATTAATTGTCCCAAATCTGGAGGTAGTAGAAATGGGTGCAGACTGGGGCGCTAATTTGGTGTGGAAGAAATGATCACAGCTCTAGGGGCGAGAGAAATAAGCATATATATGGGAATGGGGGAAATGGGCAGCGAACTCGAGGTGGAATTAATGGGTGAATCTTAAGGGATCGGAGAATTTGGTACCGATTTGGGTGGAAGAAATGGTGGCCAACCTTGGGGCCAAAGAAAGAAGCGCAGATCGTAGGGAAGTCTGAAATTGGTTCTGATATTGGGGGTAAAAATGCGTGTGATTCTGTTGCCGAAAGCAAAGTACATGAGTTATGTTTCTTAGTATTTAATTTTGTAACGATTATTGTTCATCGACTAGTTTCAATTTCAATATAGTTGTATATCTTATGCAGCATTTTGTTTCAGGGTAAACAACACAATTACAAAAATTAAAATTAAAACAAAATAAAACATGTTTTTGCTACTCCTAGGTGTACCTTTTTTCATATAACATATAGACCTCGGCGTAACAGATAAATTAGCCACCAAAATTTCTATGTATCGTAAATGTTTTGGTGAAATGTTTATTTATGGAAATTATCCATGGATAAACAACGATTTGATATGCAAATTAATTTATGTTTTAGGAAAATTGGAAGTTATGCCACGCGAGCCAACAGCTCCCTACACTCACTATAACCGTTAACGTCCACAAGTTTTTACGGAAGGGGAAACCGAAAAACACAAGGAAAAACCCCTTAAACCAGTGGGGAGAGAGCTAGCAAACTCAAAGCAGAAGGAAATGTTCCGAGTTTTCACCCAGTGCCACAAGGTGGGATCGAACCCGGCTCATCTTCCTGCAAGGCTAAAGTGCTAACCACTCCGCCACCCTACTCATACTCCGCCACCCCACTAATAATAGTAGTTCACATTTTAGCCATCGGAGGTTCCTACTCTTACCTAGGTTCAAACTTCAAAGGAGTTCCAAAATTATTCATAAGAGCATAGACGAAGAACGGGTAAACTTTTAGTTTTTAAAATATTAAATGACTAGATGGTTATTCTTTTAATAAATCCTAAACCAAACGAAATTTTTGAACATTAACTAAAATTTATCATAAACTTAAGACAATTAAAAATTAAAAACAACATTAAAATTTAACTACAATAACACAACCTAAATAAATTACAATTGACATTTATTGAAACAAATTTAGCCTAGAGTTTAATCTATAAAACCAATAATTACTATAATTTATTGTCATTTTAGAATTGACAACTAATTAAAGATGGATTTTAAACCCAACATTATCGTAAATTTAAAACATTAGTACCCAAATTAACCACAAATTCATGGCATTTAATACCCAATAACATAAATTTTCAACATATGCACCCCTTAAATTAATAAAGTTTAACAATGAAAAATTTACCGTTAATTGTTTGAGAATTACCTACACAAATTAATTTTACTTCATCCAGTTAACGAAAAAGTAAAAAGATCGTATCAAACCTTAATGTATAACGAAAGCGAATAAAACGGTACTTACAGTTATACTCTAGCACAGACGCACAACGCTGAGTATTTTCACTACATTTAATTCAAGTTAAATAAAAAAATTAGTCCACAAATCGCAGAAAATCGCCGTTATCACCAACAAACGTCACTTGACTCAAAACACTACGGAACTACCAGTTGATTTGAAAAATGGAGAATTTCGGCTTGCGTGGTGTACTAATGGGTTAATGTTGTTTGACAAGGATTCCTTATATGCTAGATATGCTGCATTAATTTTAAGACAATGTGATTAGTGGAAATCGCTTTATTTACTAAAATTATCTTGGGAGCACAATATTCTATTGTTGAACAATGGGGATAGATAGTTTTATTTGTAGCTATTATATAATTCACTATCGACTGCTTTAATCCATTATTCTCAGAGGTAAATAATTTTAGATAGAGAAATACAGTTCTAGCGAAATGTATCATCAAATAGGAAAATTAAGGGTGTATGATCTCTGCTAAAATACGTTCCGTCCGGTTTTTATCGTCAATCGCGGAAATCATTACTTGCTTACGTTAAACCTGTTGGCCACATATTTGTAACTTTCTACCCACATTTGTGATATTTGAAACCAATATTTTCATTTTATTCAAACGTTCCATTAATCAGCGATTTTTTCGATTACGGTATTAACAAAGGATTTTTGATTTCTGATTTTTATTATTTCCTTAAAATAAAAGATTAAAAAATTATTTTAGTATTAGAAATGTTTTTTTTTCATTAGCTCTAGTAATAATGGGTAATTATAGTGGCTCGCATTATTAACTGTTAATAAACTATTGGTTTATTTTCTTATAATCTAACTATATAAATATACCATAGCAGAAAAAAACAAGATGTTTTATGTAGGCATTTGATTATAAGCCGCAAATTAAAAGGGAAATTTGTTTAAAAGCAAATGAACAGTCTGTAGTAATGTGTAACAAAAAAATGGCCAGCATAAAATGAATCTAGCCATATATAATTTCCAAGAACGGATTGCGTCTTCGTGTATTTGTTTTCCTCAAGAACGTAAATATACAAGAATTCAAATGCTGAGCACTCTGCTGCAAGCAGAAAATTAGAAAAAGCAAAACATAAATTGTCATTCATACACTGCAAATTTCAATTCACTTCAAGAACGGCAAAATACACTTCGAGATCAGTTTATAGTCGTAAAACGATCTCAATTTGATCTTAATGTGCTCTTAATTTTTTTCGAGCTTTTTTAGGTGTTCTAAAACTTTTTGGTGATCTTAATGAAGTATTTTAGTCTGTTAAGAACACATGCCATTTTAAGATCAGTTCAAGGACATTTAAATATTTATAATCTTATTATTTTTATATTTTAACTTTAAATTAAAAATTAAAAATTTCAATTATTTCCTAAGAAAATTTGAAATGAGTTTTTAACATAATTTTTAAGTTTAAAATTCCCATAAAATAAGATTTGTTTTAAAAAAAACACTAAATTAAAAATAAACTTATAAATAAGCTCTGACAAAAAATTAGTGGTGAGCTTATATAAATAAAAATAATAAAGTTGCAAATGTGGATTTCATAATTTTATTCTTTATCTTCCCTAGTATGAATAAATGAGCTATTTGTGACTTGTTTTGGTGTCAAACAGTACCAAATGACTAAAAAATAAACCAAGTGCAACAGACATTTTAAATTAAAAGAAATAAATACTATTTAATATTGGTACCATAATTTCTATTGTTGTACTATAAAATTTTACCGTTTGTCAGGGCAGTAAATAAGAAATTAAAGTTACTGGACATTTGTCCAGTGACCCCCCTTCATTTAAAATTTTTTATCGGACATTGTCCAATAGGTTTACATTTTTTTTCAATTTGTAGAAAAAAACATTCCTAGTTTATTGAAAAAGTTATCGGACAAATGTCCAATGACCCCCTAAGATTTTGAAAAAGTTATCGGACATATGCAAAATTTATCGGACAATGTGCTTATTTCATGCCCTGCCGTTTGTACAATAATTCGGACAGAAAAATCTGGCAACGCTGTAAAGCAGTGGTTTAGCCATTCTTTTGCAACAGGTGTGGGGAATCCCGGCCTACATGAGTACTGTACTGATCAACGGGAAATGACCTTAGGAATTTATCGTCAATGGCTTAATGCTATGCTCGACCGCCAATTTGCGCCAAATATTTTACTCTCTCATAAATATTCCTCGTGTCGTGTGTTCATCTAGAGTTTCTGTTCATTTTATTATAAATTGTGTTCATGGAATTTAATTATTTGAAGTATTCGTATTCTTGGATTTAATCTAGAAGACAAAGTAAGTTTTTCTATTTGTATTATTCGTCAATTGAATAATTTTAGTAAAAAGCTTTCTTTTCTTAGGCCTTGGTGCTAACACCCCCACCTGCACTGTGCAAGCTGCACTATTCAAAAGTAGGAGATTTGTACAGACCTATTAGAAGAATAAAGATTAGGGCCTAGTATTTAATTAAATCAACTGATTATCATTGGTAGAAATCACCAGGTAAGATAAGTTTGAATATATTTTAAACAAACATCCATATGCATTTCTTGTAAAGATTGTGGGCGTGATGAATGTGAGAAGCACTGATGAAAGTGTTAATAATTGTGCCTATTGCTGTTGTCCAGTAACTAAGCATGAAAAATGTAATTATGAAAAGACTATTGAAATTCCTGAATTGACCAGAATTTAAATTAATTTTTTTTTGTAATATTTTTTAATAAAGCGCTAAATGCTGTTGAAACTGAACAACTAACACTACCTGTCACGAAATCAAGGCAATTTGGAATTGATAACATAGAACATTCTGTAATTTTGCAAGAAATGGGATCTTGTGCAGTTAGTGTATCAAAAACTGACAATATAGACATTGCAAAAACCCCAGATGATATATTGGGTAACTCTGAAAAAGGGGCCATGATGCCAGATGATGTGATTCCTAATATAGCCAATTCAGATTTGATTATAATAAAAAAAAATAAGTGCGATAAAGTTTTCGAGATGTCAAATGAAGATACGGACAAAATAATTAATGCTGAAAGCCAAAATGCCTCTACATGCGAGTCTAAAAAACAAAATGCCTCTGAAAATTTGGTCAGCCTATTTCCTTCTCAAAAGGTTGGTTGTTTTTAGAATTAAATTTTCTTCTGTTAATTTCTTCTTGTAATTTAATTTGTTTATTCCAATAACATTAGATTCAAGACTATGGAATTCCAACTTTTTCCAAATTTATACAAAAATCACTAGAAGATGGATCCATAGTCAATTCTCAAACCTGGAACATGTTCTTCTACTTAAAAAACCCAAATGTTCGCTCAAGCGGTGCATACAAAAGTATAGGATCCAGAATGTACGAATTATATCCAAGTATTAAGATGGCTGGCATTTATCCATATGTAAGGGGTTATATTCTCATTAGTCATTACACATTGCTGCTTACGTGAAAATAATTTAGCTGAGCGAGCGAAGCTCTCTTAGATGCATGCCAATGTCAGCTTTGTCATTGAATCACGTAAAAACCACTATAGACCGATAGATTTTAAATTTGGCACGGTTATCACTGTTATATAAAAATATTGAAATTGCTGCTATTTGAAAAAAAAAGTCCTCGCATTTATACTGAAATATAAGAGCACTAAATCATACCACGTGAACCGTAGCAATTTTAGAGCATGTGACTATATTACTGACAATATCAATAATATTACAATTTAAAATGCATTTTTAAAAAGCTATATGATTTAGATTTAAAATATAAGTGACTTTTAGACGTTCACTGAGCTTGCGCAGCTCAACTTGAATTCACCATTCTTAATTTCACCTAGTATATATACTGCATTTGATTTCATAGTCTCAATTCAAAGATGCGCTGAGCCAAAAACTTCGAAAGGGACGTGGAAAAGACAAGCAGCAAGAAGGTGAACGAAAAGGGTTTAAAAGGCTAGCATCGGCCACCATTAACACTGCTGGTCCATCAGCTTTAAAAGTATCTCGCAACTTGGAGAAACTTAAAATGTCTACTTGGTAAGTGTTTTGGACCTTTTATACAAACACATTTATGTCTATTAAATAACATCTTTAATGTAATTCTTTTCAGTGGGTTTTCAAGAAACCAATTTAAAGGAGATGAATTAAATGAGAAGGAGCTTAATGACTGCTGTAAAACAATTAAATTGGAATGTCAGAAACCTAAACCAGACAGTGGCATAATAAAAGCAGTTTTAAAGAAAACTTTTGTAAATAGAACCAGCTTACTCAGAAGCGCTGATGAAGACACTTCAATTATAGAAGAATATCCCTGCTTCGAAAAAGTAGAATTTGTGAGTATTTTTTGTCTAATTTATTAAAAGGGGTTGCAAACAAAATTGTTTTAATTAAATTTTCAATTACTATTTACATTTTTAGTTTTTGTTCGAGTTCCGCCTGATGTGTTCTAAAGAGGTTTTTGATAATGTTACCAAAAATGTAACCAAATTCTTAGAAGTCATTTTAGAACTATCAGAAATGAAAAAAATTGCAAAGGTAATTATTAATAATTGAAGTTGTTATTATTATGTCATATGACAAATACCATTTATTTTAATTATAGGAGAAAGATTGTAAAGAACTCTACCTACTAGCTTGGAACTGGTTTGTTAAGAAAACTGGAATATTCCAAACCAAAGGATGCAAACCACAAAACATTATCGAAGAGATCCAGGTTAGTATGAAAACAAAAATTAACTTTCTACATTAAATTAAAACGTTATTTATTTTCATTAAGGATTCAGAGTTTCTATCACAGTTTGAGAAAAGAGTTACTGGACCTCCACTGTGTTTAGTATCAATTGTTAATGGAAAAATCCAAAAAGCTGCTATTGTAGGAAATGGATTTAAAGTGATTTTTGAAAAAGGAATAGGCATGGCATATATTTTGTTGACATAACTTGCCATGTATTACACTTTGGAACTTGACTTTCCCACGTGCTTTCTACAGCCTATGGCCCTACTCGCTAAGTGGGTCATGGGCCATTCCTATTATAAGCTATCATGTAAAGCATCAAAATTTGATTGCCAACTGCAAAAATTGATGTAAACTCTTAAAACTGACGTTATGAACTTTTCATTAAATGTTTATAAAAAAAATGGTTTTTATACTTTAAGAACACATCCGCTAGATAGGATATAAGATCATTTTAGGATCATTAAAACCGATCTTATTTTGTGGAATTTAAGATCACTTTCCACTTGGGGTTCATTTTAAGAACTTATTAAGATCATGTAATATAGATCAGAAGACCATTTTAAGAACATTTTAGCAGACATTTTTAAGAACATAAGAACATCTTGAGATCATATTCCAAATGATCTGGAAGTGTACATGATCTTAAATCGTTACCGAAAAAGCAACCTCAATATGGATTTTTTCCGATCTTTAAGTGTGTCAGGAATTTGCAGTGTATAAACACTTTGCTCAAATCTAAGTCTTTGGTTTGCGCATGTGTCCTTTATTAAAGTCGTTTATCTAAATGTCAAGGGTGAAATTTCTGTAACTCAAGTAAAAATGTTTCTGGCACCTTCATTGCCTTATTTGGTCATGCTTATTCGACAAGCCTTATCTGAAATTGTCAACGGATCTGTTTCTTGATCTTAAAAATTAAATCATAATTGGAGCACCTTTTTGCTTCCGACTTCACATCAATATCATATTGATTTATTTGTAAGTATAAATTTTACTGTAGAAAGGCAAAGTAAACGAAAGTCTTGCTTTTAAAAATCCTTGTTTCCGGGATATAACGTCAACTCCAGCTTCGTGACGGAAATTGTTTCTCTATTTTATAGATAGGAAAACGACATTGTTGAAAAAGATATTTAAAACAAATATCATTTACTCGGGCTTTATAACTTTGATTATTCGATTGTTTTCATTGGTCAAACGATTTTATGCCATTTTAAAAAATATATCTTATATCCTTTCCGCAATGGCCATGACACCTGCCATAGACTGAAAAAATCTTCAGCGTTGAAATACTTGCGAAAATAACCCATAAAAGGATCAAAAGGAAATGATTTCTTAACGGTAGTGTCTCGGAGCATCAAGAGAAATAAGTATCTATATAATAAGGAAGAGCCGTTCACTTCTTTATTCGTCGTTGTCATTGGGCGATTTTTTTTCGTCATTTTGGGTTCGTCCGTAGGGCGTTTGGGACTCGCAAGAGTACTTTTTTTATCTAAAATGACAGTCTCAGATTTTAAATGACCATTTTAGTTATTATTTAAAAAAATCTTAAACGTGGCCGTTCAAATTCACTTTTGACGAGAAAATATCCTCCTTTCCAAAAACTAAAGGGGGGATCCTCCTTTCCGAAAAATAAGGGGGGGGGGTAACACTCCAAAGAAAAATATATAATCTATGTAATAACAAGTCGGCCCAGGCCGTAATATTAATTCCACATCGGTGTATTCGGGTGGGCAACCCATACACCCTTAGTAGTCACAGTTAGGCAAACAAATAGTTAAGCTGTTGAGGCTACGTGATTTCTTATCGTTTGATATATTAATTGCCATCCCAAGTTAAAGAGTGGATGCCGCCCACCACCAGGAGACCGGGGTGGGCCAAGCAATACAAAAGCAGTTGAGGCCATAAAATTTCCTTTCGTTCGATATATATTTTACCATCCTATGTAAAAGAGTGACCACCGCCCACACTCAGAATATCCGGGAGGGCAAAACAATACAAAAGCTGTTGAGGCCATGTTATTTCCTATCGTTTGATAGACTGAAAGTATTAAAAGTGAAATAGGTAAGCAAAACACGACGAACATAATTATTTTAAATTATTGAAATTATTGGAAATATGAATTAAAGAAATTCTTAAACTGGGATTCAAATGTGTTTATTTTAGGAAATTTATATCAAACATTTGGGTATTTAATGCACCAAAAGTCATGTAAATTCGCAAATTCAAAAACAAAATACCCATGAATGTAATTTGAACTCGGAAATCAGTTGAAGACGCGTCAGTGCAATGATTTCATCGCAACTTTTAAGCCGTATTACAATTTTCGTGGCATACGATATCGTTCCATTCGGTGACTCTTCCTTTAAGGGGGTTGGTCGGAGGGCGCGGAAATTAACGGCACTGCGTGCGCGACAAAGAGTTCTATCGAATGAGACCAACTTGATTTTTTCGATCACTCTCCCTTTAAGGGTGTGGTCGGAGGGGACGGAAATTAACGGCATTGCGTGCGCGTCAAAGAATGAGACCAACTTTTTTCGGTTACTCTCGCTTTAAGGTGGTCGGTAATATCCTACCGTTTCTATAAAAAGAGGATATAAAAGATGTTTGGTTAGAAATGAAATCGAAATCACCGTCTGAAGCTGAAGCTCCTGGTATTACAGCGTTTTTGGATTTTGCTGTGAAAACATGTTTGTTGGACCACGGAGTTGACGCAATAGTTATTTTCCGAAAATCAATTTGGAACCACCATGTAAACTTGGCCAGCGTACGAGATGGTACTATACATGTAGATTGGTTATTGTTATGGTTAGACACCGAAATTGATATCAGTTTATTTAAGCTTTTTGTGTTTGGATATTTCAAAGCAAACTTTATAATTTCAAAAATTATATAATATGTTTAATTTATATAATTCATCATATTATCTTAGAAGGAATATAAAAAATTCTACTACAATTTTTTGTAGAAAACGGAGAAGGTATTCAGGAAGACGGCAGTGTTCGCCCAACAAGTGCCCAATATCAGCGACTAAATTCGACCATCAGAAAGTACACAAAATTTTATTCTGGACCACCACCGTCTTTAACCCCAATGGAGTTTTTGAACAAGATGAAATGGGACCTAAACCTATCCAACCAATAACTTTACCCTTTTTAAAATAAGAATATAAGTCATGGATAAATAAATTTCAACTTTTAATTCGTATAAAATTGTCATTTGAAAATAAAATGGTTGTCGATCCGATGGACCTTTATTTCGGATGTAATTTTAAGTTCTCTTTCAGTTGGTCCTCTCATTCTTCCAGTTGGTCTTCGGTTCGATGGACCCTCATTCTGTTGGTTGGTCTTCTACCAGAAGGACACATCGAAGGACACTATGTCTCAAGCCTGTTAGGAAATAAAAAGCTATTTGTATTTTAAAAATTAAAGATAGCCTTAGAAATTATTTAAACGAGTTTAATAGGGCGATTGTAAAAACTTTCGAAACATGTAGGGCCACTGACCAATGACGCAACACGAGAAGGAGGGAACTGTAGAAGCCATTCACAAATGAAGTGCTTCTTACTTTTAGTTTTCGAGGGTAGTATGAGAAGTTTTACTTTGGTCTTGGAGAGTATTTGATACAGATAATATAAAATGATCCCTTTAAAACGTTTTAAGTTCAGAACACATTTTGGACGCGTACACCGGACCAGGATGCACCTGGGAATTACTCCTCGATATTGACATGCACTTATTTATTGAGCGCGGTATTCGAGGAGGGGTTTCCATGATTAGCCACGGGAAATTTTGAGCCGAAAGAGTAACGGATTTTTCGTTTAAAAAATAGGTGCACTTCGGGAAAGAGACTGTGTTAAAATAATTTGATGGGCGCCACATTATCAGCTGGTGTAGTTACCACTCCACCCACACCGATCACGGCGGCTTTGGGGAGAGATCCATTTTGTTTTTTTCTCTTCCACCTGAACGTGTAGGAGTGTCTGCAACAAATCTGCATAGGCTTCTGAATGGCCACTAATGCAAAACTTTAACGCTGAATTGTTGGTAATACTGGAAATGGGCTTGTATTCGACCAATTCGCCACCGATAATCCCCGTCTGCGATAACGGAACTGGAAAAACCATAACGCTTTATGAAAATATATCGGAGTAAGTAGGGCACGATGTTTTCCTCCTCTTATCTTTACTTCGAGTGATTTTGCACGGTCGGGAGCGTTTCTTTTTAAGTCCAGATCCCATCATTGGCTTTACCACTTCCGCGGCTGAAATTAAGGTGTTTTTGCCAGTGCTTTTGGATCTAGTTGAGAGAGCCTTTTTGATTGGAATACCGCTAGCAACGTCCGTGACGACTTTCGCTGCAGTATCGAGGAATTTTCTTTCTAAGAACTGGGCTCCCCGCTTGAAAGGGGCATGCCACTGCGAAAAGCTGAACCTATTATAATGCCTAATCCATGTCCTCTTTTAACACCCACACCTCGTTAAACAGGAATTGATCCATATCCATCCTCATTCAAATAGTAGTTCTTGTAATCGCTTACGACAGGGTTTTATCTTGGTTCTGAAAAAAATCTTTAACCTCATTCAATGATACGTTGAAGCCATTTTCTCGGGCTGAACGGTACAATCCTCGAAGGCCAACGTAACTGCTGGAGTCTGCTAAGTAAATTGAACGTTCCCACGTAGTACATTTATACAGCGTTCGACCATCGATTAAATAGCGTCTCGATTTGCTAGCTTGACGATAGCTTTTCTCTGTTTCACGTTACAAGTGCTCAAGTATTTCAAAAAGTTTAAGTTTTTACAAACTCGTTCAGAAGTTCGTAAGCTCATTTTGGAACCAAAATCGTGGCTTCTTTTCCCTTTCGCAGCTGATATTCATCTGGAGTGTTGGGTTTTAAATCGATGAATAAATAGCCGTACGGTTTCGTCACGGCTTGAAAATAAGCGCCCACGACGAATTTGGTATTTGATGGAGAAATTTATTTAGCGATATTTAGCACGCTGGAAACGTCTCTAGCGGAACGAAAGATGACGAGGTACTGCGAATTCAGATTGAGAGTTCTAACCTCTTTCCCGTTATAAAACAAATTTTGCATTAAAATCAGTACCGACGTGTTTCGATGATGCGAACCTCGGATGAATAAATTGGTCACGTCTTTGTTATTAGCTATTTCGCATAATATGTCATCGAGAATGACAAAATTTCTAATAAATTATTGTATCTACAAATAAAAAAAGATCTGCGACTTCAAGGTTTTTATTCTTTTAAATCTTGGGAGCTTTGGGACCGAGGCCCTTTTCCAGCCACGTTTTACAAATTCATTTCTCTAAGATCATGCAAAGATTTACAAGAGGAATCAAAGAACGCCAAACATTTGACATTGAAATGTGTTGTACCAATGCAATTTTGAATTTCCATACGCTCAATACGGATTCAATAGGACGAACATTCGAAAAATCTACAGTGTAACCTGTTAAGTTTCCGAAAGTTTTGAATTAATTTGCTTCAGAATTTTTGCGAAGAAACCGTCTATAATTATCCGGATAGATCAAACAGTTCCTAAATTTATTTTTGTGATTTTTAGTGACATTTTTAATAGATCTATTTTGTATTTAATAATACTTTTATGTTCGGACACATTTTAGCGTTGTTTCCAATCACCTTCGTGCTCGGAAAATGGGCTCTTTCCCTTCAAGAAACTCTTATCGACTCTTTAGTTTTGTCAAAATGACCTCTTGCGCTGAAATTAAAGCTAACGCCAGTGAGGTTTTTCATTCTCCTAGACCTAAAACACATTCTTAAAATTATATTTATGAATATCATTGAAATTTATATACTTTATAAAATTCTAAAAAAACTTCTTATGAAATTATAAACGGAAAATACAAGTATTCAGCTGTAATTTCTAAACTAATTATAATATTTGACGCGTGTAATATAAATAAAAGGGAACTCTCTTTAAAAGTCAAATTCCTTGATAAAAATAAGTAAAAGATTCCAAACCTAAAATCTAGGATGCTACATCTCGATCCTATTAGGAAAAATAAGCTATTTGTATTTATAAAAATTAAAATATGCCTTTTTAATTATTAAAGCATTTTTAATGGGCGATTGAAAAAACTGTCGAAACCTGTAGTGCCATTGACCAATTACGCAACACGAGAAAGATGGAACGTAAAAGCCGTTCACTAATGAAGTGGTTCTTACTTCAACTTTTCGGGGGTAGTCAGGGAAGTTTTAATTTTGTTTTTGAGAGAATTTGATACAGATAATATAATATGGTTCATTATCGTTTTAAGACGTTTTGTGGTCAGAACTTCTTTAAGAATCTAATTAATTCAACATAATATTTGTGATCATTGTTATTTTAGAAATGTGTATCTTTATAATACTTGTAAAATAATAGAAATTCACTGTCGTTTTAACAAATTTCTACTTAATGATAACATTAAAACCTTTTCAGTAACTTATAGTTTAAAAATTTATTTTTCAAACTAATCTCTACAAATATTTAACTATCATTTTAAAAACATTCGACTCTTTAATCTGCTCATTGAAACTTTAAATAATTTAAGTAATGATTGTTATCAGTACTTTAGAGTTTTCTTTAAGCTAAAAGATTCAGTTTTTCATATTATTTATAATAAGTTTATTTTTCCCATATTAAATTTTTAAAGGTTCACCTTAATTTTTTTAATTTGAACAATTTTAAAGCTTCTGGACCACAGAAACGAGTATAAATTAGTTTCATTGACAGCATTGACTAATGAAATGTATCGAAATTTGTTATATAATATGGTTTCAATCGATAGT
The DNA here is from genome assembly GCF_980474605.1 of Leiobunum rupestre. Taxonomy (NCBI): domain Eukaryota; kingdom Metazoa; phylum Arthropoda; class Arachnida; order Opiliones; family Sclerosomatidae; genus Leiobunum; species Leiobunum rupestre. The sequence continues at coordinate 56,545,909 of NC_143392.1, read as the reverse complement.
GTGACCAGCGTTTTTGTTAAAAAAAAATCCCTCGAAAAATAGCTTCGAATAAATACTAACTGCGGCACCGTAACGAAAACACACCGAAGCCTTGCTCGATGATATCGGGGAACTTCATGGCAAGTTTAGCCGGAGATTAGTTGCGAATAACGCCACTCCGCGCATTGTGGCGCTGTAGTCCAGGCGAGGTGTTCGCTTTTCCTCCGCGCGCTCTCGCTCTCTCTCTCTCTCTCTTCGAAGCGCCGTGCATAAACAGACGAAACATGTGTTTTGCCGTGCGTCACTCTTTGATAGATTCCACATAATAAAAGTTATTTACTTTTTAGAACAGTTTAAGGAAGTCTAATGTTTTTTTTAAATTGAACTTTCATATCCATTGACAAGTTGACAACACTACCAATAGAGCTTCACCAAACCAACAGTGACCAAAATATTGCAAACGATGTCATTTGAGCCCAGAATATATCTCTTTCTACGTTCAGACGTTTTAACGCGTTGCGCCTAGGCCCCTCTTATTCTCTAAAAGAACGCTATTATCAATTAACAAAATCAGTTCAGCCCGAAATCTTAATGGTTATCTAGGCCTATCGATGAGATTGAACACTTATAAGTTTTAAAAGTAAATTTCCCTGTAATTTGTTTGCACTTTTAATGAAAGTATTAAAATAAATATTTATGATTTTTAAATCCTTCAAAATTTTTAAACTTATCAAAACTAATAAATCCAGAACCTAAATGTCTCAACTCATCAGAATCGTGCTCGTCGAGAATCATTGATTTCTAAAGAGCCTTTTTCTCAAAAATGTCTCCACCAGGTTTGCTAGTAGAAGTTGTTGAAAATTGGTGCCATATTTATCATTAAGTTAAACTTAATTTGTAAACCATAATTTGTAACAATGACGTAGTAATTAATAAGTATTTGTTGGTATTAAATTCATTTATAATTTTCTTTATTTAGCTTAGAATGTATATATATGTAAAGTTACTATGTTTTGTACTATCTTTAAGAAAACGGGAAATGAGCGAGGGAACGGAGGGCTCTATGTAACAGGGATTTTACCAAGTGGTGCAATCTCATTCCAAACTAGTTGGCCCTTGGATTAGTAATAAAAGCTAACGCTTTCTGGATATTTCACTCTCGGTTTTCCGCGTCCACCAAACTTTGGGATTGCGTTCAGCGCCATCTGTCGATTTTTCGCATTTTGATGGGACATGTGGGAATTCACAATTTCTACAAATTTAAATAATGATTTCGTCAAAAGTGTTAGTATCCCTTTATATTTCATCATTTTACTATGATTAAGACGCACCCAAAATGGAAGTGACCTGCTACCCCTCGGAGATAAGAGATAAGTACATAATGTAATCTTGGCTTGTTTTTTCCTGGAACACTAATTTTTTGTACACTTAGATTTTCTGTTTACTCGGGGTAAAAACCCATTAACCAGTGGGGAGAGAACTTGCAAACATAACGCAGAAGGAGTGGTACCGAGTTCGTTCCATGCCTCTTTCAAATCCCCAAAAAGGAGTATTCAAGAATGAGACTTAAGTGAAGTATTTAATAACTCTTATTTAAATTTGGTATTGTTATCCACAATCAAATCTCATTTAAGCTTCTTTCAAGTCCCCAGAAATCGTTCCTTCCAAATGAGAATTAAAAAGTTTTATTTAAATATAAAATAATAAAACTCTTTACGTGAGTGATCGTGGGCATTCAAGTACTTAAAGGAACTGGACTAGTCCAAGAGCCCATGACAAAATAAGCGACCGATAAAGTACACGATGGGTCTATATATTTTTGAATTTCCATTACGTCATATCAGACTGCTGACGTCACCGTCTGACACGCCCATTGAGCAACGCATAAGGTACAAAGCTGGAAAAGGTCTTATTCGATAGATCTTGGCGTCTTCTGTCTGAAAAATATCATTAAGACTACCAAAATGGGGCCATAAAGTAAATCTGACTACTTTTATTATACCCAACCTTATCATTTTCTTTATCGAAATGATTTAGGAAATGGGGTTAAAAATTGGTTCAATTTATTCATAATTAAGTTTGGAACATGGATTTTGATCAATTGTAGAGAGCTGATTCTGAATATGGAGCTTTCCGGTTTGAAAATAACTTCATTATTTGAGAAAATCTTATGTTTAAAGGGTTAATTTTTCTTTAAATGAATTTTTATTGGGAATATGGTTATAACAAACCATAAATGATTAAAATTATATTTTTGAATCTTTTACCAGGACCTTTTTGTAAACCGACATATTAGGTGGCATATCGTTAATATTTAGTGGTTATTAAGCAAATCACAAATAAACCATTATGATTTTATAAAACAATTTTATAATCCTTAAAGAAACAAAAGGGTTTGAAAATAACAAATTTTAGTTTTCGGCTATTGTAACATGACACCAAATTAATTACAGCAAGAAACAAGAAATACATATCAATCAATAATAAAAATGATGCCGTTAATTATTATTCTTCTTCGTTTCTCTCGAAGTAACCATGTTCTCGAAGAAACTCATCAATTTCCAATTACGTTTCGTTTAAATCACTTGTTAAGTGATCTAGGGTTGTAGGAACTTGATCCCCGTCGAACCATTTGGTTTTAAATTGGCCATTCGCCAAGCACCATCTTTAAGGATCTTTGAGCAAACTATCTACTTCCGTATCTATATTCCACTGTCCACAAATGAAATTAGTGCGCGTCAGCTTATTCTTAAGAACTGCTTTGCAGGGTGGTAGAGTGCTAGCGTCCGTTCGTTTGATCTTTGAGAGGGGTGCACTAGATTTAAGTTTTAATAAACTTATTAATTTCTGAAATCGAACGTCATTTATTCTTTTTAATGATTCGGAAAACCTCAATGAAGAAAATGCGTGTTGATAATCTTCATTTCTTTCTTAAACCTTCAATGGCTGAATTTTTCCTTTTCGGGAAAACGACGCTGTTTAATCGCACCTAGTTAAGCTGCAAAATCCTGGAATTGAGTTCGACAGCGAACTCCCCAGTTTTTGATAAAGCTTACCGACGTCGATGTATCTTATGGTATTTTTTGATTGAAGACCCACTTCCAACCAAACATTCACGCCGTCTTTAAATTTGTTTTAGTTTCCTAAAAGGATAACTAAGAGGTCGGTATCGTTAGTTCGAACAACGACATTTCCAGGCATCCGGCAAGCTAACAATATGTGATAAACAATTCGGGTATCGGCTTCTTCTTGATCGTAAACCGAAAATAGATGGCAATAGCTCCGCAGGTTTGAGATAGACTTTTTACCGGACAGGTCAGCATTTCGACACATTTCGCAATAAGGGGCAATAAGCCCCCTAACGTTTTACCCTTCTCTTGTTCGAAAAGAGGGAAGACAGAGAGTTTTGTAACGCGTACGAGAGCGGCCACTTCCTCTCGCTTCGCATTGCTGTACGATGGACAACCATCCCCTTTTTTTATCTATATAGTAGTTATTCTCATTAAAGGTTCAATCAATAATTAAATCAGTGTATTTCTTTGATATCGCGCCATATACAAAAATTCAGTCTAAAACGCTCTCCCACAATTAACACGAGTTTTAACATTGGTGCCGAAACCCGGGTCAAGGACATTCCTAATCAGTCGCGGATATCATCGAGCTAAAAACAATGGCCGGTGGAAACGATCCAGCGGAGAAAGGTGAAAAGGAGGCACCGAAAAAGATTGCCACGAAATAAGACGCTTTAAAGCAAAGGCGAACCACGATGAGAAGATTAACAACGTCCTTAATGAACAAAATCGAGGACCATCTCAAGGAGAAGAATTTGGACAAACCCAAACTGGAGGACAACCTCAGCGAGCTTCAAAGTAAGGAAGAAAAATTAGAAAAAATTGATAGCGAATTTGAATTAGAAGTTACGGATTCAGACGTATTAGACGCTTGGATTATAAATTCAGACACCTATGCCAATAGCGTTAGAAGGGTTAAGGATAAAATATCAAAGGCTCTAAAGACTTTAGAAACAGTTCAAACCCAAATTGGCGGAAAGGGAGCCGTACCTCAAAATGGCGGCATTTTAGTGTCAGCCAATAGCCCTAGAGCGAGTGGGTATCTTACGACGAGCATCGTCACTACGGCGACAGCGACCAGCGCCATTTTTTCAACGGCTACTATCACCCCACCGTCCCCTTCTTTCTCGAGCGGGACAGTTTTTCAAGGAGCGCCTGTTCCTCTGTCATCGGGAGGGAACGCATCCCAACTTCATCAACTTCAAGCCTACTTCGCGCAAACTTCTCAACCACTCCCCCCCACGCCAAACGTGAACGGAGGAGGAGGATCTACGATGGTCAACGCGGGAAGCGTACTCTCTCTAGGAGCCATGGGACAAAATACCAGTTCTATGCCCTCTGATAGTGGAACTATTGCCTCTGGAAATAGCGCTGGAATATAGCCGTAGAAGAGATGAAGACGCCGAGTGGGACGTCAAGGAATTGTAAGTAGTATTCAGAAAATAAGGTAGAAACTAGGGAAAGAGCCAATTTATATATGAAAAATGCTCGTAGCGGATCAACCGCCATTAAACCAATGGTTCACTCAGAAAGGGGATCGTTTAATAACAGGAGCGCAAATACCTGGAAGAGTAGACAACCGCATTCGTCGGTTACTAATTTGACGTCTTCGAGTCAGCCAAGCGTGCGCTGTATTTTCTGTCGTAGATTTAATCACACCTTCGACAATTGTAAATCGTACGACGTGAAAAAGAAAAGGGAAATTCTGCGAAAACAACGTCGCTGCTTCATCTGTACCTCCGCCAACCACCAAGCGAGAGATTGCAAGGCGAGGATAGTCTGCGAGACATGCGAAGGACGGCATTATACTGTCTTATGCGAAGACACGGAGCGCCAACAGGAAGACGAATCCAAAAAATTGGAAAGGAAGGTTATGGAAACTGAAAGAAAAGACGCCAAGGAGACGATATCGGCAACGGTCACCTGTTCTGAACTTTCATCCGATAATATACTCCTTCAAACGGCAAACGTCAAGGCGGTAGGACCGTCGCGAACCAGAATGGTACGCTGTCTTTTCGACGGTGGCGCCCAGAGGACGTATATTCGTAAGAAACTCTCCGAAGAGCTCGGATTGGAATGTGAAGCCAAAGAGACTATGAACGTTCATGGATTTGGAGGGGGTCCTCCTACGCTTATGGAATGCCGTAGAGTCAGACTAACGCTCCGTAGTTTATTCGACGACCAATTCATGGAGATTAGTGCGCTGGAAATCCCGCAAATAACCCTGGCGAAACTACATGTTCCTGGAAAGGAAATTAGAAAACGCGTAGCCGATATGGGGATGAAATTAGCGGACCAACCGCGATCCGACGTCCAAGAAGGACAAGAAATAGAAATTCTTGTTGGCAGCGAATTTTATTGCAGAGCTTTTACCTTTCAGTCAAAACGACTAACCGATTCTTTAGTCATACTCGAGAGCAAGTTTGGCTGGATGCTACACGGCTTAGAGGGCACCTCAGTCATGAAAATGACTTCTCAGCTGACGTCTGTGGCCGTAAACAAGGTAATCACGGAAGATATAGAGATAGTTGGGACTGAAATAAGAAAATTTTGGGAGGTCGAATCCATGGGCATAAAGGAATCGGAAATGGAAAACCACGCCTCGAAAGAATTAGTAAAAAATTTCGAGAGTGGAACCGTAATGAAGAATGGTCGTTACGAAGTAAAATTCCCTTGGAAGGAAACCGCCATGGATCTCCCCAACAATTGGAATTTGGCGAAAGGGCGTTTGATAAGTCTTCTAAAACGACTGTCGGGTAATATTCATCTACTAGAAGAATACCAAAGGATTTTCTCGGACTACGCCAAAAATGGGATAATCGAAGAGGTATCCATCTCCGATTTAAAAAAGGTGAACAAGGTTTTCTACATGCCACACCACCCCGTTGTCAAGGAAGATCGTCTAACCTCCAAAGTGAGAATAGTCTTCAACGAATATCTAGAAGCGGGACCTAATCTTAACCCTGAGTTGTATGAGATCTTAATAAAATTCAGGACATACAAGGTAGCTATAACAGCGGATGTTCAACAAGCCTTTATTCAGATTGAGATAGCGCCGGAAGAAAGAGATTACGTTCGTTTCATCTGGATTGATGGAAACTATGACGAACGGCAATACCCAAAATAAAAGGTCTGGCGATTCAAAAGAGTTCCCTTTGGGGTATCTTGCAGCCCATTTCTGCTCGCCGCGACGATCCATCTTCACGCCAAACGGTATGAAAGCGAATATCCTGAATCGTGTCGTAATATTTCCAACGAAATGTACGTCGACGATCTTACCACGGGAGCGGAAGATGACGAAAGGGCTAGAAAAACTATGGTAGAAACTAAAGAAATCCTAAGGAACGCTGGAATGCACTTGAGAAAATTCCAAACTATTAGAAACGAACTAAACTGCGATTCTTCTCACGACGAAAAAACCGTATTTAAGAACCACGACGGTAATAAGGTGCTGGGTTTATCTTGGTCCCCAAAAACTGACAATTTCTCATTCGAAGTCGATGGTCTCCTTAAGTTCTTAGCGACATTTGACAACACTAAACGCAGTCTCCTGAGCGCGGCAGCTCGCATCTACGATCCAATCGGATTTATAACCCCGTATACCATAAGGGTAAAGGTCATTTTTCAAGAACTGTGGAGACAAGGAGTGGATTGGGACTCGGAGATTCCGGACGACTTGGCAATTTTGTGGCGAAATTGGAGTTCCCAGCTATCAAGGCTACCAGAAATTCAAATACCAAGACACTACTTTGACTCGGCTAGAGACGAAGAAATAAGAGAGAAACAACTCCACGTATTTTGCGACTCCAGCGAGAGTGCCTTTGGAAGCGTCGCGTACGCGAGATATATTCTAAATGATGGGACAATCAACACATCATTCGTGTCATTGAAATCGAGAGTTACTCCTGCGAAACCAATTGCTCTCCCTAGGCTAGAGCTCTAAGGGGATTTAACAGGAGCTAGATTGAGTGATAGACTAAGGCACCCATTGAAGATTGAAAAGGGAAAGGTATTTCTCTGGACAGATTCTACTATTACCTACTCCTGGATCAAAAAACACCCTCGTTAGCTAATTACCTTTGTAGGTAATCGAGTAGCCGAAACTCAACGGTTAACCGAGCCACAAGCGTGGAACCACTGCAGGGGATGCGAGAATCCCGCTGATTTTCTCACAAGAGGTCTAAGCGTCGCGCAATTAAAAGATAAACAAGAGTGGTGGGAAGGACCTCCTTGGTTGAGGCTACCTCAAGAAATTTGGCCGCGGACGAACACTAGGACAAAAAACAGTCAAGAAGCCATAGATACGGGAATAAAGACGAGGTCAAAAATAATCGCCGTAAACGCGTGTACCGTTGAGAAACCACCATCCGCTATCATTAAATTGGAAGAATACAGCGAACTAAAAAGGGTCCTTAGACTGACAGCTCTAGTGAAACGGTTTCTGCATAACTGTAAACACAAAGGGGGAAGGCTACTTGGAGCCCTATCCGCGGAAGAGTTGGATGCGGCGGAGGAATATTGGACTAAAACGGTTCAAGGAGAAGTGTTTCTTGAAGAACTGAAACAATTAAAAGTGGAAGAGTCTGTCAAAACAGCCTCAGTCGCTGAGTTAGACCCCTTCATAGACCCGAAAGGGATATTAAGAATTGGAGGACAACTTCAGAAGTCAAATTTTTCTAATGATCTCAAACATCCCATCGTCCTACCGTACCGACATAAATATTCGGAATTACAAGCCAAGGATTCGCATCAAAGGGTTCTGCACAACGGTGTGTCAGAAACATTAATCCAGATAAGGGAAAAGTACTGGCAAAAAATTGCGTTACCAGATGTTGGATTTGTAGGAGATGGAAGGTGAAGCATTGTATTCCGAAGTCCGCGCCACTACCCAGCGACAGAGTGACAGAAACTAAACCTATTGACTTCTGCGGACCTATATTGGTCAGAGAAGGTTCAGAAACAACGAAAACATACGTCTTGTTACTAACCTGCGCCACCACTCGCGCTATTCACCTTGAGCTAGTGACTAGTTTAGCTACGGAAAAGGTCCTCCTGGCATTTAGGAGGTTCATCTCATAGAGAGGAATTCCGAGCGTTATCTATTCGGATAACGCGAAAACGTTCAAAAGAGCGGAAAAGGAATTGGCAGCATTGTGGAGGTGCACAAAAAATGAAACAGTGAGGAATTTCTTCGCTAATTTACGTATTAAATGGAAATACATAGTAGAACGCGGGCCGTGGTGGGGCGGGTTTTACGAGAGACTCGTTCAATCGGTAAAGCTTCCCCTCAAGAAAGTCATCGGTCGCGCCCTTCTAAATTACGAGGAAATCGCGACAATTCTCGCCGAGATCGAGGCGGTTTTGAACTCACGACCCCTTACGTACACGCATTCCGAACCTGAAGGTCCGACGCCGCTGACCCCTGGTCACTTTTTGATTGGCGGACGAGTCACTAGCCTTCCTCCTGGTGTAGCAATTGACATAACGAATGTTCCTACACTCTTAAAACAGTTGGGTTAAATATTTTGGGTTGTTTTAGTTCTAACCCAAAAATGGCTAAAATTGACTAGTTTTGGGTTATGGTTTTTCTTACATTTTGTACTGGGTCAAAAAACTGGGTCGAAATGTCTAACCCAAAACTTTGGTTATTTTTTAAACCCATTCTGGGTTGTTATTAACCATTTTTGGGTCACATGTTCTTACAACCTAAAATTGAGTTACAAAATTCGCGGGAAAATTAATTATGACGTCACTATCGTAACGATGCGTCAGTAGTCGCGCGACGCCATATTTTTCGCGCGAAAGCAGCGTTTTTTCGAGTGAGTGAATGTTGATTTCATTCTTTTTACCTTTTCAATTATACGGTGAAGATAATTAGTTTAACGACTTTATTGTGCAGCATCTTCATAATAAATATTTAAGGTAAAAGTCATCCATGAACAGGTCCATTCAAGGTTATTTCCCCAATAAGCCTAAACATGCATGCTTCAAAGTGTTAGGCTTAAGTGTTGCCAGAATAACAAAAAGTAGTAATAATAATAAATAGACCTTTGCCCAATTGCAAAAGCAGATTGCGTTGTATAATATGTTTAAGTAAACTATTACATATACCAAATGCGCCTAGATCGTGGAATTAGATGTATGGTCTTCTTAAAATTATTGAATATGATAATCTACCATAACCAAATTAACTTAAAAATCATAGATGAAATATATTATCCAACCATTGGGAAAAATTTAATTTTTGTAAGCTCAATAGCGAACGGGGCTGAATATCTGATGGTTTTGAAGAAAGTTGGAACTACGTTGTAAAGTACACTATATCGAACAAAAAACACTACTTGGTAAATACAAAAATATTTCATACAATTTTTCTTTGTTTATGACCTCTTGGCGATAAACTGCCCAAGTGGTCAAACACAAAGAGATTTATATCCAATCTAATTACTCATAGAAGTGAAGAGAAGCACATTGTGAAAAACTTAATTAAAAGAGACTTAAACAGTTTTAAATTCACAATATATTTATTTATAACATCCAACGTTTCGGAGGAACTCTTCCACCTTCTTTAGGGAATTTTACAAGTCTGACGATATAATGGTAAAACTTCTAACTATTAAGCGCACAAATGTTTTTCGTCCCAAAGTTTTACCATTATATCGTCAGACTTGTAAAAATCCCTGAAGAGTTAGTAATATATTTATAAATAAAAATATTGTGAATTTAAAACCGTTTAAGTCTCTTTAATTTATTTACTCATACATATCAAAATTTTTATCTATTAAACCTGATACTTTGTATATATAAATTAATTTTCAAATTTAATAGGTCTCTTAGAATATGAAGTTTAGTAAAAAAAATTAACTTTCGCATAACCGAATTTACAGCCATTGGGTTAATTAAAATATATTACTAACTCCAAGTCATTTTACCAGTTGTACCTTTTAAGTGGGAACATTCAAAGATGTAATTTCTACTACATAGCTTAATAGAAAAATAATCTGATTGAAATATTTCAGTTGGTTAATGGCCTCTTTGCGATGAAACTGCCCGAATCATGAAACACAGTTTATGGGTAATTCCCACGCTAACACTTTTATAATTTTTTAAAAATCAAATCAGTACCATAGTATGGTACTGAATTGATTTTTAAAAAATTTATAAAAGTTTTAGTGTCAGAGATATCCATAAAAGTGCTAGTCTGTGAAAGTTTCATAAATGTTTCGTAAATCCTGTTGATTTAACAAGGGATGAAGATCAAAAACCTCCTTTTTAACAGCAAGATTTGACTAATTATTTTATAAATAGCCACAATGAGTCTGAAATAGGTCAGAAATAGAGGTATGATATAGAAATTATTTTTCAAAAACATTTATAGAAGTGTTATTGTGGGAAACATCCATAAAAGTACCAAAACCTCAGTTACTTTTACAAGGGAAAGTAACTAAAAATCCTCATTTTTAAGAGCAGGATTTAACTAGTAATTTTACTAATAGTAAAAATCAGTTTGAAATTGGTCAGAAATAGAGGTATGATATAGAAATTATTTATCAAAAACCTTTATAGAAGTGCTAGTCTGTGAAAGTTTCATAAATGTTTCGTAAAACCCGTTGATTTAACAAGGGATGAAGACCAAAAACCTCCTTTTTATAAGCAGGATTTGACTAATTATTTTATAAATACCCACAATGAGTCTGAAATAGGTCAGAAAAAGAGGTATGGTACTGAATTTATTTTTAAAAAAATTATAAAAGCTTTAGTGTGCTGGACAATATCCATAAAAGTACCAAAACCTCTGTTACTTTCACAAGGGTAAGAAATCAAAAATTGTCATTTTTAAGAGCAGGATTTAACTAATAATTTATTTAATAGCCACAATGAGTCTGAGATAGGTCAGAAATAGAGGTATGGTTTCAGTCTCATTGTTGCTATTTATAAAATAATTAGTTAAATCCTGCTCTTAAATATGAGGATTTTTGGTCTTCATACAACGGGTGATACGAAACATTTATGAAACTTTCACAGACTAGCACTTCTATAAATGTTTTTGAAAAATAATTTTTTTTATCATACCTTTATTTCTGACCTATTTCAAACTTATTTTAACTATTTGTAAAATTATTAGTTAAATCCTGCTCTTAAAAATTAGGATTTTTGGTTACTTTCTATTGTAAAAGTAACTGAGGTTTTGGTACTTTTATGGTTATTGCCCACATAATGGTTTTTTAAATCAATTCAGTACCATAGCTCTATTTCTGACCTATTTCAGACTCATTGTTGCTATTTATAAAATAATTAGTTAAATCCTGCTCTTAAAAATGGGAATTTTTGGTTACTTTCCCTTGTAAAAGTAACTGAGGTTTTGGTACTTTTATGGATATTTCCCACACTAACACTTTTATAAATGTTTTTGAAAAATAATTTCTATATCATACCTCTATTTCTGACCTAATTCAGCCTCATTGTTGCTATTTATAAAATAATTAGTCAAATCTTGCTCTCAAAAATTAGGATTTTTGGTTTATTTCCTTTGTAAAAGTAACTGAGGTTTTCGTACTTGTTGCCCATTGTGAACATCAGTTTATTTATGAGATTTAACTTTTAAGTAATTAAATTAACGAAAATTACTAAATTTGTGAGACTGAACTTTTGTGAATCTAAGATGTATTCAGCCAAAATGTGTAATAATTATATTTTTCACATAAGTTGAACAACTTGTTAAAATTTTTCGTAATTATAGTTTAATTTTTTTAAACCTAATTTCACTGAACTTTTAAATCTAGTCTTTCATTGTTATTTTTAAAGATAATATACTTTTATATAGCGAGGCTGAACTTTTTATAATTTGTGAAGCAAAAAGCAATTTTAAGTCAAATTCCTTTTCATATGGTTTATATGTTTTTTAAGTTTTGTAATAAACAATTTTTAATTTGTTTTACCACAGTTTAATATTAGTATTTTGCTGACAGTTGTGGTAAAATACTGGTATCTTAAAAATTTGTAACATAATAGTTCTGTTGAGTTAAAATTTTAACTTAAAAAAACCAAAGAACAATATAATTTTTAAAATACAATAATGTCATAATTTAATTATTTACAACAACATTTTGAAAATAAAAAAATTTCCCAAGTGATTGAGTTTGGTATTTATTGATTGTATTCACAAAGGGTAGATGAACGGGCTAGGTTATACCTGCTTAGGCTAGAAAGGATTCTTTTAGGTGAATCAGAGATAGTTCTGATTCTTTTACTAAGAATGTTACGTAGTTTCGGTATATATAAACTAAATGAGTGTATTTTTAAGCTAAATGTCAGTAAATACAGGTCCAGTATTATGACTATTTTATATATAGTCTGGAAACCAACTATATTTGTGTCCCTTTGTAACCCAAATATGGATTCCTTCAGAGTTTTGTTTTGTAAGGCCACCAAAATTGGGCTGTTATTGATGGGATATTAACCCAGTTATGGATTAAAAGTTAAAAAAGACCTCAAATAGGACTATTATTGTAACCAATAATGGGTGGTTTGGGTAAATAAAAGCCGAAAATGGGTTACTATTGCAACTAAAAATGGGGTGTTTCAGTTTAAAAAAGAGCCCAAAATGGGTTATTATTGCAACCAAAAATGGGGTGTTTCAGTTTAAAAAAGAGCCCAAATTGGGTTATTATTGCAACCAAAAATGGGGTGTTTGAGTTTAAAAAAGAGCCCAAATTGGGTTATTATTGCAACCAAAAATGGGGTGTTTCAGTTTAAAAAAGAGCCCAAATTGGGTTATTATTGCAACCCAAAATGGGTTGTTTTAGATATTAACACAGTTTTGGGTTACGAAAAATAACCCAGTTAATGTTATTCTTGTAACCCAACTGTGGGTTAAAACGTAACAACCCAACTTTGGGTTGCTAGTTCTAACCATTTCTGGGTTGAAATTTAAATAACCCAAAAAAGGGTAGGGTAAATACTGACCCAGCGTTGGGTTACAAAAATAACCCATTTTGGGTCGATTTTAACCCAACTGTTTTAAGAGTGTAAACCGGACGATTTGAGACGCAAGCTACGATGTCAGCAAGGGCTGCTCACGCATTATTGGAGTCGATGGAAAAAGGAATACCTCCTTCAGCTTCAATCCGCGCATAAATTAAAATCGCGTGAAAACAAAGATACAATGGCAGTTGGGGACGTGGTTCTCGTGGATGACGAACGTCTTCCGAGACAAATGTGGAAAATCGCACGCGTCACGGAAGTAAGGGTGGGACGCGACGGCATTGTGCGGTCATGCGAGCTGAAACTTGGTACGGGCGGTAAAATACGAAGATCAGTCAATCAACTGTGCAAGATGGAGATTTCATAAAGAACATTTTTGTAATGAACTTTTGTACCTAGTTCATGGTGGGGAGTCTGTCGTAAACCGAAAATAGATGGCAATAGCTCCGCAGGTTTGAGATATACTTTTTACCGGACAGGTCAGCATTTCGACACATTTCGCAATAAGGGGCAATAAGCCCCCTAACGTTTTACCCTTCTCTTGTTCGAAAAGAGGGAAGACAGAGAGTTTTGTAACGCGTACGAGAGCGGCCACTTCCTCTCGCTTCGCATTGCTGTACGATGGACAACCATCCCCTTTTTTTATCTATATAGTAGTTATTCTCATTAAAGGTTCAATCAATAATTAAATCAGTGTATTTCTTTGATATCGCGCGCCATATACAAAAAGTCAGTCTAAAACGCTCTCCCACAATTAACACGAGTTTTAACAGCATTCAAAAGACGAGTCTTCCCTTCTATTTGTGTTTTCATTTGTAGCACTATAAACGTAACATTATTGGTCAGCTGGTCATTTCAATCTGAAAATTGCCCTTTATTTTGCAATTTGAAATGTTTATATACAAGTTAAAAAAAATTTAAAAAATAAACAAGATAATCAATATGTACATGTTATTTTAAACGCCCACAAATTTATTTGAAAACCAGAAATGCTAAAGAAAACGTTTTATGAAAAAATTAACGAGAAATAGAAGTATTCAGCTGTTATTTTTTAAACTAATTCTGATAATTGGCGCCTGAAAAGAAAGTAATAGTAGACATACAATATTTTCCAAAAAAAGCGTTTCGTTAATTTATCACTTTCCTGGACGGAAAGCAGGGGAAGTTTCTAAATTTACAATCCATACCACTACGTCTAAAATTTATTATAAAACTAAAAGATATTTGTATTTAAAAAACTGTATTGTTATACCTCAGAAACTTTTAAAACGAGTTTTAGAAGATTTGTCGAAACTGTCGAAACCTGTAGTGCTGTTCTCAAACTACGTAACAAGAGAAAGTGGGAACATGAAACTGTAAGACTCGTCCAGAAATGAGACATTGTGGTTTCGATAAAAGGAGGGATCAAAAAAGGCCTCTAACTTCTTCTGGTTGCGGGTAGTTTTACTTGTCTTTTGGAGTATTTGATACATTGAATCTCAAAAGGAACACTTTCCCTTTAAGCAGATTTGAGGTCAGTATCTCTTTATGATTCTTGAAAATCAAACTTAATATTTCTTATCACTGTTCTTTTTGAAATGTGTATCTTTATAAAACTTTTAAGATAATTGGAATTTACTGTCCTTTTACCCTTTAAAACCTTTTCAGTTTCCTATTGTTCTTATATTTATTTTTCAAACTAATCTCTTCAAGGAGCTCACTATTATTTTAAAAACATTCGACTTCTTAATCCCTTCAAGATATCAAGATATGTTTATTTTATTGGATCATTAAAAGAATTTAGGTTCTGATTGAATTTTCTAAAGCTAAAAGATATCAGTTTCTGAGTTTTTAATTACCTTTTCATTTTTAATTCAGTACCAAGTTCAATTATGTTATGCAGTGCACCTACATTTTTAAAATTCGAACGATTTTATATATTACTAACAAAAAGCATTTGAAAGCTTCCGGACCTCAGAAGCGAGTATAAATA
Source organism: Leiobunum rupestre (assembly GCF_980474605.1). NCBI lineage: Eukaryota > Metazoa > Arthropoda > Arachnida > Opiliones > Sclerosomatidae > Leiobunum > Leiobunum rupestre. The sequence goes on along the minus strand of NC_143392.1, from coordinate 56,530,903 downwards.
AGTTTCATTGCCAGCTTTGAATAATAACATTTATTGAAAATTTCCATGGAATCTGGTTTCAAATGTGACAGGCGTTTATATTCAAATCTTGCCTCGAACGATGTAAATCTTGAGCTTTGAATAAACACTATTCATGACGCCGTACTGAAAACATTGCCGATGAAACACCGAAGATTTGCTCGGTGATTTCGGGGAACTACATAGCCAGTTGAGCCGGAGATTAGTTACGATTAACGCCACCCCGCGCATTGCGGCGCTGTAGTCCAGGCGTGGTGTTCGCTTTTCCTCCGCGCGCGCTCTCTCGCTCGCGCCCTCTTCGAAGCTACGCGATGAAACAGGCGATACCTTTGTTTTGCCGTGCTTGGATAGGTTCCTCATAATAAATAAAATTGTTTTTTTTGAACAGCTTAAGGAACTATTAAGTTTCTTTTTTAATTGATAACACTTCAAATAAATTAAGTTGGTCTTATTTACTTTTCAGCGTTTTTAGTTTCGCATAGAAACGTTTTTCAAGTGGATGAATAGTTTCTAAGAAAACTACTGTTCCGTATTAGTAAAGCTAGCTGTTTGGATAATCGTTTTATTTGTTTTTATCCTAACAGAAAATTTGTTTTTAAGAAAGGTATCAGTTTTAAAATCTCGTTGGTTGAATTAATTGATAGTCAAATTTTTAAAAATTTGGTAAAGTTCAATGTGAAATGTGCGATTGACACTATAAACCTTTATATCTGTATTTATTACTTTAGGGCCCAGAGCGTTTCCTTAAAGAAGCTTTCGGAAAAAGTGCTTGATTCCCCTTAAGCATTTTTGGATTAACTATTTTTATCTTTTGAGTTCATACTACCTTTGAAATGTTTACAATTAACAATGCTATTATTTAATCATTATATCTTTGACAAAACATGCAAATGACAATTTGTGACTGTTCATTAAAAATTTCTGAAATACGGTTTACCCTAATTTCGGGCTTTTTGATAAATTGGCCATTTACTGACTTCCTTTTTAAACGATATTTCTAGTCAATAAAAGCCATCGCCAAGAAACGAAGATACGACCCCAACACTCTATAAAGAGGACCTATAGATAGAATCACGAACAGTCCGAACTTAATTGAAAATATACCGCCCTTAAAAACGAATTTCTTAAAAAAACTTTGTAGTATTATCATATATTAATAACTTTTCTACGGCCACCGGTAATGCTTTCAGTGAGTTAAACATCATACCTTTATTCAAACCCACCAACAAACTAGTAAACACACACCCCCCATTAAAAGACCCCATTAAAAAATTAGATAATTTTGGTATCTATGAGATTACATGCATATAGCTGTGAGAAAATTTATATCGGACAAACAAAGAATTCTCAATAAAAGACTGAACGAACATATTGGTGACGTCAGAAACCAAAGATCTTATAAATCAGGCCTAGCTGAACACACGACCGAAACCGAACACTACCCTCTGTTTGAAAACACGAAAATAATTTGAAACTAGACAATCCTTATAAGATAGATATTAGAGAATCACTCGAAATAATGAAGATAAGAAAAAATAACCCCATTATTATTTTAAATAGAGCTGATGGTCCAAATAACTTAAATGTACAATTCTGGATTAAAAATTGCATACTATAAACTGTTAATATTGGAACCCCCCCCCCCCCCTTTTTATTATACAGGGTGTCCACTAAAAAATGAACCAGGGCGAATAACTCAAAATCTGTTTTAGGTACGATTTGGAAATTTTCAAGTCTTATACAAGATGTAGGGGGAAACCTACGGCGAAAATGTCGAGGACCTTGAACCATGTCTTCAAGGTCAACCAAAAAATAACTCGAGAACCGTAAGGGTTAGAAAGTTGGTTCCAATTAGAAACGTGTTCCACGTTACTTTCTAAGTACAAATAGCTTTGACCTGATCGGATTTGACCAATAGGAAGTCGAGAAATGCTAGATGAAAAACAAGAACGTCGTTAAGTTGATAACGTGTCGAAAGCGAGGTTCGGGAGCTGATAACTCTAAAGATACTCGTGTTAGAGTACTGAAATTTGCTACACATCCTCATCAGGATTGAGGGTCTTTAGTTTAAAAATTTCAATGGCCTTGAACCATGTCTTCAAGGTCATCCAAAAACTAACGCGAGAACCGTAAGTGTTAGGAGAGATGCCGCTGCTAAGCATAACCGAACCATTTCGCCCTTTTCTCAAATAGTATACATAACTTTATTATTTCTAAAGAAAAAACTAACTTTGTGCTTACAAAAATAAACTTCGAATGAATATTAGGCTTAGCGTAAAATAAAATGACATTTGAAAATTTTTATAAATTTTGTTGTCATGACGACCACCATAATGAGTTTGTCTAGCAAATTTCGATGTAACACGAATTGGTTTCGAGTTATGTTCGTTTTCTTTTTAATTTCATTTTAACGATCTTTGTGATTTTGAAAAACAGTTCCTCGACTTCCTATTGGTCAAATTCGATCTAATCAACGCTAATTAGACCTACAATGTGACGTGGAACACTTTTCTAATTGGAACCAACTTTCTAACACTTACGGTTCTCATGTTAGTTTTTGGGTGACCTTGAAGACATGGTTCAAGGTCATTGAAATTTTTAAACTAAAGACCCTCTATCCAGATGAGGATGTTTAGCAAATATCAGTACTCTAACACGAGTATCTTTAGAGTAATCAGCTTCCGAACCTCGCTTTCGACACGTTATCAACTTAACGACCTTCTTGTGTTTTATATAGCATTTCTCGGCTTCCTATTGGTCAAATCCGATCAGGTCAAAGCTATTTGTACTAAGAAAGTCACGTGGAACACGTTTCTAATTGGAACCCACTTACTAACACTTTCGGTTCTCGAGTTAGGTTTTGGATGACCTTGAAGATATGGTTCAAGGTCATCGAAGTTTTCACAGTAGGTTTCCCCCTACATCTTGTATAAGACTTGAAAATTTCCAAATCGTACCTAAAACATATTTTGAGATATTCGCCCTGGTTCATTATTTAGTGGACACCCTGTATTATCATAACCCCCTCCCCTCTTATGTATTCACCTAGAAAACTAACAACAAGGTTATATTAGCTTGCAAAGACAACGCCAAAATTCAGACCCGATGATGCACCCGGACGGGATTGCGAAAATAGTCGTCCTTTTATCCAATAAAACATATTGTTATTATACAATAGTGGTAGTTTTAATTTTTATATCTTTGTTAATAACCAATCAAAAAAAGTTATGTTCTTGTTGTTTAATATTTTCGTTTCTGGAAAACAATATCGACATATTAGTCGTTGTTAAACTAATGCAGGTCACCTGAAGTTTTTGTAATATTTTAAGGCTACATTAGGTACAAACTGCTTCTTCAAACCTTTTATTAAGATTTTGGGTACTATAAGCCGTATTTACTATACATTAAAGATAATTAAAGTACACTTTGCTTAAACGCAATTTTTAGATTATTATGCCCTTAAGAGTTTCAATTTTATTTTTATAAGAATATAATTATTTCCACTTTGGGAAATTGACTCTGTTAAAGAGATCCGAGTTCGTCACAGATTTAGGAAATCAGATTAAGGGTAGCTATTTTATTCCCGCATCTGTTTTAGTTTTAAGGTAGAAGGAGCTTCCTTGGGATCATGGCGGAGATTGGTAGCAACGCTTACAATTGTCTTTACAAAGGCATTCTGGCTTAGTAAGATAATACTAATATTACTATTATCCAGTAAAAAAAATTGTTTATGAATTTTTTAGTTTAATTTTTATGAAAAATGTCTAAGTTTCTAACCCAAAAATGTATTTAGAGTTGAAATTAATTTTGAAATGTTTTTAAACTCTGTGGCAATACCACAATTAGATTAGAAGGGCAGACTAAAGGCTTTTAAAGAAAGCTCTGAGCCAAGACTATTCAAAGCAATTATTCAATATAATTACACACGCTTTGGGGTCCCTCTTTCGGTGAGAATGTTTGACATCTTTATCCATTGTTGATTTTGGGTCCAGAATATCCTCTAACATCAAACCATCATAATATATTTAAAGGAAATATTATACCATCCACAATTTAAAAAAGAATTCCTTTAAGCCTTTTTTTCGCTTGATCGTAGTAATCATTGTTAAATGAAAGGCCATCTCATGTTCATCCACATAAAATGTTGCTTCTGAGAAATTGGGAGTAAATATAAATGTTTGTAGCTGCGGCAGAGTGGAAACCTTTCCGTGGTGGCTTTGACGGCGAGGCGGAGGTCGGCGTTGTCGGCGACTAATCGGAAGTTCAGCCGGAGTTTAGTTCGTAATAGCGCCACTTGGCGGCGCTGCAGTGCAGGCGAGTCGTTTCCTCCGCGCGCGCTCTGACTCTCCTCGCCTGAAAAGGCGATACCTGTGTAATACACGCACCGCCATACACACTGTGTATGGCGGTGCGTGGCTATTGGGAAAACTTCACGTTATAATAACATGGCGGGCGAAAATCGCTTCGAGCAGATGAAGATAAACATTTATTGGCCTTTAAATCATTCGGATTTTGTTAGGTAAAATAAACGCTTAATTTCAGTAAAACGTTTACCGGCAGAAAAGTTTAGATATAATACGACAAATTGGAAAACCGACTTCTGAAAATTCTGTCGAACTCTCTCCTCGGTACCACACTGGTTTCATTGTCTCGCCATGCAGTTCAATTGCAAAGGGATTGCACTCTTATAAATATATTGCCATCATTTGAAGTTTTTAAAGAAACATCTTAAAGGGAATGCTCAGGCAGAGAAAACCTTTTCGCTAATAAAAATATCTTTAAAAAAATAACGGTGAAAAAGCTCTTATGGTTTTTACACACAATCCTAAGGATTTGTGTGAATTAGTCTCACGTACAGTGTAGCCGTTGCCGCCGTGTCGCGCATATCTCTTCAACGGTTAGGGCTAGAAGAGTCAATGATATCTTGTTCGAATGTACATACATCGCCATTGAAAGCCTTTCATAAAGTTTTCAAATCGGAGCCCTAGAAGTTGGGCACTAGCCCAATTTACTATTTTCGGTGGTTTCGTTTTAAAATTAAGTCCGATATCGTTAAAAATATTTTTGGATCGATTTGGATTCAGTGGACCTACAACTTCAGTTATATCAGAAATTATTAAATTTAAGTATAGTTTTCAGAGTAATTTAAGGGACCCCAATTTTCGTGGTTTTATATTTTCGCCTAAAAATCTAGATACAGTTCCTTAATTTAAGTCCGATTGTCATGAAAGTTATATTTTTGAATAACTGTGTGGTTACCATATAACCTAGAGTTGCAAATACGTTCCTTAATTTTAATTCTAAGTAAGGTTTTTTGGGCAGCGTATACGGAGCCCCGCAATTTCCAACTTTGTAAATCCGCGTGCTTATAGAGGTCTACACGCCCGTTACCATCTAGCGATTTTCAAGGCCGTTCAGAAGTAACAATTAAGTCTTCGGCGTTTGACCAGTAGTAATAAGTGTGACACTCAACGTAACAAATAAGTGTGATCAGAAGTAACAAATAAGTATGAAACTGATCGAACTGGTCTGTCGTATAACGAGAAGAAATAAGTGTGACACTCGACGGCTGACTAGTATGACTAGAAGTAACAAATAAGTGTAAATACAATTATGTTTGACCCTGGATATATATTGGTTATGATATTGGCGTTGCTGGTTGCTGTGAATAACTCAAACAAACTTAACACATTAGAAGGATTGTGTGTATTCTGACCATCGTACGTCTTGTTTTATTCTATAAGGTCCCTACGCCTTAGGCTCACTCCTCGAGCACTTTAATGCATGTCAAGGTATCGACGGCAACTTCGCGGCTTTCATCAAATTAAGCCTTGAAGAGACGCGAGTTTCCGGTACTCTGCCACTGATTTTCAGGTGTAGAGGACCTTTTTAAATATAATTGTAACTACGCTAATAAATAAAAAAATAATTCAAATTATATAAAATATATACTTTCCGTTAATAATCTCTACAAATGGTTTACTTTACTATTGGAGACCGAGTGTTTCAGTCATAAAAATAATACGAATGAAATATGTTTTATCCGTGTATGTTTATAAACTTCTGATATTTCTGTCGTAGGTGATCCAATTATCACGTTTCTGGCTAAAATGGGAAATTTTAGGAAGTTGTATTTTGTAGGTGCAAATGCAAACCTATTCCCAACTGAAATCTGTGGGCTGTTTCTCTGAACTCCGTATTCCTCCATCCATGCACTCAACCCAACCCTATATGCCTATTTAAATTAATGCACTTTAGAACGGGGACTAAACTTCTACAGAGTTTAGATTTAAAAAGCGCCACTGCGCGGAGGCTGGCGCTGCAGTCAAGGCGAGTTGTTGGCTTTTCCGCCACGCGCGAACGCGCTCTCGCTCTCGCTCTCTTTTCGATGCTCGGAAGGTAGATGCGCTAACTGTGTTTCGGCTTGCATGGCTGAAGATATAATTTTCTCAATAATTCTATTTCAGCAGAAATCCGTTTTAATTGCTAGAACCAACTACTAATTATCTGTGACCAACCTTCTTAGGAGCCATTTTTTATCTTTATGTTCATATAAATATGGTTTCGAACCATTTAGCACGTTCTCGTTTGTAATAACGTCAGGTGTATGACCTGAGTGTTAGGGTATCGCGTGATCCCATCAAAGTATATAATATGAACAGTAAATTTATAAACTAGTAAGAATGGTGTGTTTACCAGATTTTAATAGCAAAGCGCAATAAAAAGATTTTTAGACTTTTCAACAACAAAATAATACTATTAATAAAGAAATAAGATTTTTTATAAATTTTATATTGTAATAAATTATACAGTAGGATAATAATTATATACTAAAATCAATTCAATATATTGTTAATAATTTATTATCAGTCATAATAAATAAAATTTTAATTATTTATTATAAATCATAAATGTTTTTTTTATTATTTTGTACTTTCATATTTCTTGAACTATTTGGTTTTTTTTGTGACTTTTGCAGTCCTTTGTAAAATTCAAATATAGGCGTATTAAGTTGACAACGATTTAACAATACCAACTTAATAAAGTATCCATTAATAATTTCAGTTGCATGGAATTGAAGTAATATTTCATTTGAAACATCTAAATATGATAGCCACGAATAAAAAGTGTTTCAACGAATATAATTCGTAGGTACCGGTGTTAAAATAAAACGGGTTCATCCTCGCCGTATAAAAATATGCTGTAACCCGGGAAATCGATAGACTGTAAAAGACGATTTTCCCGGGCAATATGGATTTTAAATAAATTATGGGTGGATAAAAATTGGATAAAAATTGGGGTATTTCTGCACAAATAGTTTTTTAAACGGCTATTTATGTTAGCTCCTTAAAGATTATAACTGGGTTTTTGATTTTTTTAATAAAGGAACTAAATAACCAAATTACTTGTAAGCTTTTCAAGGAAGTTTTGAAATAAATTCGCTTAAGCTACAAAAATTGTAATTTAAAAATATATATTTTTTACAAAACGTTGTACTTAACCTTTTGTTTAAAAAAACATGTAATAGTAATAAAAGCTATTGTATTATACTGATGCTCGGAAAGTATATTTCTCGTCCGTAAAAAAAAACAATCCAATGCAATATCACATTGGTTTCATTACGCACTTTCTTATAATATTGTTTATTCAGCTCTGATATTTGCATTATTAAAAGGGTCTTTACAAGGCGGATAGCAATTGAAAATAATATTTTGCTAGTGGCTTTGCTAATTTTTTTTTTCGATGAGGATAATTTGTCTAAACAGTTTCATGAGTGGGTGTTATTTTTGTAGTATTTGTAGCTTTTTTTCGGAATGGGGAAAAAATAATTGATTTCCAATTTTGATTGGGTGCGTTACTAAATAAATCATTTAAATTAAGCACTATCGACACTAAAGGAGCGAGAAACGAAATTGAAAAATCATCTGCCGACGTGAGCTACGGCTGCATTCAAAATTTAAACGCACACCTATTACTTCATCTTATGTTTCAACTGGTAATCACAATGTTTAATGACTTTGGCCTAAGGTGGTGCCTTGGGTAGTAGCCTAGCTGATTATTATTATTATTTATTATAATTTTTTTCATACACCAGGAAAACAAAAAGGTTTAATCCCTTTAAGGAGTGCTTGATAAAAGTGGTGTTATGATTACCAATGGTCAAAGAACGCATTGCGCGGAGGTAATTCTTTGTTTAATTAAGCTAATATTAGTCCTTATACTTTCACTTTATATTCTAACTCGGTTTTTTTTAAATAAAAATGGTATTTTGGCTGTTATCTACATTTTGAAGAATTTCGTAAATTTGGGAAAAACTGGAAAAAATTGTTTTACACATACTGCCATATTAAAAATCTTTATATTTAGTCTCTGCATTGCAAGGTTCACGATTAGAGTAGAAGGAAAGTAAGGGCGAGGCATCGATCCTAGGATCGAGGATCGAGGATCCAGGATTTTAGGGGTGAAATGGGGGTAAAATCGTCGAAAAGTCAATGTATTTATGATATTTCTCGCGACGATTTGTTTTATCGTATATCAACATATTGTGTTCAGACCAACTTGTTCATTTTATCACCGCTTATCTCAAATTTCAAGAGTACACTTATATGGTACTTGATCGTATATCTTATCGAGTTTTATCGTACGGAATAAGTTGAAATGATGTAAAAAGTGATAACCTAGACGGCGCGTGCGTGCGTGGATTACCCGGGGGACGCGGTTAATTTGAATTTAAGTGTGTTTTGACGTCATGGAATATTCGTTGTTAAAGTAGAATGAAATTAATTTTAAACTTCATTTTAATATCATTGTAGTACGCTTGACACTTGAACTTATCTCACGAGTATTTCAAACGAATATTTCAAGTTTAAGTATGAGAAACGTATCGTTCTCAAGTATTGTAATTGTACACGTGATTCCGTATGAGGACCGGGTAAATTCCTATATACGTAACGCGATACACTTCAAAATGCGTATACGTAGAATGGAATTAATTTTAAACCCCATTTTAATATATAAGATATCGAAGATAAATAATTTCAGAGTATAAAAAGGGAAAACCGTATAATAGTAAGACCATATTTAGAAAGTTCACCATCTGAATTAAATTGGAAATGACTCCGAGGAACCTTAAAATGTAAGTAGGAATACTCAGTGATAATTCTTAACTTTGTCTTAATGTATTTATTTTATAGGAATTGTTCATTTCCTGTGTCTGCTGACAAAGGGTTAATCGTTTATGCAGATGAAACCATCTACTGCGGTCTATTAGATTTAACAAAGGGTATCAAACTAACAGAAGCGGAACTGCAAGAGCTATGGACAAAGAAAGATACCATTGAAGCTTATTTCAATAACGAAGCTGAAACTTCGTGGGTTTTCGCAGGTTCTGAAACCAAACGGTTTTCGGTTCATAGATTTGCCCAACAAAAGGTTTTAGATGTTAGACAAATGTACCATGGTTATGGAGTAAACTATGGAAAACTGTTACCGACTAGAGAGGGGGTAGCTTTCGCTCAATCTTCTTGGTTGAATTTCCTCGACCAGTACGAGTCTATTCAGAAGTGTTTAAAGAAAATCAAGGAAATGAAGGAGGCGATGACTAACGTTGTAATTAAACAATTACACGAAGCTCTTAAGAAAGCGTGCAATGGCTGTCAAATTGATCATCCATCTCAACTCCAGCATGATTGTATCATGACGGATTATTCTAAGCGTGTAGATTTGCATTTTTATGAAATAATTATGTCGGTAGATTGTGAAAATATTATTGAAATGTTTACTATTCGCTGCGAATTGTCGAAAGAAATTTTAAATAATATAATGTCACTAATAATATGCAATGCTAAAAACTTGTTAAAAACTAATAAAATTGATTGCACTAATGTTCCGATTCTCATTTACCATTATGGATTTAAGCTTACAACATCCAATGAATGGGCTTGTAGCCGGGTCCACCCAATGCGGGAAATCATTCCTGGTAGGACGGTTGATTCAATATAAGAAGACCTGTATATCCCCTCCTCCGGAGAGGATAATATGGTGTTATACCGAGTATCAACCGAAACTATTTCAATCAATATTAGAACACACACCTTCAGTCGAGTTTCACGAAGGGTTACTCGATGTTAATATATTAAACCTCACACCCCAGATCAGTATTTACTACGAACAGGTTTAATACCGGGTGAAGAATCGGCTGTCTTTATTCCAAAATGAAGTGTATTATTAAAGAATTAGCTTACGTAGTATTAGAAACTGAAGAATCGGAAGTGTTTACTTTCAATCTCCATGCCCTTTCAAAGAGCTTTCAAACGAAGATAAAAGACAATGCTGATGGATATCTCATAACATTTGTCATCTTCGATGGGATGACGGCGAACGTCCTTACAGAACGAGACGTGACATTTGTAATCAGATAGCAGAGAGAGCGACTTAGTTTTTCACCAAAGGTTTATAAAAAGCTGCAGTATTATCGACACTCCTCGGTGTTTCAGTAACTAACATCGAAGATACCGGTTGTCCTAAGTTATCAGAACTAGAAGACGTTGAATTAAACTGCCCTTTTCATTCCGAAACTGTTCATTGCGCTTTAAGAAAGGCTAAGAAAATCTGTAAATGGATGTCTCAAAACGAGTAAAGGAAAACCTAGACTTTCTACGTTTCCTGACATCCTGTAATCTAAATCAAAGAAAGACAGCTATTAAATACGCTAGCAAGGAAGCTCTATTGGCTCTCGTTGAATGTTGTATAAATGTATTGCACGGAACAATTGAACTGTCAGAACGTCATCGTAAGCGGTTAAAGAAACGTGTCGAAGAAGAACCCTTTATCAAAACGACGAAAGATTCTGGTACAAAAGGGTGGTTTTCTTCCATTTTTATTAGCGCCACTGCTATCTATCGTTAGCTCAGTCGCCGGAAGTGCAATAAGCCGAGCTATAAACCGATGATGGCTCGAAAAATGCTTCTAGTACTTGAAGATGTAATGGAGAGATTAAAAAACGCTACACCTTCCAAAACAGAAGAAACACCTGTACTTCAAAAAGAGAAGACACTCGATGATGAAATGAAATCTATTCTAGATTATCCAGTTTTAAACGAATCAGAGAAATTAGCATTATACAATCAAACTCTCCAACGATGGTTAACTTACGTACGTAAAGAACAAATCTCTCCCGTTATTGAAAACTCTGAACGACCTAAAACCTGGTTCGCGCAAATATCTTATTCTCTACCTGCAACTTATGTTAGTGACGCCATTTCATTATACCGAGCGACTACGGAAAATCCGAGATATATTAGATGGGCTAACTCAGGAGAGCTTTCTATTCGAGGACAAGTGATTGGATGATCTAATATAATCGATCTTTTGTATGACGCTGTGAGAAAAACGCCTGGAACAGCGATTGATCCTATAGAAGTTACAGAGTTTTACGAGGGTATTCATAAGTCAAATATTTCAAAACCTTTAATTAAAAATCCTGTAAGATTGACACTTTTAAAACATTCGCTGTATTTCATACACCACCAAATAGTTCAATGTTATCATCATCTTCACCTAGTCCTCTAAGACCTTGGTTGCATACTAAATAAAATATATTAACCTGATAATTTTGTTCTCATTTCTTAGTATAAGCCTACAATGGAAGGTTGTACAGAAACGGTCTCTTTAGGACTTTTAGCCTATTTATCACAATCATTTTCAAAATCACCAAAAATTATCACAGCTGTATTAATTATCATAGTTATTATAATATTAGAATTATTTAATTTCCTTTTTTAGCGTTACATGCCATTACATCAAAATATTACCCGATATGGAGAAAGAACTTGAGAAAATCTAGACTAATCCCGCAGACCCAGGGTCATTCGCCGGAGTTCGAACACTCTATAATTCAGCTCGACATAAAGGTTTAAAGGTTTCATTGGAAAAAGTAAAACAATTTCTAATAAAGCAGGATACATATACGCTGCATAAACCTGCTAGAAGACGATTCAAACGAAATCTAACTATTGTTTATGGAATTGACGAACAGTGGCAAGCGGACTTGGCAGATTTTCAGAAGCTGTCTAAATATAATTCAGGATCTCGCTATGTATTATGTTTAAAATAGCTGAGAGACTACCACGTGACCCACCTGTATATAAGCTGATGGATTTAAATTCTAACCCCATTTTAGGAGTATTCTATCGCAAGGAGGTTCAGATTGTTGGTCGAGATTTAAAAGACTGTTACTTCATCATCGAAAAAGTAATAAACAAGAGGAAAAAATCGGACGGTAGCGTAGAACTTTATGTCAAGTGGCAAGATTACGACCCAACATTGAATTCTTGGATACAAGAAGTGGATTTAAAATGAGTTTTTACGTCACGCTACCTTCAGATTCCTCGTCATTATATTACCAAGATAATAGCGTTGGTAAATTTCGAACGTATTTAGCTGAACCGTTAAGATTTGAGGAACAGTACGAAGTTGGGTTAGCGGAAATAAGCTACCCTCGGACATGGCATAACGTTCGAAAACCTAATCTATTGGTTATTAAAGACCCTCTCGAATATAATAAAATGACTGATAACCCTCTAGTTAAAGACCCTCTCGAATATGATAAAATAATTGAAGTTCCCGCGGGTTTTTATAAAACTCCGGAAGAACTATTACATGTTATGAACGTTCACAACCAAGACGAACAAGTTACATTCGCTTATTTAAATTATTCTAACCGAATTAAAGTTAAATTGCAACCGAAAATCAGAGCTGTAATTGGCCCCGATCTATCGATTTTACTAGGTTTTAAGGATAGAAGAGATAATGATTTCACCATATTAAATTCAATGATAACCCCCTACCCAGTTGATATGAACGCTGGGTTACATTCCTTATTCGTTTATTCTGATCTGGTTGAAAATAGCGTTGTTGGGGATAGTTTAGCACCTCTATTAAGAATCATAAGCGTCGAAGAGAAAGCCGAGTCTAATGGGAAAACAGCTACAAAAATATTTTCACAACCTCATTACCTACCAGTCGTGTGTAATAATATTAAGACTATAGAGATTAATATAACAGATGATTTAGGTGAGCCAATACAGTTTCATAGTGGAAAAGCTCACGTTGTATTACACTTTAAACCCCGTAAAATGTGGACTTCACTATAAACCTTTAATCATTCAGGACACACCCTCATTCTAGCTTAAGAGAGCGAACAGTTAACATAATGAGGTCTGAATATTCACCTTCAAGAACTGATTATGAAAGTTACTATTTAAACCAGGTTGGTTTCGGTGGAATTCCTGTATATAGAGGTTTAGCTGTGCAAAGAGGACATGGACTAGGAAATATATTATCTTCAGCGTTTAGATTCGCGGTACCTTTACTGAAGAAAGGCGCTTCTTACTTGGGAAAAATACTTTAAGTACCGGAGCGAAAGTAGCGACCGATGTTGATAGTGGAGTCCCAATTAATACAGCGCTCAAATCGCATTCTATTAACGCTGGAAGGGAAACTTTAGCTTCAGCAGCTGATGAAGCCACGAGACTAACATCTTCAGCTACGGATCATATTAAAAGAATGACAGGTTCCGGAAATAAAAGGAAACGAACTCAGTCGAAAAGCGCCATTTCAACAGCAGGCAGGATAGCGAAAGGACGGTTCCCTAAACGTTCCGATATATTCTCATAATGTCCCTTTTACACCCGCCCTCGGTTGAGTGTATAATTTCCGAGCTAGATTTTTTTTCAAGTACCTATGACACAATCTTCGATTATTGGTGGTGAATGGGTTGAGTATAATCCAATATCAAATATAGTTGATAACGCATCAATTACATTTTCTATCAACGGTAACTCTGAAACGTATATAGACCTTTCAAAAACTTTGTTGCACGTTCGAGTTAAGGTAACTAAAGATAATGGTCAACTACCGCAACCCGCGGTTTCAGGTGTTGCGGGTGGGGTAGCCGGAACTCCAGCCGACAATATCGCTCCCGAGAATTTGTTTCTTCATTCGCTTTTTAGCGACGTTCACGTATTTCTGAATGAAAGATCAGTAACACCTTCCAGTCAAAATTACGCTTATAAAAGTATGATACAAACTTTATTAACGTTCGGAGATTCTGCGAAAAAAAGTTATTTAACGAGTTCACTTTTCTATCGGGATACGCCTGGAAAGTTCGATTCATTTTTCGATAACGATGGTTTCTCTAAACAAGCGAGTTTAGCACAAAAGGGGGCGATAGACTTGTTAGGCGTAGTCCATACTGATTTATGTCAACAACCACGTTTTTTATTAAATATGGTTGATTTGAAATTTAAATTAGATAAAAATAGAGCAGCTTTTTGCGTTCAATCCGACGTAAAATGTAAAGTGGAGATTTTATCAGCTTCCCTTTATCTGAGGAAAGTTAAAGTGATACCGGAACTATCGCTCGCTCAAGCCAAGGCGCTACAATATGGAACCGCTAAATATCCTGTAACTCGTTCGGAGTGCACCTCATTTTCTATACCCGCTGGTCTTATGGCTAGTGTGCAAGATCATTTATTTACCGGACAAGCACCCAAGAAAGTTGTTATCAGGTTTGTGGAACAAAAAGCGTTTCTAGGAGATTTGAAAAAATCACCGTACAACTTTCAACATTTCGATTTATCAAGCATTGGATTGTACATTGACGGTAGCAGCGTCCCTCATAAGGCGTTATTTCTAAACTTTGAGGAAAATCAATATATTCAAGCGTATTGCAATCTTTTCATTCAAACTAATAAGTGGAACGTAGATGAAGGGAATCAGATAAGTCGGGAAGATTACCCTAACGGAAATTGTTTATTCGCGTACAATTTAACCTCGGATCTTAATAACAACGCTAATCACTTGCATCTTGTAAAAAACAGTAAACTGAGATTAGAATTAAAATTTGCAAAACCGTTACCGGAGACGATTTCCATTCTAATTTACGCTGAGTTTCAAAATTTGATATAAATTGATAAAAATCGAACCGTGATTTTCGATTACAGTAATTAATGGATTCGCTACAGATAACTAAAATTCTTGAAAAAGATTTAAGTACTAAAAGTATATTTCGAGGCGTGTTCCCGGCTGACAAGCTACCTAAATATGTTAAAATATTCCCTTCTCTATTTATTGTAAACACCGATACGAGTGCTGAACCTGGAGAACACTGGGTTCTAATATATTTTTCTAAACATAAAAATTGTGAATTCATGGATTCCTTTGGAAACCCGCCAGATTATTTTAAATTTAATGACTTTATTGAACGAAACAGTAAAACTGTTACTTTTAATTCTAATCAATTACCGAGTAATTCTAGTAATACGTGTGGAGCATTCTGTATCTATTTTGCTATAAACAGGTGTAAAGGAATTGAAATGTATAACATTGTGTCTAGGTTTAAGAAAGATAAATATATAAACGATAAAATGATTAAAGAGTGTATGTGCAAAATGTATTCAATAAAATAATTTTTTACAATTTATAGCAATAGCAGTTTTTTACATATACATAAATACAAGCATTCATTTTAATTTTTCAATATCTTTATGACCGTGCGCTAATGTACGAACCCCGCAGGGTAGAATATATCTCTTATCATCATTTGGTGATAAACAAAGTTTTCTAGTATTTAAAGTAAATAGCTCATGCTTGAAACTAGCTATACGCATAATCACGGCTGACATGGTTTCTTGATTAAAAAGACAACGTTCATAGTCTTCGTGGCGGATGACGTTTCTAATACCGTTCATGGCAACGCCCTTACAAACCTTTTTATGGTTTAAAATTGACTCTAAAGATTACCCCAATCGCAACTCCTTTTCTATCTCTTCAGCGGTCTTAGACTCCCCGTACAATTTAATAGAATAAAGCTTTGGACGAAGTCCTACAAAGCTTTGAATTAACTGCGAATTTGTCTCGTCTTTAAAATAACCGAGAGCTTTTTTATTCTGATTATAATGAAAAAAATGCGAAGGTGGATAATCAGAGAAGTCAAAGCGGTTTTTATGAACTTCAAAGTCTTTATAAACATCATCCGTTTTAATGTTGTACGTTAAACTGTCTGTAAATATTTTATATATTAGTACTATTTAAATAAAAAATGCATATTAAATTAAATTACCAGTGTCTGTAAATAATAGTGATGCTTTGTTCCCGTGCGTATTTTTTATGAATCCATAATGGAACCGATACATGAGCTCCTTGGATAAATCTAGAATGGTGAATCCGGTAAATATAGGCCGGTTAAGAACAATTTTAGCTCTCTTCTTATGAGCGCCGGCTAACTCTTCATTAAAGATGGTAAAGTGTTCAAACTGCGGGGAACTTGTAACTTTTAACATTCTTTCTGGTTTATGAATCAACTCGAAATTTATATGCTTCCGTAAATGTTCCATTGTTTTTAACCATAAGTTTCCAGAAATTCTTTTCAAATGAACTCTTGGATAATTTCCTCTGTTCAGTGTTGAATCTAACATATTTTTCTAACCATTTTCCTTGAGTGAAGGTTAGAGCTCGATGAACCTTGGTTATTTTCAAACCTAATTCTACATAATATTTTAAATTGCGGTAATGTACTATGTATTTCTCTTTATTATTTAAATTAGGAAGAAGTTTTGGTAGACTTTGATTCTCCTTAATATTTAATTTTCCTAAGAGATCTTTGGAGTATGGAGATAGCATATCATGTGTAAATACTTTAGATTCCGCCGCTACTGGGAGATCGTTATGTAAGTGATGTAACTCTGGAGGATATTCAAGATCCACCTGCAAAGGAAACAATTCTTTCAAAATATAATTCAATAATTATAACACTTGTTATTTACCTCTAAAATGTATCCGTTTTCAACGTTATTGGGAATACTCAGAATATTTTCACAGAGTGTTTGCAAATCATCCTCCTGAACCCACTGGAAGTCGCCTAGCGGTAGTGGTTCACACATAACAGCACCGTACAAATTATTAGCATCTTCAATTAAGTTAAATTAAGTTAATTAATATAATTAAAATTAAAATAATTAAAATAAAAAAATAAAATAAATTATTTTAAAAAAAAATTTAAATTACCTAAATAGCATATATAACTGCTCTCTTTAGACGAATCATATGTGTCGGGCATATATTTGTTATTCGCTTCAGAGTAACGAGTTGAGATCATAGAAACACCGCCTCGAATACCTAAAAATTCAATGTAAATACAATAATATTTATAATATCAAAAAGCGTTAACCTTTTCAATAAATAAGTGTTGATCTATATCAAGTATGAGATCGAGGCGAACATCGGTCATCTTCAAAGCTGCTTGCCAGGCTAAACCTAGTGCGGTGTAAGCGTGAGCGGGATCTAATTTATAATGAGTTATAGATAATGTTCTAAAATTTTCATAAACGTCGGCTAAGAGCAACGCATCGCTTTTCACATAGAGGTCGGTGTATTAGCCTACGAAAACTGAGGTTAAGAGATTTGAAATATTTGTACTATAGTAATTTTACCAAATGTTTGAATATTAAACGCTGTCCAAACATTTTGGGCGTGTAAATAATCAGATTCTAAAATATTTTGATTTTTCAATGAACTGAAAAACGCTTCTCTAGGTGGCAGCATCGTATCGTCAAATTTCTTTTCATCGTCCATATACTCGTACGGGTAGACCCCCTTCCGCAGGAGGAGTTCAACTTTATCACTTTCAAAATATTTCTTAACAATCTGAAATTAACTGGCTCCTTCCAAAACGAGATTAGATACTAGAGCATCGAGGCTATCGCTTAAAAATCGATAAGAGTCTAAAAACCGAAATCTCCCTAAAAATTATAATAAAATTACTGTTAAGGTTAAATTCATAATTAAATATATTTTACCTAGTTTGAGTGAAATATAATTTTCGCTAGTGGAAGGAATACAGTCAAGTGACTGTTCCTTAAAATGACCAATCTCCTGACATATAAGATGTAAATCGTATCTATGAAGATTTATTATTATTAGGTTTATTTCCTGGTTAATTAAATTAATAAATTCACCTGCTAAGGTTATGAAGGAAAATAGGGATAAATTCTGGAACTTTCTTTTGAAGATTACAGATGTTATGCGCTGGCCCCCTGTATTTCCCAGTGAAATGACAATGATCTCGAACAGCGGGCATATTTCCCTGATTTAGCTGCTTCTGACAAATGTAGCAATGCGTAGCAGCTTGAAACTGTTCCTCCTCCTCCGGGGTAATAATCATTGGTACATTGGTCTCAATGAGTTCCATCAACTCAGTCTCTAATTCCAGAATAGACTCCAGAAATCTTCGAGTTGCATCTTGTCCTCGATAGCAATCGGTTCGAACAGGTACACCTATAAGTATCCTATTGTAATATATCTAAAAGGGAATTTTACCAAATAACTTACCGTTAGGTCCAACAAGCACCCACGAATACGCGCAACTGATGTGCATGTTTACTTTGCTGGTATTTGTATCGGGATCTAGATCACATCCTTGAACTCTCGGTAGGATTGCTTCAAAATCGGCGTAAAATACATTTCATTAAGTGTTAAATTAAATAATTTTTATTTTTTACTTTTTCCGTCCACTCATATTTATCAAAATAAATCGTCTTCTTCTTGGTAGGGAAAACTGTTTTTTGGACGCCGTGAGTGGCGCATTCTTCGATAGGCGCATCACGTCGCTGTTCCGCGTTGTTTCCACTGAATCGGTGAAGACACATTCTAATACAGAAAATAATTAGTAGATTGCAAACTAATATATTGGAAACTAAATTACCTGCAGTAAAAACTTGTGCTTCTGTTTTTTGTTAGATGCTGTAACAGTTTTCCTAGGTCTCGTATAAGACAGTAATGTCTATTCCCATCGTCAATATCTTTAGTTTCATCGGTGATGTATAGCAAATCAAACTCCCTTTCCTTACAACACTTGTTGACGCTTACGTAAAGAGGGAATATGTCTCCCGAGAAGCCGAACACAGATATTGATAAATTATTCATTAATTCAAATTTTTTTAGTTCCGTAGCGTTTAATTTGAAAGGAAAAGATATATCACTGGTATCAAGTTCATTTTCATAAGGTGTATATTTGGAAACACGATTAGCGTTTTAAATCTAAGGAACTGGGTGAAGTTTAGCGAGAATTGACCAGAGAAAACATTTCTCATCATTTTCGTTTCTAATATTAAGAATCGCGTGACGTCGAGATAGTTTTTCAGGTAGTTCCATATACGATGACCCCCGCAACGGTTGGTAAGATGCTACATTTAATTCTACATACAGAACACGATCAATTACCCAACCCGATCCTGTCAAAAATATAACATATAAATTTTAGTACATACCTGTCGCTTCAAAGTTTTCCGCTGCTGACTGTATTGTTTCAATGCAGTCATTTAGCTGGTTTTCAATGACATCGGCCGTTAATGTTGTTTGCATAGTGCTCCGGAAATAGGGTCGTACTTCCGCTCTCTGTTCCGCACCCCCTAAAGGTCTCATATAGGCTGATCTTACGAGTAAGAACCATTTAATTCCACGTTTACTAGTGAGTCTTTCCATTAGAAATTTACTGAAAGTGGCTCGGTAACGTCCGATAAACATCCCCGCATTAATATCAAAGTCTTCAGCATTGTAACGGATAGATGCTAACGTATCATTCAAGGCCTGGACCATACTTGGGGATGCTGGTGGTGTTTCATCAAGTATTGATGAGGCGGGAACAGGTGATGGCGTTGGGTTGTCGGGTAAATCCGTTGCAGATGGTTATGTACGGAGGGATTCCAGTTGAATGTCTTGAAGCAGACTAGGTGAAGGTGGATGGTATGGCGATGGTGGACGGAAAGATGCTGGCGAACATTGCATTGGTGACGGTGTGTGAGACAGGGCCATGGGTTCGGATGGGCCGGGTGCGTTCAAGTCATGAGTTCGTTGATGGTTCTTAAAATATTCCAATCTAGCAACAGTCTTATCACATACTTCACAGACAAACTTATGTCTATCACCGTGTACTTCTCTAACATGCCGATTTAAATTTGATTTGATAGAAAAACATTTCAGGCACGTAGGGCAAATATGTTGGGCTTTAGGCATCTTGAATATAGCTACCGCAGTTAACCGTGGAATGACCTCCCACAACGCTATACAACCCCTTTTATAGTATATTCAAGTATCATTTCAGAACGATACGTTTCTCATACTTAAACTTGAAATATTCGTTTGAAATACTCGTGATATAGGTTCAAGCATATTTAAGTACTACAATGATATTAAAATGAAGTTTAAAAATATTTCCATTCTACTTTAACAACGTATATTCCATGACGTCAAAACACTCCCGCAAAGTACTTAACGATTCTATCTTATTGATTAAAATAGACACTTAATGACATTAAATGGAGTTTAAAATTAATTTCATTCTACTTTAACAACGAATATTCCATGACGTCAAAACACACTTAAATTGCAATTAACCGCGTCCCCCGGGTAATCCGCGCACGCGCCGTCTAGGTTATCACTTTTTACATCATTTCAACTTATTCCGTACGATAAAACTCGATAAGATATACGATCAAGTACCATATAAGTGTGCTCTTGAAATTTGAGATAAGCGGAGATAAAATGAACAAGTTGGCCTGAACACAATATGTTGATATACGAAAAAACAAATCGTCGCGAGAAATATCATAAATACATTGACTTTTCGACGATTTTGCCCCCATTTCACCCCTAAAATCCTGGATCCTCGATCCTAGGATCGATGCCTCGCCCTTACTTTCCTTCTACTGATTAGCTTTGATATTTCTGAAAAAAGAGACTTTTTTTCACCTTGAAAAAATTATGAAAGAAAAAGAGTATAACCTCGATTCTTAATTAACTTAAACTGATAAAATTAATCTCTTATTTAGTGATCGATCTATAATTTTAAATTAAGTTGAAACTAAACAATACGGGTGATCCCTTTTTTTAGCTTTAAAGCAAACAGATAAAAACATTTATTTAATCTACGCGCGTAACAATTTTACACTTTTTAGCTTTTTCGTCAGATAATATTTTTTTTATTTTTTGAGTGATTTTTATTTTTACAATTTATATTTCAATATGTATTTCTATAATTTTAAAGGGGTTTTTAGGTTTAATTTTTTAAGATTTACGATTAAAACAACAACAATTCATTTAATATATGACTTGAGTAAAATAACACCAAAAATTTAAGACCTCTAGGCTGGGGATGTACATAGTGCTAATTTAAAAGTCGCTGCAAAAAGCACAAAATAAATAGAAAAAACATTTATTATTTAAAATAAATAATTAAAATTATATATATTATGAATGATAATTTTTTTAGCATTATATTTAAATGATTTTAATATATAATAATTATCCTACTGTATAATTTATTACAATTATTTATTAATAGTCCTAGTATTATTTTGTTGTTGAAAAGTCTAAAAATCTTTTTATTGTGCTTTGCTATTAAAATCTGGTAAACACCCCATTCTAACTAGTTAATAAATTTGCTTTTAATATTATATACTTTGATGGAATCACGCGATACCCTAACACTCAGGTCATCCACCTGACGTTATTACAAACGAGAACGTGCCAAGTGGTTCGACAAGTAGTTGGTCTTAGCAATTAATACGGATAACGTCTGCAATGTATGTATTAAAAAGCCTAAGCTTTTAATTAAATATAATTAAGAAGGTATTTGTTGCTAAAATAAGTTTTAACTCTCCGATCCTATGGGGTGAAGTGTGTCAGAAACGTGATAATTGGATCACCCACGAATGAAATATCATACCTTTATACACAAAGACGGACAAAACATATTGCATTGGTATTTGTTGTCTTATGACTGAAACTCTCGATCCCAACTAGAAAGGTCAACCAATTTTAGAAAATTTTCGCGAAGAGTTCGGGTTAATTAATATAGCCTACATTTATTTGTTAAGACTTGGAAAAATGTAAATTTTTTATAAATAGAATTAATTGTCTATTTATAAGCGTAGTTTCAATAATATTTTTAAAGGTTCCCCTACGCCGGAAAATCAGAGGCAAAGTACTGGAAGGCTTAACGTGAGGAAAGTCGGAACCTTGAGATGCATTAAAGTGCTCTACGAGTGAGGCTAAGGCGTGAGGCCTTATAGAATAAAGAAAACGATTAGAGCTCTTTCACCGTTATTGCATAACATTTTTGATTTATTTTTCAAGATATTTTTATTAGCGAAAAGGTTTTCTCTGCCTGAGCCTTCACTTTAAGATGTTTCATTAAAAACTTCAAATGATGGCAATAGACTTATAGGAGTGCAATATCTTTGCAATTGAACCGCATGGCGGGACAATGAGACCAGTGTGGTACCGAGGAGAGAGTTCGACAGCCTCGTCTGTGACTCATCTCCGGACAAGCCCGTCCCCCAGAAGCAAGCGTGACACCTTTGGGATGAAAACATCGACACTAATGTGCCACACTATAGCAACACACAGAGCTTATAGAAACGTGAAAATGTTCAGAAAAAAACTAGAAATCGGTTTTCCTATTTCTTGTATTATAACCCAAACTAAACGTTTCAATTTTTTGTAATTAAAACTTAACTATGTCTTGAAATACAATTTTATGCAATTTTCCTTTTTGTGTTATAATATACAAAATTTATGCTTTCCAAATTCTATAAAAAAAATATTTACATTTTCTATAGCTTTCTATAAATATGGTTTCTATAGAAATTTTAGGTATTCTATTCGAGGCTTTGTCTATACAATACTTTTTTTTATTTATTCTACAGAACCCCGTTAATCATTTTGTTTTTAAGGATTGTAAAGAAATTTAATAGACAATTTTATGTCCGGGGTACACATTTAAATCTGACGATTGAAACACGCGAATCTCTCAAACATAGATAAACCACGTCATTTTACTATAAAACCAATAATGCCACCCTCATCAATGCGTGGGTGAAACTTATTTGAGTGTACAGATAGTTTACAATGAAGTGACGTTTACAATACTATTTGTTTCTTAAATACGTTTCAAAGGAATGTACAACTTGTCTATTAACGTGAGAGACCAGGTATTTTTACGTAAAAAAGTGAGACCAACGATTTTGTAGGGTACTAAGCAGTTTCGTATTACCCGTTTTCCGTGAAACTAGTCTTGGCCAAGCTATCTTTATGGACAATTTGCAAATATATTAATTTTGATCCTTTCTATTTTATTTAACAAAATCCAAATGATTTAGAATTACATTTTAAAGGCAAATAATTGTTTCGTTTCATCTGTTTTATTTTAAGTGATTTTCACCCGCAATGTTAGTGTAACGTAGAGCTTTTACCTATAGTCACGCACCGCCAGACACAGTTATCGCCTCTTCAGCCGGGGCGAGTGAGAGCGTGCACGGAGGAAACAACTGGACTGCACTGCAGCGCCACCTAAGGGCACTATTAGAAACTTAACTCCGACTAAGCTTCCATGTAGTCATCGACACCTCCGAGGCTCCGCCACGACGGAAATGTATCCACTCTGCGGCAGCAGCTGAGATCGAGCAAACAACGGCTTAAGGGAATTTAGTTTTTTATTGCGGATGGAAGAATATTTAATTTAAATATAAAAGAATTTATATTAATCAGCGTAAAAAACAACAATAAAAAACCTACAGTATTATAACAATTAATGATTCCGAAACCGGTTAATAATTTACCGTTTTGTGGATATACAAAATCTTCTATTTTCATCGATTTCCAATTTGGGTTAAGTTAATTAACTAAATAATGTTAAAAAGTGAATCGAAATCCATGTATTTTTGCCCCTGGAAAGATGCCGTGAATCCTGAAACCTACATACAACTATACGACCAATATTGTTCTGCCTCAGTCAATTTCGCGGCTGCTTCATCGTTTCGTCACTTGGAGAATGGAGACGGGGGGAATAGGTTTTTGGTTATAACTCAGTCTTAACGGGATGTTAGTTCTAGCTGGGGCCAGGCCGGGCTTCCCAGCTAGTTAATATATATACAAAGAATAACCAATTATCAACGTTATTACCATAAAGGTATTTGAAACGTTTATAACACAACGTATTTGAAACGTTTATAACCCTACGTATTGAATACGTTACAACAACGTATTTAAAACGTTTTCTTTACTAAATATCTACGTTTTAAATCACGTTCAATTAATCATTCTATCTACGTATAATTATTACTAAAATTATCAGTGTTGAAATTAATCTAATACATTTAGTTTGTAATGCCATAGTTTCTAAATAAAACGTCAAGAACGACCTTAGAAAAAACTGCTTTATATTTATTAAAAAAAAATATTTTTTCTTACAACATTTCGAATAACAGGTAATTCAAATGACTAACATGTCACTCCCAAAGAGTTCGACTTTATAACAACTTTTAGCAAAAGTAGTAGTTGAGGGAGAGTTAAATAATGAATATTTCTATTGAAGGTACTCTGGACTGCAAGCTGCTGTATAGCAGAACCCAGCTTAAAATACAATCCTCTATTTCATTTTTAACTTAGTTCTGCTCGCAGGATATCCTTCAGTAGAACAATTCATAATTGAACCCTCCCTCAACTACTTCCGTTGACACTTTCGCTCCCAACGACGCCACTACGATCGCGTCCCTTCGAGGTAGACATCCTTCGGCGTTTGGCCATACTGATTTTTCCTTCGAGTTAGACAACGATCGGTCAACTTTGTCTGCCTTAAAGGTCTCTGACTCGGCCGTCTGCCCCACTCTGCAATAGTTTCCCGCCGGCTCCGCTGGGGGCCTCGATTCGTTTTCCCCTCAGCACCTCAAGGACATCGCGGGCCCAAATTCTGTGGTATCCGGCGATTGTCTGCTGAAGTCGCTCACCAGACTATGTAATCTTATGCTCGATGGCCTCGTCCCTCAGGAGATCTGCCCTGTGCTGTTCGGCGCCTCCCTGTGCGCTCTCAAGAAGAAGGACGGGGTTATCCATCCTATCGCTGTCGGCCATACCGTTCGGTGTCTGGTAGACAAGTTAGCTTGCTCGCATATTGCGCCAATTCTCGGACCTTTTCTTCGTCCATCGCAGTTAAGGTTCGTTACCCATGAGGTGCCTTAGCCGTGGCTCACGCCGCCTGGCGCTACGTTAACCACCCTCATAAGGCTCCCACTGTTTTACTGAAAGTCGATTTCTTAAACGCTTTCAATATGATCCGACGAGAGAGTCTACTTGAATGCGTCCGTCTTCCGAACGGGGTGTTCACCAGGGGGACACATTGGGTCCAGCGCTCCTTTGCCTCCTCTTGCATAGAATGGCTTCCCTCATGGCATCTGAGTTAAACATCTGGTACCTCGATGATTCGACACTGGGCGGCAGTCCACGTTCCGTCCTCGACGACCTGCTACTTCTCCAAGAACTTTCCGCTGATATCGGCCTGGAGATCAACCCTTCCAAATGCTAGTTATTACTCTTAAACCCCGGAGGCTTCAACTTTCTACACTACCAATCTATGTTCCATGCGGTGGCTTCTGGTTTTTAACTCTTACCGCGCTCCGAGTACATCCTTTTAGGAGCTCCCCTCTCGGACGAGGCTATCTCCACTTGCTTGTCCTCTAAAACCGAGGCCTTGAATACCATGGTCGGAAATCTTCAGCAAATATCTGCCCATCAGGGTTTTTTTCTGTTGAAAACCTCAATTGCTATCCCAAAGCTGTCTTTTCTCCTCCGTAGTGCCCCGTTGGGCATGACGTCTCTGGCCTTACTCTCATGGACGAGGCACCTTGGCTACAGTCGTAGTGTATCGAGGAGGCCTGGGTATTTGCCACGCCTCTACTCTCACTCTCCCCGCCTTTCTCGCATCGGTATCCAGCGTGTAGGCCTTAGTCCGTGCTATTCTGCCTGCCTCTATCGAACCTAAATTGTTGGAATTTTTCCGACGCTTCATTTCAGTGGGAAATCGTTTCGGGTGGTCTTGCCATCGCCAGATCTCCGAAGTCATCAACAGGCGTGGGAGGCCCCTATTGTCGAGCAGTCTATCGCTTGGTTGTCCGCCCGTACTTCCAGCGAAAGGTACAAAGCTCGACTACTCTCGGTCAGCTCTGCGGACTCTGGGTGTTAGCTAAACGCCCTCCCTTCGCCGTCCTTGGGCACGCTCTTAAACGACGACTCCTTCCGGATCGCTGTCGGCCTTTGGTTGGGTGCCGAAATTTGTGTACCACTCGTTTGCAACTGTGGTAGCCGTTTGGACTCCTTGGGCACCAACGGTTTGATTTGCAAACGAAGCGGTGGTCTGCTGTCACGCCACGGCGCCGTCAATGACCCGCTTCATCTACACTACTGTCGCAGTTGAAACCCTGAGCTCCTTCGCGCGGGATAGTCTGGCCTTGATCCATTCGATAGGCCGTCGGATCAAGGAGGTCACAGGCGAGCATCGGCCGGTGACTTTGCTTGTGCGACGGATGGCCATCGCGCTGCAGAGAGGCAATGCGGCCTCAGTACTAAACCCTTTCCCTCCGGGTGCCTCCCTAGGAGGGGTGATACAACCACCGTCTGTCTGTCTGTGGGTCTGTCTGTCAGGCCTGCGAACGCGTTCGCATTTTCGGGGCCAAGGGTAATCACTGCGTACCCAGTTTCTTAGCATCAGGGAATAGGTTTTGCCAAAAGCGCCCTCTTTTTGTCATTGGGTGTAGTATAATTTTTTAATCGGCCGGGATTGGAACCCGAGCCCTCTTGCACGACAGGTGAGCGTTCTACCGCAGAACCACGGATACAGTTACTCTTCCGAGGAGAGGTATATTTTGGCTTGCCAACTTGTTTTATTATTTTTATTATTTTTGTACTATTGTTCAAAAGATTAAAACTCCTTTTTTAGCTATTGTCATTCCAACTTGGCCTTGTAACTCTGCACAAGCTATCGCATATAAGATTCCCATAAAATATAATTATTATTATTATCTCCCTGTATTATTTATACTCATAGAAATTTGCATTTCACTTCAAATAAAAAAGACAAGTTTTAAATATTGGTTAAATTTGACCGACTCTTAATATGAAAGCTTATTTTACCCTAAGCTTGGATTACATTTCAAGAAAAATGTTTAGAAATTTGACTCAGGGTGAAAAAATGTATTTACTCTCAAACTTCAATTATATTTGCTCCCGCTTCTAGATAATAATTGAAGATAGATGTAATATTTCTGGACCAATTTGACCGACTCTATATATGAAAGCTTATTTTACCCTAAGCTGACATTAATTTAACAACTTGGAATTAGATTTCGAATTTTGGCACATAGTGAAAATATTTATTTAATCTCAAACATGAAGCATATTTCCTTAAAGTTAGGTGAAATAATTCTGGGCCAATTAGACCATTTCCTTATATTATTAAGTTCGGCATAATGGCCACAGAAGGCTAAACCCAACCTCAGCCCAGTTTTCATTATATTTAAAACTGGGTTTAATAAATTCCAGGTAATAAAAATCCCTAAGATGAAATAAACAAGACGTACGACGGTCAGAATACACACAATCCTTCTAATGTGTTAAGTTTGTTTGAGCTATTCACAGCAACCTGCAACGCCGGTATCGCAACCAAAATATATCCATGGTCACACTTATTTGTTAATTCTAGTCATACTTTGAAAGCATCGAAGATTCCTTCGATCAGTGTCACTTTTATTTTTTACTTCTGATCACACTTATTTGTTACGTTGAGTGTCAGACTTATTACTTCTGGTTACGCCGAAGACTAGGCCGATCAGTGGCATACTTAATTGTTACTTCAGCTCTTACGTTGAAATCGCGGCCCACTCTGAACGGCCTTGAAAACGCCAGAGGGAAACGGGCGCGTAGACCTCTATATACACGCGGATTTACAATGTTGGAAATTGCGGAGGTCCGTATACGCTGCCCAAAAAACCTTACTTAGAATTAAATTTAAGGAACGTATTTGCAATTCTAGGTTTAATGTAAACCACAGCTATTCAAAAATATAACTTTCATGAAAATCGGACTTAAATTAAGGAACGTTATGTCGACTTTCAGGCGGAAATATAAAACCACGAACATTGGGGTCCG
Organism: Leiobunum rupestre; assembly: GCF_980474605.1. Classification (NCBI taxonomy): domain Eukaryota; kingdom Metazoa; phylum Arthropoda; class Arachnida; order Opiliones; family Sclerosomatidae; genus Leiobunum; species Leiobunum rupestre. Next base: position 56,502,847 of record NC_143392.1, on the reverse strand, counting down.
GTAAATAACCCCGAAAACTATACTTAAATTTAATATTTACGGATATAACCGAATTTGTAGTTCAACTGAATCCTAACCTATCCAATAATATTTTTTTAACGTTATCGGACTTAATTTTAAAGAAAATATCTACCACATAAAGGAAATCACCGAAAATAGTAAATTGGGCAAATGCCCAACTTTTTGGGCTCCGATTTGAAAAATTTTTGAAAGGCTATCAATGGCGACGTCTGTACATTCGAACGAGATATCATTGACTCTTCTAGCCCTAACCGTTGAAGAGGTATGCGCGACACGGCGGCATCGGCATCGGCATCGGCTACACTGTACGTGAGACTAATACACACAAATCCTTAGGATTGTGTGTAAAAATCAGTTTAGCCGTTGAAAGAAAATATTGCACATAACACGTCACCTTCAAAACCAAACTAAAATTACAGTGAATATAAAGTGGTTTGGTTTTGAAAGCGATTACACCTCATTAGAGAAATGACAACACCCATAAGGGGCGTTTACACTTTACAATTGTTAGTTGTAAACAATTTATAATTGCGAAGTGTGAATATGATAGTTAAACATAGTTTTGCAATTCAAGATACCAATACACCACTATTTGTTGCACACTATACAATTAATTGGCCAAGGGATTTTTTACAACTAATAAGGATCAAGTAATTTTGAAATGCAATCGAGGCTTAAAATAGTGTATTTTGATTCTTTTAAATGGGCAATTACCATTACATTTCACTTTGAACACACTCAATAGGTATTCTAGAGCACAAAACTTAGAAGTAAAAGGAAACAACACCTATATGCAAGAAAAAAACCTTTAAAACAAAGGTAATAAGCAACACATGCAGTTTAATTTGGGCCTCATTCCTGGACGCATGTTGCCAAATTGATTGTAAGCCTAGGCCGGGTATGTTGCCTAGTGTTAACTGTTAAGTTATTGTTCAATTGAACAAATACCAACTAATTTTATATTTCACCCTAACTAAATAAGTGAATAAAAAGAGCATTTAAATTTTACTTACCATTCTTTTTCTTATAATGTGTCTACCGTTTATTTCAAATGCTGCTTCGCTCAGTTCGCTGTGTTCAGTTTGCTCGTCGTTAACGGTCCTTTAGTTTTCCGCGAGACGGCAGTTAACAATTTTTTTGCAATAGTACAAAATATGCACAAGTTTCAGTACTAATAGTTTTTCGTAGGTACAAATAAACAAAATCTTGGTTTAATGGCTGATAATAAGTATTATGTATTTTATGGCTTGTTCATTGTAATTGAATAACAAGTTTTCAAGTCAAAATGCTACGCGTTTGAATGAGATAAATATTAGTTAAAAACTAATAAATAACGTTGAGTTAATAACAATAAACTCACCTTGGTTATTTTGGATTTATCAAATAGGACGCGGTCTTAAACTCAGGCTAAACAATTGTTTTGTATGGACGATACGGAAACGAGGGAAGGTGGCACCAGACTTCGAAATAGTGATATTTTTAACCGGCTCTCCTTAAGTTTATTTTTATTGAGGGCCACTGGATACAAGGGGAAACATTTTAAAAATAGAGAGGGAAATACGATAATAAAATTAAGTTACGTTACTTACGCAAACATTTATTGACTTTAAAACGTTAACTTTAACGATAGAGTTCGGTGTTTTTGAGACAGCATAAAAAATATTTTCCAGAGTTTCCATGAAGTTTTTTATAACTATTTTTAATATCTTTGGGGGCCCCGGTGGCCCACAACCCCCTTTCGAATGATTTAATTTAAGGGCCCCTTGATTTTTTTAAGAGCCATTGGCCCCAGCACCCCCGCTATTTCCAAGTCTTGGTGGAAAAATGGCGCTAAAGCTTTGTCGTCTACTTCAAGGTTTAAATCGTGTATCAATATTCTACTTAAACTTCTACTTCTGCGGCTAAACTGTATTCGATACCGAAAACTTCAGCGTCGCTGCGCCACCTATATAAACTCGTTACGGTAGCGAATAAGGAAATTTTACGGTCACGGTGTTAAGACTGCAGCCGAAAGGGATTATTGTTTTCGGTAGCGATTCTAGCGAATAAGGGTGATTTGGGTTTTTTAATTACTTGGGAAAAAATGAGCTTTCTTTGAATAATAAATATTTAAGTACATTTATGGTACATTTATTTACTTAAAAATAACGTTCATTTAATTCCAAAATACTAACAAAATATCCTCATTCAGTTTTAAAAAAAAGTTATACATACGTTTTATATATATATATAGCAAAATTCCTGCTGAAAATTGGTTTTTGCAGTTATTAAATATGAACGTAGACGAATAGTAAATAATAAACTAAAATCGCTTTGTCTACCAAAAAACCAAAACTCAACCTTGTTGCAACGTTCACTTTGCTACCCGGGCTGTCATGAAGTTATAGTTAAAGAGTGGCCACCGCCCACCCGTGTATCTTGAGGGTGGCCGGTGACCACTCTTTAACATAGGATGGTAAATTATATTTCAAACGATAGGAAATCACATGGCCTCAACAGCTTTTAAATTGGTTTGCCCACCCGGGTATCCTGAGGGTGGGCGGCACCCACTCTTTAACTTAGGATGGCAATTAATGTATCAAACGATAAGAAATCACGTAGCCTCAACAGTTTTTGTATTAGTTTGCCTACCTGTGTCTACTAAGGGTGTATGGGTTTGCCCACTCGAATACTTTACTGGCTACTCTCGTAACTCTCCTATTCTTAGCAAAAGTAAATGATATTTTATTGCTGTGCCGGTTTACCCGGTGAAAGTAAATATTAAGAACCACATAAAACCGGGCGTACCGAAGAGGATCGCTGTTGAGGGAGGATTCGAGGTTTGCGCCCATTCCGTCTTAATTTTGGGGACATATTGGAAGTTTTCTTGAAAAGAGTTTTTCTACAAAAGGTTCCCCCAACAGACGTCCCTGCAGGGTTTATGGCTTAAGCACCCCCAAATTTCCACTATTGGCAACGCCATTGCTATACATGACGCCGTAATTACCACATTTTCGCTGAAACACCGAAGCCTTGCTCGATGATGTCGGGGAACTTCATGGCAAGTTATGCCGGAGATTAGTTTCGAATAACGCCACCCCGCGCATTGCGGCGCTGTAGTCCAGGCGAGGTTTTCGCTTTTCCTCCGCGCGCTCGCTCTCTCTCCCTCTTCCTAGCGACGCGCGTGAACAGGTGATACCTGTATTTTGCCGTGCGTCACTCTTGAATAGATTCCACAAAATAAAAGTGTTTATGTTTTTTGATGAGTCCAATCCTTCAAAATTTGAAAACTAATTGAAACTATTTAATCTCCAATTTAAATTTCCACGAAGGTTTTAATGCGATATAAATCAAACAATGTGTCAACTTATCGGAATCTTGCCTATTCTAAAAAGCCTATTTCTAAAAAATGTAGCACGCAAAGTCGCAACCAGGTTTAAAAGAAAACAAATTTTTCTCTTTTCTTTTTAAAAATCGGCGTAGAAACGTTAAACACGGAAAGTGGAAGGCTTTTAGTGTTTATTTTCTGTATTGTCCTTAAGTGCCGTTTACAATTATAAATAAAGAGTTCTAGCTATATGCTTTAGGGCTCATTAACAAATTAAGAATATATTTATATTGTTTAATAATAAAAATTTTCCATCGACAGATACTTCATGGTACTATTTTTATTTTTAAAAACTTAAAAAAAAATACACAAACTTTCGGGCCTTAACCCCTTTTCAAGCGTCTTGTCAATGCTAAATTATTGGTATAAATGATAGTTCATATGCAATAAATTTTTCCTGTTTCATTCCTCTTATCAATATAACATTTTTAAAAACCTTTTTTGATCATAATTCTTAGTTAACAGTTTTTTTTAATTTTAAATTTTTTTATTTTTAGCTCCACCCAATTTTTTATACAAATTCTACCCATATCTAAATTTAATTTTCCATAATTTTTTATAGCAACAGTCTCTTTGATATATATATTATCATTACGAATTTATTCCACCGTTTCATTACATTATGAACTCAGAATTTTGTTTTGAGAGTAAGATAGTCGATGCATCTGTGATTCGATCACACTTCCTGTTCTAAAACGTTTCCTAAATTGTTTGAAAAAACTTTTATCATTTGCAAATAAATAATATTTTTTAACTTTTAATGAACAATTTTGACTTGGTTTCTTGTCATAAAGAAGAAGACCCTACCAGAGCCAATTAAAAAAGTGGACACTTATATTTAGTCCCCAATTCAGTTGAATTTTGGCTCATCGTCAAGTGGAGGAAATAAATTTTGAAATACCAACGTAATTTCAAGCCATACTTTTTGGTATTCTATACACAAAAACTACAGATGTTTACACCAAAAACTAATAAAAACTTGGAGTAAAGTGATAATGACATCTAGACTGGTTTCGTTTTCCTTGAACACTTAATTTGTGTACACTTGGATTTCCTGTTTTCTCTTTTGACAGAATTTTACAATAATACGATTGTTTTAGGAATATATACACCAAAATGAGAACCTTTAGTAAGTGTAAGTTTTAAGCCTACAAATACCAACATTGTACGTCGAACTGAAATGTGTGGGCGTTTACAATGAATATTTGCGCTCTTTTGTCATAAACATGGCACGAACCCATACCTAAAAAGTCGATTGATATTGCTTTACATTAGAACTGTGTCTAGGCTATTACAAAGCTTAGTTTTATAAAGAGCCACTGCGGTCAATTCGAATTGTTTGATTTCCTCCGCGCCTTAGATCTCTGTCTCTCTCCCGAAAGGTAAATGCGGCACTTGTGCTTCGCCCTGAATTCCCAAAGTAAATACTTTGCATAGGATTGCCGTTTTCATTGGTGAAACCATCTCTTAATTAGATAACTAATAAGTGGACTTTGAACCTGATAAGTGGCTGAGCCCGCTAAGTTCAGTTGTAGCAATACAAGGGCCTTTTCATTTGTTGTTGAACAAAAAGTAGGAGCTTCGATAATTGGCGTATTCTCTAAACTTTAATATCTATGATTTGTGTTATACATTTCGGTACTATTAAACTAATGATAAGGTGAACCTTTAAATGTTTTAGATAATTTTTAATTTTTGATATGGTTCCATGGTAAAATATCAGGAAAAATATCCCTTCCCCGAACGCCACCACTGACGGTGGGCCTGCATTGCCTAGATGGATTGCCAAAGCCGATTTTTGATATGCTAAGTAAACCTCTTCTAACCAACAAGTTGATATCAGTATCACACTAGACGTTTCTGGTTTGAAACAACGACAGTTGGAAGACCTGGGTGTCAATGTATCGCGTTACTTCATCAAAATAAATAAAATAAAATACATCAACTCGTTAGAATGAGGTGTTTCCTTCGATTATGTCTAAACAAATTCAAATGAAGTATTTCCCAGATTTTAAATTCTCCACATTTATTTTTATTCGTTATGACTCCCCACAGTTTCGGCCCACGAGGGGTCGGAGTGTGCAATAACTGGTGGCTTTACCGGGGAGTCGGGGTCCGACTCTTGTAACCCGGCACGGGTGGTGGCGCACTGGGAGATGTTAGCTCCGTCCAAATGGTCCTATCTCCACCTCCGACTTCAGTCCGGTGTGGGCTGGTAACTGGGTTTGGGCCCAGGCTAACGGAGAGGGGCCGGGCAACCTGGCCGTCTCGGCGGATTGAGTAACCTGCTGTGGGGCGGCGGGCCTCCGTATAAGGGCACGGCGGACCCATCTCCCGGCCTTTTGGGGTTCCACCGGGATATCCGGTGCCCGCCGTTCCCCTTTAGGAGCTCCTTCCAATGGGCTTGACTCCCTGCCTCCATAGGTGGGGTGTCGGCTGGAGTTGCTACAGCATCCATTCTTAATCCCACTGCTGTGTGCGAAGAGGGGGTTGGTCAACCCATTGCTGCACCTTCTGCTGGATTGAGCGGCTTACGTCGAAGGTGCGACCTTCAGTAGTAGGGTTCTGCTACCCATGCTGGTTTTATCACCTGTCCGGGTGTGTGGACGCTGGCGTAGGGCATTTGATGATGGACCTCCGGTGGTGTGGTTTCAATCTTACCGGTACACCGGGCTATAAATCTGATGCATGTCCCCACAGTTTCGCCTCCCCATTCCCTTCTTTTAAATTTAACTCGCCTTCAAATGTAAAATTGATGAAAACACCTTCAATAAATTTCCATCTGAAATAGTTTAACTCCGAATAAACAAGTGCCCAGTCTCTTGTATGATTAACATCTGTGTCGATTAAATGGCGAAGACCATTCGGAGGGTCGAAAGCTTGCCGCGTTTTTTAAGTTGTAAAAGTTTTATAAATCCTATTATTATCCTAACTTATTAGGACTTTAATTTTATATTTTATTTTTAAATTCATTATACTGCGTGTTTTTTTGCTCTAAACGTGATTTGGTTTCAAAACCTATAATTTATCACTGAAAAACACCACTTTAAGAATTGAAAATTTGGGCTCATTATATATTTACTAAGAATTTTGCAGAGAAGAATAGCTCTTACTGTTTTCTATGCTTAAATGCCCTATTTGCACCATTTGGCGGGGTATAGACTCAAACCGGCTGCACACATAAAGCTCGCAAGCGAATTTCGAGCACGCGCGGATGCGTTGTTTTAAAAACCAAGAATGCGCACGAGCAAGCGAAACTAGAATTTTTCTAATTTCACATACCTTCGTCTCTTATGCGTGCAGCCGATGAACAATCGAGGTTATAATTCATAAGCAGCACCAATTTGCTAGATTTACCTTACAAATCAAAAATAAATCGAAAACTATCAATAACAATAGAGTCTACTGTCACTAGAATAAAGTAGGTTTTCTAATGAAATAAAACCGTTTATTTAAACGAGTGAAATGTATATAAAGAACAAAAATAGATATTTTAAATATCTAGAATACCCTAAGTATATTAGTTCTTTAATTTAAATATATAATTTGTGTTTAAAATTCCGGAAAAAAGGTTTTTTTTTCATGCATATATATACCAGATTCAAACGTTCGTAAAACAATTTATTTTTATTTATAAACAATGCTGACAAACAAATTTTACCCAGCATTAAGACTTATACTTTTACTACGCCATTTTACCCAGCATTAAGATTTGTACTTCTACTACGCCATTTTGCCCAGCATTAAGATTTGTACTTCTACTACGCCATTTTACCCAGCATTAAGATTTGTACTTCTACTACGCCATTTTACCCAGCATTAAGATTTGTACTTCTACTACGCCATTTTACCCAGCATTAAGATTTGTACTTCTACTACGCCATTTTACCCAGCATTAAGATTTGTACTTCTACTACGCCATTTTACCCAGCATTAAGATTTGTACTTCTACTACGCCATTTTACCAAATGTCTGACGCCAATACGAGCTCTAATGATTAGTTTACTGAGTACATAACCACTTAAATTGAAACATACAATTTAAAAATATCTTAATAGTGTAACATTTCTAACGGAATATAAATTAACATACAAAATGGAGCATAGTATATTTGTACGTTTTTAACAGAATAAATCACTGCTTGTGACAAGGACCAAAATCTTCACAATTCTTGATCAGAGACCTCGAATTTATTTGAATAGCATTTCAAAACTCAAAATATTAACAAGTTGAATTAAAAAGGTTTAAAAAATTTTAAAAACCGAAAACTTATTAAAACCAATGCTAGGAAATTCACAAAGGGTTAACCTAGACAAGGGACTTTTAAGCCCAATTGTAATAGTGAATAAAAAAGCTTAAAATTGGATTAAAGGCATGTCTGTGGCAACTCACGCCATAAAATGTCTATAGTAGATAAATATTTCTGTTTTTTTCATTAAAGAAAATTTTGTTCTATACTTACAGATTCCAATGTCAGCCGGATGTCCTATTTGCTACACTTGATACTTGTATAATGCGCAGCTGATTTCGATACCGGTTTGTGGCATTGGGTGAAAACTCGGAACTATTCATTCGGCGTCGAGTTTTAAGTTATCTCCCTACGGGTTAAATGAGTTTCTCCATGTTCTTTAGTTTCCTCGTCTATTCAAACGTGTTGAGATGAGCGGTAATAAAAAGTCTATAGAGCTATTGGCCATTCGCATTATAAACCGATCACCTGATTAAACAAGGACATTTCATAACACGCAATCTCCCCGAGGTATTAACTATATTTTTAATACTTTATTTCAAACACCAATTTTAAATCATGTCTTACATTAATTTATTAACACCAAGAAGAATCTTATCACAAAGCAATTTCTCGAATTCAGTGGTTTTGGAAAAAAACAAGCGAAACGCGGGCACGTTTGGTCTATTTTTAATAACATTGTGTTATCTTTGAAGTTCGTCTACTCTGTAAGTATCAATTCGTTCAAATTAATAACTTAATTTATCATACTAACCTCGTTCCAATAGAATTTAAAGCGGTTGCACCGCTTAATTTAGGAGCTAGGCCTAGGGACCAAATAAATAAGTAGGTTCTCAAATCTTATTTTTATTTGAGAATATCTGAGTGCTTTTCTCTAGAATTTAAGGATGAAGATTCGTTCAGACGCTCACCCGTTGCGAAAATGTCAGACTGAATCGATTTAAACCAAGTGATTTCGACTGATCTCTTTTGTTTGGCGGTAACGGGGTAGGGCTCGGGGATTGATTAACTTTTATTCATAAATAAGGAAGAGCGCCTTTTATCAAAAATAAATTTTTTGAATAAAAATAACTTTCATATTTTTCGATTAATTTTATCCGAATAAATTAAACATTATGTATTTTTAAACATTGTGCCCTCTAACAGGTTATTTATCAGTTCATACTTTCAATTGATTAGGCTCTGTGCAACCTTTAATCATATAAAAAAATTCGTCTACATACTTTTTTCCGCAAAAGAAATATAATAGTTCTACAATTTATCGAAAAAATCATCGTTCAGTGATTTTCGTTAATGATTTTATTTTTTTTACTAAATTTTAATTCATACATAAATGCGTTGAATTTAGATGATTTTTTAAAGCACTACAGGAGTTTTATTTCAGGGAAATAAACAAAATGTCTATTATCATTATTAACTGAACTGAATATGTTTAAAAATGTTTTAAAAAATGCGGTAATAGCTAGGAGTAATAAACTCACACTCTCGACTACGCGTACAGAAAATGTATATCATTCATTTTTAAGTAGAAAAGTTATATAAATTAATAATAAAATATAAATCGTTCGTAGGTTTTTAAAAAAATCTAAAGATTATCGTACATTAGAGTACGCTGAGGCAGAATTATCGAAATAATGGTACAATATCGTACGCCATGAAAAATATAGTACGCCCTAAAAATTTTGATTAAAGTATCGCACTGTGCGATAATTATCATACGTCTGGCAACGCTGCGGTGTCATGTCCTTATACTGACACTGTTTATTGATAAGCTGGATTTGTTTATTGTTAGTCGAATTTACGACACATTTTAAACTAGCTTCCTTTTTACCATAGATGAATAGATAGCAGTTTATCGTTTATATATTTTTAGTTTCATTCCACTTTATTTACTTTCGGAAAAATAAATATTTGAAATTTACTCTTAACCCTCGAAGAAATTTGATAAAAAACATCTGCTGTTTTCCGAAAAATATACAATTTAATTTGATTTAAAAAGCTATAATTTCGTCGTTTTTTCTTTGATTAAAAATGATTTCCATAGTCTAATTGATAATAACTTGGAATCATTTTTATGAAAAATGTATTTTTGAAAAGGTTTGGCGATGTCGTATTTCCTACGATTAAAATCTCGGATCTATTTTTTCATACTAAAACTTTATCAGATAAAATATTTCAAGATTTTATTGATACATTTTCTGCGAAATTTTAGATTAATCGTATAATCATGAATTTTCCGGAAAAAAACGATCAGAAAACCCCGAGCCCTATAATGGGGCCCCTTATTTAGTTCCAGACTTTAAACCTCAAAACGGACGCGGTGATTCTTCAGATTAGGTCCACAAACAGTGTAAACTGTTTCTATTCAAAATTATTATTAAATTTAAGCAGGTTTTTTAATTTCGTATTTATAAATAAGGACATAACCTTTCGCCTTTCATGGGCAACAGGGGACCCTTAAACCATTTCTGGTTGACCTTTAAGCCTACTGTTTTGTGTTCCCCAAAACTATTTGATTCTCTTAAACCAAAAGTTTAAAATTTCTTAATCTCCTCACTATCACTCTTGTTGACAAGCCTTAAAAATAAAACCACGCGTTTAAGATTTTCAGGGTTTGGATTTCGCTAGTTCGGTTTGAATTTAAGAGTTTCCAATTTATGGTGGTTCCTATCAGCCAAGCCCTGGCGATAAAGGAATATGTCCAATAATATGTGTTTGGGGTAATTAGTAAGCACCTTACCAACAACCGAGATTGGGCATATATAGTTATTGATATTTAACATATTAAAGAGGTGTTACTCGGGCTTTAGCCGTTTCTTAATTAACGCCAATTGTTCGGTTTTCGTTTTGAAAAATAACAGCAGTTAGGTAATTCTTATCTTGTAACCTCATCATTAGCTCACCAAAAAAGTGTAATTTTCAAATAAATTTCTAAATCCCACCTGAATATCAGCATCCCAATTTTCTAAATCCCACCTGAATATCAGCATCCCAATTTTCTAAATCCCACCTGAATATCAGCATCCCAATCTAATTAAGCAATCCTTATTTATTAAAAGTAAATTTCTGCTGTGATCGTGAAAAGACAAGCTCAAACGTCAAAGTAAAATTAAAAAAATTCCAAAGTAAACCCTAATTATCTCTTGGTTAATAAAACTCCTTTACTACTCGATATAATTTGTAATTTTCTTGTAATTGGTGTCGAAGAAAACAAGAAAGTTATTATTTATACAAAGTTCGTAATTCCTAAAGTTATACCTTTAGAATATTTAAATTAGTATGCTAATATTTGACTGGTCCATTTCTGTTTCATTTTACAGCTTTACTCAATCTTTGACTCTTTTTGTAATTGGTTTGTGTTCCCATATTAGACTTAAATCTTGAATCTGTTAAACCTTTGGTGGTTTTTCGTTAAAATACAAAGTTTTCTAAACAAAGAAAATATTGAATATGGCTTATAATTATTTTCTTCGTAATATCTCAGCATAAGTAAAACGATTTTGAAGAAAATAACTTTTTTTTAATAACCGTTTTACGAAGCTTAACCAATATTGGATATGCTGTTTTGTTCAAATTAATATTTAAAAAATACTCAGTATAAAAAGAAATAAGCTTTACAGTTTGGACATATCATAAAAAATATTGTAATATTAAATGTTTCTTATAAATTAACAATTTTAATTTTAATTTCCGTACTAAGGAATTTATAGTAAATAATAAAAAGATTTAGAAATTGGAAGGCGAATATTTTGAACACCTTTATAATCACTACATATTTTATTTGTTTATTGATGATTAAAGAAAGTTGTTATCGATTCCCTAATTAGTTTAATTATCCGATATTGAGAACCAACGTTTAAACCATTTCTTTACTAAGATATTTTGCCACCTGGGAAATATCCTTGATAATTTTTAATTTTAAATATACCGTCTTTACTTTTCCTTAAGTTAATATATAATGATGATTTGGTAAAAATCATTCATCCCATGTTTCGGACTGGTATTAACATACAGCTCCCTCTAGCGCCATCTTATTCGGCCTTTTATTACATTCGGTCTCTGGGACTCTATTTAAGTTAAATTGAACAATTAATTCTTCTTTTTAAGGCAAGAGACTCAGTGATTTAGACTGTTTAAATCTAAACAGCAGGATAATAGTTTCAAATAGCGCCACTTGGCGGCGCTGCAGTGCGTGCGAGTTGTTTCCTCGGCGCGCACTAACCGTCGCATCAGCTGCAGTCTGCAGAGGCGATACGCGTGTCTGGCGGGGCCTGACTAAAGGAAAAACTCCACTAAATAAAAACATCGCTTTGATTAAAACAGATGAAGCAAAATAATTAATGCCGTTTGAAAATGAACTTGCAAGAACTTCAACAGCACTTCTTTGCAAGATTCATATAATCATTTTCACCGTTAACTTTGCAGGCCTATGAACCGGAAAACAAAATTGTTCCTCTAATCAAGCTTAATGCCGTATTGTCTGAAAAGCTAAGGTAATGATTCCGCAAGAGCAAACCTCGGTCCGTGAAACACAAGATAGCAGGCGATGCCCCAGGTCGCCTTGAAGGACGAAACCCAGATATCTGACCATCAGTTAATACGTCACCGCTTGGTTTCCTATAAAAACGCAAATCTCATTTAGTTCTTAGTGATTTAACAATAATGAAACCTCGTCTCTTACCGTTAATTGAATATTATAAACTCATTAGAAACAAATTAAAGAAATGTATAGAAGTGTAGACGTAACCGCCTGTAAGCTTAAATATATTTAACCCGCTCGTTGATGAGGGTGTCCAGCCCGGTCTTATATTAACATCACGTTAATTACCTGTGTTTTAGTGATTCGCGTGTTTCAAAGGTAAAAATACAAAATAAATGAAATATGGACGGGGCGCATATTTGTGTGATAACTTCTTGTTAATAATGTCCAAACACTAATGTCATTCATACTCAGGTCAAATTAGGGGGCAGATCACAAATAAATAGAAAAGGCATAGTCATAAATATGTTTCTAAGATTGTTCAAAGATTGACAAGAGGATTAAAAAAACGCCAAACGTTTGACTTTGAAATGTGTTTTACAACTGCAATTTTGTATATGGGTAGATATCGTTACGCTCAATATTTTTTGAATAGGACGAAAATTCGAAAAAAAAACAATCTGGTCTTTAAAATGCCCGAAAGTTGTGAATAAAATTGCTGAAGGTTATTTGGTAAAACACCACGGTCAAGCAAAAGTCATTGTTAAAATGGCTTTTAATTTTAGTAGCATGTGTCTAATTTAGTTATTACAGATAAAATCTTTAATCGTCCTTAAAGAACAAACATTCCTTTAGTACCTTAAATAAATTTTGTGATTTTAAGTGACAATTATCACTAGATCTATATTTTATAATATTTTAATTTCCGGACCTCAGAGGCGAGTATAAATAAGTTTCAATGCCAGCTTTGACCACTAAAATATATCGAAATTTGCCTTCTAATCGGGTTACAAACGGTAGCATGACCGTCGTTTTAAGTTGAAAGCTTGCCTCGAATTATATAAATTTTAAGCTTCGAATAAATACTATTCAGGACGACGTAATGAAAAACTTGTCGGTGAAACACCGAAGCCTCGGGGAACTTCATGGCAAGTTTTGCCGGAGATTAGTTTCGAATAACGCCACCCCGCGCATTGCGGCGCTGTAGTCCAGGCGAGGCGTTCGCGTTTCCTCCGCGCGCGCTCTCTCGCCCTCTTCGACGCCAGGCGATTAAACCGGCGATACCTGTGTTTTGCCGTGCGTCACTCTTGGATAGGTTCCTCATAATAAATATAATTGTTTTTTAGAACAGCTGCAGGAACTCTTAAGTTTCTTTTAAATTATACTTGCAATAGTCATTCCCTATAAATGTTTTTGATGTCATTATCAATAATAATATTTTATACTAATATGATTTTAAAAGATATTTTAATACAAATATTTAAGTAAGTAAAGAGAATTAAAAACCTAAACTCGTACTACCTTATCTAAAGGAAATATCTGGAAAAAAACCACACGTTAAAAAGGAAAATATGATGTAAAATAAATCAGTAACAAATTCGGAAATTTTACTAAGAATTAAATTAAAGATAAACCAAAAATAGACATAGAAAACGGAGATCTAAGAAACTTAAAGCAGAACATAAAAAGAATATATGTAAACAAAACTTAAAAAATGGTTTATCAAACCATCTAAGTAAAAATCGAAACCGTAAATTTAAATGGAAATTTGCAAAAACTATAACTAGTTTAAAATATACTTTGTAGAATCTGCATAATTTAAAAAGATAGGAAAATATATCAGAAAAGAGGGCCGTTCAACATTGAACTAAGGGGAGATCTGAAGATAAAAATTAACTTGAAAGTTTGTTAATTTCATAAAATGTATCAGTTAAGATCATAACTTGGTGGTAAAATGAGCTACGAATCGAAAAGCGTTTTTGATTGTACCTAATTCAATGTTTTTAAATCAGTCAAGAAGAATCTTGTCATTTAAAATCATATTATTTATAAAATACAACTTGCAATAGTACTTTAAAAAGCCAAAACGTGATCAAAGTATTACTAACAAATGTCAATTGAGCCTGGGATAATCTATTTGTTGGTACATCTACACCAAACTTTTCAAATATTGTCAAAAATCGAATTCTAGGCAGCACAACGGTGTTCGCAGCGTTAGAAACAAAAATAAATGGGACAAACTTCCAAAATATTGTAAAAAGCGTTGGCTTTTTTAATAGGTAATTAGGTTTTCTATCTTTTGATGCCTATATAATTATAATAGCACCAGTAGTTTAGCGGATACCATTAAGTAAAAGCCTACATTTAAATCATTTTGTAATTACATTTTTCTATTACATTTTTTTTAATACATTGTTTTTATTGTGCGGTCTTATTAAACAACTAAATTAGGCGTATTGAAAAGAAACGATTGTTTTTTACTCGGCCAAATTAATGAATACCAATATTTGCCTAGTTTTAGAAATTATTCTATATCTTTAACCGACCTTATTTAAACTCCGCTTCATTTTGTGTATCAAAAAGATCTGTACACTGCATTTATTTCTAAACAGAAATCCGTCATAATTTAATTCCTAATTTTATCCACGAAAACACTGTGGTTTTTATAACTTTTACTGTAAATGCTTTTCCTTGAGACACGCTACCTTAATTACCATTTATCGTGCTGGCTCTTTCTTGTAATTTTGTGAGGTACCTTTTAGTAAATATTATTTTATTCAATTTAAGTAATCCATTAATATAAAGCCAATATACACAAATATTTAGGAAACAAAATATAATTAAACCACACCTGGTTTCTTTAATATTTTCTATTAACCTTATTAAAAAAACGCTAATTTTTTCGCCCGACAATTTTATTTCTCGAAAAATTGGGTCGTAAAGCTTTTTTTCATTAACTGATCACAACGCTTCCGAAATGGAAAACACATGCAGGTCCTCGAAAAGATGTTAAATAAAACTTAAAATTAAAAGGTTTGTAATAAATATAATAAACTGGTTATTGTTTTAAATGGAAACCGAATCTACCGTTAGAAGAGAAACAAAGCAGACTGCAATATTCGATTAATTTGATCTGCAATCATGAGAGATGGTAGAAATGGATGGACCTCCCGGTAGTTAAGAATGAATAATCCAAATGGCTGTGAGCTTTTCTAAAATTTTCACTTTTACGTACGACTGATCTGAACATCTGTTGCAATTTTTTTTAAGAAATAAGCCAAATCGTCTTTGGTTTTATAAGAAGTTTGTTAACCTATACCGGGTGGATCGATCTGTTTTTTTTTCTCAAAAATTATTTTGTACGGTCTGCGACAGTTCGAGGTTAATGTTGAGGCGCACCGTCATGTTGGTACCAGAGTCATCCGTAGTTGGCCAAAGGAATGTCTTCCTATAAACACATTTGAGTTTATTATGAACATTAACAAAATAAACCGTTTCATGAACTAAATTTAAAAAAAACCCACGCATCACAAAATCTAAAAATAAAAAAATAACTTTTTTTTAACCAAGTACCAATGCGCTATTCCGAAATTATTCGGAAACATATTTGTCACTTCAGCGAAGGTGTCGCCATCTGTAATGAAGAGTGGGAACAAAACGGCTGGTGAAGTAGAATCAACACTACGTCGAGAATAGGCAGGATGATTGAGCACGCGTCCGTTGGACGAAATGTTATGATTGCGAAAGCTTGAGTTTTGAAATAACGCATTAAGATTAGCAACAAGTGCGATATTAAATAAATGGGGTTAAGTAACGAGAAGAGCTTTAAAATAAAAAATATTTAATTAAAAACCAATAGTATTTAACTCACAATAGTTTTATTTGCAAATTATTTCGATCAAAGATACAACTTTATGTCAGAGATTAATTTCAATTACCATTTTATGGCTCTTGGGTCCAGTTTTGATTACTGGACTTTGAAGCTATATATTTTTGAGGGCTTATTGAAGAAAACTTAAGTCTTTTAAAAGAAAAATAAATATAGGAGATTCTGCTGACTTATGTTTTAAAAAACAGCCAACAATTATTTAAATGTTACAAAAACATAAATGTTTTTCTTCACCGATGTTTACCGATAAAAGGCCAAAATTTCATTCTGTCGATTATCTAACATTCACATTTTGATGTTATGGAAACCTGTGATTCTGTTATTATTATTAACAGATGACTTCGCAATTTAGACGCCAAAAAATTGATATTGTAGCAAAATTAAATTATTTCTTAAAATGCTAACTTCAAACACTTACAGACGAATTGGTTATATAGTAACGTAACTAATTGGTTCAGTTTTTTGAAAATTTTGGTTCTCCATTGTAAGGAAGAACAGTTTTTTGAAAATTTTGGTTCTCCATTGCACGGAAGAACAGTTTTTGAAAATTTTGGTTCTCCATTGCAAGAAAGAACAGTTTTTTGAAAATTTTGGTTCTCCATTGCAAGGAAGAACAATTTTTTAAAATTTTGGTTCTCCATTGCAAGGAAGAACAGTTTTTTGAAAATTTTGGTTCTCCATTGCACGGAAGAACAGTTTTTTTGAAAATTTTGGTTCTCCATTGCACGGAAGAACAGTTTTTTGAAAATTTTGGTTCTCCATTGCACGGAAGAACAGTTTTTTGAAAATTTTGGTTCTCCATTGCAAGAAAGAACAGTTTTTTGAAAATTTTGGTTCTCCATTGCAAGGAAGAACAGTTTTTGAAAATTTTGGTTCTCCATTGCAAGGAAGAACAGTTTTTAAAAATTTTGGTTCTCTATTGTAAGGAAGAACAGTTTTTTTGAAAATTTGGTTCTCCATTGTAAGGAAGAACAGTTTTTTGAAAATTTTGATTCTCCATTGCAAGGAAGAACAGTTTTTGAAAATTTTGGTTCTCCATTGTAAGGAAGAACAGTTTTTTTGAAAATTTTGGTTCTCCATTGTAAGGAAGAACAGTTTTTTGTAAATTTTGGTTCTCCATTGCACGGAAGAACAGTTTTTTTGAAAATTTGGTTCTCTATTGTAAGGAAGAACAGTTTTTTTGAAAATTTGGTTCTCCATTGTAAGGAAGAACAGTTTTTTGAAAATTTTGGTTCTCCATTGTAAGGAAGAACAGTTTTTTGAAAATTTTGATTCTCCATTGCAAGGAAGAACAGTTTTTGAAAATTTTGGTTCTCCATTGTAAGGAAGAACAGTTTTTTTGAAAATTTTGGTTCTCCATTGTAAGGAAGAACAGTTTTTTGTAAATTTTGGTTCTCCATTGCACGGAAGAACAGTTTTTTTGAAAATTTGGTTCTCTATTGTAAGGAAGAACAGTTTTTTTGAAAATTTGGTTCTCCATTGTAAGGAAGAACAGTTTTTTGAAAATTTTGGTTCTCCATTGCAAGGAAGAACAATTTTTGAAAGGGATCTACAATTCGAAAACATTTTCTGATTTGCAGCTTCGGAAATGTTCTTAAAAGTTGGAACCGAGTGATTGTTGGCGTTTCCAGCACGCTCGCTCTCATTTTCCTCTTAGCCCACAAGACTATGCGATGTTTTCCCAAGCATTGCCGAAATTAATTATATTTTATATTATATTAATAAAATCAGAAAATAAATAAATAAATAAATAAATAAATATGAATGTTAACCATGGTGGGTTTAAAGCACTGCCAAGCTAGCTGGACCAAACCCCGGGTATCCCCGAATAAACTCCTCATTAAAAGGGCCGTTAAATCTCTTTTTGTAAGGCAAATACCTAAAGCTGATTTGCCTAGTTTTCACGGTGAAAACCGTTCCCCTACAAGGAGCGCAATGAGACCCCATATATTAAGAGCGCATTAACTATGCTGCGTTTGGAAAGGTTCGCGAGAAAATCACCCGCGCTTACCACTTCCAGAAAGCTCAGGATGGAAACTAAATGATAACAACCCGGGAAGCTACGAGGTGGTTACAAGCTTCGAGTTACCGGCAACCTAAGCTATCTTAGAGCTTATAAAATGCGGGTGTAAAAGTGGCTGTAAAGGCAACTGATCTTGTCGAAAAAATTACCTGCGTTGCACAGACGCCTGTATTTGTGCTGATAAGGGCCTAAATGTTCCAATATTGAATTTTGAAATATCACAATATATGTAAATAGTCAATCGCGTTACGTACCCGATAAAAATTAAAAAGTACTTTTTGTGATGTTAATTATTTTTTATTAATTTCTACATCTCGTTGTAGTAGTATTGGTTATTAACTATATGTATTTGATACTACAATAATATAACTCAATAGTAATAAAAAAACCTAAATCAAAATAAATTTTTTCTCATGAGTGGCGAGATTTATGATTTGAGGGGTTATCTTAAAAAATTTCTAGAAACGTTATTAGTAGGCCTAAAGAGTAATGCTATATGTTTTTGAAAGCCCCGAAAACTATTATAAGTAAATATTGCAAGCATTTATTTTTTTAAATATATTTAATTGTTACCACCGGCCATGAATGAATTTAAGAAAAGGGGGGATTGGAGTTATGACGCGCCCCTCCTTAACGACGCCACTGAGCGATTTCCAAAAATTAACATAAATGCGCCACACTTTTGGTAAACAAATGCCATTTAAAGCAATTTTTTTAGTTAATTATTTGCTTAAAAACCAACTAAAAACCATTTTCCGAAAAGTGAAATTTCATCCCCCATTTTTACCCCCTTAAACGGACCTGCCAAAGTGGTAGCATTGGTTTTATTTTTTGTTATTGACCCTTATATTTTAATCTAGAGTTAAATCGCTTTTTACAGAGCATCAAAGCGGAATTACAATTTCGCCTGAACTAGTTGGGGAAAGTAAGTTCAAAAATATATTTCGATAATTTCGATTAATTATCCAAATTTCAGTGTATATAACTTTGAATATGGAATGATTAGGTTAGCCGGGCGCACCGCAGGCGCGTAGGCACTGTAGGTTAGGTTAGGTGTTTTCAACCCATTTGTAAAGATAGGGCTTACGAAAATCATATTTCTATATATAAAAGTTATTTAAAAAAATATTTTGTATTTTTTAAAATACTGTATATATATACAGTGCGCAAACGGGAAACCGCGCTATTGGGCATAAACCGCTCCACCGGCCTCCCGATTTGAACCCATGAAATTTTTATCTTTGCAAACGATCGTCAATCATTTTTACGCCGTTGTCGTTTGTGTATTAGAGACCAAGATTTTGGCTATACTGGTGGTTTTTGTGCCAATTGAGAATAAAATCTCGGGAGAAATTGGCCACATCGCGTAGGATGATACTTGGGAACTGCAGGTGATTCTGTGCACTGTCCACAAACCACTGACAGAAGTTGATACAGTGAGCAAAAACAATGCTAAGGGAGCTGTTGTTGCATCGCACCAAGAAAAATTCAGGTGGGTAGGACGAGGAGGAGCCATTCCATAGCCGGCACGATCTCCCGATTTGAACCCATGCGATTTTTATCTTTGGGGACATCTCAAAGACTTTACAAAACCGAACGGATGTTTTATAAGCTACTAAAAATGTCGATCATTAGGCGGGGTTGTCGTTAACCTAGCCCTTAAGTTAATATTTTTGTTTGAGCGCCCCGAACGCTTGATACTGAATATACGCCATATCTCCAAAAGGAGTGCGGTGCAATGGAAACTAACTGCGGTGCATCGTACTACATTGAGGGTGCAATCAATTAGGCGCGTTATAAGGATCAAATTCGAATAGGAGGGGGCTGTCGTTAAACCAGCCCCCCCCCCTCAAAAAACATTTCATTATTATTTTAACTAATACCCTTTATATTTCCTTAAAGAGTGCGGTGCGATGAAAAATCTCTGTGGTGCATGGTAGTGCATCGTTGGTGCATTCGATTAGGCGCGTTATTATTATCGAAATTGAAAGTGGGGGGGGGGGGGGCTGTCGTTAACTTAGCCCTTACATGAATAATTTAAGATTTTATTATATGGGAAAGAGCAAATTCAATTATATCTCATAAAGGGGCATGGTGCAATGAGAAATACCTGTGGTGCATGGTAGTGCATCGATAGTGCAATCGACTAGGCACGTTTTTATCATCGAAATCGAAAGTGGGGGGGGGGGGGCTGTCGTTAACTTAGCTCCCCCACATGAATAATTTAATATTTTTTAAATTTCTTTTTTTTGACAGTGCAATAAAAAAATTGCTGTTGCATGCTGGTGCACCATTGCTGCATTCGATTAGACTTGTGTTTTTTATCAATTTCGAATATTAGATATTACTGTCATTTTATGTTTTTTTAAATTTCACGCCTTTCATGACGGTGCAATAAAAGATTTTGGTGGTTAACTTAGCCCCCACTTTGATTTTTGAATTTCCCGCCTTTCCCCGATGGTGCATTCCCCTTTAAATATTCTTATTTTATCATTCTGTAAAAAACGTCGTACATTTGGGTTTTGGTGACAATTCCCCTTTAAATATTCTTATTTTATCTTTCTGTAAAAAACCTCGTACATTTGGGTTTTGGTGACAATTCCCCTTTAAATATTCTTATTTTATCATTCTGTAAAAAACCTCGTACATTTGGGTTTTGGTGACAATTCCCCTTTAAATATTCTTATTTTATCATTCTGTAAAAAACCTCGTACATTTGGGTTTTGGTGACAATTCCCCTTTAAATATTCTTATTTTATCATTCTGTAAAAAACCTCGTACATTTGGGTTTTGGTGATAATTCCCCTTTAAATATTCTTATTTTATCATTCTGTAAAAAACCTCGTACATTTGGGGTTTGGTGACAATTCCCCTTTAAATATTCTTATTTTATCATTCTGTAAAAAACCTCGTACATTTGGGGTTTGGTGACAATTCCCCTTTAAATATTCTTATTTTATCATTCTGTAAAAAACCTCGTACATTTGGGTTTTGGTGATAATTCCCCTTTAAATATTCTTATTTTATCATTCTGTAAAAAACCTCGTACATTTGGGGTTTGGTGACAATTCCCCTTTAAATATTCTTATTTTAACATTCTGTAAAAAACCTCGTACATTTGGGTTTTGGTGACAATTTCCCTTTAAATATTCTTATTTTATCATTCTGTAAAAAACCTCGTACATTTGGGTTTTGGTGACAATCTTCTAAATATTTCAAGAAGTCTTTTTCTAGCCTCTAAAATTAAAGAATGACATTTATTTTCCTGAAGTATCTAAAAAAATGGTTTCATTTACCTTCAAGTTCAAACGTTCATCGTTTTCATTTTCATAGTGAAAAATCGGATAAAGTAAAGTCTTCTCGACCCACCGTTGACATTTTCGGGTTTCCTTTTTTGCTGATGGAAACTCCATTAACCTGTCTATTAGTCGAGTTTTGTTTGAAACTACAAGCCCCATATTTGCAGACAATTTTAAGCCTTGGATAGTTTAAAAATTTGACTCGCCTATTAGATCATACAACCATTTAGTAATGTTAAAATTGGAAAAAGTTGAAATATATTTAAACGCAATGAATATTTACCTTTAGAAAATAAACCTTTCAAATTTGAATCAGATAGAAATGATCAAACGTTCTCTCTGCAGTTATTCGCGTAAAATCCAAAGTTAACAACCAATCTAGGAGAAAACGGAGTTGACACGACAATCTCGACGCGACCGTGTGTTTGGGCTACATGCCTTTTTGTACTGTAAAAGGTAGGAGCTACCTCTCCTTATCTAAATTATCTCTGATTACATTTCAAAAAAAATTATTATAAGGGTTATTGGGAGTTAGCTAATTTGAGGAAATTTCTGATCTCACGGAATTTTCGAAGGGTTAGATATAATAAATCATTTATAAAACATATTATTTTCCAATTTAAATTTTTGTCTATAATGACTTCGAGATAACTTAGTTAATTTGTGGTTTATTTCTGGTTTAAACTTTATAAAGATTAAGGTTTTCTTCTTATTCTTCGTTCATTCCAATAAATTAAAGTTGGGCTTTAAGAAAAAGCTCTTCCCAGGTTATACCGCAGACTATAAGTAAAACAATATCACTGGCCAAGGATACTAGCTTTTTCTCTATTTATATAGAGCATAAATCATTTATATATACCGAAAACAAAAGTTGTCCTATAACTGTTCCCGGTGGAAAACCAATTTTAATTTCAAGAGTTTGGCTAAAGATGTCATTAAATTTTACAATGGTATCTTGGTTGCGCAGATAACTCTCAAACCAATGCGTAGTAATTCCGCGTATACCAGCCTGTTCTAGTTAATTGGACAATTTTATGTGTGATACAGTGTCAAAGGCCTTTTTTAAATCAAGAAATGATGTTTTTTGTTATCATCTTCTGCCTTATATAATCGCCCAGGAATTGTCCAGTTCTAAGTCACTGTCTAAATTATTATTATTATTATCCATATTGATTGTAAGAAAAGTAGTCACTTTTGTTAATAAATTGTATGAGTTGATATATAATTATTTTCTCAAATACTTTCGAAATGTTACTGAGCGACGAAATAATATTAATATGCATTTACATTTCCAAGCACATTATTTTAGAATTTAAAAAAACAAAAAATTATTGGTGACTGGACGGAGATGTTTGTTACCTTAATTGTAATATGATGTGTTTTTTCTTATAAAACAAGTTTTTTTCATTATTAATAGATTTGTAGAATTTATATTCCATTTATAATTATTTCGTGAATTCTTCGATTATTATTTATTTTTTTGGTTTTGGAGATTAGTAAATGTATTTTTAAAACCAGGATTTTATGAATGTCTTAAGTCAATGGGTATTTTTTGTTGAGCAAATTGTCTTGTGTCAAATTGACAAATTTGGATATGAATTATCATAATGGTTTACCCGGTGAGAATATAAAAAGATTTGATAGGCTTTAAATATATTTACCATTTAGTTTTGGTATTATACTAATAGAATGATAATTATTAGTCTAATTTTTTTATTTAACTACCTCCTAAAATATAATTTAGGGTTGAAAAAAACCCAGACATGTTTTCCTTTGCGCCCTATATCCTCGAATTTTGGCAAACCCGAGAAGTGCTGTTATAACATATATTTTATTAAATATTATATTAATTATTATATGAATTATTAATAACAACATCTTAATTAACACAATGACAACAGCTGTTAAGACAAAGATCATAAAAGAGCAGTGAGTATAGTAATAGTACCTTATATCACCAAGGCGCATATAATTTTTTTGTTTAAACACATTTTCTTTAAAGTGTCTTTAATGTTAACTCATTCATCCCAAATTTTCTATAAAATGAATGTTTTAGAATTATATACCGAAATGAGCACTTTCTGTGATGTCTGTATCACCTAATACCCAAGGCACCACTTTAGCCTTAAGTCATCGAGCGACGTTTGAAGCCATCAATTCAGGTAACCGAGTTACAATGCGTAGGAGGGTGGTGGAAACACTTCATGCCACGCAATCCAATAGCTCCTTACATTAACTATCACCGTTAACCCCAACAAGTTTTTATTAAAAAGGAAACAGAAGAACTCGGGGGAAACCCCTTAAACTAATTGGTAGAGAAATTTCAAACTCAACGCAGAAGGAGGTGTTCCGAGTTTTCAGCCAGTGCCACAATCTGGGATCGAACCCGGCTCCTCTTGCCGCGAGGCGATAGTGCTTACCACTCCGCCACCCCATTGCACATAAGTAGTTAAGCCCCGTCTTCCTACGCATACGGGTGCCGCACGCATTCCTCCCCCCTCGTTCACAGGTAACATTTCGGGGGGAATAAAGCCGGAAATAAACTTTTGCAGCAATATATCTTGCCAAAGAAAACCAGAGACTATTTATCGGCCGATAACAACGGTAGATTGCCCCTTTACCTCATTGGCTGATCTAGAGGCTCGAATAAAAGAGTACTTTAGTGAAACAGCGCCAACAATATGTAATACTTGCGAAAATGGTAAAAGATCAATAAAGAAAAATCTCTCTAAACATCACCTATTCGTCGAGCCCACAGACTTTATATTGCGGACAGATTGCGAAGTTAGTTATATTTTTAGATTAAGTGAAATTCCAAAGAGCGTAAAGGTTGAAGGTGTAAAATTTCAATTGAGGGCCATTTTGGAATTTCGAGGCGTCAACAAAGCCACGTCTATTGGCCATTACATTTGCTACGCTCATCGACCTAACGATAAATTTGAAAGTAACGATGACTTAGAAAAAGAAGTAACTGACGAAAGCGATGATCAACTGGTGTGCATCCACTTGTTATACTATAGTGTTTAGCTCAAGCATTTACTCCAGTTAATTCACTTTTTTCATTTTGTATTTAATTTTTTTTCTATAATATCACATAAATGCCATTTATACATACTCGTCTGTAATAAAAATCATTTTTACTATAGCAAAGCAGAATTAACTTCTAACCAATTAAGATCATATATTTTGAGAATAACTAAACATCCATTTTTCGAACGTAAAAAAAAGGAATTTGATTTTTTTTCGAACTAGCTGGATAGCTCGTTCTTCATCACAGCCCCCGACTAGTTGAGTTGAATGTATAATCCTGAAGCATAATATAAGTCAGTGAAAAAAATGGTAACGCTTATACGCAAACAGCAAGTTTAATTAATTTCGACGTAATCCGCAAGTTTAAAACTCTACTTTTAAATTTCGTTTATAACAGAGTAATTAAACTTAAATAGTGAATTAGAATGTGAGAGCTTTTGGAAGGCACAGATATATGTAAATCGGACCTGCCCCTTAGCCCCGCTTTTATCGTTATTGCATGGGAACGACATCTATGTAGGGAAATATTTACCACATGGTCCTGAATTTGAATGAACTTTATTGTTTCCGGAAAGAGCAAATACAATTATATATCATAAAGGGTATGGTGCCATGAGAAATCTCTGCGGTGCACGGTAGTGCATCGTTGGTGCATTGGTTAAGCCAGGTTTTAATTATTGAAATTGAAAGTGGGGGGCTGTCGTTAACTTAGCCATACATGAATAATTAAAGTTATTTTTATATATGGGAAAGAGCAAATTCAATTATATCTCATAAAGGGGAATGGTGCAATGATAAATCTCTGCGGTGCACGGTAGTGCATCGTTGGTGCATTCTTTTAGTCACCTGTTAATTATCGAAATTGAAAGGGGGGGGGACTGTCGTTAACTTAGCCCCCACATGAATAATTAAAGTTTTTTTTTATATACATGGGAAAGAGCAAATTCAATTATATATCATAAAGGGGTATGGTGCCATGAGAAATCTCTGCGGTGCACGGTAGTGCATCGTTGGTGCATTCTTTTAGTCACCTGTTAATTATCGAAATTGAAAGGGGGGGCTGTCGTTAACTTAGCCCCCACATAAATAATTTAAGATTTTTTTAAATTTCCCGCCTTTTTTGACGGTGCAATAAAAAATTTGCTAGTGTATGCTGGTGCACCATTGGTGTATTCGATTAGACTTGTTGTTTTTATCAATATCGAATATTAGATATTACGGTCATTTTATGTTTTTTTTAAATTTCACACCTTTCTTGACGGTGCAATAAAAGATTTTGGTGGTGCACGATAGTGGATCATTGGTGCAATAGATTAGGCCCGCTATTATTATCAAAATCGAATATGGGGGGACTGTCGTTAATTTAGCCCCCCCTTTGTTTTTTGAATTTCCCGCCTTTCCCCGATGGTGCATAAATTGTTTTTGGTGGTGCACTACGGTGCACGATGGGTGCAATAAGGTGCACTCACTTATTTGAAAATTGCTTTATTGGGGGGGGGCTAACTTAATGGAGCCCGTCAGGCTGACGTGAACACACAGCGTAGAAATTTCTTTTTAAAGCGGTTTTCTACTCGATGACCGCTACTAAACGCAGCCATAAAGCCGTGACAACTATAATATTATTGGAATTTAGTTTAAAGAAGACTCCAGAGGCTGACTGCCGCGCGGGACCGGCAAAGGGAAAGCCTGCGGGGCTTAAGCTAAGTTGAGAATCGATGGTGATTTGTGAAGTGTAAAACATAATAAAATCGCGAGTTGTGTCAATCAACGTAGTGTCTAGTGCGCGGTCAAGACGACCTGAGGAATACTACCCTGTAAGGCATACAATGTAATACTGTTAAATTAACTTTTTAGCTATTAAGTTCCTTGATCCTGAAGGTCGCTAGTATTGATAATTTCAAAGAGTTATAATCAAAGTTTAAATCATTGTCGCGAGCCAGGTTTAATTCAGGGGTTAAGTAAATACGATGGTTAATAATAAAAGTGATATATATAGCCCTAAGATGGGTTTATGTCCGGGTCAATCTCAACCCCAGCCCTATAGGATAGTACTTGTATTAAGTTTAAGGTCTAACCCTACTAGCACCAACCTTGTGGCTTAGCGTTGGCTAAGAGTCGCGCGGTCGGTTAGGTGTCATAGTTGGTTTTTCAGTCGTTAACCATCACTGACCCGACCAAGAGAAAACCAAGCCAATTCCCAAAACAAGTCTTTCCCGACTTCACAGACGTGTTTTATTCTATGATCTATTTAAATTAAAACACTTATAAAAAAATGGTCTACTACAAATAAAATTCTATATCTCATTGAACTTTGACTGTGTTAATTTCCACTCAACTCCACAATTCACTATAGTGAGTTGCAGGCTAAGAAAGACAAAATATATAGTACAGTCGGCGCAAGGATACCTCAGACCATTTCCGGCCAGTCGACCACGCGTAATTTAAATTTGACCACTTTACAGTCAATTTCAAATTTCGTGAGTTTCATCGTTTTTTCGCGCCATCTAGGAACTGAAATTGGAATCTATTTTTTAATTTCATGTTGTCACGAGTTAAATTACTGAATGCAGCTAAAGAAGGTTCGATAATTGAAGCTCCAAATATTTTAAATAGCCCAAGAGGTTACTATAAAAAGCATGATAAAGGTTTATTGTTAACAAGTAAAGAGAAAAATATAATTTTAAACGTCTATAGCTCATTAAGATAACGTTACCCCCAAGAAAGCCTGGTAACTATTTTAAAAGAAACTGCCGATTTAACTGGTACGACGTAGAAATAAATTTACAAAAATAAATAATTATACATACTATTTTATATTTAAGAATGATAGAAATGCCTTATCTTTTAAATTTGCTCGCCACCACAATTATGAAATTAAAAAATAAAGATTTCAATTTCGGTCTCTAGATGGAGCTAAAAGACGACGAAAAGAGCAAAATTCGAATTTGACCGTAAAATGGCCAAAATTCAAATTTCGCGCGGTGGAATGACCGGAAACGATCTGAGGCATCCTTGCGCCGATTGTACTATATATTTTGTCTTTCTTAGCCTGCAACTCACTATAGCACGGTTATACTGATTAATATTAATTTCGATGTAACGGTGGACGAGTTAGTCTCCTTTAATTTATTTGCGCGGGAGTTGCGAATTTGAACGGCATTGTAGATCCCTCCTACAAAATCGGAACGATTTTCCATCAAATTTCGACCGAAAACTGAAACGTCGTTGTAGTACCTTTAATCTTTCGGTCTCGTTAACAAATTATTAGATTTTTATCTTGTATCATTACGAATTTTTTCACCGTTTCATTATATTATTAAAAATTTAACTTAAAATAATGGTTTAAAACACCAGCGTTGTCAGAATACTCTTTTCGAGACAAAGAAAGTCGACACATCGGTTGAACCATCACACTTCCTGGTCTATTTCTTTCTCTATAGATTGTTCGAAAAATGTATTACACAGACTGGTTTAGTTAGCCTGGAACATTTCTTTGTACACTTGGATTCCCTGTTTACTCGTTTACAAACATTTTACAATAAAACGAATGGTTTAGGAATATATAAACCCAAATGGGAAATTTAAGTAGGTTTCAATTTTAAGCGTACAAATTCCAACATTGTATCTTCAACTGAAGTCAGTGGGCGTTAACATTGAATGTCAGCGCTCCTACGTTCTCAACACGCACTGAAACCACCTCAAAATGTCGATTAATATTTTTCCACTTCAGAACGGGGACGGGGCTGACACAGAGGGTAGTTTTATAAAGAGCCACTGCGCGAGAGCTGGCGCTGTATCCAAGGCGAGTTGTTGATCGAACTCAGTCGCTCTCCTCGAAAGGTAAATGCGACACCTGTGCTTCGCCCTGCATGACCACGGTAAGAATTCACAAAATAAATACACGCATAAGATTGCCGTTTTCATTTGTGAAACCATCTACTAATTAGGTTACTAACAAGTGGACTTTTGACCTGTTGGATGGCAAAGACCGCCACGTTTGGAAGAAGCAACACAAGGGCCTTTTAATTTAAGTCTGAAAGTCAAGAACAGCTCCAGGAACGGTGTTGCGGCTTGGTTTTCTATGAACGGTGAACAATTCACTAAACCGTATGCGCCTTACGATTGGCTTCACCGTAAAATAACTCGACCATATAAACACGCACGAGAATGTTGATTAGACTCAATAAATGTTAGAGAATGGTTAAAACCAAAAAGATTTCACATAAAAAACTAATTGAAAACTTGACCTTGGCACGTAGTTGGCTTACTGATACTACTGTAGGCCTAAATTGGTGTTTTGGTTAATAACATTATTTTTATTAAGGAATTTTATCTTTTAACGTGATTTATTTCATTTACGGTCAATAATGTGAAGGCTATTGTCCCCTATGGACATAAGCTCATATCTTCGTGAAAAGTGTTATTTTCCAAAGAAACCAATTTCTTTGTACATTTTCGATGGCACTTTACAACTCTCTCATTGAAACATTCGTCTTGGAAGAAACTTTTTCTCGTCTTGGGAGAAACTTTTATTGTCTTGGGAGAAATTTTTATCGTCTTGGGAGATATCTTGAATTTGCTGGGATAAAATCATTTCGGGCCGCACGGAGAAAGAGAGGGAAGCCGCGTGGAGATAAAGTTGGTAGCCGCACGGGGCGAGAAAGCGTAGCGCATGCGTTGAAACATTTCTCTCCTCTTGGAATAGACTTGTAAATAGTGTATATTTTTAAGAGAATCCACTGGACCCGGACCCCTCCGCCGATCTATTTTTTCGACGAGTCCAGGACTCTTCCCTCTTTCTTCGCCCCCCCCCTCGTTTAAATTTATATGTTCTTTAATCTCTCTTTATTCCTCCATATTATATTCGAAAATAAATGGCATCTAACCAGGCAAAGCCTATAAAATTGTTATGGTAATTATAAAAGAGACAGTTAGTAATCAAACTACAGCATCAAAGTTTACTTATTTTCATATATAATCGTGATCGGGTAAATTAAAATGCTCGTAAATATTATCACAATTAATTTACCCATGAAAGTCTTCATTCCAAACCCATAGAGTTTAATTTTTTTCTACCTTTATTCATTTTAATAAAGCAAAATTTTGGTCTTCAATGGCACTGTTACAATTACTGTGCCTAATGGAATACAGAGCAAGACTATTAATTATGGACTATTAATTTCCATACTTCGTTAGACTAAGACTAAGTATTATTCCCCACACGGGCCACACCTGTTTAAAGGGACTCCAAAGTTCGGTGGCAAAAAAGAAAAAAAATTGAGCATGCTTTTCCTTTCCCCCAACCCCTCACTCGCCCTTGGCAGAGGCGGGCAGAGTCAACCGTAAATTTCGCACTTTACTGACTTTACACACATTTTGCCATTGAACTTTGGAGCCCGTTTAAGTTAAAAGAGGTAGGCCCAAATTTTCCAAATTTTTCATTCGTTATTGTCAATTTCTATAGTCCTCACAGATAAGTAGATAGGGGAAATCTAGCTCCGTGGGGAGTCCGACTAATATTCGGAGAGCTGAAATAGTGGCGGTCAGTATAATAATTACAAAAAGTACACAAGACCACACCGAAGGTGAGGTAACTTCGATGATTAAGTTTGCACTCTTGGTCAGTTAAAAACGATTAAATCATGATTAATATTATTAAATGAACTAAATCATGATAAAATCAAGTTAGTTAATAATTTTTTTAAATCTAGATGAAGTTGAATATATATCGATTAAGCCGATTAAATCTTGTGAGCGCTACATTTAGTCTTTGTAGCGAAAAAGTAGTTTTCTCTCCAAACGCGTCGATTGGCAAACCTAAAAAGTATAATTGGTTTAAAACTGTAAACGCAAAAGCCGGCAAGGCTTAACGTTTTTCAAAGCGTATTGATAAAATTATAAGGAGATATCACCTTCAGAATCACGACTATTGATTATTAGTATGTATATTTATGATAGCAAATTATAGGCCTAACATTTATTACCTATACAGGGTCTTTTTTTTGCTCGGAAAAGTGTTTTTTTTCAAAAACTATTTATAGTACCGATTTCAAATTTGGAAGGTCAATTCTCTATACCGGGGGACATCAGTTTGAGAAATTTGACCGTTTTCGGTAATGTTTTTCACCAATTTTGAAAAATTATTTTTCGACCACTAGGTGCGAGATAAAAAATTTCTATTATAAAGTTGTAGGCCGTCATCGAAAACCCTTAAAAATTGTTCACTCGACGAAAAACAACTTATTTATCAGTGAAAATTCGAGCTTGAAAAATTTACAAGTTGGTGAAGCCAAATTACGATTGTTTGAAACGATAATTGAAAAGGGAACAAGTCTAATACAAACGTAGTAGAGTTTTCACACTTGAAAAAATGTACACGTTTGGTTTTTAAATGCAGATATTTTATTCACATAAATTTTTACAAAACATTTTCAATAATATCACCATTGGCTGCAACACAGGTTTGTGCGCGGACAATTAAGTTCTCAAACGCTTTCTCTACCATTTCTGGTGTGACGTCTCGGCAAGCACTGATTATTCGTCTAATGAGTTCCTCCCTAGTTTCAATGGGCGTGGCGTATACCTTTGCTTTAACGAATCCCCAGAGAAAATAATCCAGCGGTGTTAGGTCAGGTGACCTTGCTGGCCAATGCACTGGACCATTTCTCCCTATCCACCTTTCAGGAAACTCGTTGTTGAGGTGCTCAGTTACTTGCCGGGAAAAATGCGGAGGGGCGCCATCTTGCTGAAACCACAACTGAGTCTTTCAGCCAATGGAAGGTCGTCGATTGCGTCACTCAGTTCGTTCTGTAGAAAATGTAAATACCTTTGGCCGTTGAGGTTCGTCGGCAGGAAAAAGGGACCAATCAAACGGTTTCTGTCTATCTTCTTGGACAGCATTTAGTAACCAGTTGCTAAATTCATAACGTCTTTGATGGTCTCCGTCAATTAGTCCTTGGTGGAGCGTAGCTCTGTATGGGTGATAGCGATTCTTACGAAGAATTTTCCACACACGATTTGCAGAACAACCCAAATCAGCAGCGGCGTTAGCGCAACTGTGACGAGGATATGCCACAAAGTACGCGAGTACATTGTTCTCGAAGTCTAAATCCGGTTGACCCAATCCGCGAAACCTAGGTTACAGGTTACCAAATTGATTGAAATCGTGAATTGCTCGTCTTACTGTATTTACAGATGGTGCTCCATTTGGATGTCTTTCTGCGAAGATTTCAGTCACTCTTCTAAGGTTTTGCGCTGCTTCTCCATAGTAAATGGCAACTATCTCGGTACGCTCAGCTACTGAATAACGAGGCATTGTTCGAAATATTATCAAACACTGATAATAATCTCCCAAAGTTTTCCTTTAAATACCCAATGCATGTTTAGGATTGACCTATAGCCTCGTGTTTTTTAAATCCGGTCGTTTTTTTAACCAAAGTTTCAACTGGATTAGGTAATTCGGTTTCAATTATCGTTTCAAACAATCGTAATTTGGCTTCACCAACTTGTAAATTTTTCAAGCCCGAATTTTCACTGATAAATAAATTGTTTTTCGTCGAGTGAACAATTTTTAAGGGTTTTCGATGACGGCCTACAACTTTATAATAGAAATTTTTTATCTCGCACCTAGTGGTCGAAAAATAATTTTTCAAAATTGGTGAAAAACATTACCGAAAACGCTCAAATTTCTCAAACTGATGTCCCCCGGTATAGAGAATTGACCTTCCAAATTTGAAATCGGTACTATAAATAGTTTTTGAAAAAAAACACTTTTCCGAGCAAAAAAAAAGACCCTGTATAATGGAGAAACAACCAAAGTCCATCAAAACCAGGTGAGTCTCAAAATTTAAAACCCCCAACAAAATCCTATGGGAATTCTACGAGCTAAAATGTCAAGAATCATTCAAATGTTAGAAATTTTTAACATATGATTTCAGATTTCAAGTGATTTCAATATTTATTTGATTAACGTTACTAATGCTACTAAATTAACGTGATTTCTAGTGATTTCACTGCCGATTTGCACAACTGAAGTCCCTCGGTATGAATCTATTGAGAGGACTATATTTTCTGGCCACACATCGGCTTAACAAATCTGTATCCCTCCGAATATCTCTAGTTCAAAAATGAGTCGTTTCAAGATTTTGAGCGAGTTAGAGAATTCTCGTATTATTGGCTTCGGGTTTAGTTGACCTGGCGGCGGCTATAATCATATCAAACAATATATACAAAACGTTCATATTTCAATTCTTAGAATACGTATGATTAAACCATCAAGAAACTAACATTTTAATCTACATTAATAAGCGTAATTAACAAGATAAAAATTGGCCTGGGGGTTCCTATATTTAATGAGATATATGCATTTCAAATATCGAAATGTGTGTTGGTTATTTCTGTTAGAGATCGTTGTTTCCTAGGATATTTATTTTCTGGCAGTCCTGCTATTGTATATCATGCTAATAAACGCATATTCTATCGTTCCTAATATGATTAGACTTTTACGTCTTATTTCCAGATATAACAATTTTCCTTGCAACAAAATGAGGGGCTACACTGATATTTGAAAAGGTTCATTTGAAAGTTCAATTTTTAAAAGTGTTCAGTATTGAATCAATTAAAGTTCATTATACAAATAACAGTGCCGTCTTTCCCATTGGGCAAAAAGGGCACAACCCTAGGGCCCCGAGATTCTGGAGGGCCCCATTTTTCAATTTTTGAAATTCCAAAGAAATTTTAATATTAATTTTTTTTAACATTGCTCAAAAGTCATAAACTTAATATTTAGTCGCATCTATAACCAGAGTAAATCTAAAACGAATAACGACTTTTGGTTATTAGTAATTTTTAAATTCAGAATAAGCTTCTTCTTTAGTAACAGTAAGTAAGACAAGTGGAACTATTTTAACTGATAGTTGTAGACTAGAGCGACGATAGAAATGCCTTTAAATCAAAACCCTCGTTTTAAATTTTCCGGGTTTGTATTTCCAATTTATGGTGGTTCCTTACAAAACCTGGCGATAAGGGAATCTGTCCAATAATATGTTTTTGGGGTAATTAGTGAGCCTAGCACCTTACCAGCAATCCATGATTTCGAGATTGGACATATATAGTTCTTGATATTTTACATATTTTTTCTTTTGTTTTATAAAATAACAGCAGTTAGATATTTCTAATCTCGTAACCCCAGCATCGGCTCCCCCAAAAACGTGTTCAATTTCCAAATAATTGTTTCCGAATCTAATCAAGTTCATTATTCTATATTTATTGGAAGAGGATAATAATAAAAATTAGGCCTAAGTCTGCTGTGATCGTGACAGACAAGCTCAAAAGTCAAGTTAATATTAAAAAATTTCCAAAATCAACCCAAGGGAACAGGCCGCCATTTCTTGTTTAATAAAATTCTTATACTACACGAGTTAATTTGTTTTGTAATTTCCTTATAATTGGTGTCGAATAAAACAAGAAAGTCCTAATTAAAAAAATCATAATTCCTAGAGTTACACTTTTGTAATATTCAAATTAATATGCTTAGGTTTGACTGCTCCATTTCTATTTAATTTTATAGATTTTTGCTCAATCTTTAACTATTTTTGGTTGGTATTCTCATAAAAGACTTGTGTTTACCCTTACAAAGATTTTCTATAAAATGTTCTTAGAAGTACTCTACAAGCTTTACATAAGGTTTTTTATAGAAAAACCTTAGTATATTTTAAAGCGTTTTTTAGAGGAGTGGGTCAATTTTCTATAGCTTTTCTCTATAGAAATGTCTATAGAACTCTACAAAATGTTTTTTATGACTTTTTATAGAAAGTTTGAAAAATAATTTTAGAATTTATTAATCGAATATTTATAAAATGTCTATAAAGATTTTAAAAATATTCTATAAAATGTCTACAAACATTCTTAAATTATTTTATAAAATGTCTACCAAATTTTCATAAATTATTCTATAAATGGTCTAAAAGCTTTATCGGTAAATGTAAAAAATATCTTACATTATTTAGAATGTCACTAAATTAGTATTAAAATAATCTATAGCATATCTATACATAAATTAAAAATACAAGTTATTACTATTATATTGGTTATTCAGACTTGATTTGATATAGGTAAGCACTCCTAAGATTGTCATGTTAAATAAGCATGTATTAAAAATCTTTAAAATTTTATTCATAAAGTTAAACAGTTGTTTGATTTTGTTTGGCAATTTCCTTTATTTTATTCGCTTATAAATCATGGATTTCTCTTCTGGTAGCGGAAGGATATTTCTTTAACGTACATCCTTAAAAATAATGTAATTGAGTTAATTTTAAATACATTATTATTAATATAGTTTTTTCTTACCTATGATGGCATTTACTCGTTGACTATCCAACCCTCGCTTGGGAATTTTATCGTGATGGGCATTGCTACTTCTCCCCGTTAGTGAAGAATTAATAAGTTCCTCGTGCGAGAATAAATTCAAAAATAATGCTCGGGCAAATTTAGTCGCATTTGTGCACGTTCTGAGCATTGTAGCCAACGAACCTTTATCAATAAACACACCAGGTGCTAACTCGTGCCTCTGTTAAAAGTACAAAAACTAAATACGTGTGGTAAAATATAACAAGGGGGACCAGGGGATAAATTCCAAAAACTGGGTTTAATCAACTTTGTTTAAAAAAAAACAATATTTATATTTTAGGACTACACCTTTTCGGTGGCGGGCTTAACCAGTCTATACATTTTAGACATTCTAAAATTATAAACATATTACGCATGCATTCGTAATTCATAATCAAAACTAGCGTTAAAACAAAGTTTTAGGTTACTCACCTGCTGGTTAGGTATTTGGGAATCATATATACCCGAGTTTAAACCCAAACCCGAGTTATCTGTTCTTGGATCTCTCAAGATCAACTACAAGCTCTTTTAACTGCGACAAAACGCTTTTCCTCTATTAAAAATTAAATTAACTATATAGAACTTCTCAAAAGAAATGACTCCTTTTCCTACCTTCAAGAATTTTTAACTCTTGTTGATCCACTTTACATTTAGCTTTGAGTTTTGCATACTTTTGCCTCAAGGATTTGTACTTGAGTTTTAGAGAGTAATTACTTGTATCTGAATTGTCACTTTGGTACTCAGCTAAGAAAGGTTCAGAATTATCAGAATTACTTAATATCTTGTTCATTATCTGTTGTTGTTGTTTATCTTTGTAATTTTGTCACTAGAGGAAAAACGATTAATTTTGAAATTGGAATTAAAATATATAAAAAAATAATTACTTCACGAGGCCCTGAGATAGGACAGTCCATTTTTAAGGCAGGTGATTCTTCGGGAATGCTTTCACCCAGTCTTTCATAATGACTAACCATTAAAGTTGTTCGTTTGGACTCAAGTTCAGAGAGTGATCC
The DNA here is from genome assembly GCF_980474605.1 of Leiobunum rupestre. Classification (NCBI taxonomy): domain Eukaryota; kingdom Metazoa; phylum Arthropoda; class Arachnida; order Opiliones; family Sclerosomatidae; genus Leiobunum; species Leiobunum rupestre. The sequence continues at coordinate 56,467,090 of NC_143392.1, read as the reverse complement.
TATAAGATTAAGACAACAATTATAGGTAATTTCAATACTGATTACCGAGTCATCCCTCCAAAACATTTTTGTTTAAAAAAAGATAAACTTATCTAATTGTTAAAAGTTTTTTGCTCATTTTAATATTAACCAGAGTTGTCTGATTTAAAGCTTCTTATTAAAAAATATAGTTGATTTAAATCACATGTTTAAAAAATCAAGTTTTAAAAATAAAATTTAAAGCCAATCAGGAATATCCAATAAAAATATAAAATAGCAGAGGCAATATATGAGAGTTAATAATCAATATTGGATCACCTAAAACAATTTACTCTAAAATTCTTCTACTTCAAGAAAATTGTTCCTTCAAAACATCTTCTAAAAACTAATTACGATATTTTATTCTTTGAAAATCTCGAAATATATTATCCTTCCAATAGTTTGAGAGATAATAATCCTCTAAACAAACCATAATTTGATTACCATATCCAAGAAGGGTTCCTGGTGATTGCTCTTCACCTTCTTTCCAAACAAAATCCAGAACTTGATTAATGTAGGAATCAGGATCGGAATAAACATTTTTTACTAGTTTCGGGTTATTTTTAAAAGCCAACTCTGAATTCAAAACGTCCCAAATGCCTTGATCAAACCACTTCACAAGAACAAGAGATTGCTTCCTATTTTTCCTTCTCATGATATAAATCTAATAACAGACATTGACAATTTTAATACACAAATACAATAGTCACGAACAAAACAAAACTACTAATATGAATAAAATTAAGCCCATGCTAATAAACGCGTTTTTGGAATTGACTTCACCGGTCTATGATGTAACGTGTGAAGTATATTATAAGGGTAAAAACCCAAGGTTTAACCTACATGCTTAACCCTTCTAGTAGCATTTCGTTACAGATTAATTGTTAATTAATTAAATAATTTAATTTCAAGACCCATTATAGTTTTCTTTTAGCCAATACCAAATTTTAGAAATACTGTGCACTTATTATAATTAGTATATTTTCAATATTTTACTTACCGATTGATTTCGAGTATAGTTGTCTTCAACAATAAACAGGTCGATAGTGGTCAATGGCTGCCTCACGTGTATGAACGTTATGGAAAGCCTTTCTTCTTTTAAGAGGTAAAGTAAGGTCACGTGGTCAAATGTCCCCTAGTTTAGGCGGAAGAGTAACTAGGTCAGAGAAGAAAGCATGACTCCTTCCCGAAGTGAAAGTTCAAAGCGGGTGGGAATGAAGTCTAGGCTACCAACTATTTCAATGTCAATACTCCCCCCCCCCTAAGAAGGGGGCTATACAAGGTCGCCTTTCTAAAATCGAGAACAGTTGTTCAATATAGTTTAGGCCCAGTTTTAATGGTAATACCTAATATTAATAAAAATTAGTTTTACTAAAAGCCAAGTTATTGTTCAAAGAATGTAAAAAATTATTAGTTGAGTTGGGAAACTTTGATCAGACGTTTAACTGTTGAAGATTGAAATTCAAAAATAACAAGTTGAAATTGATTTCCAAAAATTTATAATTATCATTAAATTTTAAAATAGGATATTTTGGAAGATCAAATTAATCAATTGTTATGGTGAAAACGTATAAGCAATATCTATGGTGTCCAAACGCAGCAAATAAAATTCCCAGGAAAACCCTATATCGACTGAAAAAGGCTCGTCAAACTGTTATCAATAAGGATGTTATTGGTAGAACTCTAGGGTTATATAATGATACTCCTGGTACTTCTGGCTGGGTTCAGCCAAATTTGATTAATAATCCACCGCAAACTGTGCACCCAGATAATCCTTTAGTAGAAACCAATACTTCTGATGATAGTAGTTATGACAGTTCTTTTGTGGGCTCGGAAACAGACCAAATTGATCAGACCAACTCTGATAATGACATTCAACTTAATATGGAAAACCAAGTAGTTATGTTGTTAAGCGTAAGGAAAGCATGGAAGAGGGAAGCTATTTCATTGTATTTTCTATTCGTCAACAAATTGAAGCACTCTTAGAAAAGTCATACAGTGAAAAGTATGAAGCTAAAATGAATAAAACATTTCTTGGCAAGAGCGAACAGTACAGAAAACTACCAATGAAAAAGGGACGTGATTTATCCATAACTTGGAACACCGATGGGGTTTCTGTGTTTCATTCCTCGGGATATTCATTATGGCCTTTGCTTTATAAAGTGAATGAGATAAATTTATCAGTACAAAATAACATACAGCTTGCTTCTCTTTGCTTTAGTGTTAACAAACCAGAGATGAACTCTTTTCTCACTCCGTTCATTGAAGAAATGAATGATCTATCTTGTAATGGCTTTAAGCATTGTCATAATGGTAAAACTACAATTATACAGGTTTTTCCAGGACCTTTGTCATGCGACTCAGTTGCTCGGTGTATAATTCAGGAGTTTCACCAATTTAATGGGACTCATGGTTGTAACTGGTGTTTGAATGAGGGTTGTAGAATTCCCCGGGGCAAGGGTGGAGTACGGATCTATCACCCCTGGAATGGGGATAAAAGAGACGTTGCCCAAACTAAACGAGATGCTAGGTTGGCAGTTTCTACTGGGAAAGTTGTCAATGGAGTAAAAGGGGTTTCAACTCTAATGCTATTAATTTTTTTAACTTAATTGATGGCGTTGCTGTTGATTATATGCATGCTGTTTGTCAAGGAGTCGTAAAAGCGACATGTTGTTTATGGTTTGA